>NC_143410.1:17108333-17727500 GCF_059467195.1 Physcomitrium patens | reverse complement strand
ATTATTTTATGTAGTATTTAAATTGAATGCATGAGATTTAGAAAAAATATTTTAAATAATATAGTATAGTTTTATTGATGTATGTTATATTTTGTAGTCAAGAGAGTAATAACTACAATATTTTTTCCAGTAACTAATCTCCCAAAAACTAATAACCACTAATAATTAATTAAAATTTTGAAAATTGACTGTTTAATGGTGTATAATTAATACGTTCTAATTTCTAATAATTAATTAATTTTCATCAATTAACAAAGACCATGCGGCTAGTAGGGCTACATGGCTATACTTGATTAGGCAAGGCAAGACCAAAGAATTGGCAGGGCCACATGGTTGCCATGCTAAAAGTACACAACCTAGATTGTAAGGCCTTAGCAAGCATGATTTCTATCCTACCTTCACCAAGCCATCTTTAAAGATTATTAACCTCTAGTAATTAATACTTTTTCTTGCAGTGGATGATATTAATTAAAATGGGAAACACTGTATAATATAAAATTTTATTACAATAATAAAATTCAATTTAACATACATTCTAAAAATTACAATATTATGTATAATTAAAAAATTAAAAATATGTAATAATTTTTCTGTGAAAATAATAAAACAAAAGATAAAATATGCAAAATATGCAACTAAGTCATTGCATATACAAAATTGTTAGACTGCTTAATCCCTCATTGCTTGATTTTTTGATTTTTTGATTTATTTTTTCTTTTCTTTTCTTACATTTTTCTTTATTTTCATTTATGATTTCATTTGTTAAGAGTCGTAGAATACCATTAAATGTAATTATTATATTTAATGTTAAATTCTGATTCATTATGATGTGATAAATATGATATGAAGCAATCTTCAAATCATCACATGTTATTTGGAAAAGACTTTATTTGAAACAAAATAATATTACTTTACATATTAAAATTAATTCAATAATAATAAAAAATACATCTTAAAATATAAACATTAAGATTTTTATTTTTTTATTTTTTATTTTAATTAGATTTCCATAAATATCCAGCTTTTAGTTTATTTTGCAAAGTTTAAAGTTATTTGTTGAAAGTTTTACCATGTAGATAGGTTTTAATCATCTTCTCTCACATCCACTCTACAAGTAACAAGTTTATCCAAGTGGTGAAGACTACATGCTTTTACACATCTATAATTTACCAAAATAAATAAATAAACTATTGTTCCACCCCCTAAAATTAAAAATAGAATTAGTGTTCATTACATTAAGTAAAAGTATAAGAACTGGGGCGATTTTGTCTACAATTGTACAAATATGCATGATGTGTACCTTTTACTTTCTTGATCAAAAGAGATGAATGTACCACAAATATCAACACTCTTAAAGTGCCCATTTGTGGCATTGGGTTTGGAAGTTGCTCCACAATCCCTTTCCAAGGGCAAGTTTGGTAATCCCCAGGTACAAGTGGGAGTCAAATTTGCTGACATGGCAGCCAAGTGGTCCGTTGTCCTTGCTGGCAGCAAAGATGCCGAGCTGACTTGTCCCCCAGAGCCGTCTGAGCTGACATGATGATATTTTCTTTAACATATTAAATTCTTACTGCTAGTTCTTATTCAACATGTATGCATTTTACAGTGAATCATTGTATCAATCAATGAAAATGTTAACTCAAAGTTACCCACTAAGGACAACTTAAATATCCCCACTTTCTATTCCACCTCTCCTACTACTGCTCTCTTTTTGTTGTTGTTAATATTTAACTTTTATTTATTTATTTATTTTCTTTCTATTTGCTTCAACTTCTTTACAGTTTGTTTGTTATGTTTCATTCGTAAAGTGGGAAACCATCTCTTAAAGTGAATGGAGTTGGTCCGATGCAATCCCCGACAAGCGGCAGAGTTGCAAGAGCTTACGTCCCGTGAAACCACGAGGGCATGATCTTCCTGCTCCATCACAAAATTCCTGCGAGAGAATCCACAATCCTAAAAACACAGCAGAGAAATGCAGCAGAGCAGAGGAAGTGCAGAATCCATGCTCCATCGCCACCCTCGTCCCCCAGGCCTGACATTCACCCTGGACTACCCTCGCCGCACCGCACCCACCCTGACAGTCTGGTGTTAAAGGAGCTGGGTGCATGGATCCAGCCAGCCCGTGCGAGATCGCAGAGCTTCGCAGTCCAGCCACAGTGCGTGGCTTTGACGTGCCTCGTGGAGGATCTTCTCGTACCCACATCATGGGCTGACAGGGAAGAGCGATACGAAGCAAGGGTGAGCATGCCATGCGTTCATAGATATTGAGTTTTGATTGACTGGGTTGAGCGAGAGCATCATCCTTCCAAGCTGCTAAACCGACTTGCCACTGTTTCCATTTCAAATGCATAGTACGAGATGAATCTGCGTGGGGGGTATTTTTTTGCAAACGGCGTTTCATGCTATACCTTGCATGAGATCCGGCAGCTGCGATCAGCAAGATTCAGTTGGCAGGAGCAAATCGAAGGTCTATGGGCAAGCGCTTTGGTTACTGCAGCTGCTTCGAGGTAAGAAATTCTGGCATCGGAGGGTCCCACAGAAACTGCAATGAGTGAGCTCAGCCCCTGTAGGTAGACCGAGAGCTATGACTACCTTCGCAAAGCGTCAGAAGCTGCCGGCTGACGCCCGTGTGGAGCCTGCCTGCGGGTTTGGTTTTGGGTTTTGGAGTTACTCGAAGCGTCTCTGCCTCCGTAGTGACGTCCACACCGAGCCTGTTCGCCTCTTGCATCTGCATGTGAACTATTTTCCACATGATGTCCGCTTCATCCCACGAGACCTCGCACTGCACGCTCCACAATCCACAATCCAGAGCCAGCTTTGCCTAGGAAAGTTTCCAAATTAAATTCAAAACACAACAAAAACAGGTGAAAATTGTGTTTTAGCCAGGTAGAGATTTGAACGAATCCATCCAGAATGTGGTCAGAAATCATGGATTTTTGAAGGAGTGTGTACATGGAAAAAATAAAGATGAGGAAACCTTAATAAAAATTGATGATTCATAGCACAACAAAGAGTTGCTGCGGCAAATGCAGCTATTATCCACACAATTAAACGTTCTACAATACATCATGAATTTACTTTGCAAATACACTGGCAAGTAGAGTATTTCACCTCAAATTTTATCAACAAGTAAACTCTAGCTTGTTAAATGACAGAGTGAAGTGATTAGGTGATGCAATTATGCATGACTTATGAACAATAATAATAACTGAAAATTATAAATTACACATTGGTATTCTTTTGTTTACTAACGATGAATTACGATATGCTTGTTGGATGATGGGCGATATGTCGAAGGGGAGGAAACATAGCGAAGGTGTTCGATCCAACATATCAGCCGCCGCTGCCGCCGCCACCACAAACCCCTCTCCCACCCTGTAAGAAAATCCTGCTGCTGTTGCTAGTCTATGGACCTAAGAAAGCCAATAGGCAATCACCAGAAAGCCATCTACGTGCAACTGAGCAACGGGCTCAATCCTTGAATGAGCAAACGAGAGATCTCCACATGGCGGTTGCTGCAAGCGCATTCAAGAGATGATCCAAGTGTTTGGTAAAATTGCAGTCATCATGGCTGCTTAGCTGCAAAACGTGAATCCAACTGGGCAGCGATGAAGAGCCTACCGCGCAGGCTAGCTTATATTCTCTGACAAAGACAGAGAGGAGGCCACCAGTCAGGTTCAATGTCAACAGTGCGCAAATCGCATCGAAATTTGCGTTGTGAAGGCGTTGGCGATTTTCTCAAGTGGAGGCGCATGGTGTCCTGTCGGCTTCACGTGGTGCATGGCCGTTTCCTCTAAAATATAGCATTTTCACCACCTTCTGTTGCCTTCCTGCTGTGCGCGTGGGAAGGCGAGCTGGGCAGGTGGCCACTTTGGTGTCTTCTGCCGCCGGGGTGCATCGGGGAGCTGGGACATTGTGAGGAGCTAGTCGTGTTGTTGGCTTTTCAAGAATCCATGGTGAGAGAGTGGGTGCAGTGTGTTCGCAGTATAGTCAACGACGTTGAACCATTTTTTGGACGCTCTACTTGGATTTATGTGACCGTTGGGATTATAAAGTGCATGACCAGAATTTCTCCAAACGGCGATGCGTGTTGAATCCGGGGGTGTCGACTCCCATATTTCAGATTGTGTTCTGCATCCCTTCCGCTGCGAGCTTCAGGTAGGAGTGAGTTACAAAATGTTTTATCAGGTATTTCACTCTTGGAGTAATCGCCGCAGCGACATTGTTTTTCTCATTGGTTAATTTGTTAGTATTCATTTCCCGAGGGCGTAAGACGAGCGTAGTATCCATTTGCTAGATTTTCATGTGAAGTCATCGATATGTATGACAAGCCATTTCGACCACTAAGGAGATTAGTTCATATGTTGCAAATTATGCAGGGCAGAATCTGTGAAGGTGGCATGTCTTGGTGATAATTGCTGACTTGGCAATGGTTGTGCAGGTGTTGGGATAAGGCTGCTGTTAGAAGAGCACGATGGAGGACCAGGATCCATCATCCTCAAGCGCCAAGGTTGGGATGGCGGCTGCCGCCTCAGGGCGTTCGTGGGGACGCGGCAGGTACAATGCTGCCCCACGTTCAGAGCGAAAATCCTTGGAGGTATTCGGAGGCGCGCCCACGAGTACCTGCTATCTTCGAGCGGCAGGAACTTTGTTCGGAGGCAATTCGGTAGCAGAAGGAGAGCAAGAATCTGAAGCTGCGCTATCCCCACAGATTGATCTGCATCGGAAAACTCCCAGCATCGATGAGAACTTCGGAGGCGTCAGACGCAGGAAGGTCAGATGCAGGCAGCGACGTAAGTCATGCATCTAACGTGCCAAGGGTCTCACGCGAAGTCAGGGATGCTCTGTCCACTTTCCAGCAGACCTTCGTGGTGTGTGATGCTGTACAACCCGACTTTCCCATCTTGTATGCAAGTGCAGGCTTCTTTACCATGACGGGGTATACGCCGAAGGAGATCATCGGCCGTAGCTGGTAAGTTCGCAGTTTCTTGAAGTGCTGTAATTCCTTCTGTGCTCGGCCTATTATTGATGCACACTTAGCTAATTGTGTACGCTTTGGAGCAGCCGTTTCTTGCAGGGCCCTGAAACTGACAAGGCGGACATTGCGAGTATCAGAGAGGCACTCCAGCAGGGCAAGAACTTCTGCGGCCGCTTGCTCAACTACAAGAAGGATCGTTCCGCGTTTTGGAACCTGCTTACCATGACCCCGATCAAGGACGATGCCGGCAAAGTTCTGAAATATATCGGGTTAGTTGTTCTGCAGCGTAGAGAATCCATTCAGTCTCCACAGACTCGATTCGAGCTCACACTGCCGATTAATTTAACGTTGATGAGGATTTGATAATTGGAGACCAGAATGCAGGTTGAGGTGAGTAAGCACACGGATGGCTTGAAGGAGAAGGCGTTGCGTCCTAACGGCCTGCCCGAATCACTGATCCGTTACGACGTAAGACTGCAAGACAAGGCAGCGGAAGCTGTTGGCGACCTAGTTATGGCGTTGAAGAACTCGGGAGCGTTAACATTGACCACAAAAAGACCAACTTCTAGCCTGAAACCAACGCCATCGATGCTGACAGAGAATGACATGGCCCATTCTGTGACGAATACAAAGCCCACATTCCAAGGTCGTCAGATTGATTCCTCACGACGACGGTCGACCAGCACAAACGTCATGATGCGAAGTGATTCTCATTTTTCGAATACCCCCGAGAATGATCAGCTCGCGCACTCTCTACGGCGAAATCGGCGATCGTCTGGGTTTTTGTCCCTCCTTGGGTACGTCTGCTGTATGGCCCATGTTACATTATTAAAATTGGTGGTAACAGTGGTTTTCTGATTAGAGATGCGACTCTGTGCAGGTTGGGGAAATCGGAGCCTGCATTACCGGACCCCGAATTGGATCCTGAGCTGAGAATGCTGGACGACGAAGACCGGCCGGAGAGTTTTGAAGTTGATGTTGAGAGGAGTAAGAAGACTCGACGTGGTATTGATCTGGCAACTACTTTAGAACGTATTCCGAAAAATTTCGTGATTACTGATCCTCGCCTTCCAGACAATCCAATTGTAAGTACAGCCACGTTTATTCTCTCGAAAGTTTTTGCACCATCTGTCCTCCAGCAATCAGACCCTGCAATTAAGCTTGTTTCATGCCACACAAATGGCAGATATTTGCATCCGACGAGTTTCTGGAGTTGACAGAGTACAGTCGAGAGGAGATTCTCGGCAGAAATTGCCGGTTCTTACAAGGACCAGACACAGACCGCGCTGTCGTTGATCAAATCCGCGATGCCATTGCCGCCCGTCGCGACATCACAGTGCAGCTTCTCAATTACACCAAGAGTGGTAAGTGTTGGACGCTTCATGCAGGAGTTCTGTTTCTGATAACACAAAGATTCTACAGGCTATTCCGGCTTGTGGTAAATTGTGAAAGTTGAATCAGACGATGGAATCTTGACTAACTGTCGAAGTCGTGGTGCTGCAGGGAAGCCGTTTTGGAATCTGTTCCACTTGCAGAGTATGCGAGATCATAATGTGAGTTATTCGCATTCTATCTGCAACCCTAAGTAATTGCAGCAGTACCTTGATGAATAGCAAGAGATGAATTTCTCATGTACTTCCGGTTAGTTGCAGGGAGAGTTGCAATACTTTATTGGAGTTCAGCTCGATGGCAGCGAGTATCTTGAACCGGAGAGACGTGGGTTGCCCAAGAAAACTGAGAAAGAGGGGACTAAAGAAGTGCAAGAGACGGCTGGTAACATCGATGGCGCCCTGCGGGAGCTTCCCGATGCTAATATGGTACTACTTCTGGTTCATTCACGCATCAGATCCTTGGATCTTCATTACCTCCTTGCTTTCAATAAGCAGATTACTCACGAGTTTGTTGGGTTGCGTGCGCAAGAATCCCGCTGATTTGTGGTTCACGCATTCACTGCTTGTGCACCCGAAGCCGCACAGGAAAGACTCACCAGCTTGGGATGTAATTCGAAAAATAACGAATGATGGGCGAAGTCTAGGATTGAAAGACTTTCGCCCAATCAAGCCTCTGGGGTCCGGTGACACGGGAAGGTACTTTGGGTGTGCAGTTATCTTCTCCATTGTGCAATACTTTTCCATGCTATTTGGGTTTGGATGTTGGTCGTTAGTATGGTTTTGATAACGGATTGCTCTGCTGTGCAGTGTGCATTTGGTGGAGCTTCGTGAGACGGGGTTGGTGTTCGCCATGAAAGCGATGGACAAAAGTTTGATGATGCTGCGGAACAAGGTGCACCGAGCACGCGCAGAGCGGGACATTCTGGATTTGGTGGATCATCCGTTTCTGCCTACTCTATACACAACCTTCCAGATCCCTTGTTCTCTACCTCTGTTTCGATGTATCAGTTTTTGAGTAAATTTCCTCATACTGGGGTTGAAACAATTGATCTTAAGGTTAAACACATCTCACGCTTGAGTGCGGAGGTTGCGACATTGTGCAGACGAAGACGCACATTTGCTTGATCACCGACTTCTGCCCTGGTAGTGAACTCTTCTTGCTCCTCGAGCAGCAACCGCGAAAAGTGTTCACCGAAGACGTGGTCCGTTTCTTCGCGGCCGAAGTCGTCATCGCTCTTGAGTATCTGCATTGCGTTGGTAAGGACTGTCATCACATTCAGATGCAGAATTCTTCACTAAAAATTAGGATTGAGCATGATTTAGTCACGAGGGACCGGCAATTTGTGTACATTTGTGTTTGACTTGTGGCTCGCGTGGAACACAGGCGTCGTGTACCGGGGCCTGAAGCCAGAAAACGTCTTGCTCCAAGCGGACGGGCATATACAGCTAACGGACTTTGACTTGTCATTCTTGACATCGGCGAAGCCTAGGGTGCGTTCCGCCAATTTGTTTATGTGAAGACTAGATACTCGAAACCAATTTGCCTCCATTCTTCGTCTTTCTCAAAGCTGTATTGTTATTGTGCCTTCTGCGAGCGTAACGAATTGTTGGCAATCGTGCAGCTCGTCGAACAAGCTCTGCCTCCAGGCCGCCGCAGAAAGCCAAAACATTTCCCTCCTCCGATATTCTTCATAGAACCCGCGACTTGTTCGAACTCCTTTGTGGGTACTGAAGAATACATTGCGCCTGTAAGTCTCTGCATTAGTTCTCTATGTTAGTTGCGTCTTTTGCACATCGCTTCTATGGAAAGTGTGTAATATCGCCTCTCGGAATTGCTGTACAGGAAATTATCACTGGACTTGGTCACAGCAGCGCCGTGGATTGGTGGGCGCTCGGTAAGCATTTCTTCCACGGTCATTCACTTTCTCTCTTGCAGTTCCCTAACCACTCCAATCTCACATCTTGTCGAGACTTTTGCACTGGCAGGGATCCTAATCTACGAAATGCTGTATGGTCGAACACCATTCCGAGGGAAAAATCGACAAAAGACATTCACCAATGTGCTCCAAAGAGACCTCATCTTCCCGACAAGCATTCCGGTAAGCATACTTGTGCGACAGTTAATGCGGGACCTTCTGCAACGTAACCCAAACAAACGGCTTGGCTCCCGCAACGGCGCCAACGATGTGAAGAACCATCCATTCTTTAGTGGCATCAACTGGTCGCTCCTCCGCCATATGAAGCCGCCGCCGTTGGAAACTCCAGTCGTGCTCATTGCACCCCAAGCGGAGTCGGTCAAAGCTGGTGAAGGCTTGAATTGGGAGGAGGAAGTGTCCGTTCCCGCTTCCACATTTCATGAATTCTGAACACTCCTCTCCACGCTTTGTGAGTCCAACGTGCTTGATGCTGGATTACAACGTAATTATCAATGTATTAAACGTTACTGTAGCATGAGGATTGGTCCTTCGTAGACTGAAACCTGCGTCTGCTATGAGGTACTATCGGTCTAACATTCATCATATGTCGCACTCTTGCTGTGTAGGTTGTTACCTACGAGGTTATCGTATCTGCAAACGACTACAGCGCGGATCATGTGCGCAAGTGAACACGAGTGGTAGTTGAGTCCGTGAAATAGTGGAGCATAGGTTTTTTGCCTCCTTAATTTGTCGGGAAACCATGACTAAGAATGGCGCATTTTCTGTGGTTTGTGATTGCTTCATTCAAGGTGATTTTACAGACCAGGAATGAGAAAGCGCAGAGTTTCACAGGGGCGGTTCTTACAATGTGCGGTGGGGTTTCAATTTTTCTTTTCTCAAAATCGAAAACTGACACTGAACTACATGCTCACAGGTTGCCTAACCACACCCATCTGAACACATTTGAACTTGTTTCAACCAACTGGTGCCTACATAGGCGCCATAGAGCTCTTTGAGAGGATAGTGTTGGCAACAAAATTCTAAAAGAATTTGGAAGTTCCGCCACCGGGGAGAACATTTCAAGGGTAGAGAGATGATTCAACTACCCTGTCAGCTGCAGCATAAGTTATAAATGACACTGAACAACATAAAAATGTCTTTTTATTTATGTGACTAGAAACCTTTTCTATGTTAGTACTGTTTCCAGTAAAGAGCAGTCAGAGTGATGTTGCTTTGTGCTGCTTGACCCTCATCTACTGAAAATCCCTTGCGAACTCGTATGGCCAGCTTTTTATTATTTCCAGTACACAAACCATGAGAAAACATGCCTTCTTTAAAGTGACTGAAATGACGTGAATCGCTGGACGTTTCTCTCTCAATCACCTTAGATTTGAACTCTGAGGTGATTGAAAGTTGTGTTTGGTGGGGCCTTCGGGAGTTTGTAAACGTTACCGAGCCGTTATTAAATTATCTGCATTATTCCACTGCACCTTGACAAAACAACTTTCGAGGTTGGTGCATCAGCTGAGTGGCACGCCCTGGAAAGGTTCACTGCTTCTTCCAATCGGTCCACCTGACCGAAAGCGTATTATAGTCAACTTAAGACCTCATCTATGAAAATATCAACTAGAAATCATGCAATCCTTAATCGACGAAACCAGCATGCCAGGACACTCGCAAACGCCCAAAATTGTCATCTTACTCTTCCAGCCTACATTGTTCGAACACCTGCATGGCTTCTACTCCGTAACCATATCCTCCAATCCTAGTGACAATCAAAGTCTACGGCACGACGACGCTTTTCATCAATCTGTCCATCATCTCTGGCATCATCAACATTGCTAACTTGGCAAAGTTGTGAACTGCTGTGCTAACCCACGTTCACATACGACTTGTGCAAGCATGTGAAAGAATTGACTGAATGTAACCGTTTACGGCGAAACCATCTGGTGGAATCGTGATGCAAAGCTTGAATGAATCTGGACCATCACCAGCCTATGCACATGAACTGATACGATTCAAGATATTCCATCTGCAGCAAGTCTGCAGAAACAGATCTAAAGCATAACCACCGCAATCCATCACACTGAAGAACCTTCAATCATCCATGTACTGGCATTGTGACTGACTGTTGTATTATGAACTTGTCTTCTCTCTCCGATGCTCCCACGTTTCTTTCAGGAGCACTGGTTGTTGAAAACTTGACAACTGGCTTCATTCCTCAAGAGGTATTGGCCACATGATTTTTATTTTATTTTATTTTTTTCCCATTCTGCTCGTTGCAACGAAATTCAGTTCAGGTTTTAACAGTGTGCCTTGTTCAAGGAAGCTCATTTTACTCACACGGAACTCCTGGGAAGTTTTCCCGTTGTTGGTCGTTTTACAAGGTCTATTGTTGCATTTGTAACCAATAATGTTGACGACTTTCAGTTTGATGTCCACCATAAAGATTGTAATGTTTGAAAACTTTTCAATACATATGTTCGTGGTACACAAGATTTTGGGATTACATATGGTGGATTCAAATAAAAATAAACTTTGGCAGCAATGTCCATTACAACAATTACAAAACTGTAATTCAAGATTATTATGCCCTTTTTCTTTTTTTTTTGGGGGGGGGGGGAGTAATGGTCTAAATTTTCAAGAGTTTATGAATAAAAAATACATTGACATCAACAATTTATACTCCTGAAGAAAAATATTATAAAAGAAAAAGACTAATAAGTTCATGATGGTCAATAGTTGTATTTTTCTAATGAGCATCCATGGATAATACAAAAAACATTGATGTACAAGATGTTCAATGATCTAGTGTTTTTTATGGTGTACTAAAAAAAAAAAATGGAGATTTTAAATTCAAATAATAGTTTTGATTGTGAAAGTATTCAAAAAGAAATATATTGATTTGTACATGTACTTTAAATTTGCAATTGCGAACTGTGTAAAATTATTGAGCTTTGAGGTTTTATTGATGGATTTAATGAAAGAAGAAAATATTATTCATTACTCAATATGATAATGCAATATAAAACATGTGAAGTATATAAAATAAAGAAAGAAAACTATAAAATAAAGAATATAACTAAATTGGAACTAATGCACCCACTTTCTTTTGGCAAAAGAATTACAAACTAAAAAATATGTTTATAAAAAAATCGTAAGTTTCAACAATAACTTTAAATTCATCTGGATAGACTTTAAATAATTATACCAAAATCATCCAAGAAAAAGAAAAAGATAAAAGATCATTCGCACATCACAATCTATCGAACTTAGGTATTCAACAAAATTGAGATTAAAAAACTACCCACCAATCATCACATAGATCAAATTTAACATAAAAAGCTAAGTTATTTAACAGTTAGATACCGCATGAGATATTTACAAACGATTGAACCTTTTGATTCACAAACAAAGCTGATTTTAGTTCATTGAGAGCGAAGAATCTTAAACAGAGGGCTTCACAGGCTTATTCCTGGGATATTCAGACATTGCGACAGGACAACAATACATTAATGAACCAAAAACCTGCAAGTGTTGATGCATGTAGAAGATCCTGGCAGGTTTGTGTTCGGCGACATTCTGCTCAGATATACTGATAGAGAGATGTCAAGTCCAATTAATGTGAAGAATCCTGAGAACAATTGTGACTGTTGTGAGGCATAATCAGATGTAGAGAATTATGTAGCTGGAGAAATATTAACTGTGTAGAACTGGTTCGGCAACACTAGAAGTGTCACATGAACTCGCAATAAGTTAAGTTAAACATTGCGAATGCATCACTGTTGTTCATCTGCAAGCTGATGAACAGGAGTGAACAATAATGTGATGTGTTTAGGCTTCCGTGCCTTCTCTTTTTTGGCTAAAATCCAAACTAAATGAACTGACGATCATTTTGAGTGTACATGAAGCTACAAGCCTCCACCATCAGGCACAGTGGCTTCTCAACAGTACGTAGCTAAGAATGGACTTACATGTGTGGCTTCTGAAGCAGTTCTGGAACGGTAGGAATTGCAGCCCCTGAACCTGGTTTTCCGAACCGGGAAATGAGCACGGCCCATATTTGTTATCTTTGAACACACGCAGGTACGTTGTGCATGTTTTCTCTCGCTTTTCTTAAGCTAAGATGCAAAAGTAGCTGACCAACTATTTCAGTCAACTTTGCAGTGTGAAGGCACTTTTTTCCTCTTCAGGAAGCGTAAATTGGCATCACATGGAAGACACCGAAGGTGAGGAAAGTGAGGAAAGTGAGAAAAGTGAGTGGATCTTGTTAAAATAAATTCGAGTAGGGTAACAAGAGGACGATTCAGCGTTGCAATATCACATGCAGGTGATTTGTCTTTGTTGAACCAATGATAAGAGGGGGCGCATTTTGGAATACTGCAAGGCTTGCTTTTGGGATGAGGGCTGATTCAAAATTTTGTTGGGAGAGGTTGCACACGTATCCAAGTGCTTATTGGGCTTCCATTTGTTTTTTTGATTAAGTCAGAATGAGATTGATTGAATATACTTCATGGGGTATACAAGGATTCATGGCAATCACGACAGAGACTTAGAGCGATTCAGGACAACAATTAAGGAGGTAAAGAAGTGACGGTGCTTGAATTCGTGAGGCCAGTGGGGCCATAGACAAACCTCTAGAGACACCAAGTTGAGGAGACATGTCCAAGAGGTAAGATCGACATCGAAGGACCCACAAGATATGCCTGCTGAAGGCTGTAGGTGACTCTGGAAATGATGCAAAAAGCAGAAAAGTAGCAATACTTCGTAAACCTCGCCACGTAAGTTGAGATCAAAGATTCGGAGGAGCAGGTGAGGCATTGCATCTGTCTTTGAGCGAGAAGTTGCCCTCAACTTAAGTAGAAAGTAGTGGCCGATGAAAACTTGAAGAGTGGCCTAAATTTCATAGACTTTCTTGCTGGTCATGGGCGGTGGAAAGTAGAATTGGATGAAAAAACAGGCGTAAGATAAGCCGCTCTGCTCTGCTCTGATCAGATAGTATGTCAACAGCTTCTAGTCTCAGCCTAAGCATGTGCTGTCGAGGTCATGTAAATTCCAGCACATGCTTCTTGCCAAATCATCCCAAATAATTACAAGCTGGATATCAACTACAATCGAAATGACCTCAGAAGCTGTTACTTTGTTATCAATGCTACACTACTTGAAGCTCCTTCAACAAGCCATGGCAAGCTGAGCTGAAAGTAACTATTCTCGGACATAGCTATTGCCAGTATTCTAATGCAGTTCAAAATGGGACTAGAACTAGTGTGGCAAGTGTTCTGCACACGAAGTCGGAAGGAACAATCGTGCTCATTTCCAACTCAATTTCGTCTTCATCGTCTATAGATTGGAGGTGTACATCCTCTTCGTTATATACCGCAGCTGAATTCATATTTGAATCCAATGGCCGCAAATTGGGTGCAATCAATTGCATAAAGTACGATTAGTCAATCGAGATCTGACCAGTAATTCATGAATTGTTGTGCAGGTCTCAATTTGTGTGGTGAACGAAGGGCAAAACCACAAAGGCACCCACTCCTGTAAACATGACGAATGTGGAGAGAGCGTACATGGATATCTCCCATTTGAAAGACAAGGGATCCTCAGGAGACAGAGACAAAAACCTCACGACTGCGGCGGTCCACAAGCCCAGCAGCACCAAGAAAGAGTAAGGGCCATGGACGTACATGAAATGGAAGTAGGGGGGCACGATGAAGCTAATAGTGTAGATGATGTACCCGCAGATCATGACCGTCATAATAAGGGCTAACACTGCCAGGAGCATGTAGAACAACGCTGAGCCGACTTTCTTCACCGCATGGTGCTCCGAGGCATCTGCAAACCGCTGCTTCATGAAATCGAATGTAGTCATAGTGAAAGTGTGGGGGAGACGAACCGAGAGATTGCTGATTTTATCCAGTGCTGGACGGCGATAGAGGATTATCGATGTCGCCTCGACATCTTGAATTTAACCCTAGATAAACCTAAAATTCGGATCTAAGGCTTCAAGATTGAATCGATTAGCGGATCTCTAATTCCAAGTATTCAGAGCTAGAGAAGACCGTGTAAAACTAGTTTCGATATCCTTCAAAAAAAAGAAAAAAAATTGGGTGTTGGCAAAGTACATCACTTAGTCCAAAGAGATAACTGGAGACCTCTGCTGGCCATCTAAAACTCGGTCATCAAACTAACCAAACGTCGAAGAAAGTCGCTGATTTTTACCAGCTCCCTCTACCGCTGCCAAAGGTTAAACACAATACCATAAACGGCAAGTCCCTCACCACATTCATGAAAAAACACGAGCACACGCACACGCACACGCCCACTGTGCGCGTAAACTACAAATCACCGGAAGATCCAGAACCGGGGCTCCCAATTCCTCCTATGCAGCAAGTAAAGAACCTCAAATGCGACCCCGAGCGACCTCAGCAATCACTCACTGAACCCAACAGAGTGATGATTCAAACACACCCAAATTATGGCAGGACACCACCACACGATCAGCGTGAGGGGCGAGGTCAGAGTCTCCTCTGCCAATGCAACAGACAAAACAGGCTGTCAGGTTTCCAATGCGAGAAGAAAAAGTATGAACAAAGCAAGCTGGGGGAAGGAATCGGAGCACCAGCAGCAACAGCAGCGCAACACGAGATACCCACAGGCTGATTAATTTTTTTCCTGTTGAGATCATGGGGCGATGTGCCGAAGCGCCCCGATGATTTGAAGCGGAAGCTTCAGCGATCTGCGAGCTCAGGCGGACCCGGTTGCGGTGCTCGGCAATAAGTGAGTGCGCGGAATTGTGTGCTGCGTGCATCATTGGATGAATAATCCATTTCGTTGGATGACATTATCTCACATCCATCCCTCTTTCTGGGTCAACGGCGGGCTCCACGGTGATGCGTGGCTCTATTATAGGAATTCGGGCTGTCGGTACCTCGGTTGGGGCGCCCGGTGGTCCCTTGGCCGTCCATTGTTTGGGATTGTGTGGGCTCCCATGACCGTGGTGCATTGTTTTGATTTTATTTTATTTTTATTCCTTTTTTCGGGTGTGTTATATGGTAAAAAGGATCCATCTTCAACAGCCATTCTTTCCACTTTGGAGAATTATTATTCAAGCACTCCTTTTTAGGCATTAGGAGGGTTTTTCAATAAGGTTAGCATGATATTTGGACAATAATTGGATAATACAAAAAGCTCTTCCTAGTAGAGAAGGAGGAAGTTATTATTTTTTTGAAATTATTTAGAATTGATTATCATTTAAACCACTTTTGGAAATTTATTAAACTAATTATTTTGGACCATTTTCAATCATTGGTCACTTTTTTTTCCACAATTTTGAAAAGATTCAAAAAAAAAAAAAAAACAAAACAAAACAAAAACACAACAAAAGGCCAATCTTTTGGAAGGAGAGTGGGCGGTGTGTGTTATTTGGAGAAAATTTCTTTGGCCCGTTTCTCCTTATTGAATGCCCCCCTATAATAGAATGTGGAGGAACAAATCATATGAATAGAAAAACAACATTGTTTAGTACTTTATATGGCTTATTAATAACGAGAATTTTTTTTATCGTATTTCTTATTATTGATACAAAATTCAATTAAATAATTCAAAACCAATTTAGGAAAAATGAGGAGAACTTAAAACTATAAACTAATGAAAGCTTGCACATGTCATATACAAATCCTTTCACATTTTTGTTGTATTACAACCTCAAAGAACACTATAGTCTAAATCCCTCAAATTAGTCAAAAATCTATAAAATATTAATTTAGTAGTCATTCAAGGGCCTTTACTTCTTATTGTTATAATGTTACATTTTAAAAGAGTTTTTTACTGAATTTTTATTTTGGTTTTTTCAACAATCATTACAAAAAATTATATTTATAATATTCATACAAAGTATTATTTATACCTTGACTTTTTCTAACATTGGTACTTGAGCCTCTTTTAATTTTAATTCTAAATCAACTTTTTTTTGTTTTTAAAAAAATGATAAACAATTTTTAATCCATGTCAATCTTAAAACACATTTTCAACTATTTGTACCAAATTTATAAAATACTGTTTCATTTTTGTTGATTCATATTGTCTTTAGACCATACGTTATGCACAGTCATCCACAATCAGTTAAAAAAAAATAATAATAAAAAAATAAAAAAAACTTCAGAAGCTCATGAAAGTCAAACCATTAAAGTAAAAACTGCGTGTGTATTCTTATTTAATATCCAGCAACATATATCATCACGAAGTATTATTTTCAAATTGACACACACCTCAATTTCATTTTACTTGTTTAGTATTTTCTTAATTAATTTTTCAAAAATCCCTATTGATCAAATGCAATTTTGTAATTACTTTCATTATTATTTTATTTTAATACTATTCAACCCTTTTTTAACCTTCCACTTATGTACAAAGAAATGATTTAAAACTCAATTCTATATGTTGTCCACAATACTAAATATCTTAAATCAGTTTGAGAAATATTATTGTACATTTGCATCTCCTGATGTATTTTTAAAGATTGGGTACTATTTCTAATATGGAATTATTGTTTATAAATTTTTTATGATAAACCATGCCAATTTTAAAGCAATTGTAATAAAAATAAATAAATAAATATATATATATATATATATACATATTGAAGATATTGTACTTTACAAAAAAAATGTTAATTAATATAAGAGTTCAGAATGTTATATTAAAATAAAATAATAGATTGCTGGCTGTGTTTCACCTTTTTTTTACTACTACAAGTTAGTTATTACAATCAAAATAAGTTAACATTTACTGCTGCAATCTATTTGTTTCATTACTATGTTACACTTTAATCCAATGGGATGATAATGTTTGTATCCTGCATCTTTTCTTGGCTGTGATTTGTCATTAGGCTAATCTAATTTAAATGTACAATCCTACCCAAACTAGAAAACATATTATTGTTCTAGAGAAGTTGTTTCTTTTCTTTCAATTTTTCACTTGGTTTATTCTATATTGAAAATAATACAATATATTATCAATCCAATTCCAAGGATAGTTTCTTTGTACATCATTTTTTAAGTAGAATATATGAATTATGTAAGAACCATCTTCTTGACTAGTATTACTACAATCTGCAATTTTTTATTTTTTTGCTTTTGTTGAAAGCCTAAGGCCTACATTACAATTGCTTCTACTCATTTAGAATATTTTTTTTTAATCCTATAAAAGTTAATTTTATATTCTTGTACAACTCTACATTCTGGTTTAGTATAAATCTAAGCCATCTAAGTGTCATTTTTTGAGCACCTATCTCTTTACAATTATTACTTTATTCTTACTATTCTTATAATTTGTTTCTTTTAAAACTTGGATTCTAAGTTTTAGATATTAGAATTTGAACTAAAATTCAACTTTAGAATATAACATTTAATCTACTTAAATATTATCTCTATATTTACAAATTAATTTTATTTCAAACATAGTCAATCCAATCAACTAACCAACTAGTCTTTTTCAGTGATGAAATCTCAACTCAAAAAAAATAGAATATAAGTAACAGTTGCAATTTATTTAATAATATTTTCATATGTCATTAATAAGAATATGTAAATAAATACTATTATTATTCTTACAATAATTACTAATTTTGGTTTTTTCTTCACTCCAAATTAATTTATGTGTTAGTAAGTACTTAGAATATTATTTTACTTAAATAAACTTATACTAAGAATATAAATTATCTAAAAAAAAATTATATATTATTTTATATTAATACCTTAAAGTTTAATTATCAAACTTAATAATCAACTTAAATTATAAAATCTAAATAACATTATTGAATAAAAAATATACAAGCATTGAAAAAATTGATCTCTTTAAGAATTATTCTTTTATACACAATTACATAAATTTTTTAAAATTAATTACTTATATTATTTGATTGATTCTAAAATCTAATAGACATAGAAAAATTAGAATCTGGGTCAATATTTAAAAAATTTAAATATACAAATAGCTAGTATTTTTTTAACCATTTATTGTTTTTAGTTATAATATATTGAAATTCTAAAAAATTGTAAACATAAATTTTATGATTTTTTCTCTATATTCTTGTAATAAAAAGAAAAAATAAAGATATGGTTATGTACCAAATATATATAAAAAATAAATAATTATTAAAGAATATTTAATACATAAACAACTAAAAATATGATATTTTTTAAAGATATATTTTGGGAAAGCTTACTAAATACAAAAACCAAAGAATCTTGATTACAAACTAGAATACAATAAATGCATTGATATGACAAAATATGGCTTTAGACTAACCCCTATATATACTAGTTTAATAAAAAGTCATGTAGAACCTCTACAAAAATCACACAACTTGCAGAATAAGTGTCTTGGTTGTTAGTTGCTTCTATTGTATCTTTCTATATTAACAAAATAATTAAATCAAGTTTCAATAGCAACATTGCACATCAAAAGATACCTATAAGTTTAATCTATTTTTATGATTTTAATTTTTTAAAATTTAGTAATATAAGTATAAATTTAATTTGATAGTAACACATTATATTTTTAGATGTCATGAAATATACTTTTAGTCTACACTAACATAAAAATGGTATTAATGAAAGTGCCCAATCTCAATTACTTGTAAAATAAGTTAGTTTTTTTTAATTATTAAATAAATAAATTATAATATAATTGTGACTTGTTAAAGATTATTTTTAAAATTCTTTAAAAGCAATTGCAGTAATAGTTTTATAATAAAATATTTACTGAAACATAGTTACTAATTTGTGTTTTAGTTGTCTTAAGTGAATATTGTTTTGTATCCTTGCCAATGTAGTAATGCTAGTTTTATATGATTGTATTTTTTAATTTATATAAAGATACTTCTAATATTTAAAAATAATTTTATTATTATATATATTATTTAAAAATTATCAAAAAATATTTTACTCATAAATATATATATATGTATATATATATATATATATATATATATACACACAAGACAAAAATTAATTTTTAGAATAATTTTAATTTATGTTACATTTTTTTATAAGAAATATTTAATACTAAGAAATTTATTTTCTCTTTGAAAGAGACATAAAACTAATTATATTCTTATTTTCTCTTTGAAAGAGACATAAAACTAACTATATTCTTATTTTCTTATAACTTCATATCTCTCTTTCTATATATATAGATGCACATATACATATTCCTTATGAATTAGTGTATTTAAAAAGGAATTAGGATTTATAGTATGAATATAATAGTACTGTATAATTTTAGAATAGCTTCAAAGCTAATTGGTGCTGTGATTCTAATATTCTGGTTATTTAAAAAGAAAATTTCGTAATTTTTTTCTTTTAAAAAGAAATATTAGCTATATTGAGAGTTTTCTTTATAATATTTCTGTAAATTTTATAATTCTTACTTCAAGTGAGCTATTGATTCAATATAAGAACATAAAATTTTTAGTATTGTTTAAAATTTTGATGTTTATTTTAGTTAAATCTGAATAGATATAGTAATATTATTCAGTAGTTTAAAAAAGAAGTCACAGTATTTCTTTTCTTTTAAAAGGAATTTCTGGATATTTCAATAAAATAATCGGGTTTTTGGCACTTGATTTAATGTTGAAACACTATTATTGTTGATTTCAATATATATATATATATATATATATATATATATTCCTTATCATTTTTTTAACTTTAATTTTAATCATATATATTTAATGTCATACTATTTATTTTAATCCTACATATTTTTGAAATGAATTTTTAAATTGTTCCACTATCTTGAAAATATTCCACTCCACAACCTTTTTGGTTAGTTTTATCTAAGTTTGTTTCTTTACAACCTTGTTGTTACTGACAACCTCCATATTTATTTAGTAGTAAATGTTTTTCTTATAATTCAAATATAATATTCTAGGTTTATGAATCCACTGTTGAAATCAAATTTTAAATTTTAAACTTGCCATTTTATTTTTAATTTAATGCTTGAATAATATTATATTTTTTTTTGGATACGCCAAAGAAATCATGTTTCACACAATTATTCACAAAATTATTCACACATTTTATACATTGCAATGCTTTTTGATTTTTATTTTTTATTTGTTACAAATATATTTATTATTCTTTTCCATTACTATTTCTTTCTAAATATTTCCTAAAACTTTATATATTGCATGTTTTGAGGTGGAAAATGGCCAATATAATCATTTCTATTATTATTATATCTAAATTTAAGCAACGAGGTATATATCCATACAAAGTGAAATATATTCATATACAAACAACTTCTATTCAAAATTAATATCTATTTGATTCATTTTTTATTATTTTAATTATATATTTTTTACTTATTTTATTTATATTAATAAAAAATAATCTTTAAAAAATATAAAATAGTAATTATTTTTTTATATATAAAAATTTAAAATTATATGACATGAAATATTATTGCAGATTATCATAATATTTGAAGATATGCTTACTCAAATACTCAATTATGTCCATTGTTGAAATATCTTATATTATAGTATTCGAAATTATCTCATTTGTTAAATCAATTGAAAAAAACTATCAATACTATCATAATGTATGCACAAGGCCAAAAAATCACTTATCAAGAATCATAAAAATTATGGACTTATCTAGCTTAAATGTTATAAGAAAATCTAAGTATTTTGATGTGATTTAAAAACTCATATACATTTTTTATCTACAACAAAATTAGATGTAATTTTTTTCTTACTATTTAATATAATATTTTTAAATATAATATTATTTAATAGAATTAGTCAAAAATAATTATATGTATCTTAATAATTAGCAATGCTATAATAGCTAAAAAAAATAATAATATTCATTTTATTAGTTATTTTATGTTATTATTTTATTTTTCTTTTTCTTTTTTCTTTTTTTTGTGTGAATGAAGCTTGGAAATAGAGTTGAAACATCCATAGCTACTACAAATTGTACTTTCAACATATTAGTCTTTATTGACTCTTTAAAATGCTAATTAATAGTTTGTAATACTCAATCATTCATTTTTGTTGTCTATATGCAAATATTTAGAAACTTAAATTGAAAAACAGATGTTAAAGTAATGTTTGAAGCATTAGGATTCTAAAAATATTCCAAATTGAGGTTGTTAAAGTATTTAGCATAACAAGTTCATTAATCCTAGATAGAATAAATCATTAGTATCATATTAATAATAACATAATGTTTCACGTGATTACTAAATTTTTTAAAAATAACATGTTAATATTAGATGCTCAAATACCAAAAGAGTATAGAAAGGCAAAGACATGAATGGAAGACCATAATAATATAAAAGCTATTCCAAAGTGTAAGTCTTACAAATAGATCTTAATTGGCATAATTATTAAAAGTATAGTTTTAAGTTATTTAATTAAAAAAATATAAATATTATAGAATATTTTTTATTTATTAAGTATTTATTATAATTTAAAAGTGTTTATAAGTTATAAGAGTCTTATTAGAAAAAAAATTATGCAATTGGAATCTTAGTAAGTCTTAGAGATAAATATCTTAATTCAAATAGTATTTCTTTTAATTGCAGGAATTAGTATTTAGTAATTGAGACCAATATTTATATTGATCTTTTAATCATATTTATTAATTATTGAAGCAATAATAAATTTTATTTAGTAGGTAAAAAAAGCATGAAAAAGAACTTCATATCTTTTTAATTATTTATATAAGAAATAACATTGTTGAATGATTTAAATTAATTTTAATATTAAAATAAATTATCAAGGTAAAAAAAAAATATTTTAAATTAATATTAGTATTAGAAAATAAATTAAAATAAAATTATAATTTTTTTAAAAAAAAATTAAAAAATTGAGAAATTTTTAAGACTTTGATAAAAATTATTTTATCAACCTTGAGAGGTTATTACAAAGAAATGGAACAAGATTTGGAAGCCTTAAGAGATTTATAGGCTGATTGGATATTTTTGAAGACCATTGTGAAAACAAAAAATAAATAAAAATAAAAAAAAATAAAAGAAAGAAAGAAAGAAAAAAAACAATTACTAGTAAAAAAAAAATAAGAGGACCAATAGCTACTATAGTACTTGTAGGAAGGGAGGTGCACAAGTTCCATATGGAATGTAGCACCTTGGATGTAGGTAGGAGACTAAGACTAAGGCATTGTCGCCTATCTAGGACACTCATATATACTACTTGTGAGCCTTAGTGAGGCTCAAACTTACTTATGACCATTTAAAATTTAAATATTTTTTATATTATTAAAAAGATAAAAAATTATATATCTAAAAATCTACTTCCTTCATTGATCAAAGGATCAAGGCTAATAGCCATCAAATAAGCCTTAGAAGTACTTTTTTGGCCAAAATGACTTAATTATTGTATTTAAAATACATCTTTTAGTAAGAATTGACTATTCATATGGTTTATTTTATAAAATATTTTAATACTTATAAAATTTAAAAATACAATAAAATATATTTGAATATAATTTATTCCTAAATAACTTCTAACTTACTTTTAATTTTTATTTTACATCCTTCTTAACATAATTATACTTAAGAATTACTAAAAATAAAAAAATATAATAAAAAATAAAAATTAGCTTCAAATTAATTAATAATCTATTAAATTGTTTTACAGGAGCCTTCTTTTATATTCATTAATCTTATATACATACACACACACATATATATATATATATATATATATATAGACTAAAGTTACTTATTTCTTAGAAATAAATATTAAATTATTATATAAAATAAAAATAAAAATTTCTACACTTTGAAAATAAATTAAAAAAAAAAAAAAAAAAAAAAAAAAAAAAACTTAAAATCACTTTAAAAAATATCAAGAATTTCTCTTCAAGTTCCAACAACAATTAATAAAATATTTTCAAATTTTGAATTATATAAATTTATTATAATATAATCTTGAGATAACACTATACGCAACTAACATGATTCTCTAGAAGATTTGCAATTGGATCAAAAATATATACTGAATCAAGGAAAAAGATCAAGGAAAATCTTAATAGTCTCTACCAAATAGTCCAAAGCCAACCCATTTTGACTTACATATTTAGGCCCATCTTCTAAAGACACAAAATTTCAATTACCAATCTTAATTTTTTTTCATATGTCCTTTTACACAACAAAAGTTCAAATTCTTAATAATAAATAAAATTTTAGTCTTAGATTAATTATATTTCTAAAGATCAACATTTGTAGTGATCATAAAAGATAACAATGATAAAAGTAATATAATAAGAGATACATGGAAAAAAATAATTATAATAAAAAATAGATGATATTAAATTTTAAATTTTTTATAATTAAGATGATTGAATCAATATCTATTCTTAAACAATAACAAGTTTTATTTATAAAGGTCTAGCTAGAAGCAAGACTATATAATAATTAATACAAAGGTTGTAGTTTTAGTAATCTTTTTTTCTTTTAAAAATAAGTTAATAATAGCAATAAATTTTATAATAATAATCACTAAAATTATTCTAAGGTTTTCTTGAACTAAAAATTAAAAAAAAAAAACACTATAGCGGGCAATGCCATATGTAGAATTTTTATAAGCAACATCAATAATAAGCTCTCAAGCAATATCAATAAAAAAATCTATTAGCTAACAATCTAATACACACTATGATAGAGTTCAGATAGTAATATCTAATATAATGAAGAAATACCATACTAAGCCTATGAAAATATATATATATATATATATATATGTTAAATTCAAAGGTGTATACAGAGAACCACTAATTGCTAGAAAGATATGGCAAACAATAAATGATAATTGATATGATAGCATTAAAAAGGATACCTCTTTATTTAGATTAAATTTAGAACATATAATAGAAATTTTAATAGAAATCTACAACAAGGTATTCAAAGATAAATGCTTTAAATTAAATACCATCAATACATATTTAGAAGTTTCACTTGATTTCAATCCAAATCAAGGCAAATAAAGTAGATTTCTTCTAGAGATAATATAAATGACACTAAAGATATTTATTCCAATACTTGCCACTTTATTAAAATGCAATTGAGATGATTTTTTATTTTATTTTAACAAAAAAAATAGAAGTCTATTATTTATGAAAACAAAAATAGGAAGCATATATTATGGACTTATGGTACTATAAAATATCAATTACATACAAGATAAAATAGAAATAAATTATAAATTATAAAGAAAAATCTATTCCTAAAAAGATTATGAAATATCAATTATTTATATAGTAGCAAAGCATAAAAAGAATATTTTATGAAGAATAGGTAAATCCAAGATGAATTCCTTTAGACACGAATCAATACTAAAATATTATTTAGATGTTGAAATTTTTTCTTTTTTTCTTTTTTTCTTTTTTTTGTAAAGAATCATAAAACTGATTCAATATTTTATCATATAATATAATAAATCTTATTTTTTCTTCAAATTTATTATAAATTAGAAATTATTAGATACAAAAAATTGATGTGTAACAATATTTTTTAAGAGCACAAACTAAGCAATTTCAATACAAGAGAATTTGGTTGCAAGTTGTAAAAGGAAGAAAGTGCCACATACTAAAAGCAATTCTAAAATATTTAAATCAAAGATAGAATTGAAAAAGAAAGTTTATGTAACATAATCTATCATCATTTAAAGTATTTAATATTATATATTGATTTTGTCTTTGATACAAGGATCTTATTACTTATTGTCAATTATTTTTAAATAGAAAAAGATTGGTATAGCAAATATACATATATATATATATATATATACACATACTCCAAATTACTACTAAGATAGAAGTATGCCGTAAAAATATTTTTATCTCTTCTTACTAAATAATAGTAAATAGATATTAGGTGGAAACTAAAACATAAAAAAATAACCTTAAGATACTTTCAAAATAATATATTTGATAGACCGAAATAATATGAAGTAAAATACTATAGAAATTATTATATGGTGAGGATCAATGACTATAAGAAGTAAGAGCAAGTAGAGAAGATTTTTTTTGAAGAAATTTATATTAAGCTACATACACATTCAAACAATGTCACTATCTAAAGTATGTTAAAAGAACATTAAGATAACATAGCATATTTTTTTTTAAATGAAGAAAATAGTCAAAGAATCATATGTTGAATTAGTTGGATTAATTATAAAGATTATTATTAATAAAGAAAAAAAAACACTTAAAGAGAAAAATTCTTGTATTAAAAAATTTATTCTCAAAAATATAATTTAATAAATATAAAAAATTCTTTAAAAAAATATCAAGATTGAGTTAAAAAAATTCTCAATTCCATAAAAAATTTAAAAATGAATGAGATCTTATGCCAACTAAAGACTCCATCAAGAACCTCTACATATTAAAACTATAAGAAAAAGTTAGAACTTTTCTTGAGCAAGTCCTTACATTGAAAAAACTACATAAATTCAATTAAGCCATTAACTTATAACAAAGCTCTTAAATTAAATGGTGTAGGAACTGAATTTTTTGAAATCTTTTAGGCACCATCAAATATGTCTATCTACAACTAATTGAAGATTCATTGAATAGATAAGCATTTTTTATAGCAATTTTATAAGGACTTATTACCCTTATCTTCAAGAAAGGTGATAGAAACCTTCTAATTAATTACTAATGTATTATTCTATTTAATTCAAATTATAAAACTTTTACAAAAATACTACAATTATGAATCCAATCTATATTGTTATATTCAATATATCCAAATCGAATACTATTTTTTTATAATATATCTTAAAAAATATTCTATTCATATATAAGACTACATACTAGATCTATGCTTGAATAAAATCTCATTATGTTTAAATTATATTTTATAAAAATATAAAATAATATTAATAGAAATTTTATTATTTAAGGAATAGATGTTTTTAGCTTTGGTCTAAAATTTATTCAAACAATAAAATTATTCTTTTTAATATTAAAAATACATGTCAAGAAGATTAAAAAAAAATTTCTATTTTTTTCAATGAGGAACAAATTAGACAATGTTGCCTTTTGGTACCATATTTTTTCTTCTTAGAAGGAAAAATATTCAACTTCAAACTTAAGTTGGCTTCTTTAAAAGGCAAGAATAAAGATCTATAATTCTTAAAACAAGAAGCCAAATTAATTGTCAATTAAAATGCTTATAATCATGTAATTTATTTAAAAGAATTTAAATCCAATATTGGTGTTACAATAAATTTACTAAATTCATTATTTCTAGAGTTTAGATTTGATATCAACAATATAAATTCCTTAATATTATAATAGTTACAACTCTATTTTTTTCAAAAAAGTAATAAATATAATTTGAAATAGGCTTAAAATAAATTATCTTCATATTAAAGATACTATTTTATTATAGCTAAAATCTTCTTTAATAAAATTTTTCCATTCAATAAATATAAATATAATTTAAATATTAGTATATAAAAATAAAAAATCTAATATGCTATATTTTATTATCAAATATATTATTTAGGAATTTATTATATATTTTATCATAGTATGTATAAATATCAAAGATAAGAGCTTGAAAAATTTAAGTAAAGAAGTAAGATATTTTTCAAAGGAATATTACGATATATATATATATATATATATATTGTAATATTTCTTTGAAAAATATCTTACTTCTTTATATATATATTCAAGATGAAATTGGAATAAATATTGTCAAAAGACAAGAAAACTAGAGACTATTGAAACTAAAAAAGAAATTGATAAGAATAAATAGGACATCACTCTTGCATCTATATAAACTACGTAACTAGGAGCTACATTGCGAAGTTTAATAGAATCTCTTACATGTGTCTAATAAGCAAGACAAGCTTTTTATATGTATGCCATATGTATGCCATATATTAAATTTATTTATTTTTACTTACTTCTATCAACTCATATTATTTAGATAATTATTATAATAAATATATTTGTCTATGAAATTATTCCACTTTTTAGGGACGAGTTCTACAAAGACCATTGATCATATGTTGAAAAAATCTAAGATACAATAAATTGTATTTGCTACAAACTCTAATCTTCATTCCCTTTGAAATAATTGATAGGTCTTATCATCCATCACAATCATTTGTCTCTTTTAAAGTAACTAGATTTTTTACAAAAGTTGTATACTTTGGATCTTAATTTCTTTGATTTTTGAGCTTTGCATCTTAATTGATAATTTGAGCTTTATTAGTTGATGTAAATTTTTTGAAGCTAGTAAGTAGGCAATCTTTATTATTAAATTGGTCTACATTGATATTACTACTATTTATATTATTAATATATATGTATATATATATATATATATATATATATATCAAAGTATTGAATTTGAGAGCCTTTCTAAAATTGACTCTAAAATCTTGGTGATTCTAAGATATAATAATCTTAGAAATATCTAATTATTTAAAAAAGATAAGATTAGAAAGAATAAATGAGTCTCATTTATTCTTTCTAATCTTGAATCTAGTCTTAAAGATATCTCAATAATAATAAGCTTAGATTCTAGTGCTTTATACATAAGAAATTAATTTGCATTTAGTATCATCCTTTTGAAAATTTTATATTGGTGATGGAAATTCTTTACATCATAATAGACTACCACATCTTTGGACAAGTCAATATTAACTCCTAATAGTAAGTCAACAACTTCTTTTACATCATTTAAAAATATATCTATACTTATATTCTCTAGTTTTTTTAGGCTAAAACATTTTTCAATGAGCATGGTTTTATATGGTCCATTAAAAGCTTCAATCTTTTTTTTGAATTTTATCCAATATCAATATGGTTTTTTATATCTCTTCAATATAAAAAGCATGACATTTCTAGAATTATTATTGATCATTATATAAGCACTCTTCTATCTTAATTATTTTGTATCTAATATTATATTAATATTAGTATAATAAAATAGATGTAAAGTCTATCTTATTAGAGCATATGCTTTCTTTGATATGCCTAAATTCTGTAATTGTAGGTGCCTTTCAAGTGATATTGCTCAAGGAATTGAGCAATTCTTTGACTATTTTGGTATTGATGCTATGCTGAAAGAACCAACAATCATATCTCTTTTTTTAGCCCTAGACCATATATTGACCCTATCAGATTGATTTGCATGACTTGATTGTGTTTTTTGGTTCATCATTGTATTTTTCTTAAATTTATTGAATATACAATAATAAAATAAAAAAAATATAGTAAGTATTAAAAAACCTTTATATTTCTCTTCTAAAGCTATAATTATTATAGGAGGAAGTCACATTCTCATAAAAATTCTAACTTAACTTTAAAAATTAGCTCTAATATCTTAATAATCTATTGTTACATATATACACATGTAGGCAAATAATTACCTATATAAATAAATAGAAATAGATAGAAGTAGGTAAAAATAAGTTAATTCTATAATATCTTCTAAAAAAAACTTCCTAAAAGCTTATTAGACACTGCTTTGACTTTATATGTGTCCATTATTACCTTTTAGGTTAAAAACTTGATCAACAAGTTAATCATAAAACCATACATGTTGGTAGCTTGAAGAACAAGCTAATTATGTGGCAAACATATAGAAAAACTTGTCTTATAAGTCAAGGCATGTGTCCTACAAAGTCAACACATATTGGAGGTCCTATAGAACATCACCACATAGTTCTTAATTAAATAGTATATATAGAGATAAGAGTGAAGCCCTCTTCACTCTTGTCAACTCTTTTCTTGCTTCTAGTATAGTTTCAAGAGTCTTAGGTTTTCTTGTCTTTTGGCAATAAGCCATTCAAGTTTTTTTTTAATATACGTATTTTTTTATTTCTATTTGGTCACTTTTTCTTTGATACAAATTTCATTGGTTTATTCATCATCTTCTAGTTCATATCCTTGACAGATTGACAAGAGTACTTTTACAATATCAAAGCTTTGTCTTGTCTTGATTAAGAGTGGATTACCTCTTTCTCATGATAAGACATAAGCATATTAAAATTTGCGGATTATCCTCTTCTAAACTTATATTGTTCTTAACATTTTCTTTGTCCTCAAGTCCTTTTTTTTACTTGTCTTGAGTAGTATTAGATATTTTTCTGAGTGTTATTATGGTAGAGCTTGTTGAAATCATAAAAGCTATGGCACAAATGCAAGAAAAATTAAAGGAGTTGATGCTTACAATGCATCAATTTAGCTTACCACCATAAGGATCAATAAGAATGGTAGGAAGTGACGATGTATAGATGATTAGAGCTACCTCAATATCTGCACCAAATCATATCCCTCTACCTATAGTGGAATATCTTTCAAGTGTTAAAGAACCAAGAGTTGCCCTACTCGATAAGTTTAATGGTACAAGATCTAAATTTTGAAGATTTATCAATCAAGTACAACTTGTAATTGAACTTCAACCTCAAAGCTATCCATCTCTAGGATCACAAGTTTGGTTCATTGATATACTTCTTTCAAATTCAACACTATTATAGTTTTCATCTTTTGTTGAATGACAAGCTTCAATATTGTATAATTTGAAGATATTTTTAGTAAAATTTTGGTCCATATATAGAGAACATAATGTAATATATGTTGCAACCAATAAGATCCGTATATTGCGATAAGGTAATTGATTTGTAATATTATATGCTTCACAATTTCCATAACTTACAACTGATATCAAGTAGGATGATGTTGCACTTATTAGCCAATTTCTCTATAGATTACAATATGAAGTAAAGAAATTGATGCTCAACTTACTTGATCCTCAAACATTGAGTCAAGCAATTGACTTTGTTGTGAAGTGCAACAATTGGCTTTTTGAATTTCAATCTGAGAGTTGTACAAGTGGGCCTCAACGTTACTACAATTTGATGACAATGCCAATATGTCTTCAATACATACATTCAAAAGTAGAGGATATACAAATTGATGTGGTACGTTTTAAACTTCTTACCGAGCAAGAAAAGACTTGTCGCCATCAAGAAGGATTGTCCTTATATTTTGAAGAACCTAAACTCACTACTCGACATTGTCCAAAGAAGCAATGAAACCACAAAATGAAGAGCACAACTATATAAGAAGAGAATGTATGAAAAAACAAAATTATCCAGTTATAGTAGGAACTGGGTGACTAAAATCTTTTACAATTTCTAATAAAGGTCCTATCCTCTCATTAGAACCTTCTCCTTGTTTTATAATAGATATGCATTCACGATCTAATAATTATAAAGCCTCCACCTTAATAGATTTACGAGTCTCAACTTACTTTTTAGACGTAGAATTTGTTAAAAGTCACAAAATACTGTTAATACAAAAAACTAAACGTGTTCATGTAAAAGTCATAGATGATTATCCATTGTCTTTTGGAGATGTTAGTCATGAAATACTTCCTACAAATGTAGCAATAAATAATCATAGTAGTTGCGTAAGCTTTAATATAATTAAATTTCTTCCTAATCTAGTCATTTTAGGTTTATTATGGTTAAAAAAGTATAATCTTTGCATAGATTGGATTTCTTATATTCTTGACTCTTCTAAAAGTATAATTAAGAGTGAAATTAATCTAGTAAAAAGTCATAAGTCTAGCACAATAAAACTTATATTTGTAGGTACGAGAGCCTTCTTGCATGCTGTAAAAGAAAGTTCACCTTATGTCATTTATACCACACCTATTTCTAATGATGCAAAGACTTCAAGTGGCATTCCAAGCCAATATCCAGAATTTCAAGATATATTCGAGAAGAAGAAATTAGATACTCTTCAAAAACATCATTCCTATGACTACTCAATTGATCTTTAAGAAGGAGCACGACTGCCATTTGGACCAATCTATAGTTTATCACAAAATGAATTAGGTGAACTCAAGGAATATATTGAAGAAAATCTAGCCAAGAATTTCATATTTCCTTCCAAATTGCCAGTAAGAGCTCCAATCTTATTTGTGAAGAAAAAAGATGAATCATTGTGGATATGTGTTGATTATCGAGGACTCAATAAGATCACCATCAAGAATAGATACCTTCTATCTTTGATATCTAGACTTCTCAATCAATTGAATCAAGCTAAGATCTATACAAAAATAGATCTATGGAGAGTATACAATTTAGTATGTATTAAAGAAGGAGATGAATGGAAGATTATATTTTGAAGTAAATATGGACATTTTGAATACGATGTCATGCCTTTTAGACTTACAAATGCATCGATAGCTTTTCAACATCTAATGAATGATATTTTTTGAGAATTTTTGGACGATTTTTTTGTCTCTTATCTAGAAGACATCTTGATCTATTCTAAGAACATAGATGAATATAAACTTTATGTTCATCATGTGTTACAAAAATTAAGACATGCAAGACTCTATACCAAGATAGAAAAGTGTATATTTCACACTACTCAAGTCGACTTCTTAAGATATATCATTTCAAATGATGGACTTATGATGGATCTTTAAAAGTTCAAATTATTATAGATTGAAAGATTCTAAAAACGATAAGAGATATCTAATATTTTTTGGGCTATGCCAATTATTATTGGATCTTCATCAAAGACTTATCTTAAGTTACACTTCCACTTGCACATTTGACTTGCCAAGACAAATTCAAATGGAGCAAAGAAGTTGAAGCATCTTTTGAAGCTTTGAAGTCAACCTTTATTTTTGCACCAACCTTGTATTGTGTCAACTTTTTTAAGGCATTTTTTATAGAAACAGACGTATTAGACTTTGCTTTGGATGCCGTATTATCACAAATGAGAATAGATGATAAACTTCACCTAGTAGCTTTTCATTCCAGAAATTTTTTAGCAACCGAGATTAACTATGAAATCCATGAAAAAAAGCTTCTTCTAATTGTGGATTCATTTGAAGAATTGTGTCATCATCTAGAAGGCGCTTCCAATCTAGTCACCATGTATACAAATTATAAGAATCTCGAGTATTTCATGTCAGCATGTATTTTGAATTGTCGCCAAGCCCGTTGGAGCATGTCTTTATTAAGATTTGATTTCAAGATCACATATCGACTTGAAAAATAACAAGATTTGTCAGACTTCCTTTTTAAGCGTTCTTATCTTTCACCAAAAGAAAGAGATGCATCTTTTAATCAACAAAGAATGATTTTCTTAAAGCCAGAGTATTTTCATCTTTGAGTAATGAAATCAACATTAATTGTTGATTCAATCTTTACAAAATAAATCCAATCAAGTATATCTTCTGATCCTCTTATTCACAATATCAAGAATCTTTCTTTTAAGTTCCAAAATAATTCTAAGTTTGAGTTCAAAAACAACTTATTCTATTTTGAAGGTCAATTATATGTTCCAAAAGAAGAAGCACGATTACGTATTCTTCAAGCACGTCACAACTTTTTAGCAGCATGACATTTTGGATACAACAAGACTTTGGAGCTTATATCTAGAGATTTTTGGTGGCCACAAATGTGAAAGGGTATAAAAGACTTTGTTCAATCATGCAACATTTGTTCAAGATAAAAAACTCCTTGTCATCAACCTTACAGACTTCTTTAACCATTATCCATTCCAAAACAACCATAGACTTCTGTTTCAATGGATTTCATCATCGATCTTCCAATCTTAGGTTCTTATGACTCTATATTTGTGATAGTAGATCGTTTTACCAAGATGGCACATTTTGTACCGTGTACAAAATTTATCACAAGTGAAGAAACAACTAAATTTTTTCTTAATAACATCTATTACTATCATGGATTATCCAAGGATATTATATTAAATAGGAGAACTCAATTTGTATTAAGATTTTGATACATTCTTTTTAAGTTTCTAAAATTAGATATAAAACTATCTTTGGTATTCCATCTTCAAACTAATGGACAAATAAAGCATATTAATCAAGTTTTTGAGCAGTATTTAAGATATAGTATCAACTACCAATAAGATGATTGGACAACTCTTTTGCCATTGGCAAAGTTTTTTTATAATAACACAATATATTTTTCTACAAAACAAACATTTTTTTTTTTCAATTATGGTTATTATCCATGATTTGACACTTTTGACTTTTTAAAAGCTGATAATCCTATAACGAAAGATTTAGCAAATTATTTGTCAGAGCTACATACAATAATAAAGGAGTAGTTAAAAGAAGTTCAAGAACAACAAAAGCTCAATAGACATGTCTATCGAAAGAAACAACCATCATTTGACATGGGTAACAAGGTATGATTATTTTATCATAATATCAAGACTACTCATCATTGTGACAAGTTGGACTATCGTAAGCTTAGACCATTTCCTATTTCTGTACAAATCAATCCAATTGCATATCATTTATACCTATTGAAATTAATAAAAATTCATCTAGTATTCTACATGTTTCCTTTTGAATCATACAAGATAATGGACATATGAAGAAGAAGACAAGTGTTACTTCTTCTTATAAGAGTAGATAATAATGAAGAATTTGAAGTGGAAGAAGTCTTAGACTTAAAGTGGCACCAAAATAAGTTAAAATATCTTATTCAATGCTACAAATACAATATTAGTGAATACACATGGAAGTTAGCAAAGAATCTTGCAAATGCAGTAAAGAAGGTGGAGGCTTTTCATCGATGACATCCATCAAATTTAACATGAAGATCTTTTATATAAAGAAAACAAGATCTATGCAAGATAATATTCTACTTTCAATCCTTGTTTGTGACTTCTTTGTATTTGTGATGCTAAAGAGATGAAAAACCAACAACTAATGGATTTGGCTAAAGAGCATTCATTTTCTAACCTACAGGATGAGACATTATGATTGTCACAAACTTCAAGATGATACAATTGAGATGAAGATCTTCAAGAATGACATATTTTTCCTCGAATAGGTGGCGAGATACAATGTATTTGGTATCACAACCTTGGAAGAGACTTTTGATGTTTGGTAATTTTATTAGAGGTAGAAACAACTCTTGACGGTGTTCCAATTGTTTTATTTGAACAAAGTTATAAAGGCCTCAATAATGACTAAATAACATGGTGGTCTTTCCACCTTGATATGTGACACTATCAATAGTTGAGAGGCCCTATCAACCATCTTTAAAGAAAACAAAGATCTAAGTATGTGGCAAATATAATTTGTCAAATCATAGATTTTTTCAACATATGATGACCATTCCTTGTAGAATTCATCCCTAGAAAGGAAGATAATGTCACATACATACACATGTAAGCCAATAATTATCTATATGAATAAGTAGAAATAGATAGAAGTATATAAAAGTAAGTTAATTCTATAATATCTTCTAAAATAGCATCTTAGAAGCTTCATAGACATTGCTTTGACTTTATAAGTGTCCATTATTGAATTCTAGGTTAGAAACTTGGTCAACAAGTCAATCATGTGCCATACATATTGGTAGCTTGAAGAACAAGCTAACTATGTGGCAAACATATAGAAAAATTTGTCTTATAAGTCAAGGCATGTGTCCTACAAAGTCAACACATATTAAAGGTCTTATAGAACATCGCTACATAGCCCCTAATTAGATAGTATATATAGAGACAAGAGTGAAGCCCTCTTCACTCTTGTCAATTCTTTTCTTGCTTCTAGTCTAGTTTCAAGAGTCTTAAATTTTCTTGTCTTTTGGCAATAAGCTATTCTAGTTTTTTTTTAATATACGTACTTTTTTATTTCTATTTTTTTACTTTTTTTTATAAAAATTTCATTGATTTATGCATCATCTTTTAGTTCATATTCTTGACATCTATTCAGAAAAAACTTAAATATCAAACAAAGCACATTAAATATTAAAAATAAATATATAATACTTGATTAAAAATGGTTAGAGATGAGGTACCAAATACTAAAAAGAAAAGATTTCAAAAAATAAATGAAAGATGAATTAGAAGCCCCAAATAATAGGAATAGATGATGAAGAATCAAATTGGCTCTTGTAACAAAAATTCTTGAAAATTTGATATAATACCATTAAATTTCTCTAACTTACTTGTCTTTCATTCCTTTAAACTTTTTATAGAAACAATTCTAGGATCGAATTGTGATGCTTACCTACTTATACTTACTTCTTATAATTATAAAAAAATTTAGCACAAACTTTAAATTTTGTTATTAACTTCTTTTATAGGTATTAAAACAAGACTCCTATAATTAGAGGTACTTGTATGTGGTATTTTAGCTCAAAGAGTATTAAAAAGATCATTAAATTGTACAATTGTAACAAATATATTATCACTTCTTTTATGCATATTTAATTTTTTTCATTTGTAATAATATTCTTAATAAAAAAATATTTAAAAAGTAGAGTAATCCACTTACTTTTTATTACAAAATAATACATAAGAAGTGGAATAGTCCACTCACTTCTCAATACAAAACCATACCTAAGAAGCAAGATAGTCCACTCACTTATTAATACAAAATAATACCAAAGAAATAGAATAATTCATTGAATTCTTAATACAAAATAACACTTAAGAAGTGGGATAATCTACTTAGTTTTCAACACAAAATAATTCTAGAAACAAAAACAATAGTCTAATCAAATTGTTAGAGACACATCTAAAACTTCAATAAAAAAAAGAATTAGTTTCAAGCACTAAAGTCTAAGAGATATATATATATATATATATATATATATATATATATATATATATATATATATATATAAATAAATAAAAATAAAAAATAACTAAAAAGACAACAACCAATGATTAATATAAAAAAGAGCCTAAAGGCCATTAGAAGAACAAATTCAAAAGATGAATTGATAAGACTAAGGAAGGCCTCGATCATGTCTCTATTTATACTACTTGTGAGACTTAAGGCTTGAAGTCCAAGCCTCTCATGTCTTTTATGTAAGCTAGTAGATGACATATTGGCCAAGTTTCAAGAAGCCTCTCAAGGAGCTTCTTAAAATGACTTGCCGTCCAAGTTAAATTACATAGCTTAATTTTTAAGCTATTTTAGATTTTTTTTTTTTTTTAAGATGCCATTTAATATAGTTTAGTTTCTAATTTGTACACTATATACTTCTAACAAGTTTTTATAATATTTTAGAAAAATATTTTATAATATAGAATATTTTTTAAGATTTTAGAATATTCTTTATATATCTATAACACATGCCTTGTAAATTAAAAATATGTCAGGTAGCTTATAAGGTGTTATTAAGTAATTCTTTAGTAGATATTATATACAGAGTTAAAAGTGAGATCTTCTTCAGTCTTATCAACTCTGTCATTGCTTCTAGTCTAGTTTCAAGAGTCTTTAGTTTTTTTTATTTTTGATAATGGCCATTCTAATTTCTTCTTGAAAATATAAAATATATATATATATATATATATATATATATATATATATATACACTTATTTATTTACATTCTTTAAGTTCTTATCCTTAATATATTGATAAGAATACACTTATAAGATTAGAGTTTTATTTTTCTTAATTTAAAATAGATTATCTATTTTTCTTCATTAGATATAAGTATATTAGAGGTTGTAGATTATCTACTTCTATTTCTATTTTATTTTTAGAATATTTCTATTTTATTCATAATCCTTTTTAACTTCTTATCATAAGTAATAGATGTCATTTTTTCCTATTATATAATAATAATATATTTTACAACGATAAAAGATGTAATGATACAAATGCAAGAATAAATTAAAGAGTTAACATTTTTTATGCATCAACTTACTTCATTGCCACAAGCAATATTAAGATTGGTTGAAAATAAAGATAAAGAGCTATTCGAGCTACACAAACATCTAGGTCTATACTATAAAAAAATCTTATGATAAAGCATCCTACAAGCATTATTATTATTGTTAAAAAAATAAAAATTTGCTTACTTTAGAAGTTTGGTGGTACAAGAACAAAATTTCAAAGATTTATCAATCAAGTGTAACTAGCAATTAAGCTTCGATTCCAAAGCTATCCATTCATAAGATTATAAGTTATATTTATTTAAAAATTACTTTTATTTTTTGTCATGTTATAATTTTTATTATTCATAGCAATAAAATTCATATCTTATATCAAGAAAATCATTCAATATATATATATATATATATATATATATATATATATATATTAATTTTAACAACTAAAAATTAATATTAAGTGGGATGATGATACAATTATTAACTAATTTTTCTATAAATTGAAATATAAAGTAAAAAAATTGATGCTAAACTTATATGATCTTTAAACATTGAGTCAATTAATTAAATTTTCTATAAAATATAATAATTAATTTTTTGGACTTTGATCTAGAAATTATACAAATATGTCACAATATCTTTAAAATTTCATTGTTATTCCAATACCTTCTTAATCTATGCATTTTGAAATAGAAGATATGTAAATTCATAAAATATTCTTTAATTTTCTTACTAAATAAAAAAAATATTGATGTTCTCAAAAACAATTATGTTTATATTGTGGAAAACACAAATACATTGTTCAACATTGTTCTAAGAAGTGTTATAACTTTAAAATGAAGAGCATGGTTGTTATGAAAGACAATATGTTTGAAAATAAGTCTTCCTAACTACAATATGGATTGTCATGTTAGATTTGTCTAAAACATCTTATAAAATTCTATTCTTTCTTCAAAATCTTCTTCTTGTATTATAGCAAATATTTATTTATGATCTAAAAATAAAATAAAATATTCTACCTTATTAGATTTAGAAGTCTAATTTTTTTTTTAAAAAATAAAATATTGATTAAAAAATTTAGAATACTAATAAGAAAAAATAAAATAAACTAATATATGTAGAAGTTATAAATGGTTGACTATTGTCTTTTGGAGATGTTTTTTCATAAAACCATTTCTATAGACATAATAACAAAAGATGATAATAGCTTAGTAATATTTAATATTATTAGATCTTCTATTATTATAGTTATTTTAGATCTATTATGATTAAGAAAGTATAACCTTTAAATAGATTAGATCTCTTGTAATTTTTATTTTTATTATAATATATCTAAAGATGTCTCTAACTAAATAATTTGTTATAAGACTAGAACAACTAAGTTATTATTTGTAGAAACAAAAATAATAATGTAAGCTACAAAAGAAGGATTAACATTTGTTATTTATGTGGCACCAATTTTTTATGGTAGAAAGATATCAAGAAACTTCCAAAATAATATTAAGAATATTTAGACATGTTTGAAAAGAAAAATGCAGATATTCTAACAAAGCATTGTCCTTGTGACTGCTCAATTGATCTTCAAGAAATGACTCAATCACTATATTGGATCAATCTATAGCTCATTGCAAAATGAAATGACTTCACTCAAGGAATATACTAATGAAAATTTGACCAAGAATGTAATACACCATTCAAATTTTTTTATTAGATCTTTAATCTTTTTTGTATAGAAAAAAGACAAGTTGTAGCAAATATATATAGATTATTGATGGCTTAATAAGATAATTATTAAGACATAGGTTATATTTGATTATAGCAATGATAACTTAACATGGTCTTATTCCTTATTCCAAATTTTCAAAGAAAAAAAGGATTGGCAAGAAAGGAACAACTTTCTTCTTATGCTCTAATAAGATGCAATATATATATATATATATATATATATATATATATTTTTATTTGTTTATTTATATTTAATAAATTCAATTATATCTTATAAAAAGACATAAGAGTAACTATTATAAATGAACTTCATACCTAAATAGACATAGATAATTGGGAGGCAATATTAATGTATCTTTGAAGAGTGGAGGCCTAGCAAGGAATAAAACTAGGCTGCAATTTAACTTCAATATTCTTCGATCAAGTACAAATACTAAAGTTTGATTTCAATAACTTCACATTTAGAGACAATTGTTCTTTGGATGTATACAATGCCAAAAAGTAAAAACAACTTTTAAGGCAACATCTTATTATTGTTCAAATTCAAATCACAAAATATTGTGAAATGTTTCAACCAACCTTAGAGATAAAGTGGACCAAAATTTAAAATAAAACATGACCAAAACATGAATCAATTTTGATTTGGCTAGTTTGTTACAAAGGCACTACAAAAAATACATGGAGAAAAAAACTAGGTCAAGGAATTCACAATGTTTATTTTCTTTGCACTACAAATATTCCATAACAATCATCTACAAATTTTGGAAAATCCCTACTCACCAAATACCTTGGAACTAGAGGACAATTTTTCTACACCATCTTTGTAAAACAAATATACAACAAGTTCACAACAAACAATATTTGGTGACATTTTCATCAACTTTTAAGATATAAAAGTATTTTAGCCTCTAATTGTTTGATCTTATTTGTAGACCATTTTAAAACAGTATAATGACAAAAGATTTAGATAGCTAAAATAGGCAGAAGACAAGATAGAAAAAGTTCTTTGGGTTACACTCACAGAATTGAGCAAAGCGTGCTGGAGAAAGAGAGTTAGAATATGGGGTTGGAACAGATAGCTCTCGGCGACATATATGGTGTCGTGCCCGAAATAATAGAGAAGCTTACTGGTTGAATTGTTCGGAACATTCAAATCAACCAGGTCAAATTGTGTCACAAAAGTGATCAATACATGCTCATTGAAGACCTTCACATCGACATAAGAGTGGTAGGCAATTTGACTGTGAAATGGCATTGTTTCAAAGCTGCACAGCGTATCAGTGTTGAATGATTCATCCTGTCCCCTACGTTCCTAAGCTTTTCACAAATTGGTCATAAGAAGGCCTACAAATAGTTCACTCCAGAATCAAGGTACACATCATTCAAATAGACGTGTGATTAATACTCACAAATAAGCACGAAACCTCAACCTTATTTCATGCGACATAGCTTCACAACGACCATCACATAATCATTTCTCTAGACATCCCACAATGTTCGATTGACCGCTGTTTATCCTCGGCGGAAATTGAACACCCAAACACTGCATAAGCCAGAAAGTGGCACAAAAAAAAACCCTACACAACAAAACGACAAAACCGGCCAGGCCATACAAACCACCGACAACAAAATTAGTGTTTCAGTAAGCTTCTCTATAATTTAGGGCATGACACAATCACACGCATGAAAGCCAAACTCACGCCAACGTACCCAATCCAGAAGGAATCACACCATCTCTTTGAATACCCACACATCCAGCATTCCACAAGCACCAACCACATCAAAAAAACGCCACGCATTTTTACTTAGAAATAGTATACTCTTTTATTTCCCTCTCTCTTACACCCATGCCCTCGTACCCACTATGCCCTGCCATCTCCTGTCAAGTACCCAAGTCTGCCTCTGTCGCGCTTGCAACAAATATATCGACCAACCACTCAAAGTCAGCAACTCTATGCTCCACATCCACCTCTCCACCCACCACCGCCACTCCGCCCCCTTCTCCGCCTCGCCTTCACCCCCTTCCCGCACTATTCACTTCTTCTTCGCAGCGGCCTTCGTCACCTTGGCGCCGGTGGGTTCCTTCTTCTCTACGGCCTTGATAACACCCACAGCCACCGTCTGCCTCATATCACGCACCGCGAAACGTCCCAATGGTGGGTACTCCGCGAACGTCTCCACTGTCATCGGCTTCGTCGGAATCATCTTCACGAACCCTGCGTCCCCGTTCTTCAAAAACTTCGGCTCCTTCTCCAGCTCCTTACCCGATCGCCTGTCCACCTTCGTCAAGATCTCCGCGAACTTCACCGCAATGTGCGACGTGTGGCAATCCAGCACTGGTGCGTAACCGTTCCCGATCTGTCCCGGGTGGTTCATGATGATAACCTGCGCCGTGAAGTTGGCTGCCTCCTTGGCAGGGTCGTTCTTCGAGTCTGAGGCCACGTACCCTCTCTTCAGGTCCTTCACCGCCACGTTCTTCACGTTGAACCCGACGTTGTCACCTGGGTGCGCCTCAGGCATCGACTCGTGATGCATCTCCACCGACTTCACCTCAGTCGTCAGTCCCGTCGGTGCGAAGCACACCAACATACCTGGCCTGATGATTCCTGTCTCCACCCGTCCCACTGGCACAGTTCCGATGCCTCCAATCTTGTACACGTCCTGAAGCGGCAGCCTCAGAGGCTTGTCAGATGGCCGCTTCGGCTCTGACACGTTGTCCAACGCCTCCAACAGAGTCGGGCCCTTGTACCAGTCCAGGTTCGTCGACCTCTCGATCATGTTGTCGCCCTCGAACCCTGAGATCGGCACGAACGGAACCTTCTCCGGGTTGTACCCCACCTTCTTCAGGTACGCCGACACCTCCTTCACGATCTCCTCATATCGGGCCTTGCTGTACTTCGGGGTGGTCGCGTCCATCTACCATCCACACATAGTCCAACATCAGCCCTCAAATACACCAATACCCATACACCCTACTCCTAAAATCACCACTTTATCTCATTGTGCCGTGACACCTCACGGCTCTCACAGACACCGTGCTCAGACCCAATCCAGTCTCACTGACCCCATACAAATATACACTGTGCCGTGTCTTCTCAACTCACCTTGTTGCAGCAGCAAATCATCTGCTTCACTCCCAAAGTGAACGCCAGCAGTGCGTGCTCACGCGTCTGCCCATCCTTCGAGATACCGGCCTCGAACCCTCCCGTCGTCGAGTCGATGATCAGCACAGCGCAGTCTGCCTGCGACGTTCCCGTGATCATGTTCTTGATGAAATCGCGATGTCCGGGCGCGTCGATCACAGTGCAGTAGTACTTCATGGTCTCGAACTTCCACAGCGCAATATCAATCGTGATACCACGCTCGCGCTCTGCCTTCAGCTTGTCCAGCACCCACGCATACTTGAACGAACGCTTGTTCATCTCCGCCGCCTCCTTCTCGAAACGCTCGATCACACGCTTGTCGATACCTCCCAACTTGTAGATGAGGTGCCCAGTGGTCGTCGACTTGCCAGAGTCGACATGGCCGATGACCACGATATTGATGTGCACCTTCTCCTTACCCATGATTGCTCAACTGTCTGCCAAAATACCCCGCACCAAATTCCAATTCATCACTAAACAGAGAATGAAGCAGATGATGTGCAATGGATCATCTGCTCACAACCACGTTCCAAACCCTAAACAGAACCTTACTCCACGCTCTGAAATCCTCTCCACCTGATCTCTCTCCCTCACTCAAACAGCGATAAAAACTCCCACCCTCTCACGAAAGAATTTCAGCCTAACTGATACTCACCCCACCATTCACTCGCATCAAAAGCCACGGCATTCACGTACAACTCTCAGACACAGCACCAATCCCCCCATCGTCCATCAATGTCAAAACAACACCCTCAGACCTTTCTCTCACACACAGACAAACACTCATACACGAAAGCTCGAACCACACCAAGCCAGAACGTACCTGAGAGTCGTAAAACAAGTTGGCGCAACTCCAACAGTGATGGCAGCAGAGGAAGCTCTCACTGAGAGCTCTGAAATCGAAAGGGAATGGGCAATTCTCGCCGCAGCGCCTTCAAGGGCTTCGTCTCATGGGTCAGCCGTCAGATCCTCGATCCAACGGCCACAGTGCTGGCAGAACTCCTCAAGGGGCGTGGTTGCGCGCGTGGTTGAGAGGGGGGGGGTTGGGGGCGATGTGTGGGAAGACCTAGCCGATGTGGACATCCATCCCCATCCTCGTCGTTATCACTCTCATCTTGCTCCAGCATGGCCCTGCTGCCCGTCCTGCCAATTATGCCTCGGCTTTTGCCCGACTTGGGCTTTTTGCTTTTTCGAGGTCCACGCACAGTTCGTTACTCTGACATCGTTTCTGTTCTTCTTTGATGTCTGGTATTTTGGCTTTTGTGTGGAGATTTTCATAATTGAAGTCACATTTGTTTGTCTATTATTTATAACTAGTGAAAACATGTGCCATTGGGCACAAAAAAATATGTACTGGAAAATATTTACTAAATTACAAGTGGGAGCTTCTAACCTCTGCTCCTAGTGATATCATAGTGCTATTCTTGGCAATCTACATCAGCTACATGCAAATTTTGATCTATAATTCATCAAAAGTTGAATTATTGCTTCACTTGTGATGAAAAACAATGAGATATGCAATCAATTAGAGATGGTTTTTGTCTCTTGTGGTTTATCCCATTGGTTTATCTCTTTGAGTAGTTTTATATAAGAGACTAGATGAACCCAATTAACAATACAATATAGTTCTTGTTGCAATTGATAATACTTGGAAAATTCCAATAAAATTATGTTGTTCAAGAATTTTGTTTATAAAATGATATTGCATGAAATATATTGGAGTTGGTTCTCTGTGAGCTCAAACACAACACTATCCATTTTTTCACTAGTGACCACATTCTTCATCTATCATATATCCTTTAGAACAAAGCTGTAACTAATTTTAAAAAGAAAATATTGACATCTTCAGATAGAATTGTAATTATTTTCTAGAAGCCAACACTACCAAAATTAAATTAAATATGGTCTTTCAACACAAATTCCTTTGTCTTAGTAGATCTTGTTCAATTTTCTTTTAAAAATTAATTTCCTTGTAATCATACTCCACTCAAGAAGTTTCAATTAAAAAAGCTAATCCTTTCTATTTGGAACAATCATTGCTTGACAACAAGGCACATACTGCTATTTTGAGTGTTGTTTTACATAATGATGATTACATATTTCAAAAATTACATAAAATTTTCTTATGTAATTTTTTGTATAATACTCTATAATGTAAAGCACAATAAAAGTTCTAAAATGTAATGCAATGAAATACATATAAATTTTTGAAAATTCTGAAATATCTAAAAATATTCTAACTTTGCAATGCAAAGCTTAGTAACATAATTTAAAAAGAATGGAAAGCATGGTTTTTGAAATCTTTGAATTTTGTCAATTTTTTCTTTTAATATAAATTATAACTTACCTTCCTTTTGTACTTTCACTCACAAATTCTTTGACAGAAGCTCAAACACAATACACACATATCCATAGTATAAATAATAAAAACTTTTGGTAGATGTTATAAGTACACAATGCAACTTCAAGAAAACACAAAAAAAAATACAGTCATGTCTTCTTCTCCATCAAGGACCAAACTTCACCTTCAATTGGATTGCATGCATGCAACAAATAATGCATTGCTAAATTTTTCCACGTTTAGTTAAACTCTAGCATAACATATTCTATTGATCATGTTCAGTTAATCTCTTTTGTAATAGTCATACTATGCCACAACTCTCGATTATCATCGTATGCTTGCCTTAACTCTGAGATTTCATTCATGAATTGATAATTTACAATTTTAAAATTCTTTCTCTCCAAAATGTAATATCCTGTCAAGGACAAAGACTCGATGACGGAAAATATACACCAAAAGGCTATCTCGATATAATAAGTCAAAATATAAACAAGTAGGTATATTAAAAGGAAACTGGAATGGCTATTGCCACAAGACAAGAAACTAAAGACTCTTGAACCTAGACTAGAAGCAAGAAAGGAGTTGACAAGAGTGAAGAAGCCTTCACTCTTGTCTTTATATATACTATCTAACTAGGGGCTACGTGGCGACGTTCTATAGGACCTCCAATATGTGTTGACTTTGTAGGACACATGCCTTGACTTACAAGGCAAGTTTTTCTACGTGTGGGCCACATAGTTAGCTTGATCTTCAAGCTAACAACATGTGTGGCACATGGCCAACTTGTTGACCACGTTTCTAATCCAAAAAGTCAATTAAAGACACCTATGAAGTCAAAGCAGCGTCTAGGAAGTTTCTAGGAAGCTTCTATATTAAATATTATACAATTAACTTACTTTTATCTACTTTTACTTACTTCTACCTATTTCTATATGTAATTATTAGCTTATATGATTATGGCCGTGACATTACCCCCCATTCTAGAGACGAGTTCCACGAGGAGCGGTCATCATATATTGAAGAAATCTATGATGCGACGAATTGTATTCGCCACATACTCTGATCTCTGTTCTCTTCGAAGATGATTGATAGGGCCTCTCAACCATCGGTAGTGTCCCATACCAGGGCGGGAAGACCACCCAGTTATTTGATCATTGTTGAGGCCTTCATAACTTCCTTCGAATAGAATATTCGGAACACCATCAGGAGTTGTTCCTACCTCTAGCAAAATCACCAAACATCGAGAGTCCCTTCCCAAAACGTGATACCAAACGCGTTGTATCTCACCATCTGTTCGAGGAAGAACATGTCGTTCTTGAAGATCTTCATCTCGATTGCGTCGTCTTGAAGGTTGTGATAATCGAAATGTCTCATCCGGCAGGTCAGCAAACGAAGGTTCTTGAGTTGAATCCGCTGGTTGTTGGCTCTCCATCTAATTAGCGTCACAAATGCAAAGAAGTTACAAACAAGGATAGGAAATTGAATGTTATCTTGCCTCAATCTTGTCTCTTTTATAAGAGAGATTTTCATCTTGGTTTTGATGGATGTCGTTGATGAAAAAATTTGACTTTAGCTGATGCATTTCCTAGATTCCTGGATGGCTCCCATGTGCGTTCACTAATATCATATCCGTGCCAATGAACAAGATATTCCAGCTTATTTCGGCGCCGCCTTGAGTCTAATATCTCTTCCACCTCAAATTCTTCATTATTATCTACTTCTATAGGAGGCGGTGGCATTTGTCTTCTTCCTTGTATATCCACTGTCTTATATGGTTCAAGAAGAGACACATGGAATACAGGATGGATCTTCATTGACTCCGATAGATGTAACCGATATGCAATTGGGTTGATCTGTTCAGAAACAGAAAAGGGGCCAAGCCTACGATAGTCCAACTTGTCACAAGGTCGAGTAGTCTTGATATTGCGACGAAGTAGCCATACCTTATCACCCATGTTGATTTGTGGTTGCTCCTTACGATATAGATCTGCGTTTATCTTTTGTCGTTCTTGAGCTTCCTTCAATTGCGTCTTCATTATTGCATGTAACTCTGACAACCGATTTGCCATATCTTCTGCTGCAGGATTATCAACTTTTGAAAAATCAAAAGTATCAAGTCATGGATGATAGCCATAATTGGCAAAGAAAGGTGTTTGTTGCGTGGAAGAATGTACCGTATTATTATAAGCAAACTCTGCCAATGGCAGAAGGATTGTCCAATCATCTTGTTGGTAGTTGATAGTACACCTTAAATATTGCTCCAAGACTTGGTTTACGCGCTCTGTTTGTCCATCAGTTTGAGGATGGAAAGCCGAAGATAGCTTTATGTCTACTTTTAAAATCTTGAAAAGGGTCCTCCAGAATCTTGATACAAATTGAGTTCCCCTATCTGATATGATATCTTTAGGTAATCCATGATAGCGATAGATATTATCAATGAAAAGCTTAGCTGTTTCTTCACCTGTGATAGATTTTGTACATGGCACAAAATGTGCCATCTTGGTGAAACGATCTACTATCACAAATATAGAATCATAAGATCTTGAGCTTGGAAGATCTGTGATGAAATCCATAGAAACAGAAGACCATGGTTGTTCTGGTATAGGTAATGGCTGAAGAAGTCCGTAAGGTCGATGACGAGGAATTTTTGATCTTGAACAAATATCACATGATTGTACAAAGACTTTGACTGACTTTCACATTTGTGGCCACCAAAAATCTCTTGATATGAATTCCAAAGTCTTATTATATCCAAAGTGCCCTACTGCTGGAAAGTCATGACATGCTTGAAGAACACGCAAACGTGCTTCTCCTTCTGGAACATATAGGCGTCCTTCAAAATATAATAGATTATTCTTGAACTCGAACTTAGAAGGATCATGAGACTTGGAAGAATTATTCTCGATATCATAAACAAGAGGGTCTGAGGACATATTGGACTGGATTTGCTTGAGAAAAGTTGAATCAACAGTCAATGTTGATTTTATTGCTCGGAGATGAAATTGCTCCGGTTTCAAGAGGACCGTTCTTTGTTGCTCAAAAGCTGCATCTCCTTCTTTTGGTGCAAAATAAGAACGTCTAGACAGGGCATCGGACAAACCTTGTTGTTTTCCTGGCCGATAAGTGATAATGAACTCAAATCTTGACAAAGACATACTCCAATGAGCTTGACGACGATTCAACACACGTGCTGACATGAAATACTCGAGGTTCTTGTGATCTGTATACACAGTGACTGGACTAGAAGCACCTTCTAGATAATGATGCCATTCTTGAAAGGAATCCACGATTGCAAGAAGTTCTTTATCGTGGATCTCATAATTGATCTCGGCTGCTGAGAATTTTCTTGAATGAAAAGCTATCGGATGAAGTTTGTCATATGTTCCTATTTGTGATAAAACTGCACCCAAGGCAAAATCTGATGCATCTGTTTCCATAAAAAATGCCTTGGAAAAATCAACACGATATAAGACTGGTGCAGAGACAAACGATGTCTTCAAGGCTTCAAATGCTGCTTCCGCTTCTTGATTCCATTGGAATTTATCTTTACTAGTCAAGCGTGTAAGTGGAGCTGCAACTCGTGAGAAATCTTTGATGAAGATCCGATAGTAATTGGCAAATCCCAAGAAACATTGGACATCTCTTACTGTCCTTGGAATCTTCCAATCCATGATTTTTTGGACTTTCTTAGAATCCATCATGAGACCATCATTTGAAATGATGTATCCTAAAAAGTCAACTTGAGTAGTGTGAAATATACACTTTTCCATCTTGGCGTACAATCCTGCATCTCTAAGTTTTTGTAATACTTGACGAACATGTATTTCATGTTCTTCGACGTTCTTAGAATAGATCAGGATATCGTCTAGATAGCAGACGAAAAAATTGTCTAAGAATTCACGATATACATCATTCATGAGATGTTGAAAAGCAGCTGGTGCATTCGTGAGTCCAAAAGGCATGACATTGTATTCAAAGTGTCCGTACCTGGTTCGAAATGCAGTCTTCCATTCATCTCCTCCTTTGATCCGTACTAGATTATATGCTCTTCTTAGATCTATTTTTGTATAGATCTTAGCTTGATTCAACTGGTCAAGGAGTCCTGATATCAAAGGTAATGGATACCTGTTCTTGATTGTGATCTTGTTGAGTCCTTGATAATCAACACACATTCGTAAAGATCCATCTTTTTTCTTTACGAATAGAATTGGAGCTCCTGCTGGAGATTTTGAATGGCGTATGAAATTCTTCGCTAAATTCTCGTCAATATATGTCTTGAGTTCAGCCATCTCATCTTGTGATAAACTGTAAATTGGTCCAAATGGTGGCTGAGTTCCTTCCTTGAGGTCGATTGAACAATCATATGGGCGATGCTCAGGAAGAATATCTGCATTCTTTTTCTCAAAAACGTCTTGATAATCTTGATATTGACTTGGAATGCCAATTGAAGTCTTTACGTTTTCAGAAATAGGTGCAGCATAAATAGCAAAAGTTGATCCTTCTTGTGCTGCGTGTATAAATGCTTTTGCACCTATCAGTACGGGTTTTACTATACTAGACTTATAATTTTTTACTTGGTTGGTAGAACTATTAATAATGCTTTGGAAAAAGTCAAGTTTATGCGAATTCCAATCTATTCGAGGGTTATATTTTTCTAGCCAGGATAAACCTAAAATAACTGGATTGGAGGGGGATTTAATTATGTTAAAAGCTATGTAGCTATCATGACCGTCTATTGTTACTTTTATAGGATGAGTTTCATGAGTGACATCTCCAGAAGACAAGGGACGACCATCTATGACTTCTACATGTACTAGTTTAGGTTTCTGTACAAAGGGTATTTTACGACTTTTAACAAATTGTTCATCTAAAAAACATGCTGAGGCTCCCGAATCTAATAAAGCAGAGGCTTTGTAATTCTTAGGTCCTAAATATAAGTCTATTATAAAACAAGGAGAGGGTTCTGAGGAGAGGATAGGACCTTCATTAGGAATTGTACAAGGTTCCAACTGCACGGTCCCTATTGTAGCTAGACGAATCCGTTTTCCGACATGTTGTCTTCTTTGACCGTCGTACCCCTCATTTTATAGTTGCGTCGTTTCTTTGGATAATGTTGAGCAGTGTGCTTAGGTTTTCCGCAATATAAACATAATCCTTCTTGACGACGACGAATCTTTTCTTGCTCAGTGTCACGGCCATAATCATATAAGCTAATAATTACATATAGAAATAGGTAGAAGTAAGTAAAAGTAGATAAAAGTAAGTTAATTGTATAATATTTAATATAGAAGCTTCCTAGAAACTTCCTAGACGCTGCTTTGACTTCATAGGTGTCTTTAATTGACTTTTTGGATTAGAAACGTGGTCAACAAGTTGGCCATGTGCCACACATGTTGTTAGCTTGAAGATCAAGCTAACTATGTAGCCCACACGTAGGAAAACTTGCCTTGTAAGTCAAGGCATGTGTCCTACAAAGTCAACACATATTGGAGGTCCTATAGAACGTCGCCACGTAGCCCCTAGTTAGATAGTATATATAGAGACAAGAGTGAAGGCTTCTTCACTCTTGTCAACTCCTTTCTTGCTTCTAGTCTAGTTTCAAGGGTCTCTAGTTTTCTTGTATTTTGGCAATAGCCATTCCAGTTTCTTTCTTAATATATATATTTCTATTTTGTCCTATTTCTTTTTTGAGAAAAGTCTCACTTACTCTTTAGCTTTCATCGAGTTCTTGTCCTTGACAGATTGACAAGAGTACACTTACAATATCAGAGCTTTGTCTTTTCTTGATTAAGAGTGGATTACCCCTTTTTCTTGATAAGACATAAGCGCATTAGAAGTTGCGGATTACCCTCTTTTAAACTGATATTGTTCTTAGTATTTTTCTTTGTTATCAATTCCTCTCTTCTATTTGTTTTGAGCGTTATTAGACATCTTCTCTTTTCTAAGTGCTACTATGGCAGAGCTTGTTGAAATGAAGAGTACAATGGCACAGATGCAAGAACAATTGAGGGAGTTAATGCTTGCGATGCATCAACTCAATTTACCACCACAAGGAGCAACAAGAATGGTAGGAAGTGAAGATATAGAGATGATTGGGGCTGCTTCAACATCTGCACCAAACCATGTCCCTTCTCCCAGAATGGAACACCCTTCGAGTGTTAGAGAACCGAGAGTTGCCTTGCCCGAGAAGTTTGATGGTACCAGATCCAAGTTTCGAGGATTCATCAATCAGGTCCAACTAGTGATTGAACTTCAACCCCAGAGCTATCCAACTCCAGGGTCACAAGTTAGATTCATTGGTACACTTCTTTCAGGTTCAGCATTGTCATGGTTTTCATCTTTTCTTGAACGACGAGATCCAATATTGGATAATCTGGAGGCTTTTTTGGCGGAGTTTCGATCCATGTTTGGAGAACATGATGCAATTCGTGTTGCAATCAAGAAGATCCGTATTTTGCAACAAGGCAATCGATCAGTAATATTATATGCTTCGCAATTTCGACAACTTGCAACTGATATCAAGTGGGATGATGCCGCACTTGTGAGTCAATTTCTCTACGGATTACAATATGAGGTAAAGAAATTGATGCTTAATTTACCTGATCCTCAAACATTGAGTCAAGCAATTGACTTTGCTGTGAAGTGCGACAATCGACTTTTTGAATTTCGATCCGAGAGTCGCACAAGTGGGCCTCAACGTTACTACAATTCAATGGCAACACCGACGTCTCCTCAACACATACCTTCAGAAGTAGAGGATATGCAAATTGATGCGGTACGTTTCAAACCTCTTACTGAGCAAGAAAAGTCTCGTCGTCGACAAGAAGGATTGTGCTTATATTGTGGAGAACCTAAGCACACTGCTCAACATTGTCCAAAGAAGCGACGTAACTACAAAATAAGGAGTACGGCTGTCAAAGAAGACAGTATGTCGGAAAACGAGTACGTCCAGCTACAATAGGGACCGTGCGGCTGGAATCTTGTACAACTTCTAATGAAGGTCCTATCCTCTCCTCAGAACCATCTCCTTGTTTTATAATAGATGTGCGTTTAGGACCTAATAATTACAAAGCCTCTGCCTTGATAAATTCAGGAGCCTCAGCTTGTTTTTTAGATGAAGAATTTGCTAGATGTCATAGAATATCATTAATACAAAAAACTAAACCTGTACACGTAGAAGTCATAGATGGTCGTCCGTTGTCTTCTGGAGATGTAACTCACGAAACACTTCCTGTAGATGTAGTAATAAATGGTCATAGTAGTTGCATAATTTTTAATATAATTAGATCTCCCTCTAATCCAATAATTTTAGGCTTATCATGGTTAGAAAAGTATAATCCTCGAATAGATTGGATTTCTCGTAAACTTGATTTTCCTCGGAGCATTAGTAACAGTTCTATTAATCAAGTAAAAAACCATGAGTCTAGTATAGTAAAACCCGCACTTATAGGTGCAAAAGCATTTATACACGCAGCAAAAGAAGGATCAACTTTTGCTATTTATGCTGCACCTATTTCTGAAAGCGTAAAGACTTCAAGTGGCATTCCAAGTCAATATCAAGATTATCAAGACGTTTTTGAGAAAAAGAATGCAGATATTCTTCCTGAGCATCGCCCATACGATTGTTCAATCGATCTCAAGGAAGGAACTCAGCCACCATTTGGACCAATTTACAGTTTATCGCAAGATGAGTTGGCTGAACTCAAGACATATATTGACGAGAATTTAGCGAAGAATTTCATACGCCATTCAAAATCTCCAGCAGGAGCTCCAATTTTATTCGTAAAGAAAAAAGATGGATCTTTACGAATGTGTGTTGACTATCGAGGACTCAACAAGATCACAATTAAGAACAGGTATCCATTACCTTTGATATCAGGACTCCTTGACCAGTTAAATCAAGCTAAGATCTATACAAAAATAGATCTAAGAGGAGCATATAATCTAGTACGGATCAAAGAAGGAGATGAATGGAAGACTGCGTTTCGAACCAGGTACGGACACTTTGAATACAATGTCATGCCTTTTGGACTCACGAATGCACCAGCTGCTTTTCAATATCTCATGAATGATGTATTTCGTGAATTCTTAGACAATTTTGTCGTCTGCTACCTAGACAATATCCTGATTTATTCTAAGAATGTTGAAGAACATGAAATACATGTTCGTCAAGTATTACAAAAACTTAGAGATGCAGGATTGTACGCCAAGATGGAAAAGTGTGTATTTCACACTACTCAAGTTGACTTTTTAGGATACATCATTTCAAATGATGGTCTTATGATGGATTCTAAGAAAGTCCAAACAATCATGGATTGGAAGATTCCAAAGACTGTAAGAGATGTCCAATGTTTCTTGGGATTTGCCAATTACTATCGGATCTTCATCAAAGACTTCTCACGAGTTGCAGCTCCACTTACACGCTTGACTAGTAAAGATAAATTCCAATGGAATCAAGAAGCGGAAGCAGCATTTGAAGCCTTGAAGACATCGTTTGTCTCTGCACCAGTCTTATATCGTGTTGACTTTTCCAAGGCATTTTTTATGGAAACAGACGCATCGGATTTTGCCTTGGGTGCAGTTTTATCACAAATGGGAACATATGACAAACTTCATCCGATAGCTTTTCATTCAAGAAAATTCTCAGCAGCCGAGATCAATTATGAGATCCACGATAAAGAACTTCTTGCAATCGTGGATTCCTTTCAAGAATGGCATCATTATCTAGAAGGTGCTTCTAGTCCAGTCACTGTGTATACAGATCACAAGAACCTCGAGTATTTCATGTCAGCACGCGTGTTGAATCGTCGTCAAGCTCGTTGGAGTATGTCTTTGTCAAGATTTGAGTTCATTATCACTTATCGGCCAGGAAAACAACAAGGTTTGTCCGATGCCCTGTCTAGACGTTCTTATTTTGCACCAAAAGAAGGAGATGCAGCTTTTGAGCAACAAAGAACGGTCCTCTTGAAACCGGAGCAATTTCATCTCCGAGCAATGAAATCAACACTGACTGTTGATTCAACTTTTCTCAAGCAAATCCAGTCCAGTATGTCCTCAGACCCTCTTGTTTATGATATCGAGAATAATTCTTCCAAGTCTCATGATTCTTCTAAGTTCGAGTTCAAGAATAATCTATTATATTTTGAAGGACGCCTATATGTTCGAGAAGGAAAAGCACGTTTGCGTGTTCTTCAAGCACGTCATGACTTTCCAGCAGCAGGTCACTTTGGATATAATAAGACTCTGGAACTCATATCAAGAGATTTTTGGTGGCCACAAATGTGGAAGTTAGTCAAAGACTTTGTACAATCATGTGATATTTGTTCAAGATCAAAAATTCCTCGACATCGACCTTACGGACTTCTTCAGCCATTACCTATACCAGAACAACCATGGTCTTCTGTTTCTATGGATTTCATCACAGATCTTCCAAACTCAAGATCTTATGATTCTATATTTGTGATAGTAGATCGTTTCACCAAGATGGCACATTTTATGCCATGTACAAAATCTATCACAGGTGAAGAAACAGCTAAGCTTTTCATTGATAATATCTATCGCTATCATGGATTACCTAAAGATATCATATCAGATAGGGGAACTCAATTTGTATCAAGATTCTGGAGGACCCTTTTCAAGATTTTAAAAGTAGACATAAAGCTATCTTCGGCTTTCCATCCTCAAACTGATGGACAAACAGAGCGCGTAAACCAAGTCTTGGAACAGTATTTAAGGTGTACCATCGACTACCAACAAGATGATTGGACAATCCTTCTGCCATTGGCAGAGTTTGCTTATAATAATACAGTACGTTCTTCCACGCAACAAACACCTTTCTTTGCCAATTATGGCTATCATCCACGACTTGATACTTTTGATTTTTCAAAAGTTGATAATCCTGCAGCAGAAGACATGGCAAATCGGTTGTCAGAGTTACATGCAATAATGAAGGCGCAGTTGAAGAAAGCTCAAGAACGACAAAAGATAAATGCAGATGTATATCGTAAAGAGCAACCACAACTCAACGTGGGTGATAAGGTATGGCTACTTCGTCGCAATATCAAGACCACTCGACCTTATGACAAATTGGACTATCGTAGGCTTGGCCCCTTTTCTGTTTCTGAACAGATCAACCCAGTTGCATATCGGTTACATCTACCGGAGTCAATGAAGATCCATCCTGTATTCCACATGTCTCTTCTTGAACCATATAAGACAGTGGATATACAAGGAAGAAGACAAATGCCACCGCCTCCTATAGAAGTAGATAATAATGAAGAATTTGAGGTGGAAGAGATATTAGACTCAAGGCGGCGCCGAAATAAGCTGGAATATCTTGTTCATTGGCGCGGATATGATATTAGTGAGCGCACATGGGAGCCATCCAGGAATCTAGGAAATGCATCAGCTAAAGTCAAAGTTTTTCATTAACGACATCCATCAAAACCAAGATGAAAACCTCTCTTATAAAAGAGACAAGATTGAGGCAAGATAACATTCAATTTCCTATCCTTGTTTGTAACTTCTTTACATTTGTGACGCTAATTAGATGGAGAGCCAACAACCAGCGGATTCAACTCAAGAACCTTCGTTTGCTGACCTGCCGGACGAGACATTACGATTGTCACAACCTTCAAGACGACGCAATCGAGATGAAGATCTTCAAGAACGACATGTTCTTCCTCGAACAGATGGTGAGATACAACGCGTTTGGTATCACGATTTGGGAAGGGACTCTCGATGTTTGGTGATTTTGCTAGAGGTAGGAACAACTCCTGATGGTGTTCCGAATATTCTATTCGAAGGAAGTTATGAAGGCCTCAATAATGATCAAATAACTGGGTGGTCTTCCCGCCCTGGTATGGGACACTACCGATGGTTGAGAGGCCCTATCAATCATCTTCGAAGAGAACAGAGATCAGAGTATGTGGCGAATACAATTCGTCGCATCATAGATTTCTTCAATATATGATGACCGCTCCTCGTGGAACTCGTCTCTAGAATGGGGGGTAATGTCACGGCCATAATCATATAAGCTAATAATTACATATAGAAATAGGTAGAAGTAAGTAAAAGTAGATAAAAGTAAGTTAATTGTATAATATTTAATATAGAAGCTTCCTAGAAACTTCCTAGACGCTGCTTTGACTTCATAGGTGTCTTTAATTGACTTTTTGGATTAGAAACGTGGTCAACAAGTTGGCCATGTGCCACACATGTTGTTAGCTTGAAGATCAAGCTAACTATGTGGCCCACACGTAGGAAAACTTGCCTTGTAAGTCAAGGCATGTGTCCTACAAAGTCAACACATATTGGAGGTCCTATAGAACGTCGCCACGTAGCCCCTAGTTAGATAGTATATATAGAGACAAGAGTGAAGGCTTCTTCACTCTTGTCAACTCCTTTCTTGCTTCTAGTCTAGTTTCAAGGGTCTCTAGTTTTCTTGTATTTTGGCAATAGCCATTCCAGTTTCTTTCTTAATATACATATTTCTATTTTGTCCTATTTCTTTTTTGAGAAAAGTCTCACTTACTCTTTAGCTTTCATCGAGTTCTTATCCTTGACACTCAGTTAGGGGTTTAAAACGTACCGCGTCAATTTGCATGTCTTCTACTTCTGAATGTACGTTTGGCAAAGATGTTGATGTTGCCATTGAGTAATAACGTTGAGGTTCCTGTGAATGATTCTCGGATCAAAATTCGAAAAGTCGATTATCACATTTTACCGCAAAATCGATTGCTTGACTCAAAGTTTGAGGATCAGGTAAGTTGAGCATCAATTTCTTTACTTCGTATTGCAATCCATAAAGAATATGACTGATGAGTGCAGCATCATCCCACTTGATGTCAATTGCAAGTTGTCGAAATTGTGAAGCATATACTGTTACTGAGCGATTTCTTTGTCGCAAAATTTGGATCTTATTTGTTGCAATACGAGTTGCATCGTGTTCACCATACATAGATCGAAACTCCGCCAAAAAAGCTTCCAAATTGTCCAATATTGGATTTCGTTGTTCAAGAAAAGACGAAAACCACGATAATGCAGAACCAGAAAGTAGAGTGCCAATATACCTGACTTGTGATCCTGGAGTTGGATAGCTTTGCGGTTGAAGTTCAATTGCCAATTATACTTGATTGATGAACCCTCGAAACTTTGATCTCGTACCATCAAATTTCTCAGGTAAGGCAATTCTTGGTTCTCTAGTACTTATAGGGTGTTGTACAATTGGAGAAGGAACGTGATTTGTTGTAGATGTTGAAGCAGCTCCGATCATCTCTATATCTCCACTTTCTGCTATTCTTGTTCTTTCTTGTGTTGGTGAATTGAGTTGATGCATCGCAAGCATTAACTCCCTCATTTGCTCTTGCATTTGTGCCATTGCACTCTTCAATTCAACAAGCTCTGCCATAATGACACTAAGAAGAAAAATTTGTTTGATATTACTCAAGACAAAAGAAAAGAAAGACTTGATAATAAAGAAGATACTAAGAACAATATCAGTTTAGAAGTGGGTAATCCGCAAACTTCTAATACGCTTATGTCTTGTCAAGAGAAAGGAGTAATCCACTCTTACTCAAGAAAAAACAAAGCTCTGATATTGTAAGTGTATTCTTGTCAATCTGTCAAGGACAAAGACTCGATGAGAGAAAATATACACCAAAAGGCTATCTCGATATAATAAGTCAAAATATAAACAAGTAGGTATATTAAAAGGAAACTGGAATGGCTATTGCCACAAGACAAGAAACTAAAGACTCTTGAACCTAGACTAGAAGCAAGAAAGGAGTTGACAAGAGTGAAGAAGCCTTCACTCTTGTCTCTATATATACTATCTAACTAGGGGCTACGTGGCGACGTTCTATAGGACCTCCAATATGTGTTGACTTTGTAGGACACATGCCTTGACTTACAAGGCAAGTTTTTCTACGTGTGGGCCACATAGTTAGCTTGATCTTCAAGCTAACAACATGTGTGGCACATGGCCAACTTGTTGACCACGTTTCTAATCCAAAAAGTCAATTAAAGACACCTATGAAGTCAAAGCAGCGTCTAGGAAGTTTCTAGAAGCTTTTATATTAAATATTATAGAATTAACTTACTTTTATCTACTTTTACTTACTTCTACCTATTTCTATATGTAATTATTAGCTTACATGATTATGGCCGTGACATATCCAATGGTAACATTTCACAACAAGACTAATAATATCAATACCTTAATTTCTAAATTTTACACCAACTACGCCTTCAACCAAAATCCCAACAAATAATGCTCCAACTGATATAATTGCAACAAAATTAAATTGTGTATAGAAACATGATCATCAACATTGAATAAAAATTTGAAGGACTCTAAGACCTCAAATATCCAAAGTATAAGAGAGAGAGATGGAGAAGAGAGATTTAGGATCTAACATTAAAGAAAGACTTGGCCCTTTGAATTAAGGCTAAACACCTGAAAGAGCACCAACTCACCAAGATGCATATCCTTTCTACTACTCCAATTTAAAATACCTTATGAACCTCATGTGATCAATCTTAAAATACCTCATAGATTCAAAACTTACAAATTAGTTGTTAACATAGAAATTTGAAATATAGAAGTCTTTGGTATCTTTTATATTGAGCAAGTAAAAGAATTTAAGATAAATGGCCATGTTTTTAGAGATTTTTAATCCAACTCAATTTTTCTATGCAATCTTGATATTGCATCTTAAATGTATGTAGGAGATCTGATATTCTATAGTATTGTCTTTCTCCCAATGCCGCAGCCTGTCAGTAGTAGTATTCTCTTTGTTTTTTTTTTTTTTTTTTCCTCTCTCATACTCAATCCATCAAAAGGTTGTGAGAATATCACCTTCATTGAAACCAAAAGAGAGTCCATTTATGTAGATATATACAAAATTCCTTGATGCATGCACTTCCTACTACTTTAATGTAAAATGCCATGTGATCAATAGTAAAATACCTAATGGACTCTAAACAATGTTAAGTTTTTTGATGAAAATAAAGATTGATGAATTATAAAATGACCTATGAACTCTAGGAAAGGTGAATTTTTTTGATGAAAACAAAGATCCATCTATATAATGAATGAAAGCGACCACTTGTTTCCTTGAGCAATCTTAATATGTAGATGTCATTGCATGTTTCACAAATAAAATCATACAAGAGTCATTTCTATAAATGCAATATTGATCGTAGATGTTTATATTTTCTTACTATACTTTTCTTTATTCTTTTATATTTTGTGCTATAATTTTTTTTTATTTCTCTTGTTAGATGCTATTTTTTATTTATTATTTTAAAAAATATATATTTATAAATCAATTAAAGAAAGTAATATTAACATAACAACTTAAATCAAATTATTGAGAAAAAAAATATTTTACCTTAGTTTTTTGTATGTAATACTTCAAGATAAATACAATAGTGATTACAATCAATCTATTTTTAAATCAAGCAATAATATATTGTTCTTAACTTTAATTCTTTTATTTCTTTACTTTGTATTTTTTTGCTTATTTGATTCTTTCTAATATAGAATCATATTGTATGCTAAAAGTTATAAATACTATTATATAAAATATATTTTATTTTTTATAAGTAATTAAATATTTAAATTTAAAAAATATTATTTAAAATGTATATATATAATAAAATAGCTTGGATGTAACACAAAGAGACAAAGAAGCCTTTTCATTAGCCAAACATGAGAATAAAGAAACATAAGAATGAGGGACATATGGGAATATAGAAACAAGAGAATACAGATTTCTGTATCCAACAACATGAATTTTTGCTAGTATGTATATATATATATATATATATATATATATATATAGTACATAATATAAAATCATTTATATTTATATAAAACACTAAATTTTAGGTTTTATTTAAATAATAATAAAAGTTTATTTTATGTGCATGAATTATCAATAGCAAATTTTTTGATAGAAAATATTAAGTATTGGTGCCATGAAAATTGGATTTAAAATAAGAATTTTCAAATATTTTAAAATAAGTTCTATTTAGTAATACTTTACTTATAATTTACAATGTCTAATACCTTTTTTTTTTTCTTATGTGATCCTTGAATTATTAAATAAAATCTTCTTCTTTTTTTATTTACATACTATTCATAGTATACTATTTAAGTGGCAATGACAAAAATCCAAAAATAATTTTATACATGATCCACAATTTACAAAAAACATAATTCACAAAGTAAGCTAAATAAATTACACAAATATATATTATAATATGAATAGGAGATTTTGATTTTTTAAATATTTAATATACTATTTTAACTAAATTTAGTTTTATACAAGATATTATGACATTATGATAGTTTGTATTTTTTTCTCTAAGCATATCATGAATTTTTTATTTTAATTTTATTATGAATATAAGAAAATTTACTTATATTCAAGTTTTTTAAGTTAATATTATTTTTAAAATAACTATATTTACCTACATTAGTTTGATTCATAAAATTATAGAAAGTATAATATATATTTAAATAAAACTTGATTTAATTTTTGAAATTATAATTATATAATTTTTACTCATAATTTTTTAATACAAAGATTTTTTAGAAATTTATTTTTATATTTATTTTATTTTTAAATATCACATTTTTATTTGAGAATTCTTTTATTTCTTAATTGTCTCTATATCTTAAGGTTTTTATTTTTTAACTTCTCTTCTAATTTTTAGTTTTTTTATTAAAAAACTTGTTTGAATTTGACTATAGTAGAGTTTTTCCACTTTAACTCTTTGGTTGCCATTTTTTATATTTTTGTCAATATATTAATCCATGTCATCTTTATTATATTTCTTTAAACTTGTATTGTATCAAACTTCTATATTGCCATATACTCTCTACTCTAATCTTAATCATTTACATTGTTCTCTTCAATTATAAGCACCAAGTACATAAAAGACCAAGTACATAAAAGATTATGTGGGTTGGACATGAGTACAATCATGTTATAAATGTAGCATAAGTTACAAAGCTTGACAATTATAAGAGCAAAAATAAATTATTCTATTTTTAATTTCTTCAACTTCATAAGTTTTTTAGTATTTAAAATAGATGCTTTATTTATTTATTTATCAATGCCATGCATTCTATCATAAAATATATACTAAAAATAATTGTAAGTACTTAAATAGGTTTATTAGTTAAATATGCTAACTTTTTTTTTTTAATATTATCATATTTTTATTATTTTTTAGTCTTGAATATAATCATTTAGGTACTAAAAAAAGATTTTTTATATCTAAATGTAAGCTTAAAGAATTTAATGACATATATAAGGGAGTTATATTGGCTTAGGAGATTTTCAAGATTTCTTTATTAAATAAGGCTAAAATATCACAATAATATGAAAACAAGGATTTACAATAAAGAATATTTAATAGATTTTATGGTGGTCTATTTGATTTCACAATATATTACATGCTTCTAGAATTAATTGATGCAAATAGATTATGAAAGATGAAACTTTTGATGTCAATGGCCATGCTATAGGTCTAATGTTAACACTCAATTGAGCAAGAGTATGGATTAAAATTCATTGTTGGAAGGCCACATATCTCTTTTATTAATATTTTGACATTTTGGTTTTTAAGGTAAATATTCTCAAGTAGAATCTTCTTAAAAACAACTTTATAATTGATGATGAATTATTAAATTTGGAATCAAAATAATTTTTTTGTCAAGAATTCAATTGAAGAACAATCTATTGCCTAAGTAGTTTGGATTACTTGACTTTGGAAGAATAGCTTTTATTGTTTACTCATTAGATTACTTCAAATATTTGTAGTACTAAAGCCATATATATAATCATTCTAATAAGTCAAGAAACATCAGTTTAAGAAAAATAAAGAATTAGCAATGATTTTTTGGATTGATAGCTAGAATTAAGGCTTTATTTTTTAAAATATTAGATGTAAAGAAGAAGGATTTTTTTAAAATTTTAAAATTATATTTGATAATTAAAATAAGTTAAAAATTATACTTATTGTAATTTTTGGTTTTTAAGATGCCCTATTTTAACCATGTAGAATAGATCAATTATAAACTAAAATTATAACGGTGCTCTTGGATGGATGGTTGGAAGCCACTTCTTTCCATTGCTAGCTTAAAAATCTCTCTTTCTCTCTAATTTGGTCGTCTCTTTTTTTATTTGGTTCTTTTCTACTAGTCTTTTACTATGCAATATTTTATAATATGAAATTGATAAAGTGTTTGTAATGTGGTATAAAATATATCCATTCTTATCATTATTTATTTTTTGGTTTTTATTATCTATTGTAAAATTGACTAAAAGAAAAGATAATAAATTATTTAGTAAATCAAGTTGCCCATCTATTCATTTTCAATTTATTGATTATATTATAAATTTAGCTTTGTTGCATTTAAATAATTTTATTTTTATCTTTTTTTATGTTCTAATTACCTTCTATTACCTATCTAATATAATTAATATATGCAAAGTATCATTCATTTTTTAGCATATTTATATCTTGTATTTGATTTTGCATGTAGATATTTGGAATTTCCATTTTGTCAATAGACGTGTTCTTTAAAATAATCCAAAGGTCCTATTATCAATCAAAGAATCAACAAAGAAAATCAAATCTTTGATAGCAAGACTCAATATTATGCATATATTTCTATTTTTAGCTATCTTCTACATGGTTGCAACTTGGTACAAATTCAAGTATGTAGTCGTCCACTATCTACTACAAATTATAAAAAACAAATTGATTGCATTTATTATACTTTGTTTATAATCTTCTAATGAAATGGTATTATATAATGGTTATATATACTTAATATAGTTTTGAAATTGAGATATCCTAGAAGGATTATTAAATCATTAGTATTATATAATAAAAAGTTTAATTTTATATTTACAAAAAAGAATATATATCCAAAAAATATTTTTTAGTAATTAAAATAAGTTCAAAAGTAATATATTTGTCATATTATGTGATGTGTTTATAGATATTTTATAAAACAAAATTCATCAAACTTTAATTTAATAAAAATTATCTTATTTTGTCTTTTAAGATGCTAACTTATTCTTTTTGATTTCATATTTTTTTAAAAGATGTGTGTTTTCTCTCTTCTTTAATTGATTAAATGACTACTTGGAGATAAAATTTTTCTACTTGTATTAAAATCATAGTTGTGAAGTGGAGTCATTTGTACTTCTTTTGTGGAAAAACTTGTAAGGGACTGAGTTTTGTTAAAACGAGTTGAGTACTAATTTCTTTTAGAAGTTCTTAAGTACTATTCAAGTCATTTTGAAATTAATAAAATTCTTATTGCCTTCTCAAAGAAAAGTTTAGGTAAAAAAATAATGTATTTTCAAAAAAGAGACTAGATGTTGCTACTGTGTTCCTTTTGTTTTCAGTGCTTTCATTATAAGAAAAAAAATAAAAAAAAATAAAAAAAATAAAATAGATATGATTCTATTACAAGATTTTTGGGTATCATTGAAATAAAGAGTCTATCTTAGATATCTACAAGTTTAAGTACTTGCCTCTCAAAACTTCTCTATTAAATTAAATGGTGAGAGGCTTTTGATTGAATTGCAACGATTGTAGTGTGTGTTGGTGTTCTCTTCCAAAGTATTCATTGCATTTATTACTATGTCAATTGACAGACCTTACACTCCTTCCACAACTCTTGTGCTAAAATGTGTGACATGGGTGTTGATTTCAAGATTATGTGATTATCAAAGTTATACAACAGAGAACGATTTATTTAGAGAAAGAAAATTTGATGTTGGCAATTGATCATATCACTTTCAACCAACTAGGCAGGACCACAATGGAGCAAGACCACTTAATACTCGCAATTCCAACATCACAGACATTATCGTGATGGCTCAGGGCCCAACCATTTAGAAAAAGAATTACTTTTTAATACAGAAACACACACTGAGAAGGCGCAGTTGAAGTATCTATTTGAATTTACACAGAAATCGAACACTCATGGATACTTCATTCACCTATTTCAAAACAACAATCAGGTAAACGTGACCAAAAGAACAGATCGAGAAGTGATTCAGTTTAGACAAGACCATATTTCGAGACAAGAAGTTATGTCGTGCAACTCTAGGATTCTAGATGCAAAACAGTTATTGAATTCCGCGCGTTGGAAATCTCGCTGTCGTTGCGGGTTATAAGAGCCTCGCGCCCGCCTTGAACGAGACCAAAGGGAGGCTAGACGGGGTTCCAACACTGGCAGGACCGCGGCTGGTCTAGTTGCTTTTCTTCAAAACATTACAGGAGGGCTAGAGAATGAAGAAAGTTGACATGTCGACTTAGAGGTCTCCAATAAACATAAAATTGCGAGGAAACATTTTGTAGCACAGCTACTCGTGTGTGTGTGTGTGTGTGGGGGGGGGGTCATCTACTGGCTTCATCTTCGCAGGAATACATTGAGGTGTTGATTTTGCTCTAATGAGTATGAATCTGTGGTTTGCCATGCGCATTCAACCACAGATTGTTCCAATCCTTCCTATACTTAGGTTCTAACGTAATACAGATTGCCACTATCTATAAACACATTGTTGAATCCACCGCAATCAACCGCTGGTGTTTTTTATCCAATTCATGCTTTCAGCAGAACTATGGCGTGCCCTTACAAAAAACGTTGTTTCCTCCAGGCCCTCCGAAGAAGAAATATGTACCCCAATTCGCGTAGTTATTCAATTGAACTGCTATATCATAGCAGCTGGGATCCGTCCGGATTTGACCTTCCGTCAGATACTTAACATTTGCATCCATGTTTGTAACTCCAGACACCACATCCGCGTACGTGATGTTTCTCTGGTAAGCTGATAAAGGGAAGCCCGCGGTGGGAACTGCACCACTGCCCATCACAGTCCTCGAGTGAGCAGTGTTGTTCTTTTCGATGGCGACCTCGCCTCCCCACTCTAAAAAATTTGCAGTCCCGTGCAAATAAGTGCTGGGGTATAGCGCCGCTGGCCAGTACCCAATCGCCACGCCGTTGAGAAATAACCACCAGACAAGATCAGTGGAGTCGTAGAGCACTTGAATGTCAACCTCGGCAATCTCCCCATTATTTAATTGTTCAAGCGTTGTGTAGCTCGGCATGGCGCCTCCGATCACCCACGAATTTTCGACCTGGACAAAGCCGGGGCATTCCAGGTCATAGCACCCAGAAATATTGTAATGGTCTGCAGTCCAGTACACGAAAAGGTGAGGAGCAAAGTCCGCGTCACCAGTGTGTCTGCCGGGATACGTTTGCCAGCCAACTTCAATTGTGCACAGGCTTGTGTCTTTGAAGGAGCCGTCGATGATCCATAGCTGAGACAGGCTGAACTCCCTGGTATTTGCAACGGTGGGGCCATTTACACTGAGGACAGCCGCAGATCCACTGTAAGCTCCGCTAGAAACTGGCATGGTTGTTACAGCATATTCATGAACTGCTACGTCAACTGGAGCAGGTCCAGGGGCTTGAGGGGGATGCTCTTTTCGCAAACGCGGGCTGTTGGGGTCCATTCGTTGAACGGGAATATAGCCGTCCGGGCACCCGCCATGCTCCCGAGCAAACAATTGTGGATGCGATCTCGCGCCTAATGAAGAGCGAGCATTGGGAGGTACCGATGGCCTCATCTTGATGATGTGGTCTTTGAGAGCAGGGTGGTGGGCTGCAATCTGTCCTTCGATGGGGACACAATCTACCCAGCTACCGTCTGAAACCAGGTAAGATTGAGCTGAAGGAGCGTGCATAGCCGTGTCGGTATTGTCCCTGTGCGCCTGGAGTCTCCTTTGTGGTTGAGCTGTTTGTAATTTCCTGCTGGCTTGAGTTGAGCCTACCATCAAAAACGACAAAGATAGCAAAAGTGCGACGCAACATCTCCATGATCGAGGAAGTGATTGGCTTTCGTTTAGAGAAGCCATTTTCTGTACCTAGCTAGCCACAGACGTAGTGGTTTGTAAAATGAAACAATTGAGGAACTGAAAACCGCTGAGAGTGATGATCAAAGTAATCCAGAAGACATATTCCGGAAAGAATGAAGCTGTCAATCACGATGAAGAAAGGACTGAGGTGTTATGACAAAAGCAAACTGGCGGCAATCGACACCAGACTTTAAGAACTGGTCCTGATTGAGCGACAAAATGTCGAGCAACTTGAGGAGTGGAATTGAATCGGCTGGACCATGAAGCAAAAGATCTGCCTCACGAACTGTCATCAATCTCTTCTCCAACTCTTTTAATAGACATCGAACAAGATCACAATCCACGACTCAATCGTTTGAATGACCATCAGCACAAGTGGATTTCGAATCCCTCAGTTCTCAATTCCTTCCCCAATTCCTGTAGTTTTCATCGATATCAAATCTTGAATATTAAGCCTCCTACGAAAGGTTTATATATTTGGAGACCCCTCCAAGTGCGTGACAATGGACTATGCTCTCTCTACAGTTATCTTGATAAGATGCAAGTCTCAGATTCGCTTTTACACGACCATTCAATCCAGGAGTGCTCAACGCGCTCATTCTGTAGCCGCTTTCTTGCAGGATTTCCTGTATTTTGCAGCGAAATACAGACACCACACGATTTTGAAGTAGTCTTCAACGCAGTTGTGACTAATTCGTAGCGCATAGCAAAACCTTCGGATCTGGATGGATATCCAAATGACCACACCCTTCGCTACTTCTTTCACGGTTTGCTGCGACGCGTTTTCAGCCGACATTAATAAACAAATAATACCGATCATTTTACCGACCATTTAGACTTAATTCTGGATGCTCCACACGATGTTAGATTCTGTTAAAACGATTCCGGATATAGGCGACCGAATCCATCTTCGTTCTATTTTGAGAAAGAGTAGGGTACAAGAAAATGCTAATTGGCATCTAGTGACCTGCAAACTTTGTGTTGATCATTTTTAATATCATTCATTGATTGTGGATATCTTCATCCAAATTGTAGACTACTTTTCTATTATTTTATTTTAAGTGCAATGGTACTATAATCCAAAATATTTATTTTGACCTTCAAAAATAAAATTCAAATTCAAATAATTATCCAAATTAATTTTAACTAGACAATTTGACAAAGTCCTTCAAACTAGAGTAGTTTTATATGCTACAATTGGGCACAATGGTTCCTATTGTAGGAATAAGAAATAAGCTTGACACAAATTGTATGATGTCCAATGAGATTTATGTTGAGTCGTACTTAATAGGCTTAACACTTGTCTTATTTTAATATAAAAGATTTGTCAAAGACATTGTCCTAGGCAAGTATTGGGATGTACATATTTACTTCTACATGTATATGTTATGCTTTAAATGAATGAAGCTCTGTATATCCTTCACCTTGTCATCATGGTTTCTTGTCTTTATAGCCACCTCTAGTAGAGTCCCAACTCTTTCCTTTGTAATAGGTCAAATACAATTATGCTCAAATGATTGGCTCTAATAAGAATTTTGAGTGACTAGTATTTTGTTTAAGACGCTAAGTAATACATAGAATAGAATTTACAAAAACTCAAACAGATGACTAAATGGAATTTTTTTTTGTTAACATGAATTTCTTTGATGGATATTAGGAAAATTCCAAGCTAATGTATTTGAAAATCTCCTAAAAGATTACAAGGTTTGGACAAGCAGTTAGTATACAAAATTCAATAATTGGACATAAGTCATAATAAGTAGGATATTTATTATATGCCACGACAAAGTTCCCTAACTAAATTGATCAATTACAATGAGCAATTATTAGTAGTACATGACATGGAGCATTTTCCATCAATTTCTTGCCAAGGATACAACATTAGCATCCAACAAAGCTCCACTCTATATTTGAATCAAGTAAGAGCTATATGAAAAGACTTATCAAAGAGTTCTACATACAAAAAAGACGTTGAATCATCAACAACATTATTCTTAGCCACCTCATGTTTTACACTAGACATAATATATCCATCCAATACTAGCACCTTCATCAAAATTCCAATATTCTATCAACACAACAATTAAAATCAACCTTTTAATCAAAGCACTATCTTTTACTTACTTGTAGCACATTATGTTATCACCTCCTATCAAGGACATGAATTTTAAAGAACTAAAAGATCAATAAATTCTTATGCTATTCAAACAAATTTAAAAAATCATTCAAAGATGGTATAATATTCAACTAGAATGGCTATTGTCAAAGACAAGAAGACAAAAAAGTCTTGAAAGAAGATTAAGAACTAAAAAGGCATTGATAAAAGTAAAGAAGGTATCACTCTTGTCTCTATATATACTATCTAACTAAGAGCTACAAGGTGATGTTTTATAGGACCTCTAACACATGTCTAATATATAAGACACATGTCTTAATTTGTATTATAAGTTTCTTATATGTACGCCACATTATTAGCTTGTATTATAAGCTATCTACATGTGCAATACATGACTAATTTGTTGGCTAAGTTTCTAACCTATAATCAATTATAAACACATACAAAGTCAAGTACACATCTATAAAGCTCCTAAAAAGCTTTGCTATAAAATAATATCAAATCTATCTACATTTATTTTTTACTTAATACTTCTAATCTAGATAAATATACATGTCTATGTTATTATCTCCCTTTCTAAGATTGAGTTCTATAAGGAATAGTCACTATATATTAAAGAAGTCTAAGATATGGCAAATTATAATTTCCACATACTTTGATCTTTGTTTATTTTGAAGGCAGTTGATAGTCTCCTTTATTAAGGTAGAAAAACCATTTTATTATTTGATCATTCTTGAGACTTTTATAACTCTCTTCAAATAAAACATTTGAAATACGATTAAAAATCATTCCTAATTGTAATAAAATCACCAAACATTAGAAATCTCTTCCAAGGTTGTGATACCAAATGTATCATATTTCATTATCTATTTAAAAAAGAACATGTCATTCTTTAGGATCTCCATCTCTATTATGTTGTCTCGAAGGCTGTAATAATTATAATATTTCATCCAATAAGTCATCAAATGATAGCTCTTGAGTTGAATTTGTTGGTTGTTGATTTTTTTATCTTTATAGTATTATAAATATACAAAAATTATAAACAATAATATGAAATAAAATATTATCTTTTTTAGATCTTATTTCTTTAAAAAAAAGATTTTTTATTCTTTATCTTGATTTTGATAGATATTGTTAATGAAAAGTATCAATCTTCTTTATTGTATTTGCAAGATTCTTTGTTGGCTTCTATGTGCATTCATTAATATCATATCAATGCCAATAAACAAGATATTTCAATCTATTTCAATGCTACCTTGAGTTGAAGACTTCTTCTACTTTAAAATCTTGATTATTATCCAATTATATAAAAAAAATAGTATTTATCTTTTTTTTTTGAGATATTCACTTTCTTATATGGTTTAAAAAAAATATAGAATATGGAATGGATCTTTATAGACTCCAATAAGTGTAATTAATAAGCAACTAAATTGATTTATTTACAAATATGAAATGGTCCAAGCCTATAATAATCCATCTTATCACAAAAGCGGCTACTCTTCATATTATAATAAAGTGACCATACCTTGTTGCCAATGTGGAATTGAAGTTGTTCCTTGTAATAGGCATATGCTTTAGACTTTTATTATTCTTGAGCTTTTTTTTAATTGTACCTTTATTGTTATATATAGCTCAAATAATTATTCTTTTTAATTTTTTTTACATAATTATAGACTTTTATGAAATCAAAGGGATGATTGCAAAATTGAAAGCACAATAATAATCATAATTAATATAAAAAAGGTGTTTGTTTTATAGGAGAATGTACTATGTTATTATAAAAAAAATCTACCAATGGTAAAAAAATTATTCCAAAACTTTGATTATTCCTTCTATTTGTCCATTGATTAGAGGATGAAAAGCCAAATGTAATTTTATTTCTATCTTTAAAATCTTAAGAAGAACTTTTAAAAATCTTGATATAGATTGAATCTTCATTTTTGATATAATATCATTTGACAATCCATAATGGTGATAGATATTATCAAAAAAAAAAATTAGTTATTTCTTCATCTATGATAGATTTTATATATAGTACAAACTATGCTATCTTAGCAAAATAATCTACTATCACAAGAACATGAGACTAAAAAATCTATAATAAAATCCATAAAAATAAAAGACTATAGTTGTTTTGGAATAGATAATAGCTAAAGAATTCCATAAGATCAATGCCAAAGAGTTTTTGATCTTAAATAAACGTCACATAATTGTACAAAGTGTTTTACAACATTTTACATTGATGCCATAAAAAATCTTTTGATATTAGCTTCAAAGTCTTATTGTATTCAAAATATTTGGATATTAGAAACTGATGATGAGCTTGAATAATACATAATTTTGCTTTGTCTTTTGGAATATATAATTATTTTTAAAAATAAAACAGATTATTTTTGAACTTAAAGTTGAAAGTAATATAATAATTAAAAGAATTATTTTTAATATCATAAATAAAAGAATCACAGAATATATTTGATTGAATTTGCTTAAAAAAAATTGAATCAATAATCAATATTGATTTCATTGCTTAAAGATAAAAATGCTCCAACTTTAAAAAGAAAAAATCTTCATTGATCAAAAATTACATTTTTTTCCTTTGATGTAACATAAGAATGTCTAAAAAATGTCTTTGACAAATCTTATTATTTTTTGAGTTAATAAGTCATATTGAAATCAAACCTTCATAAAAATATGCTCCAATGGGCTTAGTCAGAATTCAAAACATGTGTTGACATGAAATACTTGATGTTCTTATAATAAATATAGATATATATATATATATATATATATATATATATATTGAAAGTTTCTTTTAGATACTGATGCCATTCTTAAAATGAATCTATAATTGCATGAAGTTCTTTTTTGTCAATCTTGTAGTTAATCTTGATTATTGAAAATTTATTAGAATAAGAAACTATTAGATGGAACTTATCATTCACTCCTATTTGTGACAACATTGCACTTGTAGCAAAGTTTGATGCATTTCTTTCTATAAAAAATGCTTTAAAAAAGTTCACATAATATAAGATTTGTACAAAAATAAATATTGTCTTTAAAGCTTCAAAAGATATTATGGCTTCTTTACTCTACTCAAGTTTATCTTTACAAGTTAAATATATATAAGAAGCTGTAATTTGAAAAAAAAAAATTGATAAAAGTTTAATAATAAATAGTAAATTTTTTTAAAATTACTCATCTTTGACTATTTTTGAGATCTTTCAATTTATGATAGTCTAGACTTCTTTAGGATCCATCATAAGGCTATTGTTTAACATGATATATCCTATGAAGTCAATTTGAGTAATATGAAATATACACTATTCTATCTTGGCATATAAGTATATATTTTTTAATTTTTGTAAGACATGTCAAACATGAAATTCATGTTTTTTATATTTTTAGAATAGATTAAAATAACATCTAGATAACAAACAACAAAGTCATCAAGAAACTCATGAAAGACATCATTTATTAAATGTTAAAAATTAATTAGTATATTTATGAATCTAAAGGGTATGACATTACCTAATTTGAAACGTAATTTTTCATTCATATCTTTTTTTAATATGTATCATGTTATATGCTTCTCATAGATCTATTTTTATATAGATATTTATTTAATTTAATTAATTAAAAAGTCTTGAAATCAAAGATAGATGATATGTATTTTTAATGGTGATATTATTAAAACTTTAATAGTCAAGAGACATCTATAGAGATTTGTCTTTTTTCTTCACAAATAAAACAAGAGTCCTTCCTTGAGATTTAAAATGGTATATAAAATTTTTAGCTAAATTCTTGTCAATGTGTTCTTTGAGTGCAACCAACTTCTTTTGTGATAAGCTATAGATTGGTCCAAATGGTAGTTGAGTTCTTTCTTTAAAATCAATGGAACAGTCATAAGGATAATACTCTAAAAGAATGTTTATATTTATTTTTTAAAAATACCTTAATAATCTTAATATTTACTTAAAATACTACTTGAAATCTTATTTCTATCGAAAATAGGTGCAGAATCTACAACAAAGCTAACTCTTCTTTTATAGTATGCATAAAAGCTCTTGTACATATCAATAAGGATTTGGATGTATTGGACTTAAGAATTTTTACTTGACTAGGAAAATCTTCGGCTAAATTTCAAAAAAAATTAAAGTTATAAGAAATCGTCTATTTGAGGCTTATATTTTTTTTAGCCATAATAATCCTAAAATAATTGGATTAAAAGGAGATCTAATCTCATTAAATATTATTAAGCTATTATGATCTTTAATTGCTACATCTAAAGAAATTATCTTATCGATAATATTTCCAAAAGATAACAAATGACTATCTATGACTTCTACATGCACGGATTTTTTTTTTTTTTTAAGTAAAGATATTTCTTATTTTTTAATAAAGGCTTTGCCTATAAAATATGTTGAGGCTCTTGAATCTAATAAAGCAAAGACTTTGTGATTTTTTGATCTTAAACAAATTTCTATTGTAAAACAAGGTGAGAGATTTGAAAAAAAAAAATAAGATATTTATTAGGTGTTAAGCAAGATTTTAGATGAATAATTCTTATTGTACTTAAAAAAAAAAAAAAAAAAAAAAAAAAAAAAAAAAGACTTTTTTTTTAACACATCATCTTCTCTGGTAACTATGCTCCTCATTTTGTGATTTTGTTGCTTCTTTAGACAATGTTGAGTAGTGTATTTAGGTTCTTTGCAATATAAGCACAATCATTTTTGACAATGTCAAGTCTTTTCTTGCTCAATAAGAGCTTTGAAACATATCTTATCAATTTGCATGGATTCCAACTTTGATGAATAAGCTTCTACAAATTTAAAAGTTATCACCAAAATTTCATTTATACCTCTTCAATAAAATCTTTGTTCTTTGTATCTTTTAAAGAATCAATTATTACATGCAATGACTTAAGCAATAAATTTTCTTTTGGCATTATCAATAATAAAACTTTTGTTATAAACAATCAAAAGATTTTAGGAATATTTTTAAAATAATCTATCAAATTTTTAAATATTTTAAAAATACTTTAATAGAAGATTTTAAAAAGTTCCTTTAAATATTTAAAAAGATTTAGAAGGTTTTCAAAAAATTCCAATAGATTCTAAAAATTTCTAAGATGATTAAGGAAGCTATCTAAGAAGCTTTCTAGGATTGTTTTTGTCTTCAAGTAAAATGAAAACTTTTCGAGAACCCTTCTAAGGTTGCTTTGTTCTTAAGCAACATTAAAATTTCTAAAAAAGCTTTTTAATACCTAATATATATTGGAGTTAAGGGTGAGGGGATCTTCAATCTCAACAACACATCTCTTGGAGCTCTAGCTCATCTCTCTTGGTGTTGATATTGTACTTATTTGATTTCATCAAGTTCTTACTAGCTTTTTTATTGAAATTTTTTTTATTCAATTTCTTATTTGATCTTTTGTATAGTATATCCATGACATTTTGTCAAGACTAACTTTCTTATCAATACTAAAGCTTGATCTTTTTTAATAAAGATTGGATTATTTCTCTTCTTGAAGTCATTTCAATGTTTTAGAGGTTGCAAGATTTCTTCTTTAAATTAAATTAGTATTGTTTAATTTTTTTCTTTTAAAATAGCTAGAAGTCAAGATATTAATATGGTTAAATCTTCTAAATCCTAATTAGATAGTATTATGAACATGTTCAATACTTTATCTCATAGAACTACTAAAATAAAAAGATGTTTTGTAAGATTTTATAGTGATATAAGATCTAGAATAGTTTAACCTGTAATACAACCACTTTTTCAAGCTTTTACATCCAAGGAAGTGGTGGCACTTGTATTTCGACAAAAAAACTCACTTATTCAACAACATAAAGAGCCTCAAATTAGTCTTTCAAATTTTTTTGATGATACACATTCTAAGTTTTAAAGATTTATTAATAAAATTTGATTAGTAACTTTTCTACAACTTGAGTGCTATCCAACAAAAGAATAGTGAGTTGATTTAGTTGGAACCTTGATCTCAAGATAAGCCTTATTTTGGTTTGATCTTTTATTTGAAAAAAGAACTCTAATCTTGAATAATTTTAAAGACTTTTTTAGAAGTATTTGTAGAGGCATTTAGAAAATATGATAAGGCTTGATGGATATCAATAAAAATTTGCTCATTACATCAAAGGTCATGCTTTGTATAAGTTTATGTATTTGATTTTAAGTAATTGGTTTGTCACATCAATTGGGATGAAAAAGCTTTTATGAACCAATTCTATTGGAGATTAAATGATGATGTCAAAGACCTATTACTATCATTATGTGATCCTCAAACACTCAATGAGACTATTAACCAAGCTGTAAAAAATAATTATTGATTATTTTAATAATATCAAAATCAATACTTTTCGACTTTGATAAAGCAACATACTAAAAATTTGTACTCTATTATTTCAATAAATACAATACTTTTAGATTCCAAAGTTGAAGATATGTAAATTGATGCAATATAGTTTAAACCTCTTATAATAGAAGAGAAGAAGTGTCAATTTGAATAAGGTCTATACTTGTATTGTAATGAAGAAGGTCATAAATTTGAGAACTGTCCAAAGAAACAATGTACAAATAGGATTAAGATTGCAATTTTTTAGGAAAATAAAGAGATCCAACTTTAATAGAGACCATGTAGTTGGACATTCCAATACCTCAAATTTATTTATTCCTTTAAGCAAGGGCTTTTATGAAGACTACTAAGAAAAAAATGCCATTTGTTATTTATGCAACTCCAACTTATGAAGAAGTAAGCTCGCTAGTAGCTATCCTAGTACCATTGATCTTCAAAGAGGCTCAACCACCGTTTAGCTCAATCTACAACCTATCACAAAATAAACTTTTGGCATTGAAGGATTATATTGATCAAAATCTTGCAAAGAACTTTATTTGGTATTGTGAATCTCCAGCAAATGGACCAATAGTTTTTGTGAAGAAAAAAGATGGATCTTTGCAAATGTGTATTGATTATTATGACCTCAATAAAATAATCCTGAAGAATCTTTATCTATTACCACTGATATCAAAGCTTTTAAAGCAATTCAGTCAAGCTAGGATCTACACTAGAATAGATTTATATATAGTGTACAATTTGGTGCAGATTAAAGAAGGAGATTAATGGAAGAAAACATTTTGGACAAAGTACAAATATTTTGAATATAATGTCATGCTCAATTAGATAATTCAAACATCTTGCCTTCTTAACATTAATTCTTATAGATTATATAGATTCCTATGCAATGGTCTAACCACAAGATTTAAAATGACATTATATTCCAATAGGAATCTATATCATCTATAGAAATCTAGATATCTTTAGTAATGGTCCCATTAATCTGAACCGCATATAACTCATGACATTATAACTACAATTGCACCCATTTGACAAAACTGGTGGTAGCCTAAGCCTCCAAACAATTATCAAAGGCAGAAAAGAATTATGGGATCATTCTCCAAACAATTATCAAAGGCAAAAAAGAATTATGGGATCATTGATAAAGAAGGCCTCACATTGGTCTTTGAGGTAAAATATTTTCGCCCATATCTTCATAGGTTTGAATTTATCATCAAAATCGACCATGCACTCCTCCTTGCCTTGCGACTTTTGCAATTCTACGATTGCACAATCATACACAAACCGGGACTCCTCCATGCAAACGTAGACGCACAAACTTGCACTAAAAACACCGTGCCTAAACTATATCCTACGCTCAGCGACCTGAACACACTCCAACAGCTTCGCTACTCCAAATGCCCAATGGTTCATGGCTCTATACTACTAAATTACAACGCATCAGCCTCCCGGGAGAATGGCAGGGTGTCACAGCACACCTCAAAATTGTATCAGAACATGTGTGCACTAACTACGTTCGTAGCTATATATGTCAATAATATGTTTTGTGTTTTCTTTGATTGGTGTTGCGATGACATTCGCAGCATACATAAAACAGTCTTTATGAACGTCAAGTAGGGTGAATTGCATTGTCAGGATGATTGAAACTAACGATGGATCCATCACGAGCTCCAACTGTTGTGACAAGTTGCTTAGGTCTTTAAGAGAGGAGACCACAAAGACAGGCACTCCCAACCCCGCCCTCAACAAAACACTCTGCTCAAAAATAAACGTGATAAAAGAAGCATTGTTAGATGCACTCTGAAGCCTGCCGGACTGGCTCGATCGCCATCGGCCTGGATAGAACGCTGGCCAAGAGAGTGAGGTACCATCTCTCCTAATACCTCATGCGAGATGGTACTCTCTTTCACAAAAAGTCCGCTCTAGAGGGTATTCGTATTTTGAGAGTTCCCGGGGCCTTTGAACTTCCTTAGGTATTAGAACTATTCCACGCGGCTCGCACATCCGGACACTTTGCCGTACGAAGAACGTTGAAAAGGTTGCAAGATGCTTACTACTAGATTGGCATGGTTGAGGATGTAACAAACTACATTCGCAAATGCCCGACATGCCAGGTAAAATGTACGCATGATAAAAACATGCAGCTCTGATTATTAACCTCGATCCCAGTTTTTGAGCCGTTAGCAAAGGTCGGCATGGACGTCATGGCGCAATAAGTACGTGATTGTTGCAACCTGCTACCTCACGAAGTGGGTCGAGGTGCATGCTTTGAAGTCCAAAGAATGTGAGCAAATTGCACAATTCTTCTTTAATTCCATTATGGTGAAACACAATAGCCCCATCAAAATTCTAAATGACAACAGAAGCGAGTTTTGTATCGCCTTACTCAAAGTGCTAGCCATTCACCTTCACACCAAACATACCACTAGATCGCCCTACCACCCGCAGTGTAATAGCCTGACCAAAAGATTTAAGATGACATTATGTTTGCTTATTGAGAAAAATGGGGAGTATGACCAGTATTGGCACACAATGCTATCGGCGATTGTGTTCGCCTACCGGACCACCGTTCATTCTAGTACTAGATTCTTGCTGTTCGAAATGTTGTATCGGCGCAAACCACGCTTGCCAATAGTGCTGCTGGCTCCAGCACTAGCCATCACACAACCCACCGACTTACACACGTGGCTTGATGAGTTACTACAACAACGGGACTAGTTACGAACACAAGCGCACACCAACATTGGCAAAGCACAACGGCCGCAGAAAGAGGGTCATGACAAAAAAGTAACATATACACGAGACTTCGCTGTTGGAGATGTAGTCTTATATCAAAAGAAAAAGCTATGTAAGAAAAAGGATAAATTTTGGGCGAAGTACACAGGGCCGTATTGCATTAACACCCAAGATGAAGAAAAGAAAAGATTTCACATGGACCCTCTTCGACCTGAAACAACGATAATAGCGTTTCTAGTTCCAAGGTATGATTTGATTCACTGCAATCTTCATTTTGACCTCACCAACATAAATCATGTCGGTCGCATTGTTCAATACTCACAACGCGCCTCGAGAAACAACGCCGTCGTGATTCAATCTTGCGACAAGGGGGATCCCTCTACACCTGTAGGGATAAGAAACGGGCTTGACACAAATCATATGATGCCCAATGAGGTTCATTCTGCGCCGCAATTTGTGGGCTAAACGCTCTTCTCATTCTAATATAAAAGGTTGTCGAGGACACTGTCCCAGGTAGGTATTGAGGTGCATATATTTTCCTCTACGTGTGTATGTTACGCTTTGAATGAATGCGTTTCATCCACGAGCTCTACGTATCCTTCACCTCGTCATCATGCTCCCTCGTCTTCATCGGCACCTCTGGTGGGGTCCTAACTCTTTGCTCGGCAATAGGTCGAAGACAGCTGTGCTCCAACCATTGGCTCTGACAAGAATCGTGAGCTGCCAGAATTTTCCCTCTACACCCATCCCCACTGAGTAAGTGTATTACCGTGGGAGCGTCTGCCCGCCTTCCAGGCTGCCCGATCGAGAAAGGATTGCCGATACGGAGGACGCACTAGGACCGGCGACGCCCACGGCCGGTAAGCGCATCCAGGACCACGGCGAGCTCTGCGTGACAAGGCCTGTACCCCCACACACTCAGAGGACGACGAGGGATGCGTGCTCTCGCGCCTGCATTTGCCGTGGTCGCCAATACGAGGCGTCACTCGCTCAGACACCACCCTGGCCCGGTAGGAGGCGAAAGCAGTACTGTGGTAGTGGGTTCAGTTTGCACCCTTCATGTTTTCTTTCGAGTTGTGTTTGGGGACTGTTGCGTCGCATGTGCAGTGAGTGGCTAGTTGGGCAGGATGAGTCTCGGAGGGCGCCATGTGAGCACCCTGAATTGTGCTGTGTTGTTTCCTAGAACTCCCATTCGGCAGCTGCGCTCTGTTCCCGCGCCAGCGTTTCCGCTGAGGAAGCTGCGGTTGAGGGCTGTCGGCGTTGTGTGTGCTCGAAATGACTCGAATGCTGGGGTTGAGAAGCTCGGGAAAGCAAGCCCTGGGCGAGGAGACGGGGATGGCAGTCCAGAGCGCGTGGCGGAGGATCCCCGGCTGAGGTTGGAGCTGAAAGCGAAGATTGGCAGTCTGGAGTGCAATGCGCAGAGGGCGAGAGGTGGAGAGAGGGTGCGCGGACACACAGTGGGTGTGGATCTCGGGGATGCAAAGACTGGATTGGCGATCAGTCTGGGTGGTTATGCGCCCCGGCCTTTGACCGTAAGCTTTTGTGCTATTGCAACCTTCGTAGTGCACGAAGCGGGCGTGGGAGATACGTGGGGCGTCTCGTGTGTCCGTGAGCGTGTTCCTGCCCACCCTTTGTGTTGGTGAAGCCAAGCGGTGGGTGGATTCCGAAGGGATGGAAGGAGGTGTCTCACGTACCTTGTGGTTGTAGGTGGTGCGGCAGAGGGGAGACAAGTTACTCGAAACCATATTGCAAGTCGGCATACGTGAGGTAAGAATTATGTCGACCGTTGGTTGATAACACGGGCTGATTGGTGGATTGACATATGCCGGAAGAATGAGCAGTTGACAAAGCGAGTTGCAATTTTCTTTTACGTTTAGTGAGAGTCACGTTCGCGCAATGGTACATTACGGTGGGGCGCACGCACGAACCGGCTCTGACGTGAACCTGATTCCCTTCGGCAGGTGCAATTTCAGTGAAGAAAGGGTTCAGGGTTTTGGAGGGATGGCGTGATTAGGTCATGAGAGGTGTGAGTGGTTTTGGTAGCAGCGGTGCAGGATGTGTTCGGCGAAGACGTTGATGGTGGTGTTGTGTGGCTGGGTGGGTGGAGCGCAGAGAGCAGACGAGTTTGTGGTTGGGCTGCCCAAAGCGTGGGATGGCAAGGACTCGGACCAAGCCAACAAGTGCCGCAGCTTTGCCGGGAGGCTGGCGAATATCGTTGGTCGGCGGTAAAGTCCCACCGCCAATGTCACATGATGAGATCTTGTGAAGGAGTGAGTTGTGGTTGAGTAGTTGCAAGGTGCAGCGGTGCACACAATGGGGGTGACAGAGTGGGGGAAAGGGATGATGTGTAGCGGGCAGGGGTTTCAGCAGTAGGGATACGAGTGGGGTGATCGACAAGGGGAAGTACACGGCGATCGGACAGTGTCGTCGTTGGTCAAGTAGTGCACATTGCATGGAGCAGTAGGGATCTGAGGCAGGTGTGGTGGCGTATTGCAGAGGGTGGCGAGTATATTTGCAAGACGAGTATGGGACTTCGCAGGATGCGCTGGACTACATGATTGACATGTAAACATCGAGATCCCTGTTGGAGTTGTGGTGATGCACGGTGTGGATGCGGTGCTTGGGGAATGCATGGTTGGTGGGCGTGGTGCAGGGCAGGAATTGGAGGTGGGGGAGGTTGGGTAGGGAGGGAACATGTGGGTGATGGGAGTTGGTTGAATGTGACGCAGGGGCAGCAACAGACGGTCTCGGAAGGAGCAACTGGACGCGTACGCCGCCACGGTGAGGAGCGTTGATAGTCGTTGAACATGAGTTGTGATGGGTGACGGGTGATGAATGGTGGTTGGGTGGGGCAATTCGAAATGACAATAGGAAGTGTTGGATAGGACGCAACATAAGTGGGCAGCTGGGAGAGTGGGCGATGGTTGTGGAGTGGTATGGGTAGTGGTTTGTTGGGGGGTAACGCGTGGTTGGCGATGCAGAGTGTGCTTGTTCTTGTAGCTAGGCGTGGGAAAGCCTGTCCTGGAGATGTAGTGGAGCAAAATTAGAAAGCGTTGAGATGAAAGGGCGATCACGCGCAAAGCAGGGAGGACGTATGCAGTGGAAAAGTTAGAACGCTATTGTAGATGGATTGTGTGAAGTTATGAAGGACGTAACAGAGTGTTGGAAGGATAGGGTACGTAGGTTGGGAGAAGCTGGAGTGTAGGAGGCTGCTGTGTGATGCTGGTACAGCAGGCTGCCCGAAGAAGGTGTTGGACAGGTCACAGAAGTGTTGTGTGGTAACTGGATGGGAGTCCGGTGCAAGTGATACTAACGAACATGGTTTCACTCGCAGGCGCTGCTGTGCAGGTATTTTGAATCGGGTGGAAGTGGTGCTCAAATGGTGGTGCCGAAAGCACTGAACGTGCAGCAGGCGCTGTGCGAAGGCCCGTCAGTCGCATCTGCCGTGAGAGTGTATGAGGATGATGAGGACTTGGGCGAATTCTTTGACTTCGATGACGAGTGAATGGTGATGTCGGAATACTCTAACAGAGGCGTCGATGGTGCAACAGAATGTTGGTGGTGGTGGTTCAGGGATTGCAAGTAGGTTAAACGCGCATGAGTTTTTAGCAATCTGAAATTCCCAACCTGGATAGTTAGGTACTGTCTACTGAAAATTGGTGGGTAGACCTAGGTTTCGAACATCAAAATCAAGCAAACCTAGGTCTATTTATTTAATATGATGATATTACACATGGTAGTTTCTACCTATGAAATTTTAAAAAAAAGTCAAATTGTCTACAAAAGCCATATTTGCAATAAATTTGTATATAGCCTACTTCATATAAATATGCATTCAAACTAAATCCATCATTGTTAAACAATGTGTTTTCTTAACTCATCATTCAAATCTAATTATATACTTAAGAAAAAAAGAAAAAAAACAAATCAAAATAATATATTTAATAAAATTATAAATTATAAATTTTATATACATGCAAAATCAATAATTTCTTCTATCATAAAGAATTATAGTGTATAAAAGGCTATAATATGCTCTATTATAATATAATTTGTTATACAAAATAAAATATTATAAAATAAAAATAAATGAATAATGGATAATGTCACTCGTGGTTTAAGAGATTCATAAAAATAAACTTATAATATATAACAAAAATAGATATAAGAAATCACATTAAAGAAGTTATAAATATTACACTTGATAAAATCATAATATTATTTTTTTACTTTAATATCTTGTTGACTAAATACTTTTAGAAAGATACAATTCTAAATAAAATTTGTTAAGTTCTACTTTTTTTTGAGATTGGACTATGACTAATATATAAGTTTTTTCTTTCAAATAAGGTAATAGTATTTACTAATAAATTATACAAGAAATTAAAGCTTCAAATCCTTTGCTAACACAATACATTATTATGTAATAGATATTGCATCTATTTGTATGATCTTAATATAGCACAAATGCATTAATGTGATATAATATAATAAAATAAAGTTGTTGGATTGCAAAATAAAATATATTCAAATGATGGTAATGTTTCCATATACAAAAAAAAAAAAATATATATTTAACTTTGTTGAAGCTACTTAATAAAATACTCTATTCTATTATAGGATCTAAAATCCCCATGTTGTTTGGGATAAGTCATAAAGAGAGTATTGACCATATTTAGAGTATAGGTCAAGATTCACATGACATTTGTCATTTTATTTTACTCAAAAGTGACAAAACACCCATAATAATTGGATTGACCACAAAGATCATATTTTCTATATTTATATTATACTGGCCAAGTGTCCAAGGATCATGGGACATTTGTCCTTTTATTCTAATTAGTGTGACTCTTTGGTCATAGAAGCTTTTTCTAGGAAAGCTTGTTGTGCCGCAATCTAAAACAATCAATGGTGATACTACTTGAAAATTCTTAACCATATACACAAAAAAAATTATTAAAGTGAAAAAGAGCCAACAGAAAAATCAAATTTTTAAGTAATCAACAATAATTTCAAAAAGGAGATATAAATTAGATTTTATTTTCTAATGTAATAAATTAAGCAACAAAAAATGCAAAAAATATGTTTGTGTGAATATAAGTATCCATGAATTGTATCTATAGTTTTTAACAAGGCAATTCAAATCTAAATTGACAATACTCACAAAAAGTTAAATAAATGACAACCCTGTGTGGTGCATGTATGAATAACAATGATTTTTTCATTTTACAAATGCCACAATAATAACTGCAAATTGCTCTAAAGGTTATGCTAATACTCAAATCCAAGTTACGAACCACGTGTACACCAAAAAATACACGAACAATTTCTTTACATCATGCAGTACTTATTCTTTACATTTTGGATTTAGTGTGTCGGATTTTGTTGTAATTTCGCCTTTCCACAACTCTATTTCCACAATTCTACCAGGAAGTTCTCTGCAAGAGTGTTATTTTTCGTGGACCAGTTCCGGGTGATTACATTCAAAAGAGGGTTGTTCCGACAATGGCCACATTTGGAAACATTTTCTTCGTTTCATGGGGACCTTGTTTTAAGATGAATTCATCTAGAAACTTGGCTTTAAGCCGGGTTACATTCTTACAATTGTAGTGCACAAAGTGGCAAGAACTGTGATAGTGGCAACAGATCAATAAGTTAAGGAGTATTTTCATGTTACCATAGAAAAGTGTCGTGAGAAAGACAGATTTAGTAGAATAAAATTAGATTTATGGTTACAATACCGTAATTCAACTGCTCCATTTCATTCCTGAACGTCGTTCAAGCAAATTGATAAGAAGGAAAGGGAGCATATTTATAAAGGTCATGGATATTCTCGGGTACTGTCTGTCAACACAAAAAACGAGGTGTATTTCTTGTGCTGCACACCAAGAATGTTACTAGTCAAAAGTACCAGCCCAACCGCAGATCGTGGCGAGTATTATGCAAAAATTATAATCCGGAACACTCCAGAAGTATTATATAACAAACCCATACAATTAAAGTTGTCAAAAGAGAACTCATACTTCACAGCCCTTAATTGCGCTACTTCCAAGAAAACTGTTGCACAAATCCAGATGAAACCACATTATCCCAACAGTATCAACCCAAATTGATCCACATACCATCCAGAACTAGTTAAATCACCAGTCATCCTACATTCCACAAGCATCAACCACATCAAAAAACACCACGCATTTGTACTTTAAAAAGAGATCATATATTCTCTTATTTCCCTCTCTCTTACACCCATGCCCTCGTGCCCACTATGCCCTGCCATCTCCTGTCAAGTACCCAAGTCTGCCTCTGTCGCGCTTGCAACAAATATATCGACCAACCACTCAAAGTCAGCAACTCCATGCTCCACATCCACCTCTCCACCCACCACCGCCACTCCGCCCCCTTCTCCGCCTCGCCTTCACCCCCTTCCCGCACTATTCACTTCTTCTTCGCAGCGGCCTTCGTCACCTTGGCGCCGGTGGGTTCCTTCTTCTCTACGGCCTTGATAACACCCACAGCCACCGTCTGCCTCATATCACGCACCGCGAAACGTCCCAATGGTGGGTACTCCGCGAACGTCTCCACTGTCATCGGCTTCGTCGGAATCATCTTCACGAACCCTGCGTCCCCGTTCTTCAAAAACTTCGGCTCCTTCTCCAGCTCCTTACCCGATCGCCTGTCCACCTTCGTCAAGATCTCCGCGAACTTCACCGCAATGTGCGACGTGTGGCAATCCAGCACTGGTGCGTAACCGTTCCCGATCTGTCCCGGGTGGTTCATGATGATAACCTGCGCCGTGAAGTTGGCTGCCTCCTTGGCAGGGTCGTTCTTCGAGTCTGAGGCCACGTACCCTCTCTTCAGGTCCTTCACCGCCACGTTCTTCACGTTGAACCCGACGTTGTCACCTGGGTGCGCCTCAGGCATCGACTCGTGATGCATCTCCACCGACTTCACCTCAGTCGTCAGTCCCGTCGGTGCGAAGCACACCAACATACCTGGCCTGATGATTCCTGTCTCCACCCGTCCCACTGGCACAGTTCCGATGCCTCCAATCTTGTACACGTCCTGAAGCGGCAGCCTCAGAGGCTTGTCAGATGGCCGCTTCGGCTCTGACACGTTGTCCAACGCCTCCAACAGAGTCGGGCCCTTGTACCAGTCCAGGTTCGTCGACCTCTCGATCATGTTGTCGCCCTCGAACCCTGAGATCGGCACGAACGGAACCTTCTCCGGGTTGTACCCCACCTTCTTCAGGTACGCCGACACCTCCTTCACGATCTCCTCATATCGGGCCTTGCTGTACTTCGGGGTGGTCGCGTCCATCTACCATCCACACATAGTCCAACATCAGCCCTCAAATACACCAATACCCATACACCCTACTCCTAAAATCACCACTTTATCTCATTGTGCCGTGACACCTCACGGCTCTCACAGACACCGTGCTCAGACCCAATCCAGTCTCACTGACCCCATACAAATATACACTGTGCCGTGTCTTCTCAACTCACCTTGTTGCAGCAGCAAATCATCTGCTTCACTCCCAAAGTGAACGCCAGCAGTGCGTGCTCACGCGTCTGCCCATCCTTCGAGATACCGGCCTCGAACCCTCCCGTCGTCGAGTCGATGATCAGCACAGCGCAGTCTGCCTGCGACGTTCCCGTGATCATGTTCTTGATGAAATCGCGATGTCCGGGCGCGTCGATCACAGTGCAGTAGTACTTCATGGTCTCGAACTTCCACAGCGCAATATCAATCGTGATACCACGCTCGCGCTCTGCCTTCAGCTTGTCCAGCACCCACGCATACTTGAACGAACGCTTGTTCATCTCCGCCGCCTCCTTCTCGAAACGCTCGATCACACGCTTGTCGATACCTCCCAACTTGTAGATGAGGTGCCCAGTGGTCGTCGACTTGCCAGAGTCGACATGGCCGATGACCACGATATTGATGTGCACCTTCTCCTTACCCATGATTGCTCAACTGTCTGCCAAAATATCCAACGCCAATCTCACGTCAGGCCCCATTACCGCATCTCTCCAAATTCAAAACCCTGTGCATCCTTGCCCCGCTCTTCACCCCGACTCTCTCAATAGTGCTCTCTCTCTCTCTCTCTCTCTCTCTCTCTCTCTCTCTCTCTCTCTATCTCTCTCGCTTGCTCGCTCGCTCGCTCTCTCGGACTGCAACATCCACTACCCACCATCTCACTGCACATCACATCCCAATCTCCCCAATACCACTATTAACTCACTCACCAACTTTCACGACCTTCACGAGCACATCTCAGACATCGCCCCAATCCACCCAGTACCCAACAATACAAACCACACACAAACCCGAGCAACTACGTACCTGAGAGTTGTAAAACAAGTTCGCACAACTCCAACTGAAGCAGCAGCAGCAGCACTGGCGGTGGAGCAAACTCCCCCACGAGACCTCTGAAGTCGAAAGGGGGAGGGCACAACTCGCCGCAGCCTCTTCAAGGGCTTCTTCTCATGCCTTTGCCGTCGGATCCCCGATCCAACGGCCACAATGCTGGCAGAACTCCGCGAGGGGCGTGGTTGCGCACGTGGTTGAGAGGGGGGTTGGGGGCTATGTGTGGGAAAGACCTAATTGATGTGGACTTGCATCCCCATCCTGGACGTCATCACCCCCATCTGCTGCCCTGCTGCCCGTCCTGCCCTCCATGCCCTGCCCTCCCTGCCCTGCCCATCCCCCAGATCTCAGCTGCCCCCGCCACTGCCCCGGCAGAGGTACTTTTACTTTTTCGAGTTACCCTTTTCTAATGCTCATTCTATCTCGTTCGCTTTGCTTCTTTGTCGTCTGAGGTTTCGATTTTGTTATGGAGGCTTTTACAACTGAAGTGACACTGGGTGTGTTTTTAATAGTTACTGTGAGTTTTGACATACAAGATCCTCTTGCAAGTTCTGTTTTGAAAGTATCTTTAATGAAGCAGCGATGGTTTTGTGGAAGCGTTTACTTCAAGATCAGATGCCTATTTTCAATCTTCAGTGATAAAAAAAAACCATCCGATTTAAACCGTGCTTAATGATTATTGATTGTGTCATAAAAAGTCTTCTGATTCAGAGATGCAAGCACTTTTAAAGTAAATTTCAATAGTCATCATGTTTTTGCACAATCAACAACCACAAAGGTTGTGATTAAACAGTTTAAGCAATTACAAGTCATTTGAAGGGACAACTTTTCCTTCACAATTTTTTATACAGATGTTATCATACCACGTGTAGATTAAAACCTTAATAAAAGTATGTTTTGTCATTTCCTGTATTGGAATTATTTACAAGTATTATTTATTCTGAAATATCACAAAGATGATTATTACTTTTACTTGAAAAATAACCATGTCATGGTTTTTACCGAGAAGAATCAGAACTAGGTAATTCATATTTTATGTTTGTATATTTTAAAATATTTTTATTAACTTGGCATTTGTAGTTTGGTTAATTCAATAGTACATATTTTGACTAATTTGTTGTGGCCAAATTTGTTTGTTTGTTTATTTATTGTTTACATTATTTTTTTTAAAAAGTATCAAAGTGTGTTTTCTTGACATGGGTTATAATCATGGAAAAAGCAAAATACTTTTGTTAATAGTACCAAATAAAAAATCAGTAAATTTGCGTTTTTCACATATTCAAAACAAATACTTGGTTGGAATTCTTGAATCTTGATCTACTAAAAACATAGTTTCTTCCAAAACATGTATACACAGAAAATCTTGAAGAGTACACATTGAAGTCATTCAATATATTGATGACAAATATGTCATGTAAAGCAACAATTTTATTACAGAGTCTTGAAGTGATTTCGCATAACTATTGCATATTTTTCTATTCTTTGATAACATAAACTCAGTATCTTAGCTTCTCTTTATTTAGTGTATAGAAAACTATGTCTTCAAATTCTAGAGTTGTGTTTAAGCCATCAACATAAATCATAAGATAGAATGAAATAAAGCCATTGCAACACTGTTTTTAAGAACCAAAAACCAATTTACATTTTAAACATACACATCAATGAAAGACTAATTTTCATAACACCACCAATCTCTAACATGGTTCAATATTCAAAAACTTGTCAAATTCAAAAACATCTTTTGAATGTTTACACGAAATAATAATAGTGAATTAAAAAAAAATAACATAACAAATCTGCATAATTAGACAAATTCGACGAATCTTTTAAACGATGCAGTATAAAACTATACTTGGTTATTTAATACTGATACAATTACAGGCTAAGTAACTATGAAACCAAAATTCTAAAAAATAAAATTAAGCGCCTTCAATTCAACACCTCCTAATTCTGCTAAGCTAAGTTAGAACATCAATGCCATTTTAATTATACGTTCATTCATTCACAACAACAATTTTCATATCAACCAACGCAACCGATAACCGTTGAACATCTATAAAACTCTAGTTTTGGAACGACAACAACAAGCACAATACGACAAGATGCAATAACCCAGTACTCCAAAAGCATTCATTAAAATGAAACATTTGCTAAATTTGTAGCACACAAACAAAATTTCTAGAACTGTGCGGAGTGAGCTTATTTAACAACAGTCCCAAAGTGGAATGACGCTCAGATAGATTGCTGTCAATGGCAAAAATGTTCACAATTCCAGTTGTCCCGATAAGACCACAATTTAAAAAAAGTGGCACCGCCATCTCGAACTCTCCGCCTCACTGTCGGTGCTCCAACGACCAGGCCATCGTCGTAACTGCCTTGGAATCATGCGCAATCCAATCCGAGAGAACGTTTAGTTCTGGTCAAAGTTGTCGAATGCAAGTAATGCTGGAGGGCAATATAACCGCAACGCATATTCGAAACCGAAATTGCACACCCACACACACAGAGAAAGAGAAAGAGAGAAGGGAGCAGGGGGTGTGGGGTGTGGATTGGTTGCATTTGGCGTGGCAGCCGTGAGAAGCTGTAGCTTATTGCTCAAAGACCACCATGGTCGGGAACGACAGGCAGGCTTTGTTGCAGTAGTGGGTCCAGTTTGCACCCTTCATGTTTTCTTTTGAGTTGTGTTCGGGGACTGTTGCGTCGCATGTGCAGTGAGTGGCTAGTTGGGCAGGATGAGTCTCGGAGGGCGCCATGTGAGCACCCTGAATTGTGCTGTGTTGTTTCCTAGAACTCCCATTCGGCAGCTGCGCTCTGTTCCCGCGCCAGCGTTTCCGCTGAGGAAGCTGCGGTTGAGGGCTGTCGGCGTTGTGTGTGCTCGAAATGACTCGAATGCTGGGGTTGAGAAGCTCGGGAAAGCAAGCCCTGGGCGAGGAGACGGGGATGGCAGTCCAGAGCGCGTGGCGGAGGATCCCCGGCTGAGGTTGGAGCTGAAAGCGAAGATTGGCAGTCTGGAGTGCAATGCGCAGAGGGCGAGAGGTGGAGAGAGGGTGCGCGGACACACAGTGGGTGTGGATCTCGGGGATGCAAAGACTGGATTGGCGATCAGTCTGGGTGGTTATGCGCCCCGGCCTTTGACCGTAAGCTTTTGTGCTATTGCAACCTTCGTAGTGCACGAAGCGGGCGTGGGAGATACGTGGGGCGTCTCGTGTGTCCGTGAGCGTGTTCCTGCCCACCCTTTGTGTTGGTGAAGCCAAGCGGTGGGTGGATTCCGAAGGGATGGCGTTGAAGCTGGCACACAGGACAATGCTCTGCTGGGCATGCTCCACATCCGGGTGTATTCTGGTCGCGGTGTGGTTGGAAGAGAGGAGCTGTATGTTGCATATTGTGGGTTCAGCTGACTCTTTCGGAATCTATCGCCGAGGTGATAGGGGGACTATGGTCGTGCGGGCTGTAATACGGAAGAAGGGTTGTGTAGTTTGGAGTGGACGTTGTGGAACGCGCATGGTCATGAGTTTCTGTGGCTAAAGCCTGTTGCTGTTACGGTCGAAGTTGGGAGACTTTGACAGTGAAAGGCTTGTGTGACTGTAAGAATGTGGGTCACAAGTGTGTCGCAATTGTCTCCCACGTTTAGCGAGAGTCTTGTTCGCCCAATGGTACATGATGATGTGGTACACGCACGTCCTTGCTCAGCCGTGCACCTCGTTCCAGTCGGCTGGTGCAAGTGGTGCGAATTTCGGTGAAGGGGGGTGGTGTTCAGGGGTTTGGAGAGATGGCGTGATTAGGTCATGAGAGGTGTGAGTGGTTTTGGTAGCAGCGGTGCAGGATGTGTTCGGCGAAGACGTTGATGGTGGTGTTGTGTGGCTGGGTGGGTGGAGCGCAGAGAGCAGACGAGTTTGTGGTTGGGCTGCCCAAAGCGTGGGATGGCAAGGACTCGGACCAAGCCAACAAGTGCCGCAGCTTTGCCGGGAGGCTGGCGAATATCGTTGGTCGGCGGTAAAGTCCCACCGCCAATGTCACATGATGAGATCTTGTGAAGGAGTGAGTTGTGGTTGAGTAGTTGCAAGGTGCAGCGGTGCACACAATGGGGGTGACAGAGTGGGGGAAAGGGATGATGTGTAGCAGGCAGGGGTTTCGGCAGTAGGGATACGAGTGGGGTGATCGACAAGGGGAAGTACACGGCGATCGGACAGTGTCGCCGTTGGGCAAGTAGTGCACATTGCAGGGAGCAGCAGGGATCTGAGGCAGTTGTGGTGGCGTATTGCAGAGAGTGGCGAGTATATTTGCAAGACGAGTATGGGACTTCGCAGGATGCGCTGGACTACATGATTGACATGTAAACATCGAGATCCCTGTTGGAGTTGTGGTGATGCACGGTGTGGATGCGGTGCTTGGGGAATGCATGGTTGGTGGGTGTGGTGGAGGGCAGGAATTGGAGATGGGGAAGGTTGGGTAGGGAGGGAACATGTGGGTGATAGGAGTTGGTTGAATGTGACGCAGGGGCAGCAACAGACGGTCTCAGAAGGAGCAACTAGACGCGTACGCCGCCACGGTGAGGAGCGTTGATAGTCGTTGAACATGAGTTGTGATGGGTGATGGAGAAGTTAGAAGGGGTGTGGGGATGGGTTGTGTGAATCTCTGGAGGACGTAGCAGATTACCGGAAGGGTTGGGTTTGAAATCGGTGGGGAGAAGCTGGGATATAGGAGGCCCATGTGCGTTGGTGGTACAGCAGGCTGCCAGGAGGTGTTGGACAGGTTACAGAAGCGGTGTTGTAATTGGACGGGAGTGCGTTGCAAGTGATACTGATGACTGTGATTCACCCGCAGGCGCTACTGTGCTGGTACTTCGGATCTGGTTGATTTGTTGGTGAAATGCTGTTGCCCAAGGGCTGGACGGGCAGCAGGCGCTGTGCAAAGGAGCGCCAGTTGCATTTGCAGCGAGCGTGAATGAGGATGATTAGTTGGGCGAGTTTGTTGAGTTTGATAACGGGTGAACGGGATTTTCCAACAGAGGCGTCGATGGCCCAGTATAATTTTGGTGGCGGTGGTGGTGGTTCAGGGAGTGTACGTAGGTGGAGTATGTACTTCTTGAAAATGAAGTGCCTGCTGTGAATGATTGGTTCTTGGAATTGTTTGAGAAAGTGTAGTTTTTAGTGATGGGTGATGGAAAGATATATTTGGCCGGGGGCATTCTCGGTTGATTTTGACTTCCTCTGTATTTTAGTAGTTGAAACAAAGCTATGTTACTTCTTTTGGCAAGTTATGTTATGTATGTTCTTGTTAATGTGTGTTTAAATCCTCTGATGCATGGAGTAGCTGAATAATATTGTGAGATGGCCGAAGTTTAGTCCATTAGTTTGAGATTTATGTATTGTAAAGCTTAATTGTTGATATTGTTAGTTGTTTTTCAAAACTGTATCCTCAGAAACATGTATATTACTGAAACCCTTAGGTCTGATTTCGCGTAGCTTTGCTTTTAGTTGTATTCTATTAGTGTTTTAGCTGCACGGGCTTTAGCATGGACTTAGCTCTTCAGGATGTTTTGCAACTCGTTTTTAGTCTGCAAATTTGCAGACTGTGATAATGTGGGTTTTTTCGTCTAATTATATAGATATGCAGAAATTTCTGTACTATGATGTCGTGTAGGCGTTCGCACTGCATCTTTGTTGGAGTCAAGATGGTTGGTAATTTGGAGCATAGTGGTTGAGTTGCTCTTTGAAATGGAATACATGATATTGATGTTTGTTGTGTAGAATTGGTTAAGTGGAAACATGTAGGAAAATTTCTTTGAGGCGTTTATCTTTCAAGTAATTGATTCTGACGAGTCATTGGTGCATTAGCACTGCTGTCGCTTCTTATTGTTGGCTTATGTTGTGTTACCTTTAAGTTTTTTTTTTTTTTTTTTTTTTTTTTGTCACTACGTATATTGGTTTTATTAGCTGTTTATATAGGCCGAAAAGTGGGGACAAGTGACTCATATTTGAGTTGTAATTAAAATTTGAATTTTCCGTGGCCTTGACGTGATAAAGGGCGATGTAAGTTAGTATTTCAGCATAGAACACAAAAATTGATGCTTAGACAGCACGATTATGCCTGTTGCTGTGATTGAATTCGTGTTTATTGCGATCATTGTGATGATCGGAAAAAATGGTGAGTAGTTTACAGCATTAATCATGTGAATAGCGTGTGTTTGTGTGGGTGTGCTTATTCACCTTTTTTAGTATTGTTCATGAAAACTGGTTTCTTACAATGACCATCTCAAAATAAACCATCATTTCCTGCAACTTCATATTCGAAACAGTTGTGTTGTAGGTTTCTCCATTTAGTGGAGAAGAGCGGGTTGTTACTATGAGGGCATCAGCATTTGCCTGCATTGTTTTCCCTACACCTTAAGTACAATTGTCTAATCTTCCTGCTTAAAATGTCATCAACAGTGCTTAAAATGTCATCAACAGGGTATTGGGTTCATTTTTATGTACATATAACCTAAATATCCTTGTGATAACTACTATTCTTTATAGCGAATTGGAAGTTGGGTAGAACCAACTACTCAAAGAATGTCTAGGATCTAGAATGTTTTAATGATAGATTATACTACCTTTACATATATCATCACAAAGAGTTGGAGGGATGTGGTTCAACCTAATTTGACTCTACTAAAAGAATCAGAGGAAAGAAGATTAATACCTTTGATGGCAACAAGGTGCCAAGCATAGTTGATTAATTGCCCTTCCATATGTTGCAAGGATATGTTCGATATTTGATATGTGATGCAAGGATACATGATGCAAGGATATGTGAACTTGAACTTAGAAGTATCATGATACTTAGAAGAATTATTTTAATATCATGAATAAGAAGAGTAGATGACATACTTGATTAAATTTTCTTGAAAAATATTGAATTAATAGACAATGTTGATTACATTGCTCAAAGATAAAAATGCTCTCGCTTCAAGAAAATTATTCTTTGTTGATCAAAAATTACATTTCTATCTTTTGGTGCAACTTAAAAACGTCTAAAAAAGACATTGTTATGATATAATATGGCTAATAGGTAAAAGAGTGAAAAAAATATTATGTTATAAAAAATCTTATTTTCAAATATTGAAGCAAATTATGTTAGAAATGTAGATAATAGTCAAAAGGTAGTAAAACTAAAAATGCAAATGCTGCCTTTTTACAAAGTGGGCTTCTACTTACTTTGTAGGGCTATAAATAAGGCAAAATAAGGTAGATTAAAAAAATAAAGAATATAGACATATATACTAGGAAGTTAGCAGTTGATTTTGGCAAATATTACCTCAAAAAAACAAGAATTAATACCTAAAAAAGTCTAGTTGCCAACCAAGGTCAAAATCAAACCCCAAGGTACAAACTGGGCACCTATGGCGACTTTATGACTCTTTTGCAAATCAAAGAGTGGGATTTGAAAGTTAAGGTTTTTTTAGTAAATCTGGTTTTGTGAAATAAAAGAAAAGATTTACATTTAGGAGAATTTTGAGTTTGATAGTAGATCTATTAGTAATAATTTGTAGATTTTTTATTATAGTTTGTTTTATTATGTATTGTAAATTTGAGTATGATCAAATGGTTAGATTGAAGATCATTAAAGTTCAAGTAGATTAGAATCTCAGAAATAGGATTTTGAGGGTTAGTGAGGATTTCTAAGTTCTTAGCAATCTATTATTTGGATTGAGATGAAATTTATATCTAAAGGTAGAAACTTTGATTTCCAATATATATGAAAAATTTAAAAGATATTTAATGGTAGAATTAAGAGATTTTTGCTTGAGAAATTTGCATCAAGATTGGAGAAGGAGGCCAACCAACACCCAAACAAATTTTACGATTTATCTCCTATTTGGTAAGTTTGATCATGTTAAAAATATTTTTGATTATTGCTAGCTCAGTTGTTGAGATGTATGCAAAATTTGAGTTGAAATTGATGGTTTGATTATTATTTATAGAGCTTATAATCTGCTTTGGATTTATTAAGATTTTTTTAAAGATTTAGGGCTGATTTAAAATCTAGGATTTTATTAGGATTTGTCTAGGATTTGATTAGGATTTGATTAGAATTTTTTTAGGATTTGATTAAGATTTTTTAAAAGATTTGATTAGGATTTTTCTATGATTTGATTAGGGTTTGTCTAAGGTTTGATTAAAATTTATCTAAGATTTATCTAGAATTTATCTAGGTTTTTTTTAGGATTTTTTTAAAGTTTTGATTAGAATTTAGTTAGGATTTATTTAGGATTTCTTTGTGTTTCTTTTATAACTTATTTAAAAATTTAATTGAACTTACTTAATATTTGATTATCTTTTTTAATATTTAATTACAATTTATATATGATTCTATTAGAATTGTTAGGACTTATTGTTACAATTTTCTTTTACCTTCTATAATCAAGTGCCCAATGCATTCTCAAGCAAGATTTCACATAATACAACAACATTTGACAAACCTTATTGTTTTCTGAATTGATAAGTGATCTTGAAATCAAATCTTAATAAAAATATGCTCCAATGGCCTTTATAATGATTTAAAATATGTGTAGACATGAAATACTTGAGGTTCTTATGATCAATACAGATGGTGTCATGATGTAACATGGCTAATAGATGAAAGAATGAAGAAAATATAATATTTTAGAAGATCTTATTTCAAAATATTATAGCAAATTATCTTAGAAATATAGATAATAGTTAAAGAATAGTAAACTAAAAGTGCAAATGTTGCCTTTTCCAAGTAGGTTTCTACTTATTTTATAGAACTATAAATAAGGTAAAATAAAGTAGATTAGAAAAATAAAGAATATAGACATATTTAAGAGGGAATTAGGAGTTGTTTTTAGAAAAAATTACCTCATAAAGACAAAAATTGATACTCAAAGAGTATCAGTTGTCAAGTTAGATCAAAATCAAACCTTGAGGGACAAAACTGCACACCTATGGCAATTCCAAGGTTCTTTTGCAAATCAAAGAATAGGATTTAGAAGAAGACTGCAAGATTTTTTTGAACATTGGTTTTGAGTGATTTGAGTTTATAATGACTTTGTAAGAGCTTTGCAAAGTCAAGGTTGTTTTGTATGACTTTGAATATTATGAAATAAAATATGGTTCATAATTTGGGCAATATCATAAGTTTGGTAGCAAATCTATACTTGAAATTTTATAGAATTGTAAGTATAGTTGTGCTAAATTTATGCTAAGAATTTGAACTTCATCGAACAGTTGGATTGGAGGTTATTAAAATTTAAGTAGATTAAGATCTTTAAAATTGGATTTTTAGATCCAATAAGATAATCTAAGTTTTGAAACAATTTTTTAGTTGGATTGAAGTGATTTTTATTGAAGATAATAATTGACTTCACTTTTAATACTTGTGAAATTTTTTAAAGAAAGTTAATGGTTCAATTAGGATTTATCACTGTTGAAAAATCAATATTATAGTCAAAGATAGAGGCCAACCAATACTTGAGTGGATTATAATATTTTTTTTTCCTATTTGGTTAATTCGACTTTCTTTAAATTTTTTGTGCTTATTATTAACTAAAAAATTGAGAGGTTTGTATAGTTTTAAGTAAGATCAATGGTTTAATCAATAGATATTGAAGTTCTAAACTATATTAGGGTTAGTTAGAATTGATTAGGTTTTATTAGGGTTTTTTTTGAGATTATTTAGAATTTAGTTTAGGATTTAAGATATAAAATTTAATTAAGATTTGATTTAGGATTTAGGATTTAGGATTTGATTAAGATTGATTTAGGATTTAGAATCTAATTATGATTAGTTTAGGATTTAGGATTTCTTTAGGATTTCTAAAAGATTTTTTCAAAATTCTTATAGATTTTTGTAGGGTTTCTTTAGGATGTCTTTAGGATTTTTTAAAGGTCTTTTTTTTGAATTTCATAAAGGTTTCTTTTAGATTTCTTTAGGACTTCTTTAGGATTTCTTTAAGATTTTTTTGGATTTTTTTATTATTTCTTTATGATTTCTTTAAAAGTTCTCTAGGATTTCTTTGTATTTTTTAATTGGACTTGATCAATGTTTGATTATATTTGTTAAACTTTAATTAAACTTTATATGTGATTCTATTAGAATTATTAAGACTTGTTATTGAAATTTTTTTTAATCTTGCACAACTATGTATCTAGTATATTTTCAAGCAAGTTTTCAGATAATATGATAATAGTGACTAAATTGAAAGTGCCTTCTAGATAATTATGCCATTCTTGAAATGAATCCACAATTGTATGAAGTTTTTGATGTCAATCTTGCAGTTGATCTTGACTATTGAAAATTTCTTGGAATGAGAAGCTATTGAATGGAGCTTGTTATTTACTCCCATTTGTCACCATATTGCACCTATAGCAAAGTTTTATGTATTTATTTCTATAAAGAATGCTTTAAAAAGTCAATGGAATACAAGATTGATGTAGAAATAAATGCTATCTTCAAAGCTTCAAAAGATGTTATGGCTTCTTTGCTCTATTCAAGTTTGTCTTTATAGGTTAAATGTATAAGAAGAACTAGAATTTGAGAAAAGTTTTTGATAAAGATCGGATAATAATTAGCAAATCTCAAAAATATTACACATATTTGTCTATTTTTGAAATCTTTTAATCCATAGTAGTCTAAACTTGCTTCAAATCCATCATAAGGCCATTATTTTAAATGATGTATCCTAGGAAGTCAATTTGAATAGTATGAAATACACACTTTTACATCTTGGCATATAATTGTACATTTCTTAATTTTTTCAATACATAATGAATATAAAGTTCATGCTCTTTTATATTTTTAGAGTAAATAAAAAAATCATCTAGATAATAAATAAATAAATCATTAAGAAACTCATGAAAGACATTATTTATTAGATATTAGAAAGTAGATGGTTCATTTGTGAGTCCAAAGGATATGACATTATATTTGAAATGCCTATACCTAATTCAAAATATAATCATTTATTTATATATTTTTTTTAATGTGTATCATATTATATGCTCCTCATAGATCTATTTTTGTATAGATCTTTATTTGATTTAGTTGATAAAAAAGTCTTGAAATCAAAAGTAGAGGATATGTATTTTTAATAGTAAACTTCTTGAGTCTTCAATAGTTGACACTTATTTGTAGAAATCAATATTTTTTCTTCATAAATAAGATAAGAGTCCTTGCTTGAGATTTAAAATGGTGTATAAAGTTCTTAGCCAAATTCTTATTAATGTATTGTTTGAAGGCAATCAACTCGTTTTGTGATAAGCTATAGATTGGTCCAAATGATGCTTGAGCTCTTTCTTAAAGATCGATGGATTAGTCATAAGGACAATACTCTAAAAGAATATCTAAATTTTTTGTCTCAAAAACATCTTAATAATCTTGATATTGGCTTAGAATACTATTTGAAATCTTTTTTCTATAAAAAATAGATATGAAATATATAGTAAAAGCTAATCCTTCTTTTACAGTACACATAAAAACTCTTATACCTATAAATAAGGATTTGGATGTATTAGACTTATGGATTTCTACTTGATTAGTAAAATTTTGGGCTAAATTATAGAAAAAATGAAGGTTAAAAGAAATCAAGTCTATTTGAGAAATTTAATTTTTTAGCCACAATAATCCTAAAATAATTGGATTAGAAAGATATTTAATCATATTAAATATTACTAAGCTATTATGATCTTTAGTTGCTACATCTTAAAGAATTATTTTATGGATAATGTCTCCAAAAGACAAAAAATGACTATCTATGACTTCTACATGTATAGGTTTATTTTTCCTAACTAAAGACATTTCTTTCTTTTATACAAAGGCTTTGCTTATAAAACATGTTGAGGCTCTTGAATCTAATAAAGCAAAGACTTTGTGATTTTTTGGTCCTAAATAAATTTCTATTATAAAAAAAGGTGAAAGATCTAAAAAAAAATAAGACCTTTATTATTTGTTATGTAATATTTTAGTTGCACAATTCCTATTGTAGTTAGAAAAACTTGTTTTTTGACACATTGTCTTTTTTGGTAATTATGCTCCTTATTTTGTGATTGCAATACTTCTTTAGAAAATTTTGAACAATATACTTAGGTTCTCTATAATAAAAGTAAATTTTTTTTCCATAATATTGAGTCTTTTTTGGTTCAATAAGAGGTTTGAAATATATTGTGTCAATTTGCATAGGTTCCAACTTTTATGAATATGCTTCTACAAACTTAAAAGTTGTTACTATGACTTGACTTCTACCTCTTCAATAAAATATTTTTTCTTTGTGTCTTTCAAAGAATCAATTGTTGCATGCAATAGCTTAAGTAATAAATTGCTCTAATAAATTAACTCTTGGCATTGTTAACAATGAATCTTTTATTGCTGACATCCAACAAGAAGATTTTAAGAGTATTTTTTAAAATAATCTACAAGCTCTAAAAGATTCTAAAAATATTTTTAGAATATTTTAAAAGCTTTTAAAGGATTCTAGAAAGATTAAAAAAAAATTCCAAGAAGCTTCTTAAGCTTGCTTTGTTTTCAAGCAATATGGAAAATTCTAAAGAAGCTTCTTAATACCTAATATATATATGAGTCGAGGCTAAGGGGATCCTCAATCTCAATAACTCTTTTTCTAGAGCTCTAGCTTATATCTCTTAGTTTTGATCTTGTATTCATCTAATTTAATCAAATTCTTGCTAGCTTTCTTACTGAATTTTTTTATTCAATATATTGTTTGGTCTTTTATATAGTTTATCTATAATAGTTTGTCAAGACTAACTCTCTTATCAATACTAGAGTTTGTTCCTTCTTAATAGGGAGTGGATTATTCCTCTTCTTGATGGCATTTCAATGCTTTAGAAGTTGTAAGATATTCTCTTCTAAATTGATATTGTTTAATTGTTTAATTTAATTTATTTATTTGTTATTTTTTTTTAACATGATGTAGAATAGATATTAATTCGTTTTTGAAAGATATTGATAAAATATATTAATAGTCCATATAATAGGAAATTCAGGAGGACGGATGAGTGATTTAGTTCTTAAAAGCGATTAATTACAAAATTACGGTTAAAATCTAGAGAATCAGGGGAAAGTATATAGGAGTTAAGCAACTAGTCATTTTCCGTATTCGAATCCCCCTATACAAGTTTATTTCCATTAGATTAATTTGGAATAAATAAAACGAGCAATCACATTTTTGGTGCCGCTGCCGGGGAGTGATAATAGCTTTGAGTGTTAGGAATTAATTATCAAATGTGTGAAAAAATTGGCAATGGAAGACGATTTCAATAGTGTTTGAAGTAAGATTATAGTTATTAAGAATGAGAATTTAACAGCAAAGAGAATAAAGCAATCAAAAGAAAGGACAGAGAGATCGCAAGCAAAAAATTTGTTGCGTAATGAGCGAGATTGCAAATTGAAAAAGAGACATCAATAAAGTTGGATTAAACCATGGTTGCATGCTTGTCGGCATATTTGATTGTACCCAGAAGATGATCGACCTCTAATATTTCAGAAGTACATACTGTTAAAAAAATTGCCAAGAGCACTTATGGAGAGCGTTGCTAATAGTCTACCATACTTCTCAAAGTCGTTAACGGAAAGCGAGGAAGGCACAGAGGAATTAGGTATTCCATTGGATATTTTTTCAATTGGAGATATGTCCAATTCTAACAAGACTGGTTCTGAAGATCGGCATAAATCACTTGCCAATAAAGACCAATTCAAAGTATATCAAAACCTATCGTTTTCACCTCATATTCAACTAGTAAAATTATTTGGGGATAATAATAATCAATCGAGAAGGCCTAGAAGTTCAAAAAAGACTTTTGCGGGATACAATTTTTATTTTAATAAGAAATTGAACAGAACATCGACATCTTTAATGGCGTCCGGAGGACCAACAGTTCCAATTGCAGTTTAAATGGGTGCAGTGGGCGATCGAATGACTAGCGTCGTGCTACTACCTACTTTTTGGAGATTTTTGGGTGCAGATTCCGATTAACATTTGTCTCAGTTTCTTACGGCGTGTGTAGCCAATAATGGCAGAAGTGAAGATATTTGGTTAAGATGGCTGTCAGTGACATTGAAAGACACAACGTTTGAGTGGTATAACCGCCAACTTGTGGGACAATTTACCAATTGGGAGGTATTGAAAAATACATTTTTAGCCTATTTTTGACCAATTGGTTTTGAAGAACATCTTAGAAAAAAATTAATAAACAGCAGAATCGTACCAGGGGAAGCGGTAGAGTCATATTATTGTCATATAGCAGATATACTTTGAAAATGGTCAAATAACCAAATGCTGGAATTGTTTGTGTTGTCCATATTGGTTAATGGACTACACCCACCAGAATTGAAGATGTTTGTAAAGGAGGCCCAATCAGCCACCATTGCATCATCTCTTGAGCGAGCAAAAGTACGGGAGGAATGTCACTATGACCAGAACTTAACAGTTAGAGCCACGATGATTCCATCTCAAGGAGGTTATCAAATGACAAATTGGAATGACGCATCGGAAGGTTATTTGGGAAGGAATGATTATGGTACAATTCTATAGGGAATTGTAGATGTCGTTCTATTGCAGGCTGTACCACCATCATCATCACAACCGTATGTGCCTTATTCTGCATATCAAAAACCAACACCTACGAAGGAATTGTCAAATGCATTGGTATCAAGGAATCCCAATGAGTCATTGCTATTAACATTGACGAAAAAAATGGATGAATTGGTTGTGAATCTAGCCAAGGATAAAGAAAAAAGGTATAAACCAACCAATATGCGTCCCAATGTCTGGTGCAACAATCGTAAGGGGCAAGGTCATTTAATAACAGAATGTCCTTCACCACCCCAAATGACTATATAATGTACCTTTTGTAGAGGCAAGCATATTACCACCAACTGTTGGAATTGACGGAAGCAACAACAAATCAGTAACCAGATAATGACTCAACCAACTTCGTGGAATGTCAATCAAGTACAAACGAATAATAGGTTTGGCTAGAATGGAAATCGAGCGAATAAACAAAATAGGAACTATTCCAATTTCTTAAACTCTGAATTTCATCGAGAAGGTGTATCCAATACTCACGGATTGGCGATGAACCAACTAGGATACCATCAATATCTACCCATGACGAAGCCAATGCCAGAGTCTACAGTAACAATGGGTCAATCAAGATCCTTTATTCATCCGACATGGAACAGACCTAGCTGTTATATACCAGTAGAGACACCCAATATCCTTGAAGGAGCTGGCAAGAAGCCACTTTGTTGCTATCGTTGCAGATAAATCGGACATTATGCGAGTGAATGTCCTAATCCAAGGGCCAGTGATGACTATGCTCCAATATGTAGAAATTATAAGTAGTCTGGTCACACTTATGAGCAATGCAATGTGCCCTTTAATTATAATAACCGGGACCAGCAAGTACAAACAAGCCAACTGATGGAGGACAAAGGCCCTGTTCAACGAGACTCACCACTACATCATGTCGAGGTGGTGAACGTAGTGTTTACTAGAGGCCAACAAAAAGACAAGAATCTAATTCAGAATTTGGATGAACCAATCACAGGAGAGCAAGTAGCGCCGTCCATGGGGCTAAACGAACCAATATCAGTATTGAGACGTATCCCAATATTGAGACTTCAACAGATTGAGGAACCTAATTTGGTTCCATGTACCAATTTGTCAGGGCCATCAAGATCGATCCCAACTGACCAACTACCAATACCTGTACAGCCCAATAAAAGATCTTATGCATTAAAGGAACCTTTAGTGGTAGAAAAGTTGGCAAAGTTACCAGCGGCAATCCCAATCGCCAGGAAGAAATTGCTGTCGAACGAAATAAAATCAAAACCAATGAAATGCAAAAGAGCATTGGAAATTACTCTCAATATGGAATCCTACGACATTCTGAAGGATTTGGATGTTATTCAACCTTTAATTACAATGAAGCAACTTTTGGCTGTAGCATCGGAATGTCAATCTATATTGAATTCAGTGCTAATACAACAAAGATCCCGTACCAAAGAAATTCATGAAGTTAGCTTAAACCCAGATCCGGGAGCACCAACAATCGATGTATCAATCGATGGCATTTTAATTCGAGGAGTACAAGTCGATGGTGGTTCCAGTGTGAATTTAATGAATGCAGATACAATGGAGTACTTCGATCTAAAGTAATTGCTACCTACGACATTAGTCTTGTGAACAGCAAATCATAGTTGGATAAAGCCAATGGGAATCTTACAAAATATTGCCACTGAAATCGTGGGATTGACATACAAAATCGATTATATTGTATTTCGATTATAGAGTTCTACATTATCGTATCCTATTTTATTGGACAGACCTTCGCTTTATCAAGCCAAAGCTAAGAACGATTGGGGCCGAGACACATTGACAATTAGAAAAGGCTGTGACCAAATTATTTTACAGATGTATTCGATACAATATCAAGGAGAATCTCAATTGCCAGAATCAAAATTTACATCGGATAACAAGAGTCAATCGATTGAGGCAGATGAGGATGCTATAGGTTCACCACAATTTGGGATAGGACAAAACACTTCAACAGTAAAGGCAGGAGTCTACCAATGTGGAAGTCCCAGTGAATATTTACTGCATCAAGACGATGCGACTAACTCGGATCATGCTATTACTGAATGGATGAACAATCCCGCAGTCAATAGAGTTAGTACATTGGAACCAGATTTGGATGGTTCCCATATATCGGATAATACAAGATATTCAGATCAAGAGAAGATAATTAAATCAGAGGTTGTTGAAGATCCTGTGTGTCAATCTATTAACTTGGGCACCAACGAAATGCCACAGCTAATTAAAATATATGCCGGTATTATCGGTATAGAATTGGATGTTTGGAAATAGTTTTTTGTCCATCACAAATCTGCCTTTGCATGGTCGTATGTAGATTTGAAAGAGATTCTGGTTGATGTGTGTGAGCACCAGATTATTTTGGAAGAGGGTGTTACGCCAGTTCGTTAAAGACAATACCATCTTAACCCAAAATATTTCCTTTTAGTGAAAGAAGAATTGGATAAACTTCTTGACGTGGGTTTTATTTATCCTGTTCCGTATAGTGCATGGATATCACCAATCGTGATGGTACAAAAGAAGAATGGAAAAATCAGGATATGTCAGGATTTCTAGAAACTTAATGTGGCCATCAAGAAAGATTACTTCTCATTACCTTTCATGGACAGTATGGGTAACATGTTGTCATTATCACCATGTAGTAAAAGAATAGGAGTGGGGCACCAATTAAAGTCATTCTATGGTATTGTTTTGGGTTGGTTGGAGTGCCATTTTCTTATATTTTTTGTATTTTTGAGACTAGTAGTTCCAAATAAAAGTTAATAGTGAGGAGCCAGTCACAAGTATCGATTGAAGATGTTCCAAAACGGATGACTCAGCAACAGCATTTGGAACTTCGGGATGCCCAGATCCTGAAATTGGAAGCTCAAGTCCGTGTATTGGATGAGTATAATAAAGTTCTCTCAAACTAGTTGAGGAAGGAGTCGATGGACTGGAGGAGGAAGAAGAAGAAGATTTGTAATTGGAATCAGATTTGGTCAAACCTACATTCGATAATGTAGCAAATGATTAATTAGGTGGGCTAGAGGAACTAATAACTTTGTGGAGATTTGTTAGATAATTTTTAGATAGGTATCAATTGAGTGTTTGCAAGGACGCTACATAGATAGGAGTGGGGCTATGTAGAATAGATATTAATTCGTTTTTGAAAGATATTGATAAAATATATTAATAGTCCATATAATAAGAAATTCAGGAGGATGACAGAGTGATTTAGTTCTTAAAAGCGGTTAATTACAGAATTATGGTTAAAATCTGGAGAATCAAGGGAAAGTATATAGGAGTTGTAGAAGTTAATTAAGGTGCCATCGCTGTGATAGTTATGAGCCAGGGTAAGCTTGGTGCTACCTCTTTTCTTTTGTTTGTTATTTTCTTTGAATAAGAGGATTGAGAATTTCTGAATATTGTGAAGTAAATTATGGAATGGAAATGTGATTGGTATTATTTGAAAAGAAGAAAGATTGAATGCTAAAATCTAATTGTAGTTCAGTAGAGAGAATGAGTTTGTATTTGTATGAAACACTGTAATGTGAATGGCAGTTCTGTGTGAAGAATTCCAGTGATTGGAATGAGAGTAATTGTGTGCTGAAAGCTGTGAGGGCACAATATTACAATTGGAGATTATGAGGGTGAATATATTGGTAGAAATAGCAGTTATTGATATGACTAAATTGTTGTAAGGAAGAGATCGATAAGGTGAAGGAAGAGATTATAGTTTTCTTGTGTATTCAAATATTAGAAATAGAGACGATACATTCATGAGGTAATTGATTGTGTGACCCTAACGCGAACGCTTAAGCAACTAGTCATTCCCCGTATTTGAATCCCCCTATACGGATTTATTTCCATTAGATTAATTTGGAATAAGTAAAACGAGCAATCACACATGGCTAAAAGTGAAGATTTTAATATGGTTGAATTTCCCAAGTCCAAGTTAGATGTTATTATGAACATGTTAAATACTTTATCTTATAGAATTACTAGAATTGAAGGATATTTTACAAGTTTTTATGATGATACAAGATTTGGAGCAGTTTAACTTGTGATACAACTACTTTCTTAAGCTTCCACATTTAAAGATGTGGTGGCACCTATACCTCAACAAAAAAACTCACCTATTTAATAACATAAGGAGCCTCAAATTAGTCTTCTAAATTTTTTTGATTATACATGTTCCAAGTTTTAAAGGTTTATTAATAAAATCTGATTGGTAATTTTTTATAACCTAAGTACTATTTAATAGAGGATTCATGAATTGATTTAGTTGGAACCTTGATCACAAGACAAGTCTTATCTCAATTTGTTGCTTTATTTGAGACAAAATCTCTAATCTTATGCAACTTTGAAGTTTTTTTAAAAAATATTTGTAGAGACATTTGGAAAATATGATAAGGTCTAATGCACAACAACAAAGATTTACTAATTATGTCAAAGGTCATGCTTTATATTAATCTATGCATTTAATTTTAAATAATTGGCTTGTGACATCAATTGGAATGAACAAGCTCTTATGAATAAATTCTATTGAGGACTAAAAGATGATATCAAAGACTTATTATTATTACTTAATCTTCAAACACTCAATGAAGCTATCAATCAAGTTGTGAAGTGTGATAATCAATTATTTCAATGATATCAAGATCAATGCTTGTAAACTTTGATAAAAAAATACACTAAAAATTTGTATTCTATTGCTTCAACAAATATATTACTTCTGTACTCCAAAGTTAAGGATATACAAATTGCTACAATATATTTTAAACATCTTACAATAGAAGAGAAAAATAGAATCTTATATAAAATAAGGTCTATATTTGTATTATGGTGAAGAAGGCCAAAAATTTGGAAATTGTCCAAAGAAACAATCTACAGCCAAAATTAGGAGTGTGATCATTTAAAACAATAAATAAACCTAATTAAAATAGAGACTATGGGATTAAATATTTTAATACTTTAAAATCATTTATTTCTTCAAGCAAGGATTTTTACGAAGATGACTAAGAAAAAAATATTATTTATTATTTATGCAACTCTAACTTATGAAGAAACAAGCTCACTAGTAGCTATCTTAAAGGAGTATAAAGAATTTCAAGATGTCTTTGAAAAAAAGAATGTTGACATATTGTTAGAGCATTGACCATATGATTGTGCCATTGATCTCCAAGAAAGGATTCAACCACTATTTGGCCTAATTTAAAACCTATTACATAATGAACTTTTGAGATTGAATGTTTACATCGATAAAAATCTTGTAAAGAACTTTATTTGGTATTCCAAATCTCTACCAAATATATCAATACTTATTGTGAAGAAAAGAGATGGATCTTTGCAAATGTGTATTAATTATTACAGCCTCAAAAAAATAATGGTGAAGAATTGTTATCTATTATCATTGATATTAGGACTTTAGAAACAACTTTGTCAAGTTAGAATTTACACAAAAATTGATCTCTATAGAGTATATACTTTGGTGTAGATGAAAAGAGATAAATAGAAGACAATATTTTGGACAATGTATGAACATTTTGAATATAATGTCATACTTTTTGGATTGTTAGATACTCCAACTATATTCTAATATTTGATGAATGATATTTTTTGAGAATTCTCGGACAAGTTTGTTGTCTGCTATCTAAATGATATCTTAATTTATTCCAAGACTCTTAAAGAATATGAAGAACATATGAGATTAATCTTACAAAAGTTATGAGATGTAAGATTATATGCCAAATTAAATAAATATATATTCCATTAATTTAAAATAGAGTTTTTTGGATATATTATATCTAATAAAGGTCTACTGATTAATCTAAAAAAAGTTCAAGCTATCATGAAGTATGTAATTCTAAAGATAGTATAGAATATAAAATATTTTTTTTATATTTATTCATTTCTATTGGATATTTATTAAGAACTACTTCCAAATTGCTGCTATTCTTATTTGGTTGATATCCAAAGACAAATTAGAATGAGGACCTTAAATACAAAGGACTTTTCAAGATTTAAAAGCAACTTTTATTACAATTCCAATCTTAATGCATCTAGATTTTATGAAGGTTTTTTTATTTAATGCTTTCAATTTTATATTAGGAGTTGTACTATTACATATGAAAAAAGATAGAAATTTCTATTCAGTTATGTTTTATTCTAAAAAGTTTTCAACTATGAAAATCAATTATGAGATTCATAATAAAGAACTTTTTAAGATTCTAGATTCTTTCTAAGAATGACATTACTTATTAGAAGGTATTATACATCTTATTAATGTATATATAGATCACAAAAATTTAGAATATTTTATGTCAATTCGAATTTTGAATTGCTACCAAACTCATTAGAATATGTCATTATCTTGTTTTGATTTTGTAATTATATATTGACTAGAAAAGCAATAAAGACTATCTGATGCTTTATCAAGGAAATCATATCTTGCTCCAAAGATCAAATAAGCATCATTTGATCAGCAATATACCACTCTCTTGAAGCCATAACAATTTCATCTTTGTGCTACTTCTATGGTTGTACCTGTTGATTCAGGTTTTTTTGAATAAATTTGTACAACGTCAATTAAGGACTCATTAGTTTGTAATATTAAGTAATGCCTTGATAATAATAAATTTAAGTTTGTAGAAGATTTTTTGTATTATAAAGATCATTTATATATTCCAAAAGAATTGACGCAACTTTGTATTCTTCAATCTCATCATGATTTCTTACTTGTAGGACATTTTGGATTTAACAAAATATTAGAGCTTATCTCTTAAGATTTCTAGTGGCTGCAAATGTGGAAGATTGTCAAAGACTTTGTCTTTTCTTATAACATCTGTTCAAGATCTAAGAATTCTCAACATTGTCCTTATGAATTTCTATAGCCATTACTAATTTCAAAACAACTATGGACTTCAGTATCAATAGATTTCATCAATGAACTATTTTCATCAGCTACATTTGATGCTATTTATATTCTTGTGGATCTACTAACAAAGCTGGCACATTTTGACCCATGTAAAAAGATAACTTTAAAAAAAGAAATAACAAGGTTTTTTCTTGACAATATATATATATATATATATATATATATATATATATATTATGGCCTATATAATGATATCATTTTTGATTGAAGACCTTAATTGATATCAAAGTTTGAAAAAACCCTTTTTGAGATATTGAAGATAGATATCAAACTTTTCTCTACCTTCCACATCTAAACGAATGGTCAAACAAAATGAGACAATCAAATTTTGAAATAGTATTTACAATGTACTATCAATTACAAATAAGATGATTCAACCTTGTATTTAATTTTAGCAAAGTTTTCTTATAATAATATTCTTTTACTTTAACTCAATAAACATCATTTTATGCTAATTATGATAACCATCTAAAGCTTGATTTATTAAATACATCAAAGGCTGTAAACTTCATAGCTGAAGATCTTATAAAATAATTGTCAAAATTCTAGACAACTTTGAAGCTCTTTTTATAAGCAACTTAAGATTCTTACAAAGCATCTTTAGAGAAATTTAGAAAAAAATCCTTACTTTTTAAGTTAGAAATAAAGTATAGCTTCTTTGACAAAATATCAAGATAAATCAGCCTTGAGATAAGTTGGACTAGCAAAGATTGGGGCCACTTTTTATTCAAAAGTAAATCAATCTAGTGACTTATTAATTGGAACTATCCACATCCATGAAGGTATATCCAATATTTCATATTTTTTTCTTAGAGGTATATTTAGAATCAACTATTCTAAGAAGAATGAAACCATTACTACCTTACATTAAAACAAAAAATCATGTGGAATATGGGGTAGAAAAGGTCTTTGATTCTTGGCAAAGAAGAAGCAAGTTGGAGTATTTATTCATTAGCACAGCTACAATATCAATAAGAGTATAAGAGAACTAACAAAAAATTTAGTTAATTCTTTGCAAAAGATATAAGAATTTCATCAATGCTATTCTCAAAAACCTAAATTTATTTAAAGATGACTTTTCTATGAAGCTATTGCTACAATGTTGCATATAAAGAAGAGAGCAAGTATTGCTCATAGCAACCTTAGAGTTTATGATTCAATATATTGATTGGAAAGTTTTTAAAAAATCTTTAGATCATGAATCTCAAAGTAAAGCCAAAGTTGGAGCTTTTTTTATCACTGCTATTAGATCAACCATTCCAACTCTTGAAAGATCATCCTCGAGATAAAGTTAGATTTTCTTGAGGAAAAAAAATGGTGATGCTATAATCAGCTCAAATAAGAAAACCTTAAAATGATACTTGAGCTTTCGTCATTCTTTTGCAAATATCAAATCCATGCTCTTCATGGAACTCAAAGTTAGAAAGGGAGGTGATGTTATAGACATCTAATGAGAAGATTTTAGAAATATTTTTAGAATAATTTATATGATTTTAAAATTTTTTAGAATATTTTTGGAATATTATAATAGAAGATTTTAGAAATATTTTATAAATATTATAGAAAGTTATATGAGGTTCTCAAAAAAATTCAAAAGTTTCTATAAATTAAATTTTTAGGATGATAATTTATCTTTAAGCAATATAAAAATTTCTTCAAAAGCTTCCTAAGGTTGCTTTAACTTCAAGCAATATGAAAACTTCTTAAAATGCTTCTTAAGATTGCTTTGTGTTCAAGCAACATGGGCATTTGTAAAAAAGCTTTTTAATATCTAATATATATTAGAGTTAAGGCTAAGAGGATCTTGAGTCTTAACAACACATCTCTTGGAGCTCTATCCCACATTTCTTGGTATTATTCTTATACTCATGTGCTTTAATTAAGTTCTTATTAGATTTTTTATTGAAATTCTTTTGTTCAACTTCTTGTTTGATCTTTTGTATAATGTATTTGTGACATCTTTGATATTGTCTTTGAATCCATATTAAAATTAATTAGTAAGGACTTTGTCATTCCAATCTACATTACAAACAAAGTTTTAAAATTTTGAAATTTATGCTGTTGCTAAATGTGATTCTTATTGTAAAAATAGGAAAATAGTTGGCTGACTTCTTATTCAAAGATAATGTGCTTCATGAACTTTGATCTGCCATATTAGTCATCGATAAGCTGCTATTTTCAAAAAACATGTTCAATATTAATAATATCCCTCAAATTACATTGTCTACTATTACAAGAATAAAACATTATCATGTGTTAATACAACTATATGGTGAAAGATAAAAATATGCATTTTTTTATAAAATATCCTAATAAAAAGATATAGTAGCAAAACATGGATAAATGATAAGAAGGTAGTAAAATTTTTTAATGATATTGCTACCTTTTTATAAAAAAATACTTCTATTTATTTTATAAGGCCATAAATAAGACTAAATAAAGTAGATTAAAAAAATGAATCATATAGACATCTTTTGGAGGGAGTGAAGAATAGATTTTAGCAAAAATTACTTCAAAATATTAAGAATTCATACCTAAAGAAGATGAGTTACGTATTAGGATCAAAATCAAATTCTAAGGCACAAAACCATGTACCTGTAGTAATTTCGAGGTTCTTTTGCTGATTAAAGAGTACAATTAGAGAGAGGACTTAAGAAGAGTTGTTTGAGCATTAGTTTTAAGTACTTTGAATATTTTTATTAAATTTTTGAGGGATTTTGAAAAATAGAAATGTACTCAATGGTTTTGGATTATGAAAAATAAAAAGAGATTTATAAATTTGAGGATTGTATAGGTATTATAGCAATTTTATAGATGAAATTTTGTGAGTTTGTTATTTTATTTATTTTAAATATATTTTATATATTTCATGTCAATCAAAGTAATAGATTAAAGGATATGAGAGTTTTATTGGATTAGGATCTCAAAAATTTGAAATTTAGGATCATTGAGAGTTTTTGCATTCTTACAAAAATCTGCTTATTAGATTGAAGAAAAATTTGATGAAAGAAATTCGGACTTAATTATCTATATATCAACCAATTTGTAAAGCAATTGAAAGGTTCAACAAAGAAAAATTAATACTAAAGAATCAACATCTAAGTTGGAGAAAGAAAGCAGCTGATATCCAAGAGTTTTAGGAGCTTTTTCTCTCAATTGGTGAATTTGATTTTTTTCAAATTTTATATTCTTATTAATTATTTATGGATTAGAATGTAAATAAATTTTTAATTAAGATTAATAATTTGATTAATAGTAATTAAGATTTTAAAATGGCAATAGGAATTAGTTAGGATTTACTTAGGATTTTATTGGGCTTATTTAGAATTTGTTGAGGATTTCATTAAGATATAATTAGGATTTGTTTAAGATTTGATTATAAATTTAGGATTTGATTAAGATTTAGAATATGATTAAGATTTAATTATGATTTTGATTAGGATATAGAATTTGATTAAGATTGAATTAGGATTTTGATTAGGATTTAATAAGGATTTTGATTAGAATTTAATTAAGATTTGATTGGAATTTTATTAAGATTTTTTTAGAATTTTATTAAGAAATTTTCTAAAATTCTATTAGGAGTTATTTAAGATTTATTAGGATATATTTAAGATTTATTAGGATTTCATTAAAGTTCTTTTAGGATTTATTTAGGACTATATTAAGATTTAATTAAAATTTACCTAGAATTTATTTAAGATTTATTTAATATTTCTATTTTAAATATTTTAAAAGAATTGTTTATTATTTTTTAAGATTCATTATTATTTCTTTAAGGTTTTTATTTTAGTATTTCTTTAAGATTTCTTTATTATTATTTTTTAAGATCAATTTATTACTTCTTTAAAAAAAATTAGTAATTTCTTTTAAACTTTTTTTAAATTGGTTAAAATTTGATTGGATTTGTTAAGATTTAATTAGAATTTATTGAAGATTCTATTAGATGTGTTAGAATCTTATTGTTGTACTTTACTATTTATCTTCCATAGGTAAGTACTGGGTGCACTTGTAAGCTAGAATTAATATTATATGTCAATGCACCTCTGAATTAAAAGCTAATAAGCATGCTCTTGGCACTTTTTATTAGTAAATTCTTATTAAGAAGCAATTATCTAGCATTTATTCAAGACTTTATTATAATTTCCAAAGCTTACAATGCTCCAAATATATATTGTATTGTCATATTTTGTGAAGTTTGCTGAAGAATGCATTGGATACCCGGCTATGGAAGATAAATAGAACTTGTAAGAAGAAGATCCTAACAACTCTAATAGAATCCTAAATAAATTCTAATTAAATTATAATAATGTTAATCAATCTTTAATTAAATTTCAAAAGAGTCTTAAAGAACTTATAAAAAAAACATAAAGAAATCATAAATCAACCTTAAAGATATATATATATATATATATATATATATATAATAATAAAATCTTAAAGAAATATCAAAGAAATTTTAAAGAAATTTTAATAATAGAATTTCTAATTGAATCATAATCAAATCCTAATATATTCCTCAAAAAACTTTAATGAAACTCTAAACCCTAACCAAATCTTAATCAAATTCTAAATCCTAATCAAATCCTAATCAAACTTTAAATCTTAACCAAATCCTAGACCAAACCCCAATCAAATCTTAAATCTTAATTAAAACTTAGATCAAATTCTAACCAAATTTTAATCAAATCTTAGACCAAATCCTAACCAAATCTTAAACCTTAACCAAATCCTAGACCAAATCCTATCCATATCCAAAATCCAAATCAAACTCTAAACCAAATCTTAATGAAATCCTAATAAATCTTAATCCTACTCTAATCATCTAAAAAAAATCTTGATTTTACAAAGTTTTTATAAAGTCATTACAAACTCAAATCCTTCAAAATTAACGCTCAAAGAAGCTTAACCTTGTCTTCTCTCAAATCTCACTCTTGACTATGCCAAAAAGCGCTCGAAATGGTATAGGTTTAGTTTTGCGACTTACGGATTGATTTTGATCATAGTTGGCAATTGATACTCTCCTCCTATTAATTCTTATTTTTTTGAGGTAATTTTTTGCTAAAATCAACTCTTCACTTCCTCTTATATGTGACTATATTATTGTTTTTATCTAATGTATCTTCTTTTGTGTTATTTATGGCCATACAAAATAAGTACAATCCATTTTTATGCAAGATATTTCTAACATTATACGATTTTACTATTTATCTATGTTTTATCTCTATTTTTCTATTATATCTTTTTAATTAGGCTCTTCTGCAATAAAATATTTTATTTCTTCTAGTAACACGACAATGTGTTGCAATATCGCACTTATTCCACTCAACATCTAGGCATATGTACAACTAAGTCAGACACCATTCATAGTTGCAAATCAATGCAATCTAGATTGGGATTATTTCACCACCACTAAGTACTATCACTGTGAGAACTTGAAGCTTAATTTCTCACGATTAACTCACCATGCTAAACTAGCCACCTGTGATGAAAGAGATTTCATGAGACGAGTGGAATCACAACACATCATTCGATCACTTCCACCGGATCTAATGCCCGAGGCTAGAGTCAACGTTTTTTTCTTCGAATGATGCAATGCTCTAACACCTGAATGTGTGCTTCGATATTCGGGTCATACATCTCATCGCCTTTAGAAGAGCAAACCTGCTACAATTGCCCTGGCTTCTACCGCTGACCCCGCTGACCCCCACACTGTGAAGAATAAGGTGTCCTTGAAAACAAAGAACCAAGACTCATTCTCGAGGAACTATCGGAACAAATAAACTTGCTCAGAAACGAGGCACGATGGAACAATCCGGATGGCCCTAGAGACCCTTCCGGTGCAAATGGAATCAGATGTCGAACGTATCCTTGCAGCATATGTGATGCCCTCGGAAAAGTGATATGATGGGCAATTAATATGCAGAAGTAGCGTTCACTTTTCGGAACAGGTTCAGTATCCTAAAACACTCTTCGGAAGCTTGAGCAATGCTTCAACATCTGCCGCTTCACCTGAAAATTTTCGTGCGAACAAGAAACAGAGTGAATGTGGTCGTCCGTTGTACACGCATGTCTGCATTGTGTGGTTGAAGTCATCTGATGAGTCCATGTATTGCCCATCCAGATTCTCGGTCCTATTCTGTATCTTCTTGAATAGCTCGGGGTTTATCAGCCCAGCGTAGTGATTCTGGGGCGACCATCCGTGATTAGGATTGGACCAGTCAGAGTAAGTGACTGACCGATTTGCTATGCCCTGCACGAGTAGCAAATATTACCGTATTAATCACCCGGTTACCATAGATCGAACCAATGAACCTATACTCTTATAACGGCTCTAAATGTTCTCGAAGTCTTTAAGAATCTTTAATAGAGCAATTTCTAGGATGTTTGCCCTATCTCCAGGTTAGCAGATTTTCAGGCATTCACCCAATGAGGGTGGTGAGAAAGGTCGAGGGGGGGGGCAACACAATGACGGTGTACGAGAAACGATGAGAATTGTGAAAACAACACATAATCTCACCCAGTAGTACCCTGGCGGAGTACCATACTCATACTTCCGAAACAATGCTCCTATTAGGTATAGCAGATTCTCTCAATCATAGTATGAATCTAGCCTCCTCTAGAAAAGAAAGTTATCTCAACTGAATGCAACGCCAACTGTCATATGAACCTCATGACACTCGCAACTACTGTGAAGCTGACACTCATCCAGCACTGAGCATATGAGCAAGATGGTACCAAGGATTTATAGGGTTCAAGGTGTAGGAGCTACGACGTTAACTTTTGTCGCATGAATCTCTGAGATCTTGGAGATCAGCCAGAACCATAGTAATTGTTCATGAGTTCCACTAGAGTGCCACACTATCCTGAAACTTATAAATAGACTGATGAAATGAGTTTGACTATTCCTCGTCAAGGTAAATGACACGAGGAAGGCCTAATAGAGAGAAGCTGCATGGAACGGCAGCTTCAACTGTTGCACTGGATACACATCGCGTCGTTCCACAGACTGTCTCTGTCCACCGAAGACCTCGGGTTTCGTTCATACATGCACTTTTTCAACGCTTGAAGAGATTTGACCAAGATCTAGTTCAAAGCAGTTGGAGACTGTTGCAAAATGAATTAAAGTTTGCAGCACATGGTTTTTGACCCAGCGCTTTTGTTTGATATATTTCTCACCTTGGGATCTAAGGTATGGAGCAGAGTTTGTATGTACTGCTCATCAAGAGTGCAGTCGTTTCGGCAGTCCGCTTTGAATTTGCGGTAAAACGTGACGTCACCAACCACCATTCCAGCGTGGCGACGGTGCATTGACATCCATAGCTCACCCTTGCGAAGCTGCGACATCTTGAATACGGGCCTAGTCTCCCAATGCTTGTACCTGGAGGAAATCAGAGAACGTAACCACAAATCATCAGTAATCTGCAGAGATTGGTAAGGTAAACTCCAATAGAATGGAGCTGAGATGAATTCAAGCTTTGACAAACGAAATGATTGTTTCTAATGAAATCAACCTCTGAAGAGGTGAAAAGGCTTCAACGAAGCTCGTTGTAGAATTCATATAATAGTCGTAGATATACGGGAAGCTCCGAACTGGCATGCACGCTTCAGAGACGAGGGCAAACCACATGTTGGCTCTGTTCGAATCCAGCAAGGCAAAGGCCAGCAACCTGCGCACAACGTCAACAAGACTGATATCGAAACGCCTCACTTCTTTCGTTGAGATGGACCTGTTGTAGAAGACGGATGTATTCGGAAATTGGTCAATCCACAAACTGGGGTGCGTGTAAATGGAATAGGAATCCTCATCCGCGTCTGCAAAGAAACGCTCCCAAAGAGGCTCAAGTGGGATCTTCTGCCGAAGAATGAACAAAAATGCAATTTTGGGGTTTCCGTCGGGAAGTGGCTTAGTCGATTCGTCCTGCGCAGCGTGGAGCAGCTCGGAATCCTCCACCGCAACCTTGAAATACTTATCCACGTCTAAATCACGTGCGCTGCTTCCAGGTTTCACGTAGTCTTTGCAGGGAAGAAAGGAATTTTGAAACGTTGTTTGAGGTAACCGAATAGTTCGATTAGTCGCTGCAATTCCAGAATAGGTGCAATTTTGACACTCCGCTGCACCAGTGAGTCGACCTACGGAGAGGTCGACGGCGATGAGATTTGGCTGTGAGTCCAGCAAAAACTTGAAAAACACGATGGAGCCAATCAAAAGGGCCACAACGCCCCCGCGTGTGAGCCACAAGTCCTGCTGGGTCTTGAAAAATCCCATGGGGCCGGGTTTAGACGGGACGGCAATGGTTGTCATTCTAGACGGTTACACGCCCTGATTCAGGCCGACTAAGTTGAGCGAAATTGGTTTACAAATATCTTATCCTGGATCTCATGTCGAGTGCGCGATTGTGCACAAGGGAGTCTACAGAAGTACGGACAGAGATGGGAATCCTCACAATCCATGACACCTCCTGAAATCATCGCGCCATATTGAAACTCCGTGTAGACTTACAGCACAATTTAATACTTAAGTGATGAAGGATTAGAGGTATCCGGACTCTCACCTTCGAAGGTGAAAATTCAGGGGATAATAGGAGGGAAGAAAGAAATAGAGGAATGAAGAAAGGAGCAGCAAAAGCGCACCGCTTACAGACAACAAATTCACCTTTTCACGTTGTAACAGAATGCTCCAGACCTTTTGTTCACGAACCTCAGGGTTCGCTCAACCAATTATGACCTACACGAACATACAGACTTCACATAACGAGTGAGAGCCACTCGGAGGGTATAAGCTGAGTTTGACACATCCTGCCACCCTATGAACCAGCCAGTTCCTCACGACTAAATACTAGATCCTTGAAACGATCCAAGCAGAAGAAAAGTGACACCAAACAGCTTGCTGTGGTCAGGTCCGCCAGGTACCGCGTTAAACATTAAGATAAAAAGGATCGGAATATAAATCATCATCCAACAAAGAGTTGCAGTGATCGAAGCCCACAGCCACCCTCGACCACAACTTTTGCTCATCAGCAAAGTATCAAGTGACATGTGTAGATTGATCAAAGTTAAAACACCCATTTATTCAATTCACGAAAGTCCCAAAGGCTTACTTTCAAGCCCATGCTCTTCTGGCATCCTTACTAATATGAGGAAAAAGCTTTTGCAACGTTTTCCTCATTTGTTTCAAATATCATGTTTCAAGAGTCAAAATTTTATTATTTGAAGTTTTTCTTTTACGAATCAAAAGATACAGTACTAAAATACAAATAAAATAAAATACATAAATGAAAAGTTGTAAAAAGAGGTAGACAAGAAAAAAATGGCCTAATAATGCTATAAATAAGCTTAAAATGACATTTGTAAAATAACTAAAAATACACATCTCTCTTTAAAAACCAAATTCCATAAAATCAAAATAAACATAGAAAGTTTACAAAGAGTGAGTGCTACAACTATAGAACAATAAATCTTTGATAGAGACAAAATATTTATATGTTTCTGAAAACATATACCTCTTTTTTAACGAACCAAACCTTAAACTCTAAATCATATGGACTCCAGCAGCAGATTATTTTTCTTTTAAACAGAATGCAGTTTTTCCAACAAAATTTTATCTTTTACCATGAGAGCAAAGACTTCAATGCTTGAATTGGATAAAATAATCTAGTTTAACCACATGTCTCAAATGGTAGAATACTAAATCTTCCTACACTTACTATCATCCAAAAACAAAAACGGGTATAAGTTTTTACTTGCTATTCTTCCAACTAGCTGCATATTTGGATTTAAAATAAATAAATAAATAAATAAAAATTGTCTTCTCTTTTCTTAAAGAAATCAGCAGTAAATTTTTTTTTGAATTGCCATAAAATATAAGTAGAAAAATTCCAATTCCTTCGCCAAAATTTGGATACATTTCAGACTACAAAAACAAATCAATAATTCAAAAAAAATAGTACATCAAGTACTATTAAAAGTATGCATCAAAAAACCTTTAAGTTGTTTTTAATGTATAGTTTTGCATTGAGACTACTTTTCAAAATTGTGAGGTGACAAATATTTTGCAAGCATTTAGCTTTGTTTCATTGAAATAGATGCAAGATTTCATTTTAAATCTGACAGGCAAGGGTTTTTCTGTAAATAGAATATTTTCAAGACTATACATTAATTTTATCACATAATCATTTTGGAGAAGTATTGACTTTGGTTTAAAATTTTTGAGAGTATTAAATGTAGCCGATGCTCTCTATGCTATTTACTATAGTCTACAATAAATATAGTAGCTAAAATATTTGGAATTTAGTGGGAAAAAACTCTTTATCTTCTCTCCTTCTCTTTGTATATAGATGATAATCATATCAATAGACTCACTCTTGTGTATGTGAGTTTTTTATGTGTGTGTACACATTACTTTTAATTACTCTTTTCTCTCTCTCTCTCTAAAACATTCTCAATATATTATGAGCACGATTGCTCATGTGCACTAGTCTTGATTCTTAAAAACTTATGTGTATTTTATCTTCCATTTTTCTTTCTCTATCTATGTTGCTCAGTATGCTATTGATGTTGTTGTATTGTGCTGCTATTGTTGTTATGTTGTGTTATATTGCTGCTATGCTGTTGCTGCTACCACTACTGTATTGTTGTTCTACCACACCCTGCCACTGTCTATTGCACCTTATTACCAACTTCTGCATCCTATTGCTATCTGCTCCACCTTGCCATCAACTACTGCATCCTAATGCCGTTTACCACACCTTGCCATCAACTACCACACCTTCTCGCCATTTTTTGGATCCTGCCTCTCACTACCTTATATTGCCACTAAGCTGTCGTGCCTTGCTGCAGTCCATTATAGATCCTTATTTGTATGAGAAATATATATATATTTAAGTTTTTAACATTTTTGATTTCAAGTTCAACTTTATCATTGTATTTGGCTTTACATTTCAAGGTACATTTTACTCAATCTTTTCTATTTGATCTTGTATTTTTGTTCACAGATTTATTTATAATGAGTGCTTCAACATCTTCAACTGCCTCTACTATGTTTCCAACTATTACCACTACATCCCAACATTTTTAAGCTCTTCTATTTCCACCATTGGCTATTGATGGAAACAATTATCTATTATGGGCAAAAAGGACAAAAATAAATTTATTTGCAGAACAACTCTCAGATGCAATTCTGTTTGAAGAATCTCTTAATGTAAGTACTTCAATTTCTTTTTCTATCCATTGGAAAGTACTTCTTCTCCTTCATTGTCATCTTGTACTTGCATTTTATATCAATATTTAGAATTGGAAGTTCCAACTAAGCTATAAGAGAATCTTAAATCCAAGTTTGATCATCAAAAGACCATTTTCTTTCTACATACACGTCATGATTGGATACATTTATGTGTCTTAAATTTTCTAAATTTAAATACTTTCAATAGTGAAATATATTGTATTATCTCAAAACTACAGTTATGTGGACAAAGCATCTATGAAAAAGAAATGATTGAAAAAACTCTCTCTATATTTTCTCACGCATCTGTTGTGTATACACAACAATATAGGAATATGAAATTTTAAAGTCATCTTGATCTCATATCCTATCTATTTTTTGTGGAGAAACAAAATGAACTACTTTTATATAATGCAAAAGCTCATCCTATTAAAACCACGATTTCAGAATCTCATGCACTTAATATTTTAAAATCTAAGAAAAAACTATACAAATATAAAAAAAAAAATGCTCATAAACACCAGATCAGTCATAGTTGTGACCATTACTGTCAATATGGAAAGAATAAACATTCTACAAGTAATTACAATAAAAAATAATAATCAGATATGGATTCTTTTCATAAATATGGGATGATTGGACATTTGGCACATACATGCTATATTTCAAAATACTTTGTTAAAATATTTCAAGAAAATAAGAAACTTTGAGTTGAGGCACAAGAAGTTTATACCATAGATGTGTCCATGGAATCAATTCGTGTCAATGATTTAGAAGCTTATATGAAAAAAAAAACCTCTAATGATGAGTCAAATAAAATACTCATTAATTTTGCAATAACACATACTATTTTATGGAATAGATAATTTTTTATTAAAAAATCTTCAACTTGGTAAATTAGAAATTAGATGACTATGGCTGGGACGAATGCATTTCATTTTCAAGAAGAAATAGCAATAGTAAAATTGCTAATGGATTCCATCATAAAATATAAATATGTAATGTTTGCACCCTCAGCACCTCAAAGTCTGATCAGTTATTGAGATGTGCATGCCAATGGTTATCACCTCTCAACCACAATTTTAGATAAGCAGGAGGTTTTGGTTCTTGAACAGAACCATAAAGTTATAAAAAAGCCTTTCTTATGACAAATGGTTTATACCGGATTGCAATTCAGCCTCCTTTTATATTTAATTTTGTGTCATCTATCATAGAGAGTCATGTTTTTCTATGGCATGGATAATCAGGACATCTAAGATCTACATTATTTTGAAAGATAATTCCATATATAACTGAGCATAATTTAAGACCTATAGATACAAATTCTATAGAATAATGTCGTACATGTGAGCAAGGCAAGATGATTGTTTGGCCTTCAATTTGAAAACTCCCATGAGAGTTACCACCAATGCTCGAAAGACTGTTTGGTAATATTTGTGATTCTATTAATCCAATATCTAAACCATTTCATTATTTTTTGGTCCTTGCTGAAGCATCAAGCAAACAATCACATGTTTCATTATTATCAATCCAAAATATGGTATTTGCTAATCTTATGTCTATGCTAATTTATTTTTAAGCACATTTTCCTAATTATCTTATCAAAACATTGTGTATGATTGATGCAAAAGATTTTGCATCAAAGTCTTTTGAAGACTATTGTATTGGTATAGGGATTAAGTTGATATATTGTGTTCCATATGAACATGCTCAAAATGGACTTGTAGAGTCATTTATAAAGCATATACAACTCATTACTCGACCACTCTTTCTTCAGATAAATTTATATGCATCTATGTGGAATCATCCAATTTTCTATGTTGCAATATTAATATGCCTCCATCCTTCTTCTCTTGAAATTGTTACACTAAAAGAGCTCATTTTAGATGGTGTTCCAAATGTATTTCATTTATGGGTATTTGACTTCCATACTTGGATTCTAGGAGCAAAACCTCAATGGCATACTAGTAAAGCTCATCGACGAGATGGCAGATATGTTGGTTTTGATTCATCAAGCATTATATGTATTGTTGATCCATCAACTTGCACATTATTATATACATGTTTTTAAAATTGTCGTTTTAAACAGAATATATTTCCATTTCTTCAAAGAGGAATATTTAATCAACAAAGAAATATAGTACTTGTATTTGAAGTACTAGAAACATTTATAATGAAACTTGATCCTAAAACATCTTTAGCTGAAACTAAAGTTGCCAAGATTTTGTATCTAAAATGGATTGCAGATGAAATACTTGATGGCTTCAATGATGCGCCTTGGATTACAAGAGTTCCAATTAATGAGGCTCAAAAGAAACTTGCTCAAATTGCAATACCACTAACTAATATACCTCAAGTTAAAACATCAAAAATTAAAAGGATTTGTAGATCAAATAACCAACCATGAAAGAAGGCTATAACATGTAGTGATTCTGCTTTTGTTTCTATCAAAGTTCTTATTAAATCTACGAGACCATCAATTAATGATGATATGACCATGCAAATTATACCTTCACCTCATGCAATAGAAAATCTTGAAATTAAGAAAAATAAAACCAAGTTGAATATAGAATTATCTATTTTATATTATATTACAAATGATATTTGAGATAGACCATCTATTATAATAGATGAATCATTTGCATTTATAATTGCCAAAGCTCTTTGTTAAAAGAAAGAGGACCTTGAACTTCAAAGTATCGAGGAAGCAATGCATTGCTTTAATTGGCTAAAATAGAAAATTGCCATCAAAGAAGAATATGTTTCTTTATGTAAGAAGAAAGTCTTTGGTCCAATTGTAGACACTCTTATTTCTTACCCTGTGGGATATAAGATGGTATTAGTATACAAGCAAGATGTTAAGAATCAAATAACCTACTAAAAAGCTTGTCTTGTTGCCTAAGAATTTATCCAATGGTTTGGCATTGATAACAAATCTACATATTTTCTAGATATAGGTTCAATTATATTTTAATATATTATTGGAATGGCAATTCATACCACCCTTGAGAAGTATCTCATCATTATAGTAACTATGCATTTGTATGGTTCTCTTAATATAGATATTTACATAAAAATTCTATCTGGTTTGAAAATAGGAATTCCAAATGCACATGCTCTAAGATAATATTGTGGTATTAAATTACAGAAGGCCTTATATACTCTAAAACAATCTGGATGCATGTAGTATCAATATCTCAGAGATTATTTAATCATAAATAAGTTTGTAAGTAATCCATTAATTCCTTATTTGTTTATCAAATAAGATAAAATAGTTTTGTGATCATCACTGTATGTGTTGATGATCTTAATCTAGTGGGTATTAGATCTATATGTATTTTAGCTATTAACCTACTTATCCGTGAATTTTAGATGAAAATGCTAGAAAAAATAACTTTTTGCATTAGTCTTTAGATTATGCATCTAAAAGATGGTAGCATTTTTCTCTATCAACTAACATATATTAGACGAAGCTTATAGAGATTCAATATGATTCACACTTATCCATTGTCAATACCAATGGTTAGATGCAATCATGATGGTCATAATCCATATTGTCCATGCAAAAAAGATGAGAAAATATTGAAAGATCAATAACCATACGTCACAATGATTGGAACACTTTTATATTTAGACACATCTACAAGACCAAATATTATATTTTTAATTAGTATTCTTATCAGACACAATGCATGTTGATGTATTACATGTTGTCTTATTTAGGAATGCACCAGGCACCTAGTGGTGGAAGGTGAGATTTTGTTTCATAAGTATCCAAGAAATCCTAATATGTTTTGCTCATATGAAAAGAATATAATCTGAATTTCAATTAAAAAGTACTAAAAACACTCTTCTTAGTAGCCTTAACCATACATAAATCCCAATTATCTTGTTACTTTCATATTTAAGCAATTTAGATTTGTCTTATAAGCCCCAATGCTAATTAGTGAGCTTTAATAAGCTGTAACATCCAATCTAACCATCCACTTAATGTAAAATTTTGCATGCAATTTTCAATGTAAGTCTTCTATATAATTAGGAAGTTTTAGCCCAATCCAACTTATAGATTGTGAAAAAACCTCCAAAAATTGCACTAATGTCACTCAGCCGCCAACTTGAAAAGTGAAGCAAAAATCCCAGCAATGATTTCTTTCTTTCCAACTATTAAATTCGATTCAAAATTGATATGTAGCTTGATCTTTAAGTCCTTTAATACCATGCCAAATTTCACCTTGACCCGACTAATAGATCTCTAGATATCATAGAAACCCTACCCAACGTCAAACTGCCAACTTCCGAAACCTTCTTGTGCTAAAAACTAGATATCTCTAAACCACGCCATTAGATTATCACAAAATTTTGTATACACTTAGCACACCCAATAATCCAAATAGTACCAAATTTTCAATCATAGCTGTTATACCAATTGCACGAACTAGCCAAAATCTCTAATCCTAATTATTTTATATAAAACCCGAATCACCAATGCAAAACTTGACTTTGAACAAAAATTTCTAAGTCTTTAAAAATCCTCTAATAACAATCCTTAAAACTCTAAAAAGAGCTTCAAGCTAGCTCTCAAAGTCTAACCTCTAAACTTCAAATGACTCCTTAACTTGCCCTATGCAGTCGTTTTAGTGACCAGAGGTCTAATTTCAACCTTGTCTCACAAATGGTCGACCCCCTGGTATCAATCTAACTTATTCTAAGGATTTTTTAGCCCAATTCTATCCTCAACTTGACTCTAGTATCAACTATGTCAACCATTTATCTCTTCTACCTTGATTTTATCAATTTATGGTCTTTCTAAGGTAGTAGAAGAGTCTCTACAACCTAAAAGGTAAAATTACTAACTAACCTTCAACCTACTAACTATTAAGATAAGAAAATAACCTATGAGGCTTTTATAAAAGCTATGTTTAGATACCTCAAATTATAATTGAACTAAGATAATTAGATATTAATTAGAAATTTAATTTTGATTATAATTTCACTATATAGTCATATTACATCATGACAACGTTCAACTCTACAATAGTGGAATGGCATCAAATATTTATTATATTATTTAAAAGACACCTGAAGATTTGAGATTATACTACACTTAATTTGTAGATCCAAAATTAATCAGATATTTTGATGTAGGATATAAATTTGATATTGCAAAAATTAAATCTAAAACAAGCTATGTATTCTTAAGATATGAAGCTGCAATATCATAGAAATCAGTGAAAGAAACTAAAAATACAACTTCATCCAACCATACAAAAATTATTGCTTTATATGAAGCATCTCGGGAATGTTATTGGTTGCAATCAATTGATAAACTCATTCAGACAACTTATGGACTTTCATATGATGATTTTACAATTATCTTGTATCAAAACAATAGTGCTTATGTTGTACAGATGCAAGTTGGTTTTTTTAAAAGGTGATAAGACAAAGCATAATAATTCAAAGTATTTTAGTTATATACATGACTTAGTTATTGGTCAAGTATCTAAGATTAAGAAAATTGAATGTGCAAATAACCTTAATGATCGCCTCACCAAAGCTCTCTCTTTGTACAACCATCGTTGACTTACTTATAGCATAAGCATGTAGCAACTTACTTTTTTGAGTTAAAAAATTAATGAACTCTTAAAATAATGTTGTATTCTTTTTCTTTCATTTATGGTTTTGTCCTTAAATACAATAAGATTTTCTTAGATAAGATTTTAATGAGGCAACAGTTGTTGATTTTGCCAGATTATAGAAAAGTATAGATGATAATTCTATACATATAAATATTATGAGAAATGAGAAAGAATGTTGAGAGTATTAAATGTAGCCAGCGCTTTCTATACTATTTATTATAGTTTGTAGTAAATACTGTAGCTACAATGTTTAGAATGTAGTAGAAAGAAGCTCTTTATCTTCTCTCCTTCTCTTTGTACATGGATGATAATCACATCAATAGACTCACTCTTATGTGTATGTATGTATGTTTTATATGTGTGTGCACATTACTTTTAGCTACTTTAAGTCTTCAAGCATTTACCAAAAACCAACACTGAATATCTTAATGAGAGAATTATGCTTTTTTTTCATCTTTACTTTTCATTTTTCCTTCAAGGACTAATACATAGAAATGTAACCAAATACTTGACAAAAATTAAACTGGATTTGAATTGCAATACAAAAAAAAATGATTGATGCTTGTAGATAGCATAATTTGATGAACTATATTTAAATATAAAAGCTAAACTCACCACAAAACAGGAAACGATGTGAAGACAAGAAAAAAAATAAACCAAAAAATGGTAGTTGAAATCATTTGTTTGCATTAAAATTTTATTATTAAAATCTAATTAAACAATCAAATATATTTTTTTCAATGAAACAATTAATTTCTTTTGCAAATTTATCTGATGTCAATTCACAACTTACACCAACTTCCAAGCCAATGATTTAGAAGCCTCCATCATCACATGGATAATACATAATTTAATCAATTGATAAGATAATAACATGATTTATTTATTTTCTCACCTTAATAAACAAAATTTCAAACAATATCATTTGACTCTACAAATCATAGCACAAATTTTTAAAGAATTAAGGGATGAAAATTTGTATGTGTTCACAAAGTATTGTATTATTTTCAAGTATGTGTGCATGTGTACATATGTCCATATATATATATGATAAAATTGATTATTCTTATTCCAATCAATTATGTTAGTATAAATGATTTATCATGATGTTTGTAATCTATAAATATAAAAGATAACAAATACTAACAAATCAAAGCAGTATGATATAAAGACATGCATGTTACTTCGTCCAAAGATTAGATTAGTATTTGTTATCCACTGCTCTAATACTTTAGGTAAATTTTGATGTTTTCTTTTATCTCTTTTTTTTTTTTTTCCATCCTCTCTTTATTTTTGTATTTTATTTTTTTTTTTTCCATTATTGGTTTCATTAACAAAGGTATGATTTGAATTAATAGGTATGAATTAGGATACTCAAGCGTAATTGAATATGTAGGATTCCATAAGAATACCATCCATGATAATAATGTTCATATCAAAAGCATGAAAGGGTGTGCATAGTTGGTCTTGTTGAGTCATCTTCATAAGCTTTGCAAGGGTGACTTGATTTTGTATTAAAAAGAAAAGAAAGAAAAAAAAAAAAAAAAAAAAAAAAAAAAAGATTGGATGATTGTAGACTATGATAAATGAAAGTGATGGATGAATTCAAAGAGTTGAAATACTTGTTATAGCCATTAAATTGTTTCAACTTGATGCAGAATCAACTCATTTTGTTTGAGGGTGAAACATATTACATTTGAAATTCGATATATATATATATATATATATATATATAAAGAAAATATTTTTTTTTCATTGTATCACATATAGTCTAAAATATTATAATTTAGAAGAAGATAAAAAAAATAAATAAATAAATCACTCATATATTTTTAAATCAAAAAAAATTATTCAAAATTATATAATTGAAAGCACATAATTTTGCATCATTTCTCTAAACAATCTTCTAAATAATTGTAAACTAACATTAAAAATATAGTTGTATGTAGCACATTGTTTATAACATTTCACTATCAAAATTTGACAAGTATTCGATATTTTTATTTTCTATTTTTTAAAAAGAAATCTACTAAGTTATCAAGAAGCATTCAAGTAGAAGAATGAGTTAAAGAAGAAACTTCAAACCATAGGTATTCATCCTCATGAAAAAAAAAAAAGGCACTAATTGAGGCCAATCCACTACAACAAGATTTGATCTCATATAATCTTTAAAAAAAAAAAAAAAAAAAAAAAAAAACTCTACCATCTAATTTACAAACTCTAACATCCACACATTACTGTATAAATTTTATCACAGCTGACTTGAGCTCCATATTGTGCCAAACCTAGCACCAATTTAGTCATTAAGTCACAAAAATACATCTATATATATATATATATATAAACATTTCAAACACTCACATGCACACACATCCAAAAGACCTAAACAACCACAACCACCATTGAAAACCCAATTTTGCAATACACGTGGAAGCAATTAAATATGTGTTTGGATGCTCTTCTATAGAATCCCACAATGAGTCACAAAGCATTGGTACCATTCAAAGTCTTTGTATTGACAAGTTCACATCCACTAAACAAAATTCTAGTGCATCCCCCATTCAAACTTGGAATAATCCTCCTTGGAATCTGTTGCCCTGTTGCCAACATTAGACACGGGTTTGTTTGTCTGCTTTCAGTTTGAATTTGACCTACGGCATCACGCGCAGTCAAATCCCAATACAGCATTGCGAAATTTGTGAACATGGGATGTGCCAAAAATAGCTTCACTTGGGTATGCATCAGATTAGCATTTTTCAAAGCAAGGCTGTTGTTTTCTGCATTTTTAACCTCAAGTAGAGGACATGCATTGTTTTTCACAAATGCAAGTATTAATTTTTAATATATATATAATAAAATGAACCAGTGTATCATAATTTTTTGCAGTTTGCATATGATTTGGACATTGATTTCAGACAATGGTTTTCTGATCATTGATACAACATGTAAGAATAATATTAGTACATGGACTGTTTTTCATGCTGAGAATATACTCTTCTATAGCTTTTACTGTTAGCTTCAGCCTTAAAACCTTGGCATATAAAGCACCCTCTAAACTTAGTAGTTCTTTCAGAAGAGATTTTTTTCTCATTGTTAAACATGAATTTCTGTCACAGTGATGTTGCATGTGTTGTGGTTTTCTCAATAGAAATGCATGTTTTTCTTCTTATTGATTCCATCTCCTTGTCCTGGAACCATAAAATCATTGGATCTGTACTCGCTGCTCAATCATTTAATTAGAATTAAACATGTATTCCACATATCAATGGTGAATTAAGGTTGGAGCCAGATTAAAGAAGAAAAAAAAAAAAAAAAAAAAAAAAAAAAAAACTTATCAATCATTTGGCATTGATGCTTTGGTTGGCATCTGCTGATAATCCTCGTTTTGGTGCAAAAATGAGGATATACATTTTGTAAGGACAAGGTACAATAGGATGGTCCAAATAGTGTAGCCCAGCTATTTGGGTCTATTTTTTAAAGAAAAGGACATGTTTTGGTACAAACAAAAGAGATTGTTGAGTTTTTTGTTTTAAGTTAAAATTAATAATAAAAATTAATAATAAGAATAATATAATATAATATAAATTTTCCTACTTGGAAAAAGTTTCTTAGATTAAGACTTCAAAAAAAAGGTTTACAAAGGTGTCAATAAGGCAAAGATTATTTGTGTTGTTTAGTTAGACATAGAGGCTCTTGGATGTTCAATTTCAAAGAGGGTGTCAAAGGAGGGAAATAGGTTGCAATTAAATTCTATAAATATTGGAAAAGGTTCATGATATATATATATATATATATATGTGTGTGTGTGTGTGTGTGTGTGTGTTTTGAGTTGTTTAGGAATGGGTTGTTTAGGAACATATATATGTGTTAAAAGCAGCCCATCTACAGTTGTAGCAATCGCTCTTTGCAACCTTTCTATCTTTATTTTGATTTTTTATAATTCGGTTTTCAAAGAGAGACGTGTATTTTTAGTTACTTTACAAATGTCGTTCTCAGCTTATTTATAACATTATTAGGTCAATATTTTCTTGTCCATTTTCTTCTTTTGACATCATGTCATTTATGTATTTTACTTTTATTTTTATTTTTGTATCTTTTGAATTGTAAAAGATAAACTTTTTGACTTTTGAAATATGATATTCTAATGGTTTGAAAAGAAAAGAAAAACATGGCAAAAGCTTTTTCCTGATGTGTTCACGGATGAATTGATGACACATTTATGATACACTAACTTTTGTAAATATGTTCTTCTTTATCTTGCAATAGCAAAATATAACAGAATAAATTTCAAGAAATATAGATTCCTGTATCGTAATATATGGTAAGCATTTAACGTGAATATGCACTCTTTTGAGAAAATTTATATGTATAAATTATGCTAATTTTATGTGATGTATTTATGGAAACACATTATTTTAATAATTTATTAAATGAATGCTATAAATAAGTATTTTTTTTTTAAATATCTACAGAATGTCATTGTGAAATTCTTCTTAAGATAATATTATATTCTACTTTTGATTTATACTTCAATAAGAAATATTACAAAACTTAACAAAGATATTGTTATCACATTGGTGGGCTTGCAACTGTTTCTTCACTCATATGTCCTCAGCTAAGTATCTCTCTATCTTATAGAGAAAACAACTTGGTGTGTACAAGTTGTATACTTTGCACCAAAAAATCTGCTTACGTGTCCATTAAGCTGCTTGATTATTCATCAAATCAGCAACATGAATAGGCTTTGCATCAAAAAAAAAAAATAAATAAATAAATAAATAAATTATAAGTATGAAGTAACAACAAAATAAACTCAACAAGTTTTTTGAACATGTGAAAATCTATATCTAACTTTAATTCAACATAAACAGTTCAAAAATATTGAATGTGATTAATAAGATGGAAAAATCAAGTAGCATTCTTCAAATGCAGAAACTATAAAATCATAAGTTCCAACTTTTTAATTTTGCACATTTTGTGCATAGATAGAGGGCTGCATCGAACATATCATAGTGATGCAAATACTCACACACAAAATTATAGAAAATGTTAACTACTATTCACTATGAAAGGTGCATGAACTGCAAAATCCAAATCGTGTAGAACGAAGAATATTTGGGCAGATGATAGAGATGGTTCATTAGTGAACACATTCCTACAATTCTGAAGCAGACTTGGTGAGTCACATCGTGCATGACATGGAGTGAGGATTTTGTTGAGTGGGGTGAGAAACCCAGTTGCGTACAAGTTACAATTCCTCTTCAGGAATTGTAAAAAGGACATATTTTACTGCGCAGAGTGGGACTGCCACCTGCATCCCTCCTTAAATTTTGTTCACACGTACTCACAATTCTTGGAATATAGAACCAGCACTTCAACTCTGTAATCCATTGGACTGCTTGCCCCTGAAATCTGTGCCTCCCTGTTTTGCTGTGAAGTTGAGTATAACAGTAACTGCTGCATAACTTGGTTCGTGAAATTGCACAGACAGATCACGATTCAAAGCAACATAAGAAAAAGATGCATGAATGAGCTTATTGAAATGAAAATGGTAACCCACATACAAACTCCAGCTCAGAAACAGCTCCTGAACTCGAGCACACATTCGAAATAAGTTGAGAAACAAATCAAGCCAGTTCGTGGAGTGCATGTGAGTTTGCTACAGAAATCTCTCAAAAGATCAAGTCGACAAACCCGGAGCATAAACACTAGGATGTTGTTCACACAGTTTTAGAAATAGCTGCTATATATACACACGAAAGCACCCCATACATAACTAAATTGTTGAAAAGATATGTAGTAACAGCGACACTGAAAATATTCGGACACTCACACGAAAACTAAATTATCTACCAACCGTGGACATTGAGAATCAGCACTCAAACAATGAGAGTTCCTTCCTGATTCAAGAGGGAAAAATCTGGTTGAATATGCTAGACTAAAATATGAATCACCACCCTCTTAACAGATCTAATCAGTTTCAATAAAATAGAAAAAAGAAAAAGAAAAACTTTTAACACGAATGCTAACAAGTCTGGTATCTTAAAAACAGGAGTCTGCACATTGTTGCGCCAAGATCTTATGAGAGACTTTCAATTGGTTTCTCTCCGTATCTCTTTGCATGATAATTGCATCTGTTGATGTTGTATTCCGCGATGCCAGCACACATATCTCGTGCAATGCAGTCGGTCTTCATCAAGACGCAATCAACATTCAGGGACGACCAGTGAGGCACTGTGAACGATAATTCGCTTTCTTCCACCATCGCTGAGGCTAAAAGGATCCACCGTAAACGGCCATGGTGATCGACACGACCTCAAAAATTGCTCATATTGGAGCAGACTCATTTCTTCCTGTGAACTTTATCCTTAACCCAACGTAAGCTCGTCGAAGTGCCTGACTTCATTTTCTGTGCACTATGTGTAGCAGCAGTCTTCGTCTTTTCTACACTGCTGGACGCTGCAGCCTTCAGCTTCTCCATCTTGCTACTCTTTCGCCTTCCTTGGGTGCCGTCAACATCATCATCGAAGTTCCTGTCCCATTCGTCTGCCCAACCGAGACCGTTTGAATCCTGCCTCTCATAAGTTGTCATCTTTGTGAGAGTTAATGACAAAATAGGGCCTCCAAATTGAATAGTATTTTGTAGTAATCAAACAGCAAATAAAATACTGTTAGAGCGCAGATAATCAATTGAACCTGCCAATGAACATTGTACACGAAGGTCTCAGAACTATGCAAAAACGGTCATCACAACAGTTAATTACAGCACAAAACTTTACAACAAATTAATATAGCCTCAGATCTGCGTGATAGTCACAGATGGAGGGCCACCAAAGTAAAGACCCCAAAAATCCAACCACCCACAGTTTTCTTTTCAAACAACACAACTATACGCCACAAGAAAACAAGAAATCCCCACAACGAAAACAAAGCATCATGGTCATCAATTATGCTTTCACGTCAAGAAAACCGAGAAAGTTTCAAAACACTAATCTGCTTCACAGAGATAACGCAAACACCCAAAAAAACACACAAAAATAAATAAATAATTACATAAAAATCGAGTGTGCACCTCTTAATGCTGAACCGAAACGCACAACCCGATCTTAGAAAACCAAGCTCAGGGTGATCGAATCAAAAAGTTGCAAAGACAAAGACACCAAATTAACACAACAACCTCTGTATTGCAAGATGATGAGATTATGAAGTACTGACACAAGGCACCAAATTCGACGCGGCTACATCTCCCACGCGCAGATCAAACGAGGAGGAAGCAGAAACGGGAGTCGAAAGGTGCATCCACGTTGCACCCAATTGCGCACCACGATACTCCAGCAAATGCAAACCACCCAATTAATTGCCTACACACTCTCACACACAATTCAACTCACTTACAATGGGCGGTGCAGAAAAAAAAAAAAAAAAAAAAAAAAAACATTGGTTTCAAAGAAGCTTCGAAGAAGCTGCATTCCCCCGGCGGGACCGACGCGACGGAGGCGCCTCCTGGTCCAACCGTATTTGTTGTCCCACGTGGACGACACGTCGGTTTTTACGTGGCAACGCGGGAAACCTCCTTGGAAACACTTGGCGAAATATAAAGAATACCCCTGAAGTCTTGATAACAGCAAATCTATCCCTCACTTTAGTGTTAATTGCAATTTTGCTATTTGTTTCATGTTTTTTTGTTTAGTTTGAACTGGGCCCAACCGCGGAATTTTCTCAGTTTCTGGGCTCCGCATGAGATGGGCCCCTCAAATCTTCGTAGCCAGTCTTCACAAACCGATCAGAGCTCGTTGAACTAGATCACTTCCGCGCCCGACAGCTTCCGTGATCACCGAATTCGGAGTTTCATTCGCCATGATCAAGTACCTCCTGGGCCGAATCAACCTTCACCACACCCACCACAGAGGGCCCTTGCGGTGCCGGCCGTTTTGATCATGACTTTTGTCCTTGAATCATTTACTTCACTTGATTAAATTACTTTTAATATAGACAAAACTTTCCAAACAACCAATTAAATTTTTTGCTTGTCTCATGAATGATTTATGTTGAGTCCAAGTACAGGTTGAATATTTTAAATTTTACATATAAAGTTACATGAAATCATTTTTTTAAAAAATAAAAATCAAATGAATTTTCTCATTTAAATTTAAAATTTAAAATAACATGATTTGAAACATAAATTTTTAATAATAGAGATTACTCAAATTAAATATTATTAAAAAAAAAAAAAAAAAAAAACACACACACACACACACACACACGATTCAAAGGTACTATGATATGATCTTTCGTAGCAAGGCAACATGCAAACAATAGTATCTATTGTACAACCTGAAGAATTTAGAGAATATTAAATCAATCCCCCTAAATCTTAAATAGATCCATTATCAATAAATACAAACAATTGTTGATTATTTTCATTATTTCACATCCTCAAAAACTTCTCTTCTTGCCACACCTTTGCACATCCTTCTGCACAATTCACTCCAACTTTCCTCTCATGTAAAATAGTTTTTATGTTGCTTGTTTCTACCTTTCAAAGTGACCTCTCACACACAAATTTTCTATTCTTCTTCCAAGTTGCTCCATTATAGCCCTTCCCACAAGTTTCATCCTATGCCCTCTCACCATCTTGCAAAATAAATACATCACCAAGTGCAAAATTTAGTGATCAATGAGAGAGTGCGAAAATGAGGAATTGGTAAGGAAATACAAAGTCCTTAGTAGTGTAAGAACAAAGCAAAGTGGAGACTTGTGGGTTGATTTAATATTTCTCAAAAAATTAACCATGATATTTTTAACATGTTATCATCTTTTATACCAATATCACATTTTTTTAAAAATATAATTTAAAAAATCTTCTAGAACTAAGACTACTAAAAAAATGATTAAATTTAGTACATACCTACTTTAGTAAAGAAAAAATCTTCATTTGAATAGATTTTTTTTTTTTTTTTTTTTTTTTAAAAAAGTGAATTTTAAATGTGAAGGGATAATGCCTAAAATTTGTGTCTTAAAAATTATGTCTTCAAAAAACATAACTCAAAATAAAATTGGAATTTATGTAGATAAGTTTTGAGTGTTGGATTTTCACTGGGTGGGATTTGAGCTTGGCAAACTTTTATTTTTATCCTGTTTAAATTTTATGCAGATAATAAAAAACCAAATGTATCTCTGTTTATATATATATATATATATATATATATATATATATCTTGCAAAAAAGAATTAAAATACTTGTACATGTATATGTAACCATATAAATATGCATAGTTTGGAATTCATTGAGGAAAGCAGCTTGAAAACCATCCATAAATGACTGCAGCTTTACAATCTACTTCAGGGAAGTCCATGTTTATTTGAGGTTCACTCTAATTAAAAAGAAACTCTTCAGCACTGAAGATGGAAAATGCCAGGGTCTGATATCAACTTTGTACAACAGAAGGTGCCTCTAAGAGGTACTTCTTCCTTGAAGAACAAATGATTAAATTTGTGATATTGATGTGATGCACAGGCTTCTTCGGTGTGGCCACATTGTTTGTGCGCTTCAGTACCAACTGTACGCAACAGAGTTTCAGGAAAGCAGCACTCTGGGTGTTGGAATTTGTGCAGTTGTCCAGAAGCATCTATTATAATTGTTTGACAGGGACACACTCCTAACATGTGGTAGTGATGTAGCAATGTAATTTACAAAAAAATTATAATCAAAATATATTTGAGTGAATGACAGTAAATTTAACTTAACAAGCACATGTCAAGGATAAATTTAACTTAACAATCACACTAAACTAGTATCCAGATTGGGTTTGCTTACAACTTTACCAAAATTAAGTTCCTTTGATGGCTTTTCATTGCTATTGCATGGAAGTATGATTCACATGTCATTGGTGAAAATGTGCAGAACACAATTTAGATGAGGGACAATAATCTACAACCATGCAAAAGCGTTGTTTTCCAGTGACATACTATTAGTGGGAAGTTTGTTACGTAATTATTATTCAGAAAGCTCAGTGTTCAAAAAGTAAGCACGGATGTGCTTCATCAACCAGGATTCTCCTGAAAAGATCGCAAAGTGACACCAAGAGATCCTTAAAGTAACTACGACCATGTAAGAATTGATTCCTGAGAACCTGTGGTCACGTCGAAGTAGTCATCACATGTTGTGGCCGTAAACGTAGAAACTATTCTCATCCATGGCCGTGCAAACACTGGTCCCACGTCAATAACCTCTGTAGCAGATGTGTCGAAAAAATGTGAATTAGGGTCCAAGGCAATGGAGAGGTTTATGAGATCGTCAGTCACCATTACCAAGAAGGTGTGCTCACCAACTTTGCCTTGATCTTTAGTTTTTAGTTTAGTTTAGTTAGGTTCATTTTTTTTCCTCTGCTTTTGGCCAAGTTCCCATCACCTAGGAAAATAAGAGGGCACACATACAGCCCATTAAATAGAGATCATTCGCATGTCTCACAGCTCAAATGTGTAAAGAAAGGAGCATCTTCTGAACAATCCCTAGTGCAAAAAGAGTATTTCTATCTTTTACTCTCACAAGCGCAAATATACAGCAAAACAATCAGCTACACGCTGAGCACCGCCAAAATTCGGGTCAAACATTCAACAAGGAAGTAGCTATTTCATAAATCTCGTCAAGACATTCATAGTCTTGAAGAACAAATTAGTTACAAAGTCGACTGAGATATCATCGTATGAATGGGTGCTCCACGCTCATTTCCAATTAGCGGTACTGCAGTAGGCACCAAAACCGATCAACACATACCACAACAAAACCAAAACTAGCCTACTATACGACTTTATTCCAAACACACAGCACTCTGCATTCTCACACAATAGAAAGCAGATCCTCCGAATTCATAGCCAGCCAGGACGTAGTACCTTCACAAATCAAATATCCTTGGAATAGATGCGGAAGCACTGGCGGCAAGTGTTGATGCCGTACTTGCGGATCATGCCACATGAGTTACCGCACACCCGACTGCAGATACAAGCGACCCATTAGTTCAGTAGCTAAGCCACTCGTGGAGATTCATGCCTCCATGAAATTCCGTAGACAGAGTACAAAGTAGCTGGATACGGGGCAAGCATCACAGACACATTATTCATGGATCCGTCCGGCCACCTTTGACCCAAAGTAGTATTTCAAAGCGCAATTATGGTTAAGACGTTCACAAGCACACCAAACATCAAGGACCATACAAGTTAAATGAGTCCTCAGACGAGCATTACGGCAGCTTTTACGACCGCGAGGCCTAAGGATTGTGATTCAAAAAGTCCAGATAGAAGCGCTGAAGTACAAGGGGAAATTAACATGAACACCTCCATTGTTCTGTTATTGCAATGTGTCGCACTCAACCCTCATAATTTCAAAACATGTAACAAATAAACATACAAATAAAAATAAAATAAAAATCTCTCTCTCATGCGTCTAACATGGCAACGAAAGCCAAAAGGAAGACCTGAAGCCGAATCGAATCGGGCTGGCACAAACCCTAGAATCGCAAAGACGCCAAAGTTGATGGGCACAAAATAGAAATGAAATCAAGAGAGGGTGTTGAGTTACCAGGTGCGAGATCCCGGACCGTATCCCTTGGGGTGTGAGTTCCACACTGTTTCGTGACCCATGCTTGCAAATGGAGCAGGAAGAGCGTCGAGCGCAACTTGGGTTGGGATGCGACGCAGCAGCGAGGGGCCAGGAGAAAGAGTGCTGCGGGGTGATGGGATTCATTCGAAACCGCTATTCATTCCAAATTAGGGTTAGGGTTAGAGCTACGGACTCCCACACAATTGAATGGTACGTGGAATCCCTTACGCTTCCACGTCACGCCCCAGATTCTTCATGGAAGACTGTCTCACAACTCGAAGCAAAACATTTTATAAAACTCAGGAACATAACGGATCACTGTATCAGTGAAATTAAAAAAAGAACAGAATATTGCAACCCTAATATGCGCTACACATTTTATTTTTGTCCTTGTTAGTCAGGCATTGATTAGTCTCCTGGACATCTTCTACCTCATGCCCCGGACCATGAAACGTCGCACTGGACGTAATCAACGATTGTCTTCAAGGTTCTCGACGTGGTGGGATTCTTCGTCCGCAACCGGCTTTCCGATCCTTCAAACCTTGGGCTCATTTACCAAAATTACGCTTGAGCGCCTGTTCAAACATTTGTTGCAATCTCGGCGACTTGCACTGGAGTCTGAGCCCGAGGTGAAAGCCAACAGAGCACGCTCAGGGATCGATTCATTCTTCCACACACCGAGCGTCGAGCTGATCACCGACATGGCGGAGTGAACCGAAAACCATCTTCTTACTGCAATAGCAATGTCGGGGTGATTCGATGGCGGTGAGGTCGAACATCGTCACCGTCTCGAACTTCCACAACCGACATCGATCATGAGACCACGCATTGCAATGAGCTCAAGCTCATGTCATCTCCGTCTTTCTTTCTCAACACGCTTGATGGGTGGCATTGTTGTAGATCCACAGCACCGACACTGACCATCTAGTAAATCCCACGTTGACGTCGTCGTTCTAAAGAAAGGCGTCGATACAATCACTACTTTCAAGTGGTTGTACAGCATGTGTTGTACAAAATTCTATGTAGAATTCCATAGTGTTTGAGAACAATGCTAATTATTGTGGATCTTTTCAAGTGGCTTTGGCCACATTGCAAAACAATTATTTGTCTTAATTTTTCTATTGATTTGTGGATATTTAGTAAAAACATAGTAGTTATATAACAAGTGTGTATTTTGACATGTAGCTCAATGTCAAGAACATGAATATCAAAGAACAAAACAATCAATACATTTTTGTGTCACTCAAAAAGACTAAAAAATACCTCAAAAATGATATAATATTAAATTAGAATGGCTATCTCCTAAGTCAAGAAAATTAGAAAGACTTGAAACAAGATTAAGGACTACAAAAGCATTGACAAGAATGAAAAAGGCTTCAACTTTGCCTCCATATATACTATCTAACTAAAAGCTATGAAATAACATTTATTCTACCAATTAAATACAAATATGTGTAAAGTCAAAGCCACATCTATGAAACTTCTAAGAAGCTTTTCTACAAGATATTATCAAATTTATTTACTTTAATCTACTTCTATCTATTCATATTATCTAGGTAATTATTGGAGTAAATATATATATGTTTATGATGACAAAACCAAATTCTTAGTCTTAAGTCATTGTATTTGTATTAATGTTCAAGTTAGTTTTTTGTAATTTTTTTATAACCAAGATGATGATGTATGTAGATTGTGTTAAGAACAAATCTTGGTCTACTTGAATGGAATAAATACAATATTAAAAAATTTCACCATTCAACAATATAAATATGATTCAAAGCTTAAATAATGACTGTAAAATGTTAGCAGTATATAGAGTATACTAAAAATAAAACTTCTTTATTAGACTTTTTGTCAATACATTGATTTTAATTTTAATTCTATTTAAAGAGGCTTTGAAAGAAATGATGATTCTTTATAATCATGTGTATTGTAGCTTCTTTTTATCCAATAAAAAGAAGCTACAATACACATGATTATAAAGAGAATAAGCTTTCTACACAAATAATTATTAAATGACATGAAGCTTTGCACTTTTCATTCAAATTCTTATGAGATTAATATTTTTTTCCTATAATGAATATATTAAATTTATAACTCAAAGTTCTAAAAAAATTAATTTTAATTTTAAGTATATATATATTTAATTTAATATTTTATTTATTTAAAAATATAAATTATATAATTAAAGAATTAAAGAATTAAAGAATTAGACAACTAATTATGTTTAAATATGAAATTCTTTCTTTTCAAATTTACATCAAAATATGTAAACAAAGTTAATGTGCATAGGGTAATAGAATATGTATTTTGGTTTTTATTCTATAAAACAATTAGTAGATAATGTGAGATTGTTAATAGACAATAAGGTCCTATGAATTATTTAATATGAATTTTAGCTTATTTATCTGGTTTTATTAACATATATGCTTTAAAAAAATTCAATAAAGAAGGAAGATGTGACTTAAATTATCAAATATCTTATTTGATGATATTCATTAATTTTTATTATAGAAGGAATTTAAAAGAAGAGAAAAAAGAAAATCATTTAAAATCTCTTCTAATCTTGTTTGTCTTTAAAACATTGTTTTGTTTTTATTAAAGAAGATGTTTTAATATCTCTTGAGATAATAAAGGAAAATTAATTTAGATACTTATTGGAATGGACATATTTTACATATGCTTTAATTTTTTAATTTAAAAAATTAAAATTAAAGTCAAAACAAGAAGACATTCTATTAGATCACCTTTTTATTAAATTTTTTCATCCAACTCTAAATTTCTAAGTTTAAAAAATCTAAATCTAAGATGAAAATTTTAATTTAAATGATCTTAGAATTCTTCAATAACTAATAACAATTTAGATAACAATTAGATATAATGATCTAAATATCAATAAGACACATCTTTTTATAAGATTTATAATACTTTTTGCAAAGAATAAGTCTTTTTCAAGCTTAGAAACTACTTAGAACTTTAAAGATTGATGATTCAAGTTCATTCAAAATTACAATTTAATCTTTAAGATTTGATATTTAAGCAAATCTTCAAAGGACTTGAATTCAAGTAGGTTAATATAAAAATCTAAACGAAGATAGTTAAAGAATTTGAGTTGATATAAGATGGAAAAATTTGAATGATATTAATTTTAAAAAATTATTTATAGCTTTTAAATTTTAAATTTTAATATTTATAATCATAGAAATACAAAACTATTAAGATGTGACACTAAAAAAGCTCTATATTTCAAAAAAAAATTGCTATGACTTCTTTACAAATTGTTTAAACATACAGTTTTTTACAAAAGCTATTCTTTTATGATTCAAAAGCTTGTATATAATGTTGTTTTCTTTAAAAGATATGTATTTGTGGACTATTTGTGTAACAAGATATAGATAAGATATTTGTACACATAGGAATAAATAGTTAGAACTATGGAAGTTTCTAGAATTAGAATTAGGTTAGTAGATCGAGTAAGTTCTATTGTGGAAATTTCTAAAAAGAATTTAGGGTGATTATTTAGATGGGGCCTATCATAAAACCTTCTAGAAGGAATTTAAGGTGATTATTTAAGTGGATTCTACTACCTAAGAATATTTTAAAAATTCAGGGGCGATAGAATAAAATATAAATAAGACTGAGCAGGGCCTTTTGGAGCATTTAGTCATATATGGTTTTAAATCCTTTCTCTTAGTAAAATTTGGTTTTGCATCTGTACGTTTAGTTTTTTTCTAGTCTATTTGTGATGAGGCTTATTATTGTTAAAGGTTAGAAGGGTCTTGGATTTTTTTGAGATAGTCTGATTCTATTCTATTGGTATCAAAGCAAGTGTTAGACTGTTTACTTTTGGTAGTCTTTCAAAAGTCATCATCTAGTCCAAGATCAGTTATTATAGTCATATTAGGTATTGTATTGAGGCTACTACAAGCTATTTGAAAAAAGTCAATTGAGAGGTGAGAAGGCATTACAATAGTAGAATCTAGTGGAGAAATTACAGTATGGAAGATATGTCAAAACAATCTTAGATGGAGGCTCAAATACAACACCTCTTAGGCCACATAGCTACTTTATAAGGATAAGTAGAAGCATGAAGGACAAAAGAGTTGATAATTGCTAGGTTGATATTGAGTAAGCCTAGTACAAACTCTGAGACTTCAAGACAAGAAGATATATGTCAATGGTTCTTTAATATGCAACAATACCTCCAACTATCTAGAGCAAATACCATTGAAGGAATTATATATGCAACTAGCTATTTGAGAGATGCGGCAGTCATTTGGTGGCAACATTGAGTTCAAAGCTATGGAGCTCAAGGTGGATTTTGTGATTGGGAGGAATTTGAGACCTAATTTAGAAATCAATTTTGGCCCATCAATGTGAAAAAGATAGCATGCAATCAATTGACAAATCTTACATAATTTAGGTTGGTACAAGATTATGTCTCCTGATTCAAGTCCCTATGTCTTCAAATTGACAATGTTTTAGAAGCGGAGATCATAGATCGATTCCTATGAGATTTGAAACTTGGAATCCAAGGAGAGATGGAACTAAGAGATCCACAAACATTCAAAGAGGCAATTCGGATTGTAGAGAGGGTCGATGCTATAGATTTCAAAAATTGTAGAGTACGACGTATATGACGAAGTCATATGATACTATTTAATACTATGAGATAACAATCAATGCCAATGAAGATTGATGCCCTACAAAGATCATTGACACCACAAAGATGACAAATATTGGTACAAAAGAGATTGTGTTTTTATTATTGGGAGGCAGACCATCAAATCAGAGGTTGTTTAAAACGTCAAAATTCAAGTATCAGCAAGACAAGGCGAATTCACAGTCTCAAATTTCACTAAGTCGGTAATAAGACATAGTAGAAAAATGGTGCTCTTTAATTAAGGCATCAATGGTTAGTATTGAAAATAAATACTATCTCTTTGAGACAAATAACATGGCCTTAATAATTATAAAAATAGTTAATTGGTGCATTTAATAAGACTATTAAGAAGACAACTATGTTGAGTACTTGTAGATTGTGGCTCTATAGAAAATTGCATCCCAATTGAAATTATTGCGCAGCTTGGAATTAAAACTAAGGCAATCAAAAGAGGAAATATATACCTTGTAGATGATCAAGAGAACGTATTGAGTGAGACGTATAAAGAAGAAACCTTGAGATTAATTGATACTTACATCTTAAGAGAGAAGTTCAAGTGACAAAGCTAAGTTATGATATTATCTTTGGTATGCCATGGCTAGAGATGGGAAATAAGTAGGTTGATTGGGTAGCAAGGACAATCTCTTTTAAAGATGGAAGATGCAAGGTGACTTTTTCCACCTCCACATTAAGTGAAAAGAAAAGACAATGTGCAATCAAAAAATTATTTATAGCAATAACCTTTATAAAGAAGCAAATATAGCATGAGCAACCGATATATATGGTAGTTCCAAATCTTGCATCAATGGTAGAAAGACAGCCAAAAAGGTAGAAGAGATAGAACAACTCATACAAAATATTAGGATGACTTTTCAACTAACATACTTAGTAGTATGCCTCTTGATTGAGGTGCCCTGCTTTCAAATAGAACTATTGCTTGGAATCAAACCAAAAAGTCGACCAATTTATTGCCTAACACCAAAAGACTTGAAAAGCTGCAAAAGACATTAGAATTTTTTTTGGATAAAAGCCTGACCTAAAAAAGCACATCACCATAGGGAGCACATGTACTCTTTGCATTTAAGAAGGATGGTGGACTTTGCCTTTGCATCAACTATTGAGGCCTTAATAAGTAGATTGTTAAAAATGCATATCCACTTCCATACTTGGATGATCTTTTTGACCAACTTTGAGGTACAATCATCTTTAGTAAATTAGATCTTTGGAGCAACTATTAGAAAATACGTGTTACAAAAGAGGATATAAAAAAGACAATATTTTGTACATGCTATGGACATTTCAAATGATTGGTTCTACTTTTTGGCTTCATTAATGCTCCAACTTCTTTTATGGGTCACATGGAGAGATTGTTTTAAGACCTTTTGGACAAATATGTAATCATCTTCATTGATGATATTCTTGTATATAGTAAAATCCTTGAAGAACATGAACAACATCTACAAAAAGTGCTACGTCAAATTAAAAGATAGTTGCTTCTTTTGCAAGCAATCAAAATGTAAACTTTGGAAGTTGGAAGTCACCTTTTTGGAGCATGTCGTGTCCTCTGAAGGCATGCATATGGAACAAGATAAGGTGAAAGCAATCGAGGATTGACCAACCCTTAAAGTTGCTTCTAAAGTTCACTCATTTTTAAGCCTTCCTAGATACTGTTGCTATTTTATTTGGCAATTTGCTCATATTGTTGTCTTATTGATAAGCCTATTAGAGTAAGGTGCCTCATTTGAATAGAAACTGGAGCAACAAAACACTTTTGATAAGTTGAAGGAGGCACTCATTATTACTCCAATATTGCAACCATATGATCTTAATCTTCCTTGTATACTTGACATTGATGCTTCTCACTTTGCTATTGAAACAATCCTTCAACAAGACTTTAGTAGGGGCCTTCAACTTGTGGTATATGAATCATACAAGCTCAAAAGGATAAAGCGCAATTACTTTGCATATGGTCAAAAGTAATTAGTGATTGTACATACCACAAAGATATGGCAATATTATCTATTAGGGAAGCTAATGGTTGTTTCGACTAACCATTGATCCTTACTACATGATTTGCATCTAGAAAATATAAAATTGTAGCATTATTGTTGGAAAGAACAATTATAATTTTTTGATATCCAACTTGAGTACAAAAAAAGGCAATAACATATTGTGCCAAACAACTTATCACGGTGATCAGACTTGAAAGATAAATTGAGAGATAAGTCAGAAGTTGCTACCATTACTAGTGTCATTTTAAATCTAACAAAAGAGATAGAATAAAAAAAATCTATATATTGAGATGCTCATTTTAAGATGGTTAGCAATTGATTGAAGGTAGTTGATATACAGTATCAAGATTATACTCTTAATGATGGCTTGCTCTATTTCAAGAAGTAGATTTATGTACCCGATAATGCTATACTCCAAATGCACATACTTTAAGAGGGACATGACATCCCAATATCTGGACATTTGAGACAAGAGAAGACTCTAGAACAGATCTCAAGAATATGATTTTGTGCAGGTTTGAATTGTAATGTTTAAACATTTGTATGCTCATGCAAGTCAACGTAATAAAGCTCTATATTTTGCAAGTGAAGGAATTTCATACCAAGCCAAAATGCTTTCCGAATTGACACCAATTACTATCACCACCAGTTGTAGTTGATGACAAATAAAAATATGAAGTGGAGAATATTTTGGAGTATTGCTATCTTTGCCATGGTAATAGATGTCCACAACTTCAATACGAAGTTCTTTCAAAGTTTATTCTATTCACGATGCAAGATGGGAACCTCCACAAAACCTCATCCATTGCCAAAAGATAATTTGGAGATAACATTGGGAGCAAAACGAGGACGTTTTATATTAATGGACGAAGATTAACTGTAATAGGGTATAGATAAGATATTTGTATTTTTGATACATAGGGATATATAGTTAGAACCATGGAAGTAGGAGTACATAGGGATATTTAGTAGACAGAGTAGGATCTATTGTAGAACTTTTTAGAAAGAGTTTAGGACAATTATTTAGGTAGGACTCACCATAAAACCTTCTAAAAGGAGTTTAAGGCAGTTACTTAAGTGAGATCCTATCACGGACATATATATTTACCTCAAAAAGCTAACCATGTATTGGTAGCTTGTGGAATAAGTTACTTCCATGTAGTAGCTTGTTGAACAAGCCAACTACGTGGCGCATACATAGATAACTTGACTTGCAAGATAAGACATGTAGCTAGCAAAGTCAACAAATGTTGGAGGTCCTATAGGACATCGCCACGTGGCTCTTAGTTAGATAATATATATATAGAAGCAAGAGTGAAGCCTTCTTCACTCTTGTCAATGCCTTTCTAGTCTTAGTCTTGTTTCAAGACTTTCTAGTCTTCTTGTTTTTGGCAATAGCCATTCTAGTTAATATTACATCACCTTTTGAGTGACTTTCTAGTTCTATTCAGTGATAGAAGAGTGTATTGTGGATTCCCTTTCTTCGAGATTCATGTCCTTGACAGATCCACTACCCAAAAATATTCTAAAAAGTCTAGGGTGGTAGAACAAAATATAAATAGGGTTGGCCTAGGCCTTTTGGGGCATATATTCAGACATAGCTTTGGACCCTTTGTCTTAGTAAAATTTGGTTTTTAAACTTTTTGTTCAATTTTATTCTGTTCTGTTTCTATTTGCTCAGTTTTGTCTTTCATGTCCTATTCTGTTTAGTTATATTCAATTTTGTTCTAGTCTATTTGTAATGAGGCTTATTGTTGTTGCAGATTAAAAGGGTCTTGGATTTTTTTGAGATAGTTCGGTCTGGTTTCAATTTGGATTCAAATATATATATATATATATATATATATATATTAAACTAGAATTTAGAATAATCTTTATACTATGAAGTTTATTTGATTTAGATTAATTTAATATTATCAAAATTTTTAAAAAATTACATGCAAAAACTATTAATTTAGATTAAAAAAAAAACAAACAAACAAACAAACAAAACAAACAAAACTACAAAATAAGCCAAGATTTTTAAGAGATGGAACAAATCTTAGACAAAATGACTTTTCATTGTAGAAAAAAGAATTTAAAAATTAAATAGATTTTTAGAATGCCACAAAGTGACTTCATGATTTATACAAGTTTAAAAGAGCAAGCATTCTTGTGAAATACTTTCATTATTTGTTCTTATATCCACCTTAATAAAAGACATAAAATTAAAAATAGATTTATTTTTTAATTTATCAAGTTCAATCAGATCATTAGATATATCTTATTTTTTGTTTTGTTTTGTTTTGTTTTTTTTTAAACTTTAATAATAATTATATCAATGACCTATTATATTTATTATTCTTTCTACAAAAATTAAAATGATAGAAACCAAATATATATATATATATATTTTTTAACTTTAATATTAATTGTAACAATAACCTATTATATTTATTATTCTTTCTACAAAAATAAAAATGATAGAAACCAAAAATCTTCTAAGAATTAGTAGATTACACCTTGTTTTATCATTAATAGAATTTAAAGTACTTTTAATTCTAAATTTTCTTATATTAAAATAATTATAATTTATGTTTTGTGCAATAATACACCATGACTTTAAAATATTTCTTTCACTTATCAAATTTTTATTAAAATTGACTTTAAAACACTTTCTTTTTAATAATAATAATTTTTACATATAGAGAATTGTAAAAAATAAAAAAATAAAAATAGAGAGTAAAAAGCTGATTTATTTTTTAAAACTTATACCTATTACTATTTTCATACTTTTCAAAAAAGTATGCATGCAATTAACATAAATGCATACATAGCTTGTGGTTTACTATGTATGCCATAAAGTATGTGCATAGTTATGCACACATGCATTATTATTTTTTTAAATGCATTGCATGATTTTAGCTTGCATATAGTAGACAACCTAGCTCATTCTACCAAAAAGAAAAAAAAGAAGGAGAATGTAATTTAAATGGTTTCTAATTTATTAGGTAAATTTTAATAATGTCACAACATTGCATTGTTGATAGTATCTCAAGGCATTATGGTGACAAATCTATAAGAAAATTCTAATTTAATGTGTAAAATAAAATAACTACAGTGTAACAACTAAAAAAAAACGTAAATCTTACACTAAAACAACTTGTATAATTTTTTAATTTATAATTATATTTCATATATCTATTTCATATATCAAAGTTTGAGATGCTTATTTATTTATATGCAACATGATTTTCTTTTATTTTTGATGTATAATTTGTACCTCTAGCACCTCCAACAAACCCTAATTGCCACAAACTAACCCTAATTGACGCCAAGTGCCGCTATTATAAATGCAAGCATAGCTTCTTGTGATTGACATGGTTGATGCTCTTGTCACTCTAAACGAAGGTGTTGATGCCTTCAATTCTTAATGGAAGCAGTCTCCGTGAGGATCTGGTCTCGTGGGCTCCAGTGGCGTCAGTTACACCGCCATCTACCTGCTGCTGCTATTTCGGGATATCGGTATACGATTTCATGTTTGAATTGATTGATTCGTATTCTGAAGGCGTCAATGCATGTGCGGAGGATCTGCTTGGGAGCAGTGTAATCAGCGGAATAGCCGAGAATGGTGTGTGATCAGTGTAAGTTTTTTTTTTTTTTTTTTTTTTTTGTGGTTTCTCAAGTATTATTAGAAGTTGATTTGAGGTTTCGGAATTTGTATGTCTTTCGAGCTCCTTAGGGTTACGCCTGGTGATTCATATAACTGACCCGAAAGTTTGGATTCACGGGGTTTCGTGGCTCTGATGCTCGGATTATTAGTCGAGCTATGCCACTGTTAGTGCCTGAATGTTGTTTTGTTTGTTTGTTTGTTGCTTTTGAGCGTGGGTGGAATTCTCCCTGAATTGCGTGGATTACGGCTGATCCTCGACCCGGCATTTGTAGCATTCAGATATTAGGGTTCGTGTTCAACTGTGCAGAGAGGTTATCATTGGAGGTGTAAGTGTGGTGATTATCTTCAGGTGTCGAGGCCTGCTTGCTCAGGTTATGTTGGACTGGAAAATCGCGATACGATGAGTTGTTTTTATCTCATTTCGAATTCGAGTGGGATGATTAGCTTCGTGCACCTAGCTGTGATATGCCTCCTGCTGATGTCATGTACTAGTTGTAATATACTTTAGGCTTTTCGCCGAAACTCCTAAAGATCGAGGTGAACAGTTGTTTTATTCTGTTTGCACTGAAGACAGACTTAGCAGAGCTCATACCTCCAATTAGGTGTGTCTGTTCATTGTGTACTAACACAAGAATGTAGGAGGAACTTCGGCGCCTATTTTATGTTTATTTAGCTTAGAAAATTGGCAAAATTACTCATCTGCTGATTTGTCAAACCAGAGGATGTAAGCCTATTTTTAACATTTATGGTGTCACGTTGACATTTTTATCCTAATTTCTATTTTTGAATTTTCGTGGAGTTGAATGTTTTAATCAGGTCAGAAGAAGATTACGAAAGTAAGAGTACCTGACAAGTGGAAGTAGGGTGCTAGCAATACCACTGAAGGGGGTGGATGAAAAACCGACTGGAACAAGCTTCTCTTCAAGAACTGGTTTGTTTCTGATGTCACCAGCTTGCCATATTTTCTACAATCTCTTTGGTTCCATACTTGAAGTATCGTGCTTTGTATTCTGTTTTGCTTTGAGAAGAATAAGAAGCATTCTACAACAAGCCTGCATGTGTAATTTGAATCCCTGAAATCAAAGTTTTGAGCATTGTTTGTGATATGTTAAGGTACACTCCCTATGGTAAAACTAAGTGCATAATCTGCAAGCAGCAGGTTCACCAGGTAGGGAAGTATTGCCAATCGTTTGCCTAAAAGAAAAGATACGATGTTATGAAGAGATTTCAGGTTTGGTAGCAATGTATCAATTGCTTCTTCAAGTTCATTTTGGTATGAACTTCTGTATAGTGTTTGAGCGTAGCCTGAGTTTATTTCTCCTGACGTACATAATTCTGAGACTGCAGGTGTATGTGCCATCTGTGGAAAACAAGTCTTATGCACCAAAGTATACAAGCGGAGCAATGTTCAACACACGAAGGTGGAGACACTTCTCAATCATGAGATACGGCATTGTGCTGCAGAAACTGATGGTTTCTACAACTTTGTGCGGATAATAAAAAGACAGGTCTCATGAATTATTAAATCTGAACCCAAATTTTCAGCGCAAGAGTATTTTCGTGGAAAAGAATCGGCAGCAGTTCCATCCTCTGTGTAATTATGTATGATCGTACGACATGTCGTACAAACTTGGGATTAGCGTCCATAACAGTGCGATATTTGTAATCTGCGAGAAAAGTTGGACCCTGCATTATCACCTGTTCTGTTTCACCAAATGAGAACATGTACGACTCCGCATTGTAGATAACCTACGAGTTTGATTAGTAAAGTACCAATCTAGGATAGAGGCTTTTCTTACTTTGACACAGTTAAGAAGTTGACTGCTATGACCTGAAGGATGAGGCTGCTACAGGACGAGCTGCTATAACTTGCTTTTGAAGCACTTTTTCGAAAGCTGCTTTGGCAGTGGAAATGTTGAGATTTTCGAAAAGTTCAAGCATGACCCCAAGCGGCCGAATGTGTCATGGGTCGGTGTGCGCCATTTTTGCTACCTCTTGTTTGAAGCATGTGTTCAATGCTATGAATTACTTCTGTCGAAGGGGAAGCACATGCACAGGTCGGAGAAGAAAAAGTCCGAGCTTTTCCCCAATTATTGCGCAAGCAAGCACGTGATTGCAGCCTGCACGACCTGGAGGTACTCATGCCCTCGTCGATACCTCCTGTGACATGCTGATTCAGATTTGCAAAGAGTAGTTGCAGAGCATTACATGTACCATAAAAGACCTGGCGCTTTTCCTCTTTAGGGTGTAGAGTTTTTCAAATAAGATTCTATGGACGCATGACATGAAGATGAGCTTGGAGTGCCAACAAATCTGACATACAAAGAGAATGTTTATTGAAAACAACAAAGTATCTAAAAATACAGACTCTTGAGAATATTAATATTCTAATTTTACTAATTTACCTTTTTCTGTTCCTTTTAAAAGTAAAGGATCAAAATAACTACGTTTAATTTGGGCATATATATATAAACGTATATATATATATATATATATATATATATGAATATAAGTTTAAGAAAAATATAAATTACAAGTGACCCCAATCTCACAAAGAAATGCACATATGGTGAAACACTTAAAATTGGATCTAAAAAGTGTTCACATAAAAATACAATTTCTTTGTTACCATTACTATTTTTTCGTTAAAAATGATTGATCAAGCACCTTTCTAGTTCCAAGTTGACTCGTTGGTCACTTTCAGATTAGAATATACACGTCGCAATATTCTATTTAAAGCAAACGAGAAACAACTTTTTATAAACATTTATTCCTTACTCCACAACCAAAGTACATGCGAAGATTCCTCCAACGACTATGTTCGTTACACGCACATGTGTACATTCACCGAGATTCCTAGATTCGAAGAACAGTGATGAAAGAGGGGATGCCTTTTTTCAGGTCCTAGAAAGCGACAGAGAAGCCAAAAGCCGCCAGGAACGGGACGGGTTGAAAGGGCGGTGAGGGAGACAACCCGTGCTGGAACGTGGGTGGGAAGGTCACCCGTTGTGGTAGCGCCTGCCCGCCTGCCCGCCCTCCTGCGGAAAGCCACTCGCGGTGAAGAAGAAGCAGAGACGACAAAAGCCCAGCGGCACCTAATAAGACACACTGACGCGCTAATCTTGCCGAGGATTCCGACGGCTCTGGCGAATTCGCGGTGGGTCCGGGGTGGGCTGGTGGTGGCTCGGCCGCGCTGCGCGGGGTTTCCTGCAGGAGGGAGGGGGGGGACAATCATGTGCGTTGTTCTGACGGACAAGCAGTGCGAGAAGCCTCCTCGTGCTACTACTGCTGTGTTTGATACTACTACTACAGTGGTCGTCGTGGTGTTGGGTTCCGGTTCTGACTACCGATTAGGGTTTCAGGACTCGTTTGAGGAGGGTTCACCGTCCTCGTCCTTGTCTCCTCTGCAGAATGATCCTTGTCCTTGCAACTGACTGCAACTGCATTTGGCTCGTTGACATTCGGATTCCTTGCCGTTTTCCCGGAAATTCAGGTTTGTGCTAGATCACCGCGCGCGCTCGTGTGTGTGTGTTTGTGTGTTCTTTTTGTGAGGAGAATTTCTCTGCGTGCAGGTGGAACGCGCGAGCGGTCTGTGTCGGGGCTTGTCTGCATATTAGTTGGGAATGCACTCTTGTTTTGAGCTTTGACATTCGGGCGGTGGGTATTGTTAGCGGATGTTCGTCTAAGATAACGTGCCTGTGGGTGCCCTTAAGTAATTCGGTTATGAGGGAATCTTGGGACACGTGGGTTTCTCGGAACTAGACAGGTGATATGAGCTGTGGCGGAGGATTCAGAAGGAGCTGTGAAAGTGGAGTTTTGTGGAGAATTTGGGGCGAATTGTGGTCTCGAGAGGGGCAGAGAGAATGAGCGAGCGAGCTTGGCGTAGCAGTTAAGTGTTGCGGAAGGAGAGATAGTGGATTTAGTTGGTTGGAGTAGTTTTGAGGGAAAGAAGGTGGTGGCTGAGGATTGGAGGTGTGCATCTAAACTAATTCAGTTGCAACACTCTCGTGTAATTGGTTTTAATGAACTTTAGGGCTTGGAAGTTTTGTAGAAGTGTCCGGATGGCACACACTTTGGCACCATGCGGTTGTCAAGTAAGAGTGTCGGCTGGTTTCGTGGAGGAGAACGGGGTATGATTTCGGTCGATATCGTGGACTGTGATGGAAATTTGCGGAAAAACTCTCATATTATTTGTCCTGGTCGAGTATGCTGTACCGTGGACGTGATTTCACCTGTGTTTAGAAGGCTAGAGTTGATCTGTCATGCATGTAAATTATTCGCGGGGCCTTCGAAAATGTGGAGAAATGTGACATAGCTGCTGGTCAATCGAGTTTTTTTCTCGCTTGTCTGTGTTTGGTTTCCTCCTCCCACCTGTAATTGATGGGTTGAGGTTATTCTTGGATTTCAGTTTCAGAGTTTAATCGTTTTAGTTACATAAGATTTTAGAGCATGCGAGGGATAGGATATTATCCACCACTATAATACTCGGCTTACTCTGGCAGTGCTCGTCAAATTACCCGAAGGTTGTGGTCGGAAAATCACCTTGTTCTTGCTTTAATGTTCACTTATAGAACTGTCTCTCGATATCTGCTCTGCCGGTCTTACTCTATGTGTTCGTGTACTACTCGGTATTATCTGGTTATTGCATAGGATTTCATTCCTTTAGATTTCGTACCTTATTACTAAGGTGTTTTATGATAAGAATATTGTTTGGTACGATCTGATTTGTGTATGTTTGATGTGTTTAAGCAGGGTGGACCTTATTGCGAAGTGAATAGCGGTGTCGTGATCACTATGTTTTGAACTGGGAAGGAGATTGCACGATTGATGGTCACTGTACAAGGTGGTGGTCAGCTTGTGGTGTTAGTGGCGGTTTTTCGTCTCGTCGACTCCAGATTGTAGAGAATGTTGAGCAGAGATGAGTTGGGCTTGATGTGGTTGGATGAGATTGGGATCTGTTTTGGCCCTGCAGCAGATGTATTCTGGGAAGAGAAAGTGCATGAATGCAGAAATACGGGGTTATCTCAGTCCTGAAGAGGGGACCCCTTCTATATTGTACACGTGAGGATTACAATTTTCACCAAGTTTTCCGATTCACAATAGGCCTGGGAGCAACGTTTACCTTGGCGTTTGTGCTTCCTTGAGGCGAATCTGACTGAAATTGCCTTGCTAAGTCTCCGGAGAGGGTTGGTTATGCCGAGAGAAAATCATACGGACGATTTAGACATTGTCTGAAAAGTCTCGCATCGTTAAGCGTTGCAGCTTGTGTTTCATCTAGGTAGGGAAAGAACAAATTGACTGTGGTTAGAGGGAGCGACTATGCGCTCTGGGGCAGCAGCAGTGCAGAACACATTGACATTGCCCGCGCAACAGGTTCTGACCCGTGCCATAAACAATGCACATGGGCGTGGGCACGCTCAAGTCCAGCCTTTGCATGTAGCTTTTGTGCTGCTGGCTCACGAGGATCCCCTGCTGCGCCAGGCATGTGCGGATACGCATTCTCAGGCCTCGCACGGGCTTCAACAATGCCGCGCTTTAGAGCTGTGTTTCAACGTTGCCCTTGAGCGGCTTCCGCAGTCCTCCTCAAGCAGCACTGTGCATCCTCTGGGGCTGTCAAATGCCTTGGTTGCGGCGTTGAAACGTGCCCAGACACACCAAAAGCGAGGATGTCCCGACCAACAGCAACCGCCGTTGTTAACGGTGAAGGTCGAGATAGAGCAGCTCATAATTTCCATCTTAGAGGATCCCAGCGTCAGCAGGGTCATGAAGGAGGCGGGATTCCAGAGTCAGAAGGTGAAAACCAACCTCGAGAACGCGATAGGTCTGTCAGCTTCACTGCAGCAAGGCAGCGCGAACCTCCCCAGTTACAAACCTTCTGCTCCAGATAATCATCCACTTCCTCTTTTAATGAACTCAGCCAGTAAGTGACTTGTGATTTGAGAACTTTCATTGTTTATCTTTTTAATCTGTTGCCAGTCTTAAGGTTTGTGAATTTTTCATCATCTATGATCAAATTTCCTTCTTGAAGTTAGTTGCCCGTGATTGAATACTTACCCTGAGATAGTGCTGCAACATGAATTCTTTTAAATGTTACAAGATGTGTCGCTTGATTACTTTGGAGTACTTGGTGCGTGCATGCGACGGCCAGCTAGGTCGAGTCTGTTGGTTAATTTCTGGGGATGTTTACTGGACTTGCTGCAAACTCTTAGAGAGCGTTGTTTGTAGGCACGAATTACAATTGTATCATCTTGTTACCTCCAGTGTCTCACCTTTTGGCGTTTTATGTCTATTGTATGTGCAACAGATGGACTCTATGGGAATCAACAGTTTGCGACCTTGGAAAAACCTTCTTTCGTTCTAAAGGAAGATATAAATTTAAGGTTTTTCGCCTGCCACTGTCTTGTGTATATCTTTATAATACTTGTACTTAAGGTTAGGTTTGATGCACGATACGTTCCCAAACACCGTTTGATTTTTATAAAACCTGTTTCGTTCTTTTCATCCATTTAAACTCCGCTCTTATCGGAATAATTCTTATTTTTGTGAATAATATATAATTTCGATTGTTAGAATTGCCATTTAAAGAGTATTAACTATTAACTATTGTGGTTTTGCAGATCGTTAAAAGTCAACGCTCACGACCAAGAGTCGAGGCTTTCTCTTCCTCTTGTTGGTTGTATGGGAACGACAGCATCCATGTCACCATTGGAATGGGACACACTAGAGGCTACTGCAGATAAAAGTTATGTTTGTTGCTCAGAGTGTATGGCTCATTACAATGCAGAATGTAAGCAAATACAGGCACAAGACAGTGGTCAAGCGCCAATTTGTCAATCACCAAGCAGTGAAGGAGAGGGCACTGTCACTCCTTTACCATCTTGGCTTCGAAGGGCAAAGGACATGAAATCTGAGCTGGTATGCATGCTTATAAGCACTCTATGGCTTAGTGTTATGCCTTGTGTTGCTCTTTAAGTTTATAAATTGTTTGAAAATCGATCATGCCTATGTTTTCAATTCACACAAATCAAGTTCTCAAATTCCACTCACGAGTGATTTTTTTGAGTTTCAGGAGATGCCCCAGTTGCATTCACAGCAACTTTATCGCAAATGGCTATTGACTTGTATGACCTCACACCCTGAAAGGCAAGTCAATTCAGTTTCTTCGCCAGGTAGAGATGGAGGACCCAGTCTGCTACATCATAGCTGGATTAATGCTAGTATACCCAATAATGCTGAAAACTCTGGTAATAATCTCTTTCTTACTCATTTGGACATTTTTGAAGTTTTTTTTATTTTTTTATTTTTTTTATTTTTTTTTGGAAAGATGTGAGCTTTATTTCTTCATTTGTAATGCTAATAATAATAACAGTGGTAATATTAGCTCCTCCTCCTGCTCCAAATGTGTTTTTACTGATTGATTTATCTCCGTTGAATCTAGGGTTGGTGATTCCAAAGTCAACGCCTCTTCAATCCAAGGACATGACACCGCCTCCAACTCAGAAGCCAAACCTGTCGTCGCCTCTTCCACATTGGGCTCGTGGTCTTTCTTCAGCTGCCGTGCCAGATTGTTCATTGACTAGTAACGCCGGTACAGCTGATTCCAAATTGTTCAGGGTGGAGACCGCAGAGAAGCAAGTAGAGAGTTATCAAGCCAATGGGAAGATTTCGCGGCAGGAAGGACAAGGGTTGCCTGAAGATGTAGGACCTGTGTCAAGTCCAAGCCCTTTGTCGAAATTGAATGCTTCTTTGTCAATCACAAGTCCAAGCCCCTTATCGAAATTGAGTGCGTCTTTGCTTATTGGTAAATCTAACCCCGCTCCAAGCCCAAGCCCTCTATCAAAAATTGGCTCTTCTATCCCTAGCACAAACCCGAGCCCCTTATCAAAATTGAAAGCTTCTTTGCCCAAGTCCTCTGCATCGTCATGTCCTCTTAAAGGGAATGTTTTGTCGAGACCAAGTCCTTTGTCAGTACTTAAAACCTCGAAGCCCTCATCCAATTCACCATTGAAGGGGAATTTCACTCTTGTTCGTCCTCAAAATCTTTCTCCTAAGCCTTCACTGAACCAACCAGTTGATATTCTGGCAAAAGATGATCAACCTTCCCTCTTTGATCACAAGGCTGCTGAAAGGCTCAAGCATGTATACAAAGGTTTGTTAGACAGGGTTGCGTGGCAGGGCAGGGCTGTTTCTACAATTGCAACATCAATAGTGAATGCACAAACTGGAAGGGGCGCGTTACGGGGTAATATTTCTAGGGCAGATACATGGTTACTTCTGTTGGGGCCTGATCAAGTTGGGAAGCGGCTTGTTGTTGATGCTCTTGCTGAGCTTGTATTGGGGGTTGGTGCGAAGCCAATTTGTTTTGGAGATTTGGGATTCTCAAGATGGGGAAGAAAGGTTGAAGAAACCGATGGCTTACAGCTCAGAGGTCGTACAGCAGAGGATTCGGTCGCTGATGCTATTCGTGCTAATCCTCTTTCTATTTTGTTTCTTGAAGATATTGACCAAGCTGACTTTGTTCTTCGATCAAAGCTAACCAAGGCTATGGAGACTGGCAAATTTTCCGATTCAAATGATAGGCATATCAGTGTGGGCAACTCTATCATAATAATGACCTCAAGATTGGGAGCAGATTGTAACTCAGGAATAGGGAAGGAGAACACTTTTTCTGAAGCAAGAGTTTCTTCCTTGAATGGTGCGAGGATGTCATTACTTCTTCGACCGCCCAGGGAGCAAGAAGTTGTTTTTCAAGGGGATTCGGATATTAGTGTTGTGAGAGATACGATCTCTGCTTCGCTTCTGGAGAAGCCTGCGAACTTGCTGTTTGAAGGTCAGCTCTTGAAAAGAAAGCCCAGTGGCTTTTTAAGTAGGGCCCTAAAGAAATGTTCGACACCAACTGGGCGCAGTGTCGCCTTGGACTTAAATCTCTCTGCGGAAGAGAACGAAGCTGTCCTGACAGAAGCGGTGGCAAGTTTCAAAGAAAATGCCACTAAAGCATGCACCTTGGATCCAATCCTTCGTGCTGTCCAAGAGGTGTTATCTCCAAAGTTTGTCTCTCTGGTGGACTGTGCAGTAGTGTTCGAGCGTTTTGACTTAATGGGGCAAGCGAACTGGCTATTATCACAATTATCTAGTGCGTGCTTTGGCCTCATACCAAAGGTTTGTTCTAGGATCGAGGTTGACTTTCAGCTTTTGGAGCACATGGTCTCAATCATCTGGCGAACACCAAATGGTCGCCTAGCATTTGAAAACTGGGTTGAAAAAAAACTCAAATCTTCCTTAAATGCTTTTACGTCCCACTCAGGTGTGATCGAAAATAGGGTGCTGAGGTTCGCTTATGAAGACAGTTTCTCAAAGGAGCTGTGCTCTAGTTCAGAGCTACCTCTTCAAATCGAAATAGGCTGCAGTTGAAGTTCTATTTATTTGCCTTTCTTTTTATTTCCTTTTTAGTTTAAATTTGTTGCGTTCAAGTATGCTGCTGAGTGTTTAGAAAACCTAGCAGCGTGTCTTCCTACCGCTGCTTAGTTTAGGACAGATTCCTTGAAGTTAAGGATGTGTGTATAAAGATACACCCAGCGTGCATACCTGAAGGGTTGAAAAGTGTTGAATTCACAGCGACCCTAGAAAAAAGCGTTAAGATTGTAAACTGCTTGGAGGCATTTGTACTAATCATTTTGATCTATTCCACAGCTTTTACACAAGTCTCCATTCTTTCTCCAGCTGTTGGTCTAATCACGGTTAAACTTTCTTGTACATCTTGCAAGCGTGTACGGGAATCTACGCCCTCATTCTGGACTGTTGATAGTGCGTATGAGTAGCCAATTGCCAAATTTTATGTTATACCACAAAATGTATTTGAACACACGGTTCAAACTGACACTTGTTCTTATATTTCAGTCTCTACTCATTTGTCGTGGCTTCTGTGATATATCAAGCAATCCTTGAGAAGTATAGTAAATATATCATGATATATGATGAATCTTTGACACTTTGAATGTTCTGCTTCATTGGTAGCAAATAATTTCATATCTCCAGGTCCAGTATACTATGTATCATTTTCAAGTGCCGTTTTAAAAATACGTCTCAAAGGTCTCAAAAGTTGATCTCACAAGATTACTTGTGGGAAATACTCTTGTTACTTTGCGCATGCTGGTGTAGATTTTCAGTACTATCATATTCCTTCATCAATTAAGTAACTCTTTCAAGGCTCAGAACGCTCTGCAAGTCAAGAGAATCTATCTTATAGTCCAGGCTGGGCTCTGCCTCCGGCTTTAATTCCCATGCTTATCTTGCTCGATGGACGGATCTCGACGTCCTCACGAGAAGAAACTGCATCTCACTTCTCCGTCGGACGAAGGTTTCCTTTGTCTTGGTCCAAAACTACCCACTCCACCAGTACTGGTTTCCACTATCCGGATATGGACAATTCTTAGGGGTTTGACACTGTGTTCAGATTCTTCGGTTATCAGCCTGTGTTGTTGCAATTCCTTAACTTCCAATTTGAAGTCAGCTCGTCGTCAGTTAGAATGTCACAAGTGTGTTCAGAATCATAGCGCAACGCGTTTTGCTCTTGGTTGTTGGCATTGAGAATTGGGTACTGAGTTGGTGGGAGGAAGATTGCGGAACTCGTTTTGTGCTGTTGAACAAAGGGCTGTTGCGGGAGGTCGGAGGAGGCTGACGTTAAGAGAGCTGTGCACAGACGAGAGAAGGTGTGTTTTTCCACATCAATTCAGTTTAGTTGATGCTGTGCCACACATCTCTATGAGGATTATGAGTAGGAGGCTTTATATTCATTCTGCGTTTGGCGCATCGTTTTGTTGGGTGGGGGTGTTGACTGGTCGGGGGTATGGAGGACTTTTGCAAGAATTCGGAAATAGTCCTGTTCGCATTCAAGCTTTCGAAATGGCTGTGTTGTCTGTTTGAATTGAACGTGATTTTACTTTTGACTTCGTGAGAATAATTTTTCAGGTTGTGCCATCGTCCCGTCATCCATCCGACTCAAAATTATACTCACTGACGTGGTTTTTACTGGTGCATCGAGGTTTTTCTCATTCTTCTGTGTATGTATTGTAACCCAAAGAGGGTTTGGGGTTTAAGATGTAGGTTATGGGTTAGATACGTTCTGAACATCAACTATGATAATTCTAGTATTTGCGGACCCCTTTCAGAAGTGCGTCCAAAGAGATCCTTTTCTAGACTAGTTGTACTTGCGTGTTTATTACTGGCTACGAATAACTCAGTGCAGAGGATTGAATGTTCTCTGATGTTTACCCGATTTACATATGAGGTTTTCATGAGGAGACCAATTAACCAGTTTCTAATGTCTTTGTGTTTTTGTTTGTTTAACATATGCAGGGTGAAGTTTTTCGCAAAGTACATGAGAAGGTGTGGATGTTTCAAGACATACTACCGTTATTTTGGGTTCTTCTGATTACAGAGGAAGCCAGACTCTTGTTTCAATGATCTCTTCAAGCAACCAGCCTGTTCATCGTGGCTTTCTTACCCTTCCTTCATCATCAGCCCTTGATGGTTGGTCAAGTTATTCAGGCAATCGACGGGGTCGTAGAGTGGTTGTAAATGTCTGTGTTAGAACATTCCAAGAACAGCTTAGCTTAACCGAAGAAAAGGAGCGGACGCGTTCGGTCAAAGATGTATGGCGCTCAAAGAGAAATGGAGGACAGGCAAAGAAATGTTCCGAAGCAGCAGAGAGCACAAGCTATGTTGGGGAGACAGTCCATAAAGATCGCCCACTTGACCCATTAACGTTCCTAGCCACAAACCCTAATTTACCTCTTTCTATACGTAATGAATTCTCTCTTGCAAATGTGGGTGGTACCACATTACCGTGTGATACATCAGAAAAAAATTCAAAAAGGAATGTTTCGAAGAAGCCTTCACAACTGGGAAAGGACGTCTGGCGTTCAGGTTCCAAGCTCTTGGCTGAGGAGCAGTTGGCTGACAAATCCGAATTGGCGACATCATCAAACAAGTACACAAGTGCTAGAAGTGACAGGTCGAGGAGCGTCTCTGGAAAGAACGTTTGGAGAGGAAGGAAGAGTGACGATGGTCCGGCAATGAATATACAATCCTCGGGTAACACGAACAAAAGTCGAAAATCAAGGAAGCGGTTGTATTTGGTGGATGTCCACCCTTTGTGTTACAATGGGAGTAAGGTGCAGCCAAGAAAGGTAATCGAATGGATGACTCTACTTTTCTCTGAAGTTGTTCAAGACAACCCAATTATTGCAGTTATGGATGGTGAACGGGGAAACGAATATAGAAGAGCACTTTTGCCTAGTTATAAGGCAAAGAGGAACTTTTACAGGCCACTTGGAGCAGGATACGGACACTCAAGCGCAGCCAATGACTTACGGAAAGCTTTACCATTAATTCATGGGTTCCTATCCCTGTGTCACATACCTGTGGTGAAGCAGGAGTTTGCAGAAGCGGACGATGTTATAGCTACTCTGGCGAGGCAAGCACGTCACAAAGGTTTCCAGGTGGTAATTGCCTCACCAGACATGGATTTTCAGCAACTTCTCACTCCCGATGTGCATATGCTACTGCCAGTCCCTGAGCTTGGACGCTGGTCTTTCTTCACGCTACAGAATTATGTTGCACAGAACACAGCTACTCCTGATTTAGAGCTCGGATTGAAGTGCTTGTTGGGAGATGTCAGTGATAATGTTCCTGGCTTGCCGGATGTTTCGCCAGGATTTGGGAAAAACACAGCTTTGAAATTGATGCTAAAGCATGGCTCATTAGAAAATTTGCTAGCTGCAGCAGCTACACGTACAGTTGGTAGAGAATACATACAGGATGCTCTTAAGAAACATGAGAACTTGCTTCGGAGGAATTTGCAGGTTCTTAGTCTGCGCACAGATGTTGATGTAGTTCTGGAGGAGGAGTGGTGTCGGTCACGGTGTATTGATAATGATATCTTGGCCCTACAGCTCTTAAATGAAAGATTGCGAAGTCGGTGATGTCAACCTTGGAGGCAACTTACGAGCTTTGGAAACGTTCAATCACTTGATTTTTCTCTTGTGGCCCAAAATCACTGAAAAGTTTTGGTGGTAGTTATATTTCAGCGGGTCAAATGTCATTTGGATTAATTGTTTGCTGCGATTTGCTGCCAACCCAATATGGCTGTCTGATTGTTTTGGTCAATGGAGGTCAGGATGTGTCTTGCCAGAAAATTGTTTCGGTCCAGACCCACTCATTAACGCCCTTAGTGAACTTGAGTTTAGAAGTTACTTAATTAATTGAGGACTATTCTCCAGGCAAAAATCCATTGCAGCTGCTTCACTGTGCGGGTTGGACTCCAGATATAAGCAAGCGCTTCTTTTTGTGTTCCTCATTAAGGGAAGGGTTAACATCAGTATGAGACTTCCGTCCCAAACCGATTCCTACGATATGATACATTTTGCAAGTTAAATGTGACCATTGATGAGAGGAAAAAGTGAATGAAAGATCTATGTGAATTTTTAACAGTGTAGAAGAATGGTTCATCTTTCATAAAATTTAGAACTGTTGTAGTATTCTGTGGTCCACCCTCAATAATTGTACCTTTTTTTTTTTTTCTTTTTTTTTTTTTTTTTTTTGTGCTTTTCAATTTTGACAGTCATAAAGTATAGGAACTTGGTCTCGATTATCATACAAATTTATTACTAGAAAGTATATACCGGGTATTCACCGGTTATCAACCCTATGGCTCCCAACTCAGCCATCCATTCACTCACTCCGTGTGACATACAGACAAGCCTCAGATTCCTTCCTTCGTTCTGAAGTTGTTGTTGTCTTTGTGTGTCTATCTATATTTGCGGCTAATGAAGTTCAGTTCCAGTTCAGTTCCCAAGGATGCTGAACTACGCAAGCGCAGACATGGCTGGACTGCAAGGAAGGACAAAAACAGACACCAACTAATGCCGAAATACTTTAAACCATGTCACCCACTTGAAACAACCTGTAGACCTTGACCTAAACTGCCTTTGCACAAATCCAAAAACAACCATTCTTCCTGTTGAAAGATTCCAAGTCCATTCTAAGCCCACTAATGATTGACAAACTTTACAGGATGAAGTTGGTGGTTTAGTATGATGGTGGTGGTGGTTTTATGTGTTATTATGGACAGTTTTGGCCAAGTCTTGTGTTGGTTCAAGTTGGTTCAAGGGTCAAATGCAAAAACTGATTTGTTGATTTTTTTCAATTAAACCACTACAGTAATTCATTTTCTTTCTTTTGGAGCACATCAGAACTTTATTTTTCCACCAAAAAATATTTTTTTCCAAAAAAAAAAACCCCTACATTACTGAAAAACCTTAAGTTGACGGTTTAAAGTATTCCAACGTTAGTCCCTGAAACCAGAAATCAGGTGAAGCGCAACGCCTGCCACCTTTTCACCTTCATCTTCGATTCACGCACCAGAGCCGCACATAAGCAAGCGCAGGAGGTCCATCTGTCAACTCTCAGGAGAGACGCACATAATCAGCTCTCCCCATATTCTAATGTTTATCGATTTGAAATACCATGAATGTTGATTTCCAACATATGGGAAGATCTTTGATGATTTTACAAGAAAAAAAATCGCGAAGAATCATTCGTCGTGAGCATCATAAATTACCATTGTGTGAGAGAGAGCTGCCACACTGAAATTACAGAGTCCAGGAACCCACACTAACAAAAATAAAACTGTGATTCGGAAACTCTGTTCACACTGTCGAGAGCAATACACCGGTCCCAAGTATACCCTAGTTTGCACCAAAAAGCAAAAGCTACCAAAATTGCTACGTTCGGGAAACTTTGACTTTTTACATTCGAATTCGCATTATTTATTTATTTTCCGAGAACAGTCAAAACATTCTCTATTTCTCATACAATTGCCAATTTTCAAATACAAATACTGTTATTAATTATAATAAAATGCGATAATTGAAATAACGACAAAGTTTCCAACACGTGTTGGGTTGACTATTTGGACACATGGGGATAGTCTTATGGAGGCTGTCATGATTATCAGCTGGCAGATCCAGGTGGCGGCATCACATCAGAGCCTCCCAACATATGGGAAGACCAGGAGGGTCTTACATGGAAGGCTGGGGGGGGGGGTCTTACATGGAAGGCTGGGGGGGGGTCTTACATGGAAGGCTGGGGGGGGGGGGGTCTTACATGGAAGGCTGGGGGGAGGGTCTTACATGGAAGGCTGGGGGGGGGTCTTACATGGAAGGCTGGGGGGGGGGGTCTTACATGGAAGGCTGGGGGGGGGGGTCTTGCGAAGCATGAGTCAGAAATTGCTAAGGGGGTGAGAGAGTGTGTTTCAGGGCGTTGAGATGCAATAATGGTATTGTATGTATAGTACCTAAAACCTAAATAATTCTCACATATTCAACTCAAATGTTGAGAAAAGTCTTAAATAATTCTTTATTCTATATATCAAATAGATATATATATATATATATATATATATATACGGGAATGATAAATAGACCCAAGTTTTTATTAAATTGATTCACCCATCATGAAAAAAATAATGATTTTTGGATTCAATTCTCCATTATTATTAGATTTGCAACCAATAAAAATCAACCACATTCATCATGATTACCTTATTCTTCATCAAGGGTGGGTCTATTTAGTAAAAAAACATGGGTCTATTTAAAATTTCCTTATATATATATATATATATATATTAAAGTTAAGTTTTGTTATAACACTGATTTTTTTTTAAAAAATAAAGAAATTGGGTTTAAAACTGCAATCCTCTTGGGTGCTATTATTTGCAATCTTTGGTGCAACTTCTACTCCACCGTGTGTGAGGTCATTTAGAACCAATACAAACCTTTCTATCAACCATTCAGAAACAATGAAAGACAAGGTTTTTCTTCCAAAGGATTTTGAAGGAACTTTTTGTTTTGTTTTGTTTTGTCTTTCCAATCTTACTTTCTCTTCAACATTGATGTATGTTCATGCAAACCTCACCACAGCATTATTGCCATGGAGTGATGGTCATTTCCCTTTTTTTTTTTTTAATTTTTGTATTTATTCTATTAAATAATAATTTCCCCTTATTTAGCGAGTGCAAGAGATTTGTGTGGACTATTGAAGAATGGATTGCACAGCTGTCACCCATATCAGCTAATATTGTAGAGTCTGTGATTCTCACGGTTTCTCAAATCATGCATTTCTTTCAGGAACTCACTCAACTACATTGTAATTTATTTACTTATTTATTTGAACAATAGAAAAACTGATGAAATCCCTGATATAATGTTGAAAATTTCTCCCTTTGATTTAGACAAGTCCAACTCATTTCAAAGGCATTGATTTAGCACTGTATATTATGGCTTCATATTTTCAAATATGATAAATGAATAGAGTGACTGAATATGCTAATGAGATGTGATATGATGCTGTGTTTGCTTTAATATTGGCAACCTTAATAAGTTGGTGAAACGTGTGTGCAAAATGCTAGAGAATAAATAAACAAATAAAATGGAAAATGTATCATACAGTGTTTGCATATTACCTTTACAAGTCATGGTATAATTTCTAACTTCAGCAGATAGTCATCCGTATATGAGCATTTATATTTATATATTTGTTGCTATACTGGTTTTGGGAAATATAACACTTCGGTTACACATTTATTTTTAAATATTTGAAAAAAAAAAGGTAATATGATTTAATGTGTACTATGAGATATCTAATGTTTTGCATTCATACAATTTGAATATATGGTGTCCTCATTTTCAAACACCAACTTTGGGTAGTCTGCTGCTAATTGTTTTACACAAGTTAAAAAGTAAACGACACACCCATTAATTCAGGATTTTACAATGAATATATTGGCAAAATATGAATCAATTATGATCGTGGTGTTTGTGATATTTTATAGATTTCATTTAGCTAGATCAATTTATTTTTAGTGAACATTTTTGTATTACTTTTCTTCCGGAAAGTATTCGAATATGCTGCACAAGTCATGTGTTTTTTTATTCTAACTTTGTTCGAACCTACAGTATTATCCAACATGTGTTAAAAACAAAGGGATTGTGTTAAATTCAGTATTGCAAATGTTAAACACGTCTACTTTACAACCATAGATTTTATATGAATATGTTTAACAGCTGCATTTACCTCAAATGACAATTCTATCACAAACAACAAAAATGAAAGGTTTGAAAATAAATAAAAAATAAAAAATAAATACCATATGGCTAAGATGTCAAAATTTTATACATATTTTTTTAAATACCAAAAAATTGTACGTATCTCAAGATAATGCCACAATTGTCATATTGGAGGCAAAATCAATACTTGTTTATTTTTGGAGAGATGGGTTCTAAGAAACAAGGATTATTTTTGGGCAAGACACGTAGGATTGTGCTCCCAAGTCCCGTAAAAAAGCAATGGTAGGGCCAAACGTGGGGATGATGGCTATTTTCTCAAGTATATATTAAAGTCGATGTCACAGAAGCAAGTTCTATTTGTGTTGTGTTGAGACAAAGGATTGACCGAATTTCATGACATTCTCTGGTTTGGAGGTGGGGGATGGGGGGGGGGGTGCCTCCCAAAAGTTTTTTTGACTTGCCAAATGTGAGCTAACATGAGATTAACCCATTATCTACTAAAATTTTCTGTATCTTTACCTTATATTTTTAGATAAAATGTATGTATATATATATATATATATATATATAGCAATATTTCCTTCTTCCTTTCCCCATTCATTTTAGCAATTTCCTCTCCCGTCCACCCATCTATCCATCCTTTCTTATAAATATATATACATTCTTTCCTAAAGAAAAGACAGATTGAAAGTAAGTAAGCATTGACATTAGCAACCAAAGTGCAGAGTGGGCCACCAAAGGGGGGGGGGCATATCCCAGCTGCATATGCCCCCTCCCTCAGAATGTTTGTTTGTGTGTTGCTTAGAAACTCTCCCCCATAATCCCCCCCCCACACACACACAACTTTACACATTTTTCTTCTTCCACAGTATGGAAGTGTATTTCCATTTCTCATTCATGCTGAGTATTGTGAATCCCCACTTGGGTGGAGATTGAATATGAATAAGGAGACACAGACACACATGTGTGCGAATAACGCGATCAGAACATGCTGTCGTTGGTTTTATTCGAAGGACGAAAGGTGTTGTGGAAGTGTGGATACATTGTGGGTTAATCGGGACTGACTGACAGCGTGGCCAGTGCAGTGAGGGATGATATGCTGCGATTCTCTGAGACCACACAAGAGCCGGGTGATGTGGATTGTGTGTTGTTTCCAGAACATGGCTTGCAGGGTCGGGTTTCTGCAGTAGAAATGGAGATAGGATGAAGGAGACGAAGCAGAAAAAAGAGGAAAAAGATCAGCAGCGCATCTGGACAAGCACAGGGTCTCGGCGCATTAAAATGCCGTGGGTGGCCCCGCTGGAACGGCGATCCACAAACGGGGATGTGGATCGAAAACCAATTGGCGATGTCTGGCTAAGGACAGACACTCCCTTTCGACGACGACGACGACGTCGTCGGTGTTGTTATTGCATTATCTATTTGTTTTGTTTCGTCGCTTGTGAGCGACTTCGTCCATTTCGGGGCTAAGGGCGGCTCTATATATACCCTTTCAGCCTCGATCATCTCTTTCCGTTTGTGTGTATCGACCGCTGTCATCGATCAATGTTTTCCGATCTGGTCCAATCTCTGGAGTCTGATCGAATTCATCGAAGTGTATTGCAGTTGGAATCGGTGTTGCAACCTGAAGGATCGTCCGTCTGACGCTGTACTAGCTCCTGTCAGGTTGTGCTTAGAGGAGTGGGTCATCGCCGTCTGGAGAGCACGCAGAGCTGCACAAGCGACGGCGAGGCTGCGAGGTTTCTAGAATTGGGTGTGAGTTAGATACAGATCTGATCTGTCGATTCGCGGTTCCGTGTCAGTGCGCTCTGAGATTCCCCCAGCCTTCAGAAGGCTGTTTTCGTGTTGGGGCGATCACTGTTGACTGCTCGGGGATTTTGGTGCCTCATTTGGCATCAGTGATTAATTGCCGCGCGGTGTCAGTGAGGTAGTCTTGTTTTCCAACCTGCAGGTCGACGTTTAGATAGTGTTTTCGTGCCTCTAGACCGCAGTTTAGTTGTCGTGGTGATGCTGATTTTCTAGGGAGATTGGGTTGAGTGACTAGTTTGGTTATTCAATTTATCGCTGAGTTATGACATTCGCGCATGATGACTCATCTCGGTGTATCTGAGATGCGCAACATGTTTTGTTGTTGAGGAACTGAGATCCGAGGAATTTGATTCCGCTGAACTATGCAAAGTAGCTGTTGATTTATCGCAAAGGAAGGTGATTGAAGCAAGTCACCATGAGGCCGGACTGTGGTCCTCGTTGTGAGGATGTGAGGAGGGCGAAGATCATACCGCAGGAGTGCGACTTCCGTCATGTGCTGTCGCAGAGATCGTAGAGGTTTGTGGCATTCTATCAGACCCCGCTACAGTAACCTCCGAGAGCTAGCATTCAGTTACGAAGTCCCATCATCTCATCAGAATTTAGGGTGTGCGTTTGCACCGCGGTCGCGTGCCCGACGAAATTTGTGCGAATTTGTAAGACAAGGAAGAAAAAGACAAACAGCTTCCGTTAGGATTTATAATCATGTCCCGCTGAGTACACTGGCGCGCTTTCTGAAATACTTTGGGTTGCTCGAAGTTGTGTACTTGGGTCTAGCACTAGTGGGCCTTTGAGGCAGTTTACACTGGGACATACCAGCCAGGACACCACAAAACTGAGCAATCCTGTTGAACGAGAGGGGAAATTTGGACTCAAGCAGTTTGCATTAGGGATTCAACTTAAAAGTTCTTCAAAAGAAGGTAGTGCTTGCGTTGCACCATTCTGTCAGTGAAATGGAAAAGCGCCTCCTTCGAATCTAAAAAAAACTAAAATTCTTTCTTGGGTTCACCTTGGGTCCACTTTACCTTTCGTTCTCGAAGGGTTTCATTTGGACCCGAGTGTGATCCATCTTTGAGGGACAAAGCTGATAGAGCTGCCACAACAGAGCTAATATCCCCTCAACTTTTAAAGCAATATCAGTACATGGAGAAGGATTGCAGATGTTATGGACTCTTTCGGTTCAGGAGACACGGTTCTGGGAGGGACGTCAAATCTTCATCGAAAACCATTGTCAAAAGAATCTCAAAAGAGCACTTGCTTCGCTATGAAGCTGAGGACGTTAAGAAAGGTTCTCACAAGGGAGGCCGACCGGCAGCCAAATCCGCTCCACTCAGCGTTTACTATCCTCCGCTCATAACGACTGTCGGTCACGATCACGATGTTGAGAGGAAAATCTCCTTCAAAGAACTGCAAGAAGCTATGAAACGAGCATCTAGTTTACCACAGCCGCTGCTGACCCGGCACCGCATTAAGGAGACTTGTCATGAGTTTCGATCCAGGGTATGAGACCACTCTCCCGCGATGGCCTCTTCTTCCCTCACTTGGTTCCTTCAAAGCATACGATTCTTTTCATGTTCACATCCTCCATAGAAAATGTTCTGGTTGTGTACTAATTATTTGTGTTCGATGAGTAATTTGGTGATTGTTGCTGTTCGGATGTGCAGGACGCTGAAGGAAACAAAATGGTGAATGAGTACGTATGGAAGTGCAAGCTTGGAACAGGAAGCTATGGTAAAGTGGTGAGAACAGATTCTACTCCCCGATACACAAGCGTACATATACATATTGGGTGTGAAGTCTTTTAGATGCCACAGCGGATACTCCACTCTTTTGTTATTATAATACTAATCTGCATATGGTTTCGCGTTTTGTCATAATTTTGTCATTAAACCTAGAAAGTTGAGGCAGCCGCTCAATTGGGTTAGGAAATATAGTTTAGTAACATTGAGCCCTATTATCTGCTGTGCGAACGACCTCAAATTGGACTCATCGGTGTTTGTGTTATGAAGACTTCTTGTGAGATCTTGCTGTCCCGAGTTCCTCTTGTTTTGTTCGCTTGGTCTGAAAGGGCGACCACGCACTCAATTGTTTGAGGGGTCAGCAAAAGAGAATTCAAATACCAAGACCGTGCTGGATCTGAAATTCTAGCTTTTCAGTTTCTTCGAAGTTCAATATCAAGTCATGCACTTGCAGCATAAGCCAGTTGTATAATTCTACGTCAATATTTGCCAAAATCTGTGCAGGTTTTGTACCAAAGTAAGAAAGACGAAAAGCTGTATGCAATCAAGGTGTGAAACAATACTTGTTCATCTCCCTGCATTGGCCTGCATTCATACAGTATGAATACGGAGATCAAAAGAGCAGAATATGTGGGCATGTTCGGATTGGCTTTATTGTGTTCACTAACGGGAACTCTTATGGCAATGGTAGATTTTTCATAAGTCTCGGCTTTGCAAACTGCGGGTTTCTACGACAGAAACTGCCATGACCGATGTGCTCCGCGAGGTACAATGTTAACTCCACCATCTGCTGGGGCTTGCAAGTCTAACACGTTTATTTGATCACCGCAAAATCATCAATCAAGGAGGCTTGCAAGTATATGTATATATATATATGTATATCCTAAGAAGCTGGTGCACAGAAGCATTTGAGACATCTAAAACGAACCCCAAATTATCGTCAATCTTCATGCGAAATGCTGATCCAGTGTTTGCAATTGTGGGAACAGGTGTCCATAATGAAGCGGTTGGATCATCCCAACATTGTGAAACTTTATGAGGTCATTGATGATCCGCAGAGCGATAAAATGTATCTGGGTACCTGATGATCACCTTGGTAAAAGTAGCAGTGATTTCATATGACCTATTGCTGCAGAATGTCCTACTTTTGGAATTCCTTACTGGATCTATGTGTGTACAATTTTCGCAACTGCTCCTAAAAGACCAGTAGATGATAGTATCATGCACAGGAATCTGACTGTGTCATCGGATGTTGTGTTCTCAAGTGCTGGAGTATGCAGAAGGCAACCGGATCTTTGAAGGTAGCGGACCACCAGGAGGCATCGGCGAATCAGTTGCGAGAAGATATTTTCGAGATGTTGTTGCGGGCCTTTTATACCTCCATGGCCATGTGAGGTCTTCGTATTTCAGTCTGTGTTTCCTTCATTGCTTATAATAGCAGCCACCGTAAACCAATTTACTCTTCGAACTGGAGTTGGTCTCAAAGGGCTTTGCTGAACTAGTCAGGTCTTGTTTATAACTATTCCAAAATCAACTGACATAGGTTGTACAATGTATCCAGAATATCATCCACGGCGACATAAAACCAGAAAATCTTCTCCTAAGTGGAAACGGTTCAATCAAAATATGTGACTTTGGTGTCAGTCGCATGTTCGAGGTACGTATTCAAAGCAGCGAGTAAACTGTGCACCGGAAGCTTGCAAGCACCAATTTGAACACAACACTTTCCTCACCTCACAATGCTCTCTTTAGTAAATAGTTGTTTGCTCATCTCTGCTAACATCCAACCCCCTTTGACAGGGAGACGATCATGTGAGGCGATCTCCCGGGACCCCTGTCTACACAGCTCCGGAATGTTGCTCAGGTAAACTTTCTCGCTTTCATTTCAAAAGGAACCCTCCTCATCGCAAGGGTGTGCTTGCCTTGAGCCTGTGCTTCGTCATTCTCGAAACAAATCTATCCTTCTTCACCAGGAACTTTGTTGATGTTGTAAGCACGTTACACTGCTGATGGCTTTTTCTCATGCTATTGCTCCACCAGGACCGCATTATCGTGGACGACCTGCAGACGTCTGGGCCTTGGGATGCACGCTCTATGGTATGGTGTTTGGTCGCTACCCATTTGTGGGTGACGGCACATTCCCGTCAATTCACGATGAGGTACATGGACTCCTAAAGCCCTGCTTAACAAACCGTTCCTATTTCTCTCATGGCTTGAAATCACGGGTTATTGAACAGTTCTGAGGTATTGGCTCTAATCACTCAAAGCTCCCCGTCTGCAGATTGTGAAGCAGCCCTTATACATTCCCGGAGGCACGAACTCGGATCTCGCTGATTTGTTGCAAGGCCTTTTGTGCAAAGGTGAGATCTGATATTCTACTGACCGACACTCATCTTCCTGATAGATCTGTGCTGGTAATAGAACACGCGTTCAGAGAAATCAATAGAAAGTGATATAAAACGTGTAAGGAGGAACAAGTTGTGACAGTGTGCTTCTTACTGTTCAGATGCAAGGGTGCGTTTATCGATGCCTGCAGTCGCTTCTCACCCATGGCCAAGTCACGGCCACGGGCACGTCCAAGTGAGCTGCCACAAGAGGGCGTATGAATTCCAGCATTCGTTTCCTTCCAGTGGGTCTCCATTTGTTAATGGGCATGAAGAGCTGGAAAGTCTCGCTAGGTAACCTGATGACCTCTATAGCGCCGAGGCGGACGAAGCAATGGCTGAATTCCTCGTCGGTGGGAAAGTTACAACTCTTGTCTATCGTCTCATGATCGCAGAAGCAGTTCTACTTGATCGTTTTTTTTTTAGTATTTCTGTGTGTAAAAGGCTTGGTGAGTGTGTGAAAGGCTTGATAAGTGGTGAGTATGTGGTATAGTAGAAAAATACATGTGGAAATAAAAACACTAACAGTAACATGTACAGAGGAAGAAGTTTGTGTTACGTTTATACTTGCGTTGAACTAGGTCTTATCTAATGTGTTTAACACGTTTGGTATGATCACAATGTCTGAACCGAAGCTATTTAAACTGAAAATTGCGTTCTCTTCTTGATTTATACACATATTAAAACACATGGGTCTCTGTGTGGGTGGCGTAGCCTCTATTCTTCTTTGACTTCATTCCTAAACTGTAACAAAATTTTAAAAAATCCTTCTAAAATAAAGATAATAAAAGACCATTAAAAAGTAACATTTAAACTTCATTTTCTGATTACAGACAATTGGTGATGACAAGCGTAAACTTCTGTATGTGTGTATGTGCGTATGTATTTTTGAAGGTTTTGGGAAAAGTTTCAGCTTTACTCCATGTATTTTAAAAACGTATGTCCATAAACAGCACACACCACTCAAGAAGAGCAGCCAGACCCTACACAAGTCTCATAATCTCGAGTGTTGATAATCTCTGAACATAAAAAGCAATCATAATCTTTTGCACCTCCAGTTGAACATCTGAGTTTTGTCTTGCTCATTACATCTCTAATTTGAGAAGAAATCTGTCAACAGTTTTATCGCCAAGTTGTGGCAACCCTGCTGAATAATTCGATCGCCGATGAGGAGATCAGGGACGCTGCACAATCGCAGGCGAAGCCAAGAGCTTCCGGAAATGAGGCAGTTTGGCAGAACTAAACACAGAATATGCAACTCACTGGTGGTGAGTAGGGTGGTCATGCTTCTTCTTGGCTTAGCATGTGCCTGGAAATATCTGCCACAGAGTCCATTTCCAACTCCTCACTACGAGCATAGAGTCGTATTTTTCAAGCTGTATTCGGGGGATATGTATCAAAATTGTTTCAACGTCACTCAAACCCTGGGAGGAAACACACTGGTTCCTGCTTCTGTGAGGACGCGGCATCTGACTGAGTATGGCCTGTGTCCGCGGTGCAGGGTTTTTGGTGGCTTTTCGCACACCCACTGGTAACCGATTCCTGCAATCTCAAAAGGAGCGGAAGTTAGGGTTTCAAATCATACGCATCAGTTGTGAGTGTTTATGGAGAAATTAGCTGCAGGCAGCTGTTGTTGAAGAAGATGTGTGATTGATTGCGCATGACGCAGGAACCGAGAATACTATGTGAAGATGAGGGTTGGTAAATCAAAGAAGCTCTTTCACTTCCTCATTGACACAGGTAGCCAGCCTTCATGGCTTCACTGCAAGTGGCCAGCAATTGAGAAGCATCCTGTTGCAGTGAGTTGTTCCCGCATCATGGTTGACGATGGATTGTGTTCAGCACTGGAAGCTAATTCTAAAAGCCGAAATTACAAAACAATAACATACAATTTTTACTTTAATTCAAACCTTGCTTGATTGTTTGCCACGTGATTCATGTTAATTCGAAATCGTCAGGGACCCAACGGAATGTACGTGCCAGAGAAAGAGGTTCAGGTTGATTGCCGATCACCAGAGTGCTTGAGCCTCCAGAGGATACCATCGAACTTCAACAACATTCGCAACCTTTTTCCATGCAATGAACCAAACGATTGGCGATGTACGTATGATATCACATACCTCGACAGATCACATCTTCGTGGTTTCTATGTTCAAGACGTGGTGTCACTGGCGACGCTGGAGGGTGAGCAGCTGGATGCAAAGATAACCTTGGGGTACGCAACACCAAACCATCGTGCAGCTCCGTTTGGATTGTGAGCTTCGCAAGCGTCCAAAGTATGCAGTTAAGTTGGAGTTGGGATGCGGCGGAGTTGAATTAGTGCTTTCAGGTTCTCTCATATGATGATATAGTTGTTCCTGGCATGCATCGTCTGATCGATATGGCGAGGAGGAGTTGGAGAGAAGCCCACTCACTACTGATGGGTTGCTGGGATTGAACAAGGGCACGGAATCATTTGTATCGCAGTTGAAGAGGCAGGGAGCCATTTCATCACACGTAGTTGGGCATTGCTTCCGCTCTCTGGACACCACTGATTTCGAGACAAACTCTGGATTCATGTTCTTCGGCAAAAGCAAGCTTCTGGATTCACTTCCAATTACGTGGAGTCCCATGGCTTCTCCCACTAGTGACGGGTTAGTGTTCTTGTGCTAAGCTCAGCCCAACCCTAAATGACTGGTCAAGCCCACGCCTGTCAGATCTGTCCACACATTCATGGTTAAAGCTTAATCCAGCATCATTCATTTTTAGGTCAACTTTCCCCCTATCAACATGATTCTATGTAAAATTTCGCCAATGAAAATATAACGACAGTTTCATTCTCGTTGTGAAACTCAAAGTGCCGTTGCCATTGAAGCGTGATGGACAAAGCAGTATAGCTGAATACCTGTACAAAGTTTACGTGAAGAAGATAAAGTTGGGAGAATTATCCTTGGAGATGACTGACAAGTCCAATATTATCATCGACAGTGGTAGCACCACCACTCATATACTGGACTCAATATACAATCCTATCCGTGATGAGGTGAGTGTGACATAGAACTGAAGTTATACAAACGTCACTCTCGTATTTGCATAGAATGCCTTGCAGTAATGTGGGATTCGAAGGTTGTCATGCACAAAATTGGAGTGCCAGAAGAAACTTTCTCTCGCACATGAACAATTTCACAACTAGCGTTGAACTTATTTATTTATTTATTTATTTGTTTGTTGTGTGTGTGTACGCGTAAGAGTTACAGGTAGCGAAGCAAGCTCTACTGAAAGGATACGTTTCATTCCAAGGCACGGTTCCAGATTCGTACTACAACCAACTAAAGCATTGCTGGTGCATCCCGACAGGGTATGGGTTCACTCACCGATACTCTTGGATTCCACATCTCGTGTTCTTCTCATTCTTCTTTTTCTTATTTATACAACCAAAATGGAATTCATGATGAAAAATGGAATAGAATTCACACTTGAGAACAAAATTACCACATGCAACACGTCTCCACTGGACGGTGAGAGTTTTTGCAGCGGCGCTCCAGATAGGGACTTCGAGATGCTGCACATACAGCTACAAGAGAGCCGCAGTGGTCACGATCCCGAGAAAGGCAAAGACTATCCACGGCAAACAAAAGCATCGTTGGACTTGAAACCGGAGCAATACCTGATGTGGAAGGTGCAGCTAGCTCATCATTACGCCCTCAAACACAAACTCAACCAATGCAAACAAACCTCCGGCAATGTTTGAGTTGTGTGTCTGGAAAGTGCAGGACTGTTCCGTGGATGGATGCGACCTCCTCTGCTTCAGCGTGGAACCCGAGCAGCAGCAGCAGCCAGAGGGCGAAGCTGCTCACCAAGTCGCCACCATCGGAGGTTCCTCTTTCTGTCTCCACCATCACCCTGCTAAACACACACTTTCATAAGTTAAGAACATGCATAGGTGACAGTTACAGTGACAGAGCGTGCGGGTGGCGATGGCGTGGGGCAGGGTTTGCGCTGCAAGGATTCCTGGTGGTAATGGACGCAGAGCAGGACCAGTTCGGGTGGGCGCGCAGCTCCTGCGACGACGAAGAATACAAGTTTCACTACTCATTTTAAGACTCAAAAGTAATGGTTGGGAATATTTTGAAAACTTTTTTGAAGTGGCTTGAAGGATAAAGTGCAAATTGGTGAGGATCGTTTTGAAAGCAACAACAAAAGCCACCAACCAACATGTTTAATACTGACATGTATCAAAGCAATTCTCTCTACATTTTATGTAAATACCGAAGTAAAGAATGCAAAGCAAAGAACCTGCCTCCCCCCATCTCCGGAACACACACAGGTTGTAAATATATAACCATAAGTAAATAAAATGATATAAAATGAAGTGAATGGAGTGAGGTAGGTCGAAAGGATCAAGCCATGGTGCAATCACGCACTGAAACCTTTGCCTGTAGCAAAGGGAATTTTCAGTGCTGGACACTACACTCTTAGTAGTCGCAGCAGCCATAAAATCTCCTTTCTCGTAAGCTTTGCTGCAAGCTCAGTCAAACTCCACCCTCATATTTGTGACTCTAGTAGCTTCAAGGAACAGTAAAATGAAAATTAGAATAGTGCGTTTGCCAGGAGTCCAACCCGGATCCATTGCTTGGAAGGCATTTATCCTAACCGTGAAATCCCCACGGGGATTAAAAACAAGCACCAAAATGAGTTACTGAAGTGCCTTGGCACGTGTAGTCCTACTATTGGTCATTGTCGGGATGTGCCATTCCTGGGATTTAGATCCGTTGCATGCCTATTCTTATATCTTGAAGACAAGATTGATAAATTGGTACTAATTGGAAATGGTTTCACTTTAGATTTTATTAGTAACCATACGCTGTAGATACTTGTGTTATCATCTTGGATGTCTTGGTCCTAGGTCAAAGTACTGACGTCCGTCTGCCATCCATCTTTGAAAGTTGTCGCCATGCAAGTACTGAGTTGTGGCTCCATAAATTTCTAGGATAGTAATGCTGCCTTGAAATGATGGGTTTTGTTGGGCTGAGTCTACTAGGTGGATGAGATCTTCTGGTCCATATGGCACTGCATCATACCATCTTTGTCTAGCTTCATTAATTCTTTGTTGGCGTTGAGTCGTTCTGGGTGAGTCTAGAGGTTGATCGAGTCGTTCGTATTTCATATTTGTTAGTATCTCTTTGACCTCTCTTTCCATTTCTTCTTCATTAAGTAGGGTTTGATGTAGGTTAGTGTCTATTGTCAATTGTGTTGATTGTAGATTATTGGCCATCTCCATCGGAATTGCTTTGATTACCTCTGCTTGTTCCAGGATGTCCTTGATTTGAGAGGAGGAGGGTGTTTATGTCGGAGTAGAGAACCTGATTTGTTGTTCGTGTATGCCTTTGTCAATCTCATCAAAATGATCATCTATAGCCAAGGATAACCCTCTGCTAGAGTTTGAGCTTGCTGTCTCATCCAATGAGATCGTTTGCCTTGGCCTTAATGGCATTTGAAGGACAGCTTGTGCTAGGTCGTGTGGAAGAAAGGCGGATGGTGGAAGCCATTTCCAGGACGGTGGATTACCAACAGTGGCAAAAACTCTTTGCTGAGTCTAGACCGTGTTGAAAAGGGTTGTTAGCTCAGTGATCTTGTCTTGGCTACATTTATGTCTGAAAATGCTACGCCATACCTCTGCACCAACATGGATTATTATTTTCCACGAGTAGAACAAAACTTTGCCGAGCGAAAACGGATGGCCGTTTAGTTCTTCTTCATACTTTTGAATCCAAATATTCCAGTTAAGACTAGCTCATAGTATATCCCATGGTGTATTATCGTTAACTTGTATCTTAGCTCCTGCATCCCATGAAGATGTCTGAGCAATGTCTGTGTTATTAGGTAGATTTAGTAAACCAAATCGGATGTTATTCCATTGTGAGTAGTCATCTGGGAGGTGACTTTGGGATCTAAGTGTTTTGAGGTACTTCCATGTAGGTGCAACCCTTGGACACTTGAATAATGTGTGTTCACTTGTTTCTGTTTTGTCGAAGTGACATAGTCTACATGTATTTGCTGATGAAGCTTTAGCTCTCCATTCTCCTATTGGTAAGCCTTCCGCAAGGTGCAGCCATTGCATGGCCGCTATCTTGCGAGGTATCCATGGGTGCCAGATCCGTTGTGTGAGTTGTCGTTGCTGTTTAGATGAGTAACCCTGTGCCTCCAAATCTTTGAGATCATGCATTTGTTTGCTTGTTTTCCTAAGAGCCTCTTGATATCCCCGCTTGGTTGTATATTGAAAGAAATTGCAAGGTTGGAGGCATCCCAATCTGGCCCATTGCCAGTCCCTAGGGTCCCACCCTAGTTGACTAATAGGAACTGTACCGAAGAGCCATAATCTTTCATCTTCAGTCACAGTTTCTGGGTTATATGATAACACACCACATTTAGCTCCCATTGTTTGAATGATTCTGACATGCTGGTGGTTACCTCGTGGTAGTAGTTGTAGTTGATTGTCAATGGGTTTGATTTCCTCTGAAGGTAGGACAATATAGACTTTACATAGCCACTCTCTTCCGTCTGTTTTTTGTGTATGGTATATGGTATCTATACTCGAGGTTGTGAGTGTTATCCACTCGCCTGTTTTCAGAGGAATCTGAGAAGGAGGGTCCCAAGGAATAGCCCGCTTAAGTGCTGCCCAATGTGTTGCTGTTGTGCGTGAGCATGTAGCTGACTTGATGAAGTTTTCCGTGTGCCATCGTCCTGTTGGCTGAAATACCACGTCTTCAGTCTGAAAAACACCTCTCTTAGCCCATGTATAAAATCTAGAATCTGCTTCAATGCCAAAGAGGGTGCCAGAAGCTTGTCTAATCAATGTATTTCTAAATAGCGGCTGTCTAAGGACCTCTGTTGGATGGATTGGGGCAATCTGTTGCAGGCCGGATTTAGTTGAATTCCAAGATTGAAACGTTGCTCGCCATAGCAGGGTAGATCTTACAGGTGCTGTTCGGCTTGCGTTGATCCAATGTATGTGTCTGGGCCATTTTCCCGCCCCGGTGGGTAGGCAATTATCCTAACCGTTAGACTACAAACGCCTTGGAGGTAGTACAACTATAACCTGTGGGGAACTTATCGTTCGTAATTTTTCTTTTCATAGTGTTGGCTTGAGGCGCTCAGTTGTAAGAGCCGTGGCAGCGTCATTGACTGACGGTGAGTTGCCCCTGCAGACACAGTTTGTTTTGGCCAGACCTGCGCCGCTCAGTCTGTACGCATTTAATTTGTCGTTTCAGATGTGACAAAATTGTTCTTTTACGAAACCCTGATTCCACTTAACTTCGAGGTGAATACTCTCCGTCGAGATTCGTGGCGTTTGTCATCGCCTTGGGGGCAGACCGTGTATCACCTCCAAGGACCCTTGTCTAAGTAGAGGGCGAGTTGAATCCATTTTTTCGGTCTATGTCTGCTCAGAGAACAGTGAGAAAGAGAGTATGTGTATACAGACGTGTGTGTATATATATGTATATATTCATGTATTCGAACAACACAGTGATGTGTGTGATGTGTATGATGATAATGCGCCGTTTTGCTAGTGAACATGGAGAAAGTAGGGAAGCGACAATACACATTCTAGGATGTTTAATTTCATATCCAAAGCTCAAACCAAAATAATCTATATGCTTTGTGTTAGTGGAAGTTGCAACAAAATGTGCTTCATAAATTTAAATAGTAAATAGTTGTATATATATATATATATATATAGTTACATAAATATTTAAATTGCATATTGATATTTGTTCAAATATTTACTATTTACATAAGTATTTCTATAAAAAATTAATGTATTTTTTGTAAAATAGTATCAAGGATAAGAACTCGAAGACAAGTGAGCCTTCACTCAAAGAGAGGTAACAAAATAAACAAGTATATATATTGAAATAGAAACTGGAATGGCTATTGCCAAAAGACAAGAAAACTAGAGACCCTTGAAACTAGACTAGAAGCAAGAAAGGAGTTGACAAGAGTGAAGAAGCCTTCATTCTTGTCTCTATATATACTATCTAACTAGGGGCTACATGGTGATGTTCTATAGGACCTTCAATATGTGTTGACTTTGTAGGACACATGCCTTGACTTAGAAGGCAAGTTTTTCTACGTGTGGGCCACATAGTTAGCTTGATCTTCAAGCTAACAACATGTGTGGCACATGGCCAACTTGTTGACCACGTTTCCAATCCAAAAAGTCAATTAAAGACACCTATAAAGTCAAAGCAGTGTCTAAGAAGCTTCTAAGACGCTTTCATATTAAATATTATAGAATTAACTTACTTTTACCTATTTTTACTTACTTCTACCTATTTGTATATGTAATTATTAGCTTACATGATTATGGCCGTGACATTACCCCCCATTCTAAAGACGAGTTCCACGAGGAGCGGTCATCATATGTTGAAAAAATCTATGATGCGACGAATTGTATTCGCCACATACTCTGATCCTTGTTCTCTTTGAAGATGATTGATAGGACCTCTCAACCATCGGTAGTGTCCCATCCTAGGGCGGGAAGACCACCCAGTTATTTGATCATTGTTGAGGCCTTCGTAACTTCCTTTGAATAGAATATTTGGAACACCATCAGGAGTTGTTCCTACCTCTAGCAAAATCACCAAACATCGGGAGTCCCTTCCCAAATCGTGATACCAAACGCGTTGTATCTCGCCATCGATTCGAGGAAGAACATGTCGTTCTTGAAGATCTTCATCTCGGTTACGTCGTCTTGAAGGTTGTGACAATCGTAATGTCTCATCCGGCAGGTCAGCAAATTAAGGCTCTTGAGTTGAATCCGCTGGTTGTTGGTTCTCCATCTCCTAAGCGTCACTACTACAACAAAGCTATGAACAAGAATTGAAAGTAGATTGTTATCTTGCCTAGATGTTGTTTCTTTTATAAAGAAGATTTTCATCTTGATTTTGATGGATGTCGTCGATGAAAAGCCTCCACCGCCTTTGCTGCATTTGCAAGATTCTTTATTGGCTCCCATGTGCGTTCACTAATACCATATCCGTACTAATGGACAAGATATTACAATTTATTTTGGCGTCGCCTTGAATCTAGGACTTCTTCTACTTCAAACTCTTCATTATTGTACACTTCTATAGAAGGATGTGGAGCTTGTCATCTTCTTGATATGTCCACTGTCTTATATGGTTCAAGAAGAGACACGTGGAATACTGGATGGATTTTCATTGACTCCGGTAGATGTAAACGATATGCAACTGGATTGATTTGTGCAGAAATAGAAAATGGTCTCAGCCTTCGATAGTCCAACTTGTCACAAGGACGAGTGGTCTTGATATTGTAACGAAGTAGCCACACCTTATCACCCAAGATGAATGATGGTTGTTCCTTTCGATAGACGTCCGCATTGACCTTTTGTTATTCTTGAGCCTCTTTTAACTGCGCCTTCATCGTTCCATGTAGCTCCGATAAATGAATTGCCAAATCTTTCGCAGCAAGATTATTAACTTTTGAAAAGTCAAAAGTATCAAGTCGTGGATGATAACCATAATTAACAAAGAAAGATGTTTGTTTTGTAGAAGAATGTACCGTGTTATTGTAAGCAAACTCTGCCAATGGCAAGAGAGTTGTCCAATCATCTTGTTGGTAATTAATGGTACATCTTAAATATTGCTCCAAAACTTGATTAACACGCCCCATTTGTCCATCAGTTTGAGGATGGAATACCGAAGATAGTTTTATATCCACTTTAAGAATTTTGAAAAGAGTCCGCCAAAATCTTGATACAAATTGAGTTCCCCTATCTGATATAATATCCTTGGGTAATCCATGATAGCGATAGATATTGTCAAGAAAAAGCTTAGCTGTTTCTTCACCTGTGATAGATTTTGTACATGGTACAAAATGTGCCATTTTGGTAAAATGATCTACTATCACGAATATAGAGTCATAAGAACCTGAGATTGGAAGATCCGTGATGAAGTCTATAGAAACAGAAGACCATGGTTGTTTTGGAATGGGTAATGGCTGAAGAAGTCCAAAAGGTCGATGACGAGGAGTTTTCGATCTTGAGCAAACATCACATGATTGTACAAAATCTTTAACTGCTTTCCACATTTGAGGCCACCAAAAATCCCTAGATCTCAACTCCAAAGTCTTGTTATATCCAAAATGTCCTGCTGCTGGGAAGTCGTGACGAGCTTGAAGAACACGTAAACATGCTTCTCCTTTTGGAACATATAGGCGTCCTTCGAAATAGAGTAGGTTGTTCTTGAATTCAAATTTAGATAGATCATGAGATTTAGAAGAATTGTTCTTGATATCACGAACAAGAGGGTCTGAAGACATACTTAACTGGACTTGCTTAAGAAAAGTTAAATCAACAGTCAATGTTGATTTTATTGCTTGAAGATGAAATTGCTCTGGCTTCAAGAGAACCATTCTTTGTTGCTCAAAAGCTGCATCTCTTTCTTTTGGTGCAAGATAAGAACGTCTAGACAAGGCATCGGATAAACCTTGTTATTTTTCTGGCCGATAAGTGATGATGAACTCGAATCTTGATAAAGACATGCTCCAACGAGCTTGGCGACGATTTAATATGCATGCTGACATAAAATATTCGAGGTTCTTGTGATCCGTATACACGGTGACTGGATTAGAAGCGCCTTCTAGATAATGACGCCATTCTTGAAAAGAATCCACAATTGCAAGAAATTCTTTGTCGTGGATCTCATAATTAATTTCTGCTGTTGAGAATTTTCTTGAATGAAAGGCTACTGGATGAAGTTTGTCATCTGTTTCCATTTGTGATAAAATCGCACCCAGAGCAAAGTCCGAAGCATCTATTTCCATAAAGAATGCTTTCGAAAAATCAACATGATACAAGATTGGTGAAGAAACAAAAGCTGTCTTTAAAGATTCAAAAGTAACTTCCGCTTCTTGATTCCATTGGAGCTTGTCTTTACAAGTCAAATGTATAAGTGGAGCTGCAACTCGAGAGAAGTCTTTGATAAAGATCCGATAGTAGTTGGCAAATCCCAAAAAACATTGGACATCTCTTACCGTTTTTGGGATCTTCCAATCTATAATAGTTGGAACTTTCCTAGGATACATCATAGGTCTATCATTTGAAATGATGTAACCTAAGAAATCGACTTGAGTAGTGTGGAATACACACTTTTTTATCTTGGCATAGAGTCATGCATCTCTTAATTTTTGTAACACACGACGAACATGAAGTTCATGTTCTTCTGGATTCTTAGAATAGATCAAGATGTCGTCTAGATAACATACCACAAAATCGTCCAAAAACTCTTGAAAAACATCATTCATTAGATGTTGAAAAGCTGTTGGTGCATTTGTAAGTCCAAAAAGCATGACGTTGTATTCAAAATGTCCATACTTAGTTCAAATGCAGTCTTCCATTCATCTCCTTCTTTGATGCGTACTAGATTGTATGCTCCCCGAAGATCTATTTTTGTATAGATCTCAGCTTGATTCAGCTAATCAAGAAGTTTAGATATTAAAGGTAGTGGATACCTATTTTTGATGGTAATCTTGTTGAGTCCTCGATAATCAACACACATCCGCAATGATCCATCTTTTTTCTTCACAAATAGAATTGGAGCTCCTACCGGAGATTTAGAATGGCGTATGAAATTCTTGGCTAGATTTTCTTCAATATACTCCTTGAGTTCAGCCAACTCATTTTGTGATAAACTATAGATTGGTCCGAATGGCGGTTGTGCTCCTTCTTGAAGGTCAATTGAGCAATCATAGGGACGATGTTCCTGGAGTGTATCCGCATTTTTTTTTTCAAATACATCTTGAAATTCTTGATATTGGCTTGGAATGCCACTTGAAGTCTTTTCACTAGTAGAAACGGGTGTAGCATAAATAATGTATGATGATTCTTTCATAGCAGCATGCAAAAAAGCTTTTGCACCTATAAATACGGGTTTAATTGAACTGGACTTATGACTCTCTACTTGATTAATTACACTATTAGTTATACTTTTAGAGAAAGTAAGAGTTCGAGAAATCCAGTTTATTTGAAGGTTGTATTTTTCTAACCACGATAAATCTAAAATGACTTGATTAGAAAGAGATCTAATAATATTAAATACTACAAAACTATTATGATCATTGATTATTACTTCTATAGGAAGGGTTTTGTGAGTAATATCTCCAGAAGACAATGGACGACAATCTATGACTTCTACATGAACAGTTTTAGTTTTCTTTACTAAAAATATGCTATGTCTTTTAGTAAATTCTTCATCTAAAAAACACGCTGAGGCTCCTGAATCTAACAAGGCAGAGACTTTGTAATGTTTAGGTCCTAAAATAACATTTAATGTAAAACAAGAAGAGGGCTCTGAGGAGAGAATAGGACCTTTACTAGATGTTGTGCAAGGTTCCAGTCGCACGATCCCTATTGTAGCTGGACAAACTCGTTTTTCGACATATTATCTTCTTTCACAGCCATACTCCTCATTTTGTGATTGCGTCGTTTCTTTGGACAATGTTGAGCAGTGTGCTTTGGTTCTCCACAATATAAACATAATCCTTCTTGGCGACGATGAATCTTTTCTTGCTCAGTAAGAGGTTTGAAACGTACTACATCAATTTGCATATCCTCTACTTCCGAATGTATGTGTCGAAGAGGTGTTGGTCTTGCCATTGAATTATAGTGACGTTGAGGTCCACTTGTACGGTTCTCAGATCGGAATTCAAAAAGGCGATTGTCACACTTCACAGCAAAGTCAATTGCTTGACTCAATGTTTGAGGATCAGGTAAGTTGAGCATTAATTTTTTTACCTCATATTGTAATCCGTAGAGAAATTGGCTAATAAGTGTAGCATCATCCCACTTGATATCAGTTGCAAGTTGTCGAAATTGTGAAGCATATAACGTTACTGATCGATTACCTTATCGTAAAATACGGATCTTATTGGTTGCAACACGAATTGCATCATGCTCTCCATACATGGATCGAAACTCCGCCAAAAAAGCCTCTAGATTATCCAATATTGGATCTCGTCATTTAAGAAAAGATGAAAACCACGATAGTGCCGAACCTGAAAGAAGCGTACCAATGAATCTAACTTGTGATCCTGGAGTTGGATAGCTTTGGGGTTGAAGTTCAATCACCAGTTGCACTTGATTGATAAATCCTCGAAACTTGGATCTGGTGCCATCAAACTTCTCGGGTAGGATAATTCTTGGTTTTCTAACATTTGAAGGGCGTTCTACCATAGGAAAAAGGATATGGTTTGGTGCAGATGTTGAAGCAACTCCAACTATTTCTATATCTTCACTTCGTGCCAATCTTGTTACTCCTTGTGGTGGTAAATTGAGTTGATACATCGCAAGCATTAACTCCCTCAATTGCTCTTGCATTTGTGCCATTGCACTCTTCATTTCGAGAAGTTCTGCCATGATAACACTTAGAAGAGAGAGGATGTCTAATATCGCTCAAGACAAATAGAAGAGAGGACTTGAGGACAAAGAAAATGATAAGGACAATATCAGTTTAGAAGAGGGTAATCCGCAACTTCTAATATGCTTATATCTTATCAAGAAAAAGGGGTAATCGACTCTTAATCAAGATTAGACAAAGCTCTGATATTGTAGGTGTTTTCTTCTCAATCTGTCAAGAATAAGAACTCGATGAAAAAACAATTCAGACTAGTGAGCCTTCATTCAAAGAGAGGTAACAAAATATATATAAACAAGTATATATATTGAAATAGAAACTGGAATGGCTATTGCCAAAAGACAAGAAAACTAGAGACCCTTGAAACTAGACTAGAAGCAAGAAAGGAGTTGACAAGAGTGAAGAAGCCTTCACTCTTGTCTCTATATATACTATCTAACTAAGGGCTACGTGGCGACGTTCTATAGGACCTTCAATATGTGTTGACTTTGTAGGACACATGCCTTGACTTACAAGGCAAGTTTTTCTACGTGTGGGCTACATAGTTAGCTTGATCTTCACGCTAACAACATGTGTGGCATATGGCCAACTTTTTGACCACGATTCTAATCCAAAAAGTCAATTAAAGACACCTATGAAGTCAAAGCAGTGTCTAAGAAGCTTCTAAGAAGCTTTCATATTAAATATTATAGAATTAACTTACTTTTACCTATTTTTACTTACTTCTACCTATTTGTATATGTAATTATTAGCTTACATGATTATGGCCGTGACAAATAGTCATATATATATATATATATATATATATATAGCATAATTTAAAAATACATATGTATGTAGGTATTTAAAGATTTTATAAAAAAAAATATCATTCCTTATAATAATTATATGTAAAAATTGATCATCTTTAGAGGTTTGATCTATTTTAAAATCTTTATTTTAAAAAAAAAAAAACCAAAAACCAAAAACCAAATTTTGTCAAATTATTATTATTATTATTATTATTATTTTTCTTTGAATTTCAAAACTTAAAATTTGAGATTTGAGATTGAAATTGATTCTTTAAAACGTGAAGAAGTGAGTGCTATCCCATGATTTTATCCTTTAATTTAATTTAATTTCTTGCATATTAAAAATAAATGTACCGTACTTTAAGTGGTTTATCTAATCTTTGAATTTTCTGTATATATTTTTTTCTTTGTAAATAAGACTTACAGACACCTTGAATAACCAAAGTTGAAAACACAACAAAAATTTGAACGTGGGAACAAGGTTTAGCACAGTGTTGCGTTATTACCGTGATTAATGGATCTCATGACCGTCACATAAAGAGAACCTGGGTAGTCTCGGAGGTCAGAGCCACAAATCTGGTTGCTTAATTACCCGGGCTGAGAACCTGGATTTCGAAGGCTGAAAATATCCGCCTCGAAGGGGCGGGTATGAAGACATCCATCTGCCATGGCTTCACTTGAAGATGATCTCCAGTGCAGGCACAAGCTCGCAGCTCAAGCGGCCATGGCGATGGCGACGGCGATGGCCTCCACCACCTCTTCAACCATGGCACTCCACCGCACTGCGCTCGCCAACTCTGTGCTCTGCTCCTCGCTTTCAGTAGCTCCTCTGCGTTCCGCCAGTTTAGTCAATGTTTTCGGTGCCGAGGGTCTATCTTTCAGGCGTGGGAGGGAGGCTCGGAGCATTTCTTTCAAACGCTACGCTAAGTTCCAGCAGTTTAGTCAGGACGCGGCGGAAGAGATCGTTCCAGAGTTAAACGAATCTCCAGAGGCAGAACAAAATGATGCCGAGCAGTATGTGCAAACTGAATTTTGGCTTTTGTAGTTAAGTACTGCAAGGCAATAATGCCTTTACGGAATTTGTATAGCTACGAGACTTTGTTGTAACTGTTGATTGATTGAATGTTTTGTGGTGTAGCGAGTTCTGAGGTTTAGTTTCCTTTGGGCTGCTTCTCCAATTGCAATAAATCCTTAAGGCGTGAATTGTGGTTCTTGCATTCGGGAATGCGAAATTCATGCGTGGGCATTGTTTTTGTAATTTTCTGGTGTAGTGTTTGTCAATCTTTCGAAAAATATTTCTGTAGAATGGTTTCATTGTGAAGATTTTGACAAGCCTTTTGGAACAGGATATTGCCGCAAAATCTAGAGACTGCCATGATTCATGCCGGTGAATCCACTGGGCTTTACATCAATTCTGGTGGAACACGCGTGATAGTGAGAATTTCCTCAATACTCGTTACCGATCTTTACCGCATTCTTATTGGTGTCTGCATGCAGCTTTTGTTTAAAATCCTGACTTCGGTTGCTGTTGGGACTTGATAGTCGAGACTTGTGCTGAGTAATTTGAGGTTCTGTTCTTGAGTTTTCAGTTCATTTGTTTGGCTATGCAAGCAATCATGGTATAGCTTTTTGAGGGCATTTTCGTGAGCATGCACGTTGCTTTGAACACTTCCATTCGTTTGAATTTCGGAGTCAACGAAGTTTTGGGCTTGAGCTGGACAATGAAAGAAATGAAACATGAAACATGAAATACATACATATTTGCATGTATCTTGATGAGATGTACGATGGTGAGTTCCTACATTGCATCATCGGCTAACACGATAATGTTAATATTGACACAATAAATTGGACAGGCAGAATTGCTCGTACCGGAGTTGGTGAATCTAGACGAGGATGGTGCTCAACAACGAGTTTGGGATCTTTCTAGATTGTTTCTTGATACCTTGCAAGAAACTGTGGGAGAGCAGGTTTTTGTTTTCTAACTGAAGTCCTATCTGTTTTGTTGCGTTTTGTAGTTGTGTTCCTGAGTTGTTGCTTGTTTTATGAGTCTTATGAAGTTACTCCCGGAAAGTGAGGCATATATGGCGAGGAAGTAACAACATAGCCTTTTCCTTGTCCATTGCGTGGCCTTTCTCGTCGGCACTTAACAATATGATGTTTCCTTGTTTTTCTGGTACTTAGGATGGCTCACAAGGATTGAAGACGATGCCGATTTTTTAGTAGACCTTTTGTTTAACATTCTACGTATCCATCTATATGCACGTCAAATGAACAATTATATCTAGGACTAGATGTGCCATCATGAGTATTTGTAACATATTTTCTTACTGTCACTGTACAGCGTGTCAAAGCTATTTTCCCAGATGCTGGAGTAGCCGCTTTCGTGAAGTACCAATGGAAAGACGTACCCTATTCTTTTGGCAGGTTCATAGCTCATCTACTTCAAGTTGCTTAGTTTTTGAGGCGCCGTGGACCGTGGACACTGGTTTGAGAACATTTGTTTCCTGATGTGTTGCGTCTGTATTTTGTTATTGATGCGTGCAACTGTAATAACTAGTGTCTGATACTGTTATGCCATCACATTGCAGTCTGAATGATAGGAGGCCTGTTTCGAACGAAGATGAAATAGTGGTACTGATATCTCCGGATCATCAAGGATTACCTGATGTTGAACGCATCAACAGCACCCTTGCGGGGGATGATGATACTCCTGTAAGTTTGCTCGCTCGTCATGTTAGCGATCTTATGTGAATCTAATTTAACTAATTTTGTAAAAAAAGCATCCACTGAATTTACTGCCTATTTTGTACGCCAGGCTAGGGCGATGGTCATGTTGAATCCACGTCTCGTTAGTGGAGATGTTGGAGTCGGTCTCAATGTTAGGCGTATGCGTGAACGCCTTCTCAGGTGAGTTTTATAATTTCTTACAACTAGCTATGAGGAGTGGGGCTGTTGGCAAGAATGAGAATATGTACCCTGTTTCTTTTTTCCTTTTTTTCTTTTTGCAGTTCGCTTGTGGTCATTTTTACAAGGCCTGCTTTATCCAATGTTATCATAGTATATTCTGATCTTTAGTTTATACAGCAGTGGTTTAAAGCTTCGAATATTCAAAACGCTCTTGGGACTGAATTCTTAGCAAAAAACCTATAATGTCTTAGATGGAAAACACTTAAATTGAAGACTTTTTTTGTGCTCTGTCAAATAATGCATTTGTTTGTCGGAATGCAGCAAGTTTACCACAGTATATTCAGTTGCACCACGACCAGAAGCAACCATCTTTAGGCAATATCCAGGGTATGTTGTGCTTTCCCTCAACAGGAAATGGTTTCAATCGCTTCTTGAATCCGTACAAAATTGTCTCCTCTTGCTCACATACTTATCTCCCAGATCTGCTTGGACCTTAGTATTCTATCTTGTCTACTATCACATGAGCAAATTGTATTTGTTGCTCCTATGGCTCTCTGTGTTTTATATCCTGACTATGTCCTGACCCTGTGTTTGTGAACACAAAAGTAAGGTGCTGTCTTTCTCGAGATCCTTGCTTTATTTAATCTAATCATATTAGTGTACTAAATACCTCATCATTCATCATCAGGCTGTGGCAGATATTTACAGAGGATAGCAAGCAACCTGGTCGTCTGATACTGGCAAAGGAGCAACCAAGTCGACCAACCTTGGATGACATTGATGTACGAACTCTAACTAAAACCACAACGCTTTTCTCATGCTGATCCAGTCACTAAATAATCTGCTGTTGAACGTGAAAGATCGAATGGGAAAGAATGTCTGTTATTTTGAATATCCGTGCCTTTCGGTTTGTATGGTATTTGAAACCATTTTCTTCTGTGATAGTAATGCTGGACGTGACCTACCGCAAACCAGAAACTTGTATGTAACTTGAGATTCGCGTGTTGGTTTGCTGATCCAGATGTTGCTTTTAGGGGGAGGAAGTGGTGAAGATGGTGAACCAGAACCGTCAGCCTTGGCAAATGCTGTTGGCATCTTTGCCTCTTTTAACCGTTTTTTGCGTTCAATTAGTCAGTAGTCTATTTAATTCCATTTCTGTGAATCACAATCATAAAAACAGCTTGCATTTACACTTCTTTTCTCCGATCGTTTTGTGTATGTCCTCGCATTTGTGGTGGATTCTCTCATAGTACATGCTACATGCTTCAAATTGTCTTCGAGGAAACTATCAGTACAACCGAGGATGGGATCCCACTAACGTCTTCGACAAAACTTGCAGTTATCGTCTTACCAAAAAAAGTTCCGTTCTTTCTTTTACTTCATCTAATGACAGCGGTAATTTGTTTCTCTCCACTTTATTTCCACTCAACATATTACATTCATCACTTAAATTTACGTAGTTCTTTGATTGTCCATTCATTACATAGCAGTCTATTCGTGAATACATCCGATCACAACATATGTGTCAATCTTCGTCAGTCAGTTCGCATTAAAATAGAAGTCAATATCCTCTAATGCCTACAGTAAGTATTATTCACATTCATTGGTGGCATGAATTATACCAGTAACAACACAAGGACGCAAGAAAGATCGCTTGACATCTTCACCTTGTTGTGGGAAACTAGAAGTAACCAGAAAACCTCAATTCAAGTGAAAAGGAATGCTGTCGGTGAAGGTAAGGAAACACCTTTGTGAAGCAAACCATGTATGCAATTAGTATTGTCATCTATTAAGATCCCTGTCTCAATTAACCTATCTCGTCCATCCTCTATCCCATTTTTCCACACACATTACCGGCTCATGACCGACAACTATGTACCTAAAAATAGAACCTTTGATTATTCCTCGACCAGATTCTGCAACCCAGTCTTCAGTGCGTTCGTGACGTCGCATGAACGAGTTTTCTAGAACTGAAGTGGGGACGAAGATTCTAGAATCGGGCGTGACGATCGTGCGAGAATTGTACGCCCTCGCAGCCAAGACTCTCTTCGTCGCACTTCAATTCGCATTGCTGACGTTGTTTTAGATCCATCGTCGTCGTCTTCGTCGCTGCTTTGCACCATTGCCTCACTTCCTGAAGTACGTACCCACTTCGCCATCTTTTCTCTACCCTTTGGCGCTTCTCACCACCGTAAAGCTCTGTCAGGCTCACTTCCGGTTTGGAATAAGGCATGGTGGTGGTCATGATTCTTCCGTTGTGTTTCTGATAAGAATTCGAGGTCTGTTTGTGTTTGTGTTTGTGTGTGCGTTCAGTGTTTTAGTCTTAATGAGAAGTGATTTAGCTAGCGGGGGTTGCTATTCCGTGAGCATTGGAGGCGCTTGGTTGATTGTGGGTGGTGGTCCGAGGTTTTGTGATTGATCACGAGCATGTTTCGTTTTATCGTCTTGGATACATCTGTTGTCGAGCTTAGATTGTTGTTGTCCTACGTGCGAAGGTTGTTCATAGCACTTCGCTCCGGATATTGAATACGATTGGTGTTTGGGTAGTATCTTATGTCTTGTATTGACAAGTAGCTCAACCCAGAGGATGGTTTAGAGCCTGTATATGGGTTGATGGAGTCGTTCTCGATCATGCCCGCATTGCGTTCTGAGCCACTGGTGCACAATTTTAATCAGGTGGAGGTAGAAGCACCAATGTTGTTCGACAATGTGATAGGAGGGAGGCTGAAGCTGAAGGGGAAGGCGCTGGATGTGAAGGCCGGAGGAATTAAGAAGAAAAAGAAGAAGAGCAGCCACACGCAACAGCATTATGGGATTCTGACAGGGCTGGAAGACGCTGAACGACAAGCACTCAACTCATCTGAAGCAGATACTGGCTCTGACGGAGGTAACCAAAATTACGAGGATCGCGAGAGAAAAGAGAAACAGCCAAGTGCTGTTAATGACTACTTGACGCCGGCAGAAAGGAGATATCACGAGCAGAGGGCGAGAACGGAAGCCGGACGCTTAGCTAAAATCGCCAGAAAAAGCCATCGACAGAGAGTGGAAGAGTTCAATCAGTATTTAGCTAACCTAAGTGAACATTATGACATTCCTAAAGTCGGTCCTGGTTGAGACAGTAGGTATCCTTCTCGTATTCTTACTTGGAATCCTCCGGTTCTGCTCAAGGTCTGCAAAACTGTGAAGGATAGTTGTAGCAGTTTTGTATCTGATATATTATGTTGAATTCACACACGTACTCCAGAGCTTGTACTTTTGTCCTATTTAGAATCAATAGTAGATGTTGGCCTGAAGCTGACTTCGAACTTAGCACAGTTTTGCGATTGGCTGATACATAAACCTTGTCAAGATCTTTGTTGCTCCCCAAACCTCCATGCTGCTGTCCTGCCAATGTGCAGGTAGACTAGCACATAGTTAAGCATGGTTTGGAGAATGCTGTTAGGAATTCGGCTGTGCCGGTGCTAGTTGTTACCCTACATATCTTATATACTCTAATCTGTAGTGGTGCTCAATCCCTCCACTGTGCCACCGGGCAACTGTGGACGATCTCCCAAAGAAACACAGAACGAAAACGGGGCAAATTGTCTTGCTGCAAACTCAAGAGTAGAATGTGGTTTCTTGCAGATCATGGCATGCTTCAAATTGTATTATGTGTTGTTTACTTCTTTATCTACAGGCTTTATTGGGATTTTCAGAGTTGATTCTGAGGTAGTGAGCTTTGAGAGAAACCAGAGCCAACATCATTGTGAGACGCTATAAATCAGGTCGGTTTCTCACTCTCGCCTCGTGCAGCTTGGTTTCTTTTCTCAAGTCTATCCCTCAATTGCTGCATTATGATGAGCATATATGTGGGCCTTACAAGCTTTTTGCTTAGGGATAAGCTTGATTTTTGCTTACGGATCAACTTGTTTTTTGCCTCTCCCTGAGCTTATCCCTAAGCAAAAATCAAGTTGAGCTTTACACTTAATAAAAAACACTTCTTTTTTTTAGAAGGCAGAAAGAAAAGCATTCTTTCTTCCATCTTTCCTTCAGTTATGTGAACATGGTTAACTTTGTAGTCATGTCGTAGAGCCAGGATGCCTCACAGTGTGTGGAGAGCAGCACCATCTTCTTTTCTTTTTGTTTTTTTTGCTTTTTAATATATATATATATATATATATATATAAAATTCGCAACAAACTTTCACTCCACTATCCCCCTTCTCCTCCGATAGTGGCATCTCACCCGATAGTGGCAGATTCTGCAGCGAATGGTCACCGGATTTGTGACACTGGATCTTGTGGTGAGGGATGGAGGACACGAAATAACATTGATTTTGCTTTGAATATAAAAGCATTCAAAGTTGTTTAAGTAAGAAAAATAATATGGCTACAATTAGTTGAACAAGTTCACAATGGCAAAAATGAACAATGATTATGTTTGATAGGAGGTATGGAATCTGAATTATGGTTGATTACCAACATTGGTTTAACAAGACCCAAATTGGATCATATTGTTATATGATTGATGTCAATTTCAGATTTTCTCTTATATATATATATATATATATATATATATATTTATATTCACATTTGCAGATAATAGAAAAAAATAAAGCTTTATTTTGAAGTTAAATATTAAAGATGAGGAAAAATCCACCTAAATATAGTTATTATTTGTTAGACGTTTTTGTTTTTTATTTTTAAAAAATATTGAAGGTATTGAATAACGGCATTGTTATATTTTGATGTTGCATGCAAATTATTAAATAAGAAAGAACATCAATGCAACAAAAAATGAATCAATATAATTATATAGAATGTTGTAGTCTTAAAAAAATTATCGTATTTTGAAAATTATCTTGGACATGACTTGGAATTTTTATCACAGTTATTCTTATTTAATTTTATTTAATTTTATTGTAGAATAGTCTTGCACTAATATATCTATCTATTTATTTTCTACAAGAATAGCAATAGGATAAGTTTTAGTAGCATCTACTAATGTAACATAATATTCATTAGAAATCTTTTAGAGCTTTAAGTAAGATTGATTACAGTAAATAAATAATGTTATGATATATTATATGTTGTGCATATACATATCATGTGCGACCCACATTCTGAGGTCAAAGATTAGTCCTAATACTATCACAACCTCAATAATTTGACTATTCAAATTTATATAATATCATTGTTTTAACATTAATCTTGAAGGCAATTTATTTTTTAAACGAAGATTCAAGTTTCATAACAAGTTCTTATCTACTTACCACAAATTATTTCATATATATATATATATATATATATATATATACTGTAAAATAAAAATAACCATTTAAGAAAGTGTTTTTAATATTAAAAAAAAAACTTGGAAACAATTGTTTTTATATTTAATTTGATTATTTTTAATGTAATTGAGATTTCTTTTATATCAATTCTTCCTTTCCAAAATGATTCTCTAATATGGTCATATAGCTAATGTAAGCATATTGAAAAAAAAAATTACTTTCACCTTTAAATATCTTCTTTCAAATAACTTCAAAATCAATTTAGAAATCAAACTTACAAAATATTCAATTGTATAAAACAATACACTGGTTTTTTTCACAAAAAGCCATAATTTTTTATTAATTATTTTAAACTATTTCTTTTTAATTATATTTTTTTAATCGGTATAAATTCTATTAATTTCTAAGATCCATTAATTATATATACCTTATATGAATTATGAATTTTATTATATACTTTATTTTGCAACACAGTTTGTTGCATATTTTCTTTGAAATCAATCTATAAATATTATTTCAGTAGTAGGATATAGGTTTATTTACTCCAAAGTATCAAAGATTTTTATAATATGTAACTAATTTTTTCAATAATATAAAGTTTTAAAAACTATATATATATATATATATATATATATATATATATACATACATATACATGTTGGTAATTCAAAATTCTATTTTACCTTGATTATTGTATTTTTGATTTCTAATTAATTCTAAAAATTACAAAAATATAAAATATGTCAACTATATACATCTTATTTTTATTTCTTAGTGAGTTATTTTTTTTCCTTCAAAAATAATCTATTTAGACTTGTATTTTGATATAGTTCATTAACATTTATAATTACTAACTTAGACCTATGTACTACCTTAAAGTCATATTTTTATAAAATTTAGAATTATCTTAATTTTTTTATTAATAATCTTGATGTATCAATTAAATCATATAAAATTTTAATAATAAAAAACTAAAAATTTATTGATTTAATTTCAAAATAGAAATAAATAATGATTTACATTAATAGCAAGAAATCTAATTTTTTGTAATAATTTAATATTAAATTTTATTTAAAAAATATATCACTAATAACTTTGATTATTATGTATTGATTGAAAATCTATATTTAGCTAAAATATAGAAAAAAATAATTTACATTCTTTATTTTTTAATTTTTTGAGTCAAGAATAAAGATTTTTGAAAATTTTCAAATGTAATTTATATTCTTTAAATTTTAAATCTTTGATTTTGAATATTTGAAATTTGAATTCTTTACATTCTTTATTTTTGAAAATCTTTATGTTTGAAATCTACCAATCCAACAAATCTTTTGAAAAAGTATTTAAAACCAATTTGGTGGCTTTTTATCAAAAATAATGTTGTTTTGCATACTTAAATAATTTATTTTGACTAAAAAAATTTATAATAAGACTTTACAAATATAACCATCAAATATCGTCATAAGAGATTATATTTAATAAAATCTCAAATATAATACTGAAAAAGGTTTTTGGACAAAAAACTTGCAAATATTTTGAATGGTTTTTTAAGTAATCGATGCATGTTGATAAAACTTATTGTTATTTTAAGAAAAAAATAATCACTCTTATTGATTATAAGAAATATTAAATTAATTTTTTTTATATTAGTACTAATATATGTTATTGATCTTATTACCATTAAGTTGGACATTTATCAAAGTAAAAATTGTATTAAGTAGATAAATCTCTATCAATATTATCTATTATAGAACTTAGTAGTAAAGCATAGATTTAAAATTCAATATTCTTTTGTTTTCTTACATAAATGCTCTGGTCCTTAAATATGATTTACATATATATATATATATATATATATACACACACACAAAAAGAAATAATCTTTTACAAATTATTATTTTTTGATTAATTTGCATTTTAATTTATGTAAAAAACTATAGAAGTCCAAAAATTTTAAGATTTGAAAAAAAATTGAAAACAGTAAAAGACAATCAGTGATGCTTGATTTACTAAAATAAATTCTAAATTTCAGATTTCTTTAAAAAACTTTCATGACATTAGAATTTTTCCACAAATAATTTCAGTAGATGCCAAAAAGATCTTCGTAAACATTAAATTCTGTTGATTGATAAAATTTCCATCTTAAAACTGTTGTAATAATTTTAATGTCTATTAGTGATTTTATAAATAATATTATATATAATGATATTATTGATGAATTTTCCAAATTCACAGAAATAGATCTTTTACAGCTGCGAAGTTCATATACATCAAAGACTAAATATTTGACTAAACATTTGACTCTTTAATAACAAGTTTGAATTATGAAGTAATTAAATGTAAGAAAAAAAATATCTAAATGAGAAGCTTTGATCTTTGCACGTATCATGGCAAGAAAAGCACCTCTAATCAACATTCTATAGTAATGAATTATTTAATTTATAAAAGAATGCCATATTGTTTTAATTTTTTTAAATATATAAAAATAAATAGAACTCATATCAACTTTGTAAGATACAAATTGAGAGGAGACAACAATGTCTTCATAACAAGTGAAAAGAACTCAATACTTGTTACATTTAAATAGATTATAAGTTTAGATGCTAATAAATAGATGAAACCATTTAAAATTTTAAAGTATATTTTTTCAAGTAAGATATTTTAATGGGAGAATATGACATGGTTGAAGCCATTAAAATGACATCTATTATTATAGATATTATTATAACATATAAAAATACAAAGATTAGATATATAGACATATTTTATATATCTAAGATAAAGTTTTTTTTTTTTTTTTTTTTTTTAATCAACAAAATTGTGATAAAAAATTTAAAATTTATTTCAATGCATATGGATGATTTGTAAAAGAAAATCATATAATCAACAGAGATATGGTGGCCACAATTATACGACATTGAAACATATACAATATTATCTAAAAAAGTGAATAAAGTAGAAGTTGTGGCATTTATAATTTTTTTATTAAATTAAGATTTTTTTTAATTTTTAATTTTTTTCTCTACTATTTTATTATAAAAATATAAAATAACTTTATGATGAACAAAAATATATAAAATAAAACACTTATAAAGAAGTCAATACAAAATAAAGTTATTTTTGTTGAAAATTAAATCAACACATATGCAATTGCAGTTCTATTAAGTTAAATACTAGAGTTGTTAAATCTTTCAAAATAATTTAATAGTTCTCTAAATATGTACTGAATATAATATATATTGTGTTATAAAGGAATTTTTCTTATTCTCTCACTTTATGAAAGGCAAAAAAACACCTTCTTTTTTCCTTCCCTCATTTATTTCCTCATCTCTTCTTTCCTTTAGAATCTCCATTAAGGCTTAGTTAACTAAAGATGGTTAGAAAGAATTGACTTGATAGAGAGAATTGGAGCAATAGGGTTTAGACTTTTAATAGTTAGGTTGGAGATATCTGATGTATATAACAACCAAACCAATATAATTTGCACTCTAGAATCCAAGTCAAAGATACTTGATCTAATTAAGAACCAGACATCTTAAAGTTTTAATTAGAGTATATTAAAAATAAGAGTAAAGAATTTCTAACAATAAGATGGCTAATTGCCAATAATTATCGATTTTTTTTTACTGAAATTGAATTAAATGTAGTCTATATTAAACTAGCAGTTGGTTTAAAATTTCTCTTAATATGATTTTCAATACAAATTTTCTACTTTGATACAAAGAGATTTTTTTTAAGGTTATTACTTACAAAAAAATATCTAACAAAAAATATAAAAAATTGATATTGTTCTAAAATGACTGAGAAGTGTTTTTTTACACCAAAGCCAACTTTGGAGATAGTTTTCCAATCTATTAGATTTTAGAACTATTTATATTTAAAGTATTGGAAATTAAACCTTAAAACCACAAATAACTAGATTTTTTTTTTTTTTTTTTTTTTTTTTGTAGAAATATATGCAATCAACCAAATAAATTTATTCACCAATAGACTATCCAATCAATATAATATCTAAGATTAACAATCTCTATAGAGGAATTTGTAACATAACAAATAAATTTTCTAAACTACACATATTTTATACAAAAATTTATAATTAATTTCTATTATGCTTTAAATTATAGTAGGTGGCTTAGAAAAATGCATAAACATAGTTGATTTTCTGATAAAAGATGCATTAAAAGAAAATAATTAAATGTTTTATTTTTTAAGTAGTAGAATAATATGTATTATCAAACTATTGGAAAGTATGTAATTGAATGTTTGTCAATCTATAAATACAACATCTATAAAATCAACTTGAATTTTATTTACATAAATTAATAATTTTGAAGAGAATTGTAATTTATCTAATTAATTAAAAAATTGAATATTTTACAAAACTTTAAGACTTTAAGGCTGTTGTAAAAGAGGAATTGAATTACAAAATTAAAGTATTGTACATAAAAAATAGAAGTGAGCTTATATCTAAGATATTTTTTTAAATAAATAAATATAGTGAAAGAAAAATCTCAATATTATATATTCTACAAGAAAATGTAGCTATTGAACATACTAATTACACCATTATATAGATTTCAAAGAAAAAATTACATATTTAATACATAGACTATAAGTAAAAAAAATGGAAGAAAATACTTTATATATATATATATATATATATATATATATATGTGTGTGTGTGTGAAACATATCTAAGAGAAAATTATATTTTACAGAAAAAAATATTTTGATATATTTTATATATAAAATAATCAGATTATATGAAAACCAAAATTGATGCAAATGCACCTTGTGCATATTCTTTGGATGTTATGAGAAAACCATGGCATATGTATTTATGAGTTTATAATCCAAGAAGAACATTAAATTTCTTGATATTAAGTTTTGGAATAAAAATAATTGTAAATACTCAAAGATTTATTCAAGTAAAGATAATAGTAAAATTTTAAATATATCTTTTTAAAATATTTCTTTAGATAAAAATGATTCTTTTTTTTAAAGTAGAAAATAAGGTATAAATAACTATAAAATTTTTATATTCCTGAAAGATTAAAATATACATCCTAAGGATGTTCTAAGGAAGTAAGGAAAAGAAGATATCCTAAAAGAAAAAAGAACCCACTAAATAAATAATGGAAAAATATATTTGTCCAAATATATAAATGACATGCTGCAGTTATTTTTTTTATTGAAGAATTATCATTAGATAAGGTCATGAATTTTAGAAATGAAAGTAAGTATAAAACATTGATAGATAAAAAATTAAACCTTTCATAAGTAAAATTATATAGAAATTTGATTAATTATATTTAAATCATTTATTATGGATTCTAAGTAGATCATTTGTACCAAATTTATAATTCTTATTTTTTAGATTTTAAGTTTAGCTATATCTAGTATATTAAATAAAATTATATATCTTTATTTTTATTTTTCTAAAAATATAAAATTTAATAGTTAATTATTATTTAAAGTTATAATTTTAAATTTAATTTTTTTAAATAAAATTTTTATTTCATGTAATTTGAAGTAATGCATAATTTATATGAAAAGATAAAATTTTTAAATAATTAAATTACGATTTTAACTTGCAAAGCAAAAAAGACATCATCTTTTGTCAAAAATAAATTTAATACACAAATCACTATTGTATCACATATTCTCTTATTTGAGAATGCACCAAGCACTAAATTATAGAAAGTAGAATTTAGGTATTTAATTATTCAAGAAACTCAAATAGATTTTAATTGACTAAGATCAATGTCATCCAATTTCAACTCAAGTTGTTTTAGTGTCAATTTAAAAAGCTTAAAAACACTATTCTTAATATCCACAAGTATGTACAAATTCAAATTTCTTTGTAACTATTATTCTTTTGTAATTTTAATTATTTTTATAAATCTTATCATTAGTATGCAAACTCCATGAAGGCATAGCTCTTAATTTTACATTTTAAATGGTATAAATTTATGCACACTAATACCACTAAAATCTTTTTATAAGCTTACAAAAATTTAGCCCAATCCAACTTATAAATTGTATAAAATATCCAAAATACTACACATATGTTCTTCACCTCCTAACTTGAAAGTTGATGAAGAAATTCTAATAGCAATTTCTTCTATTACAATTGTTATATTTGGCTCAAAATTAGTTTGAAACTCAGTTATTAAGACTTTTAATTGCCTTCTAGGTTTTATCTCATTCTAACATATAAATCTTTAGATATTGTAATGATCCTAATCAATTTTAATATGTCCTAAAAAAAATAATTCTCCTTATAATTATGATTAGATATTATTTATTTTTACTTTCACAATGACATGATTTTTTTATGTATATCTATTATACACAATTAATCATACATTTAAGAAATTACAACTATAGATGTTGCTCAAAATGCACTAATCAGCTAAAAGGATTTGTACTAAATTTATTACATAAAATTCTAATTACCAATACAAATCTTATTTTTGAATAGTTATTTCAAAGTTATTTCAAAACTAAAAGAAATATGTTCTTTTCTTTTGGAACTAACTTGAAGTTAGATTGCAAACTCTCTATGTCAATCTGCAAATGCTCTTGTACCTTATCATATGCAATTGTTTTATTGATCGGAATCTGATTTCAACCATAATTCACAAATCATTATTTCTTGGATATCAATCCAACCAATCCTAAGATTTTTTTAACACTATTTTTTACTTTTTTTTTTTAATCTTAGAGTGAATCATAAAAATTATTTATGTAATTCCTATGAGTTCTATCAATAGATCTTAATTGGTGAAATTATTAAGATTATAGTTTTAAGTTATTTTAAGAAAAAAAATATTAGGATTAGAGAGTTTATATTATTATTTAAGTATTTATTATAATGTAAAAGGGTTCAAAAATTTAAAAAGTCTTATTAGAAAAAAAAATTATAACAATAGATTCTTAGTAAGTCTTGGAAAAATTATCTTAGTTGATTTAATATTTTTATTTACTGTTGAGTATTAATGTTTCATTATTGAAACCAATGTCTATATTAGCCTCCTATCTACATGTATTACTTCTAAAAAACCTATAAATATTAGTAGATAGCAGAACCGTGAAAAAGAACAATATAACTTTTTAGTTATTTATGTAAAAATTAAAGGTATTAATTGATTTAAATTAATTTTTTACCATATAAAATCACAAAGGTAGAAAAAAAGAAGTAGCTTTGATTTTATTTCATTATTACAAAATTATTATGAGAATTATTAAATTTTATATAGAATTAGTTAGAAATTATTAAAGTAATTTTTAAGACTTTAATAAAAATAATTTTTACCACTTTGGGAGGCCATCATGAAAAGGCTTTATGAGATTCCAAGGCCAATCTAACACTTTTAAACACCAAGGTGAAGTCAAAAATATAAAATATTAACTAAATTAATAATAAATAGAATGATTAAAAACTACTATAGCCCTTATAGGAATGAAGGTGCACAAGTATCATATGCATTGTAGCATCTTGAATGTAAGTAGGATGATAAGACTAAGGCCTCAAGGTCTCTTTAGAACATCTTTATATACTACTTGTGAGCCTTTTACATTAAAATTTAGTCTTAAAAGAAAAAATATTAATTAAAATTAACCTAATAGATATTAAGATAAGCAAAATAAATTAAGAAAATTTCATAAGACCTTGTTTAAATGTTTAACATTTTATTAAATTAAGATGATAGAATATTAATTGAAAAAAATATTTATATTTTTACCATATAATTATATTACAATATAGTATTTCTAAATTTAGCTTATATATATGTATAGTTTATTTCATGACCATCTATAGGAATAAATTTAGAATAAATGGTTATATTTTTTATTGCTTTGGCAGCAAGGTGGAGGCAAAATCCTTATCTTAACAAACCTTTTATTTTAAAAAATAAAATAAAATAAAATAAAAAAGTGCTAGAAATATTAGAGTGGTTCTATTATGTGATAAGTACAATTCTTTTTTTCTTAAATATCTTGAGGCCAAATTGGAACAAAGCTCAAATTTTAATAAAATCTACAACTTCATCTATTAATCTAACCCAAATAATTTTTAACATTATATCTTCCTTGGACTACTCTTACCTTTGAACTACCAAAGAGTATTGACATTCTTTGGTGAAAGGTTACCAAATGAAGTTAACAGACCAGTACAAATTCTTTGTTTTGATAAACATAGAATTAAAAAAATTAAAAATACAATCATCCTCCCAATTCTAAGTCTAGGGACTTGTGACATTTAGAAAGAAACACAACATAATTTCTACTGTAGAATTTATTTCATGACATCAACATATGATTCGATTATGGAAACAGGCAGTTTCCCTTGCAATACTACTTTAATATATAAGATGTAAGTGGCTGCTAGTGACAGATTCGGTAACACATGCAAACTCCAGTGTACTCTCGAAACCTGGTACTTCTCCTGTTTCGAAGAGAAAAGCAGCAGACATTGCCTTGTATGCTAATGTTTTCGTGCAGGGAGTTGCCATGCAGGACAGGGACTATCTGTGAACAGTTCTGAGTGATCTCTTGCTTGTGTCACCTCTTGGTTTCTATCTCATTATTGTGAATCAACTCGGTAGTGACCCTGGTTGGTAACGAAGTACGTTTCTACGAGCTCAGCACCCGATTCGGATCTCTACTAGATGGCTCAGCGAGTGCAGACATATTCCACGAATTTGTCTTTGTCCGCAGCGGAAATGCAGCGAAATGTTGCTGCTGACTCTGGATCCGACGTGCATGCAACCAGACGATGCTGGGAGTATTTCACATTAATGGACACGATCGAGGATCAGCAGGCTTTTCTGATCAAGGAAGCGGTACCATGCAAACAAACTCGCACAGCACAAAATAAATGACGTACAGTAGCTTTTGTTCTTTAGAATCGCGTCAGTCAACATGGACGCAAGGAACGTGTGGTTGCTCACATGCAACTCATATTGATTTGTTTCTACCACCTCACTTGCAGAGCCACCGATATCTAACATCGATATCTGCCTTCACAGCCCACTTGTCTGTCGCTCATTGAAATCTGGATCCTGCAATCACATACGGCACTCTCCCCTATCATCGGGCATGTGTTGCTTGTTTGGTATTTTATTCTCCAGCGATGTCAAAAAAAGTTGACTTGCCATTTTGTCATTAAAATGGAAAGATTCTACGATTGCAAAGCAGGCGCTGGGATCCAGTAAGCTAAACTTGAGTGTCACAGACAGTCGGAAGAACCGAGTTAAATGGTTGTGAGGAGGAATGATACCATAGAATCTCGGAATCCCTCCGAGCACCAAAAGTTATTGTTGGTAATCCAAAACATATCAAACTCTGGAAGCGTGAAATTTGGTGATATCTCTTCGTGATATGCACAACATGTTTACCGTATTAGATAAGTATGAACCAGATTCAGTGCATGACCTTAAACAAAGATCTTATGGCCTCTTTAAAAAACTATTTCTTTGGATCAATACGGTTCAAATGTTAGGTCTACCTAACAAGAGTGATGGTACTTTTTTCTTTTTTTTTTTGGTTATATTGCGACTTTGGCAGAAATTGGTATCAAAGTTGATTCATCTAAAATTTAGAATTATAAAGAATCTACTTAAGAAAATAATATATAGTTTCTAAGGTTTAGGTTAGATTATATATTGTAGTAGGGGGTAGAGCTTGCCATTCAAAAATATTGGATGTTTTATTTCATATTGCTAATTTTATGAAAGCTTTTAAAATAAGATAAAAAGATAAATCTTATATTATTGCTTTCTTTTAAAATAAAAATATAAGAATATAAGATAGAATTATGATCTTAATTATTTTTTAACAAATTTAAAAATCAATTGAGTTAAGACTAAGTACATAGAGCAAAACCAAATATCAAAAGGAAAAGAAGAAGAAAAAATAAAATAAAATAAAATAACTAAAAATAACTAAAAATAACAATAAATAAAAACAAAGTCTAAAATTACCAAGGATAGAACTCCAAACTACCTAGAAGTGAGCTCCACCTTATGACAACATGCAATCTAATGCAGACCTTTTAGTTTTTTAAAAGCAAAGAACTCACTAAAATATATGAGAAGGAATATTTTTATTTTAGAATATAAAGTTAACAAGTTCTATTAATTGTAAATGATTTTTTTTCCAAGTATCAATTCATATATTCTTATTCTAAATTATCTCATTAATATTGTTTAAGATAAAAATTTAGACTTCTAAAGGTTATAAAAGCCTTTGTTGTAATTTTAATTAAACTTCAATATTAAAAAAATATTTAATAACTATATTTTTTATATTATTTTGTCCCTTAGAGTATATAATAGAAGTAATAAAACTTGATGATACTTTTGGATTTAAATAAGAAATAATCATTGGAGAATGCTAAAGAAGTTTTTTAAAAATCAAATATTAAAAATGTTAGGTATATGGTGGAATGATTTTTAGAAAAAATCTAAAAGTACCTACCAAAATTTTAAAAACAAAAAACAAAGAAATAGAATAAAAAATTTATATCATTAGAATATATTATTATCTAATGATATATATTTTATTTTATTATAAATCGTTATTTTATTTTATATATTTTTTAAATGATCTAGCATATATTTACTTCACTCTCTAGACTGCATTACAAAGTTGTGATATGATTCACATTTCAACCCATAGTTGAAACAGTTCAGTCTGGTTGAAGAAAGCACAAGCTGATGATACAAAGTGTCATACGATCAAAACCCATCTACTGTATGAATTAAACGAATGCTACCGATATAGTTTTGCCACATATTCACGTAGTTGATGTCGGTTGAAACAAGTCAACTGTTTATTGTATGTAATAGGAAGAGAGATATTCTACCGAATGTGACAAACTTGAGAATACAGAATGTGGCATTGGGCCTCAAATCTGCATTTTGAGATACGCATATTGAGAATATGTCGAGGATAAGTAAAGAAACCGCAAGTATCGATAATGCTGATCAATCGGCACCGCTAATATCAAGGATTCGACGTCATCGCATGACCTGGAAAGCAGTAGACATTGTCGTGTGGAGGTCAATCCTTATGAGAAAACAATCCAATGTGATATGTTCGACTGGAAGAAAAAAATTGTTATAAAATAATGCGAGGAAAGTGTCGTTACCATACAGAGATCTCATAACAATATTGCATTCCTGGCAGATCATAAGGTCTACCTACAACTCCCTACCGATCCGACATCTGCTTACCGACTCTAGACAGTATAAAATTCGGGCTTGTACTACAAAAATTTCTAGGCTGGATTCTGATTATCATTTCGTGACGCCCCGTATGCCCGGCGGATGCATTTAAATGACTGTTGGTGGACGTCGGTAAGGGATGTCGAGAACTACGTGGTGCTCAGATGGCGGACAGTTTAAAAAGCAAACGCACGTGCACTGTGCTCTCATCATGAAGCTTCAGACAAGCAGAAAGTTTCGATGTAAGTCTAACAAGGTGTGCACCACCGTTGAAAATAATTAGACATGCTTTGGACCAGAGCGGAGTCTTATCGACCTTGTCAACTTGTAACACACAAGCTAAATTAACAAACTTACTGTTAATCTGTCGTTTGGGAACAAACATGGTCGGCTGCGGTGTACCACTACGCTTCAATTTCCCACTTGAGAACGTTGAATATTATTCTTCTGAACAATCATTGTGAGCCGTAGTGGATGAGTTTGTTAGGTTAAATTGCTTCGTAACGTCATCTGCGATGTGGGCAGATGTTGAGTAGCCCGCAATGCTGCAATGACACTGGACTCGGAACTGCAGACGAGGCGTCCATCCATCCACCACGAGTTGGTGCCGAAGCGAGAAAAGAACAGTTAAATAGGTAAACGGTCCTCCATGCCGCACAATATAGCCTTCAAAGTGGCTGCCGATTTCGTTTCTAGAATACCACCAGCCCCTCGTGTCAAGTCAACGGCCGAAAGAACTCATCCAACTTCAAGCTTGTTGTGCGAACATCCTGAATATATTTCCTTGCAGACAACCCTGACTAGATTGTAAAAAAATTGGGTTTTCAAGTTCAATTGCACATTCGTAGATGGTCAAATAGCAGCAGGTGGAGCAGAAAATCTACACTGAAACATCAACCTGTTGAATCATCAGCTTTCACCCATTAAGTGGGCCCGAACCGACAATCAGAAGTGCCAGTGCTGAACCAGCTTTCTCCTGTCTCCCCACCGTCCAACAAGCCCCTCTCAGTCCAGCTAAGTTTTCCAATGGTAAAAGGAATGAAATTCATAATGTCATGCTCCGATGACCTGTGTCCTGATCGATCCACGAGCCATCCAATTGCAGTAATGTTTAAAGATTGAAGGCTGGGAACTCCATCGCCGCAGCAACTCATCCGACGCGGATTGCACCGCAAAAAGGTATTTCGGGGGTAGTATTCAGGTGAGGTAGATACAGATATATCGCACGTCCCACCAATACCACCAACACGGATCTATCTGTGCTTGCATAGACCTATTTGTTAGGATTAACATGCTCGTGATTTTCCGGCACTACGAGCCTCCAAGCGGTGCCTCCACAAGGTGAAGGCTCGTAGTGCCGGTCAGTGCCGCGTTCCAGGCCTTCTTCCACTGCATTGGCGGGCCCCGCTTCACAGTCTCGACATTCGGTGATCTGTTGCTTCTCAATCGTTGTTGGTAATAGAAAAATCCTGAAAAACGAAGCATATTCCCCTGTCGGAAAGCGTGCTACGGTACCCACTACGAATGAATAAATGGATGGATGGATGGGAGAATAAATGAATGAATGAATCACGTATTGGGAAGCAACAGAATCCCAGTGAAGGGGTTATTAGGGCGGTCATAGGGCATTAATATTAATATTAAAATTATTATTGTTATGAATAAGTAGAGTGACGTGCAATTTTTTCTCAAGAAAACAGGAAGCAATATTTTAATGTATAGAATCCTATTTATTATATGAGATACTATTGTTCTCTTTTTCTGTTTAAACGTAGGGGATGTTCCTTATTGCTAAGCTTTTTGATAAGTAAAGGTTTAAATTCAGAAAGCCTGAGAACCTCAAAAACAAAATCAAACCAAACCAAACAAACAAACAACCAAGTTCCAACTATTAGTAACAATAATGTCTTTATGTTGTTTAATTGAGATAATTTCCCCTAAAGATAACTTGTGAAAGACTTAAGTTCTTTTAAAAGTCACTATTGGCGAAATTGATAAATTGATAATAGGTGCTTTTGTCATATTTTCATAAATTTTGGACAATTGGGTGCTATTAAAAGCAATAAAATATTATATTTGTAATTCTATCGACACAAAAATTTCTCATGTTTCTTAAATCTCTTATGATTTGTTGTTTTAAAGTATTAATTGCTCTAAAATAGTTTCACATAAGTCAATTTAATATGTAGAAATTTATTAGCAGAAATATTATTATAAATTTTATAAATTTAATCAAAATATAAGAATTTAGAATTCTACTTTATTATATTATACATGCAAGAATAAGTAGAATACTTTTAATAAGTAGAATTTGTGTTGTTTCAGTATTGTCTTTCCATAGGTTGATTTGTCCATTCTAAAGAAAATCCATAAATTTAAAATTTAGTGATTTAATTAGACCAAAGATGATCCATAAGATGATAAGAATACAAATCTATTTATTTAAAGATAATATTTCTATGTGAAACCAAGAAAAAATAAAAATAATATATATATATATATATATATATATATATATAAAGCAAAAAGATAAAGAACATATATTTTTTAAATACATATCTTTCCTATGTTGGTACCAAATGTCAAATAAAACATTAAAAAATCTTTTTTCATATTGATTATCTAAAATTAAAATAGTTTTAAGAAATATTTCTAAACATGATTGTTTGTTGGATCTTTTCTACAAGTCTCTTTTTGATTGTTTGTCTATGTATTCTTGAAGTGCCACTATAGTTAAAAAGAAGTACAAATCTTATTTTCTATTTTTAATTTAGTGAGGTTTTTTCCAAGCCCTTATCTTCTCAAAGGTGGATAAAGAAGGCTCTTTCTTCTCAAAGGTGGATAAAGAAGGCTCTTTCTTTTCATTGTTATTCATTAACAAACTTTTATTATGTCTAATTGTATATTATTTTTATATAAATCTTCTAGTAGTCAAAGCCATGTCAACAATGTTTTGATGTGTATATAGAATTAGGCTTGCTTTGATTTATATTGTAGATATTTTAGTTATATATAATTAAATTTTATGTGTCAAATTTTTTGTTATACTACAAAGTATTGGAATTATTAGAAAATAGGTGCCATTAAGTTGGATTTTTAAGTTCTTAGATGTTGAATGTTTTTTTGTCTTAACACTCCTTGGTCTATGCCATGTCTTATGAATTTTGTTTGATATTCATCTTTGTTATGCTTTTAAAAAAATAGATAATATTTAACTATCCTTTGGATTCAAAATTTCTTGTTTATTAGACTCTTAACCAAGATTTTTGTTGTTTCACACTTCATTTTTTTTTTCATTTATTTGTATTCCTATCTCAATATATTTTATTAACTGTATAATCTTATTTGGTATATTTTCATAATATATTATTTAATATTTTCTTTGCTTAAGTTTGTATTCTAATTTTGAAGATTACTTTGTTGATTAAGATATCTATTATTAATAAGTATAAAATCATATGAAATCATAGAATATTATTCTATATTGTTGCTTTAAATTTATAAATAAAGTATTTCCATCACATGTCCTATTTTCTATAATTTAATTTTTATCATTTTAAATGAATTTAAGTATTTAATATTACTTTTTAAGATATATTTATATTTATATATTTATACATGTTTAATCTAATCATTTATTTTAAAATTATATAAAATTAGATAAGGTGAGTGCCATAAGAAAAATCTTTCAATAAAATGTATGATTTATTTAAATAATCAATTTGAATTTTTGTATAATTTTCGAGTTCATATGAATCTCAATTACAAAAGGAATTGTTTAATTTAAGCTGCTTATTATATAAAAATAATTTAAATATTTGTATTTTAAACAACTATAAGTTTTAAAATTTGGCTATTGAAATAATTAATATTGTAAAAAGGTCTCATTTGTTGTATTTTTATAATTATTGGTTCATTAAAGTAAAAATAATTAAATGTTGAATAGGTAAATAGTTTTTATAATTATAGAATTTTGACCAAGTATTTGATCAAAAGTATAATTTTTTGATAAATACGTGTTTTAGAAATAGTGAATTAATTTTTTTTGAATGCTTCTAAACATTATAATATTTTATTCAAAATCATTAATTAAATGTCGATGTGAGATATTAAACATGTCATCACTTATAAAACAAAAGAAAAACATATATATATATATATATATATACGATAATTTTATCGATATTTATAACATATACACACACACACACACATATATATATATATATATATATATAGTTAAAGATACCAATCAAAGATACCAACCAGATAATCCCATCTAAAAGTAGAAGCATCGAAGCATATCCTTTCATTTGATAATGTTACGTGTTCTGGTAGAAAAGATGTTTTTTCTAGTCCAAAATTGGTCAAACCTAAAAATAACGTTGTCTCGTGTACAGGTTCATAAAAAATCCAACATAATTTACCAAATTAATAATTAAATATCTTTAAAAGAGAATTAAGTATCATACCATTGTGCAATTCCAAGTTAATATAGATTTGTTTTAATATGTATATATATATATATATATATGTGTGTGTGTGTGTGTCTATTCTTTACTGTTATTGATAATAGATTCGCATATTAATGCTGAAAGATTACAATACTGGATTCTCATGACCAATCATTAATTAATTCATTGAATGATTTGAATAAACACCCATGCATAGAAAAATTATTCAATTGCAAGATATGTTATTTGATTTGGGTACTTTCTCTATATAACACAACATTCCATACTTCAATAAAGATTATTCCAATGCAATTCATTAAGAATTTGTAGAAGCTGCTTAAACATGTCATCAAATCCATGTACTTTAAAAATCTTAACAAGTTAAATGTTCTCATGAAGAAATGATACAATTATAAGTCTTTTGATTTACAAAAATAAATCGATCATTCCATTAAAAAGTAATTTTAAAGTGATGCAAGAATCCACAGGTCTACCAATATAAAATAGTGATAATGGTGACTATTTTTCATATAAATAATCAAGTTACCATTATTTTAGCAAGATTTTTTTTGGCATGCCATTTCCAGAAAAAGACTAAGGAACCGTGGACATTGGCATGAAGTCACACTATTTTGAGTAACACTATTTTAAAAGTCAAAGTCCAAGCTTAGTGTAGAATCTAGGGATCGGCTTCGTCACCAAAATATCAAAGTTCCCCGAGTTCCCTTGATGAGACGGGAACAGTTCCCAAGGGCAATTTCAATGTACATTGAACACCCTTCTGTTAACTGTGTGTGTGTTTTTGTTTTGTTTTGTTTTGTTTTTTCTCTTCTAGTTTTAGGGTAAGCTTTCGCCCTTCTTACATCTTTCACGATTTCTTAATTTTTTCTAATTATTTCTAATTACTCATGGTTTATATTTTCATAGTTCAAATAATTAACAGAATGAATTTTTTTAAAGGTAGCGGCAGAAACAACCCAGGTTGCCTCCCCTGATCTCGAATTAGAGAAGGCCTAACATTATCGAACTAGGCTACTTGCGTTTGTTTCATGGTGCTTTCGTCGGACTCTCGGTGCTCGCAGCTTGCTAGCCAGCTTCTTCCCTCTTTCCTTGCAATTTATTGTCCTTTTTTATGCAGAACACAGTGAATAGGAATTTCATAGACTTGGTCGGTGGACTTCGCAGTCGCTACAACTACTAATGTCGCCATTCCTCACCAGCAGATCAACATCTGTTGCTATGAGATTGATCGTTTTCGTGCGCCGTTACAACAGATTGTTCTGTCATTAATCCTCCGTGACATGCTCTCGCAATCTTTGAAGCGCATTACTTCGTCGCGAGCAAGTTAAGACCAGTGTTGACTTCGAGAATGGAAATTGCAACTTGAGCAGAGGGTGCATAAGATTAGTTGTAATTGTATCGTTGAATGTGCTGAGAGTGCACTTGATATACCTTCTTGCCTCAGCTGTACACAATCGATCCAAATAGCCTGACGTTTCGAAAGAATTGCACGGAAGTATTTTGAGTGCCGTCTTTGATTAGTTGCTATCTGTTAGTAAATTCGTCGACTGTACCGTTGGAAGCACGCTTTCCTGAGATTTAAAAATGGCTAATGCCTTGCCCCGGTGAATGCGGCGGTGGTCTCACACGATTGAGTTCAGGTGCGTAGAGTGCGTTCTCCGCTGAATCGCCGTAGTTTGTGTTGCTCTGTTACATTCTCTCTACATTCTTGGCCTCTCGGGGTGTTTTGTTTTGTACTGTGAATATGTGAACTGTGAGAAGAGAATGCATTGTTAGAATCGATTGAGTCTCAGTTTGCGCTTTGCACGAGGCCACAGTCACCTACCTGTGTAGTAGGGATGACGGACTCTCGCGAAGCAAAATGGAAATTTAATTAATAATAGATCTCTGAACACATTCTATAACCAAGAAGTTTCGATGTTTCTGAGTTGGACATGTATAGCTGCCCGGAATGTCTCAGTCCTGCGTGATTGAAGATTGTTCGATCATTAAAAACAGCCTACATTTTTATCACTTCGTGAACATTTGTTATTCCTGTTACGAGATTATATCGATATTTTAGTTATGGCAGGCTTCGTGGAAATTGCTCGAGATTTTTTTTCTTGTAGGAAACTGTGTAAAAGTTCAGGATTCCTTCCATCACAACTACAAAACTCTGGGGCTTCGGTCTGGCTCTGTTCGAACCATCTTAAGCTGTTCTGGACGGATTGATATTCGGAGATAGCGAAGACAATAATCGTGAGACATGATGTAGTTGAGGATCATTCTAAACTTCCAATGCGAGCAAGAAACATATAATTTAACTCGTGCCTCACTCATATGTTCCGAAATTTGAATTTTTAAAGTCCGACTTTGATTATGTTTTCAAGGGGTTCGGGAGGTTCGCATATTTTCAGAAACGTCGTGAGATGAATGGAAGGATAGAGCTTAGTTTTCCATCCGTTTCAGTTAAGGAGAGGGAAGAGCTCTGAGCATAGTATCTCTAACTGTTAGTGGCTACCTCTTTCTGGTATTTCTGGACGAATATTTCTCTTGGTGTTGTGGTAATCCGAATCGTCAATACCCTACGGCGATACGCTTCATACGAAGAGCAAGTCTTTGTCCTTAATAGTTAAGATCTGTTGGAGCCATAAGCCGAACGAGTGTAGAATGTCTGGGAAAAGTAAACTGCAGATGTAGTTGCTTGCAAACGCAAACAGTCTTTCAGCAGCACCATCGAGAAACTCCTCTTTCTCTACCGTCCGCTCCCTCTCTCCCTATTAGAATATTAATTTGAATTCTTTTACCATTTACCGATTTAATTGCAAGCTTCAAAAACTAATTATGCTAAGTGGTCCTGACGCGACGTGTATGCTACATATTTAAACGTTCTCTCTTTTACGTTTCCTTCGATTCGTGTAAACACTACAAACGGTGAACAAATTACTCTATGCACGCTCAGCTTAACAGCATTATCATATATAGAGCTCCCCTCACCCTTTTCTTGAGGCATGATTGAGAAGTTGTGTAATATAATTGCAGCACTTGTCTTTGAATGCAGTTCGGAAATCAACAACACCAAGCTAGCATCTCGATTTGTTTATTGAGGTGTGTGGTGCGACATTATTTCTGAATGACTGGGACGTTCTCCTTTTTCTTCCTCAAATCGAGGAATATCCGGTAGCTATTCATCTTTGAGCTTTCGACTGCTCTCTTCTTGGTGCAAAGAAGGTTGTTCACTGCGAATCTTCACATTTCGTGCCATGGCACCCCTTCTGAAATCGAACGTGATATCATTTATGCCTGAGGTCATGCCATGCAAATCTCGGATGTGGCCTTTAACGTATCCACGTTTTGAAAGGGATGAGACGTGCATAGAAAGTATGCATGGCCATAAGATTCCCGATCCATATCGACCGTAAGTCCCTTACTCCTAATTAGTTTGGATGCTCGTTACAAGTATTGCTGTATATAGACTTGGTTAGCAATTTTAATGAATGCATGTCAAACCAGAACTCCCACATCTGCTATAATTTCTAGCGTTTTAAATGGCAAGTCAAAAACCTGTGATGGACTCTCCAGTAGCAAACCATTCATCTATCCGCTGTTTCCTAATTAGGTGTCCAACCTTAGATTTTGAATACTTGTTGCACAATAATATTCTAAAATGATCTGAGCAGATTGGAAGTTCCGAAAGCCAGGGCAACGCAAGAATTTATAGCTAGCCAAGTGGAATTGACCAAGTCTGTGCTGTCGACATGTGACACGAAAGAGAAGCTAAGAGAACGGATTACCGCTGTCTATGATTATCCCAAATCTTCATGCCCCTACAGGCGAGGGAACAAATGTTTTTACTCTCATAATAGTGGATTGCAAGCTCAAAGCGTACTCTACATGCAGGTAGAATCTTGGCCGAGCTAGGGATTGTATATTTTTGTGGACCATACGTACTCCTTGGATGCTTTGCAATTACAACTGTCTTTGTCCGTGGCAATGTAAGCTTTCACTCTTGTACTCCCAAAGATAGCTCCAAGTGTACATACGATAACAAGAACGGCGCGTTAAAACTATACGATCGAGCGTTCTCATTTTGAATACTCTTCTATGCATCAGCAAATTATTGAAGCTGTCAAGCATGAGTTTTGTAATTTATTGCTCATTCAAACATTAGTATCATTCAAAGGATCCTCTAAAAAACAATGAAATTGGTAACCAATGAACTAAAACACTATGTCTGACAGTCCGTAACATAGTGCTTTTACGAATCAAAGTCTCAATCTAACAATCGATTCGTCTTTTTTGCTTGTCCACAGGATAGTTTAGACGGGGAGGCCGAAGTGTTGCTGGACCCAAATACTTGGAGTGAGGATGGCACCAAATCCTTGGAAATCATGAAATTCAGTAGTAATGCTGAATATCTGGCCTATGGACAGAGCTCTAGTGGGAGTGACTGGATCACCATCAAAGTAATTCATGTGGCAGACAAAATCACGCTCGATGACACCCTTTCATGGGTGAGATACTCTACACATTAGTTGGTGCTGTTGGAATCCAAATCGATCACCCGAATTCGTGCATTAGTTCTGGAAAATGTTCCAACATTTATTTCTGTTGTTCTGGAATAAGTGCCGTTTGAAATTATTGTTCCTTTTCTCTTTCCCAAAGTCCGATTCTTATTCCATTGTGCACCATTGAAAAATCTTCGAACCGTTATGAATTATCAGTATTATTGTGGTCGTCTCATTGTCGCTGGGCAGATGAATGCAGAATTTAGCTCCGATATTAGTGATAAAATATAGTCTGGTATCCCAATACTCCCTGTGGCTGTGCAGGTGAAGTTCTCATCCTTGGCGTGGACGCATGACAACAGAGGCTTCTTCTACAACCGTTATCCAAAACCTACGTCAGTTCTTGTGTCTCCGGTGCTGAAGTTGTGCTATAGGGAGATTGAGTTTATGACACTTTTTTAGGAATTTTTCCCAGCCCTTCAGATCTTATGATGTTCCTCTACCCGACTAAGATGACATGTTACATGACAGTATGAACGAGATTGAAGACGAAGGCACTGAGACAGATTCAAACCTCTTCCAAGAATTACGTTATCACTTTCTGGGAACTGACCAAAGTCAAGATATACTGTGTTGGAGAGATTCTGAACATGCTCAATGGTTTTCTCGTGCAGAGATTACTGACGATGGCCAGGTAATTTCGTATAAACTTGTGCTTGAGAAATCAATATACACACACCTTTCTCTTGCTCTTGACTAGAATCTACATACCAGTGGAAAATGTATTTTGAATTTACTATTATCCTTCTATTATTGTCACTATCCACCCTTTTGTAATACAAGAGATACTCAGGTTTCAAAGAGGTAACCGTGGCAATACATTTTCTTCTGGAAAAAGAATTTTACATCTGGTTGTATGGTTCCAGTACTTGGTGTTATCCATTGAAGAGAGTTGTGACCCAGTCAACAGACTATACTACTGCAATCTTTCCACTTTGCCTCAAGGACTGGAAGGGCTGAGACAAAACAAGGAACATCTTCCTATGATAAAACTGATTGATAACTTCGATGCTCAGTATGAGCTGGTTGCTAATGAAGGATCACTTTTCACCTTCTTAACCAACAAGGATGCACCCAAGAATAAATTGACAAGGGTTAGTCTTGATGATCCATCTTCTTGGAAGGATGTGGTACCAGAATCGGAAAGTGATGTCCTTACATCAGCTGACCTGGTTAATAGACAGCAGTTAGTCTTATGCTATATGAGTGATGTAAAACATCTGCTTCAGTTGAATGACCTTCAAAGCGGTCATTTGCTTCAGAAATTACCTCTTGAAATTGGCTCAATATGCGAAATTTCAAGTAGACCAGAAGATGCTGATTTCTTCTACAGTTTCACAAGCTTTCTCACCCCTGGAATTATCTACCGATGCGATTTGAGTTCTGGAACTCCTGATTTATCAGTGCTGAAGGAGACTAAAATTGCCAATTGGGATAGATCATTGTTTGAGATTCGCCAGGTACAAATTTATGCTTCTATTCTGATATTCCTCTCTCTGTAACTTTCGTATGCTTGCTGTTTTTTCTAACTATTTTCCTATTCAAAAATGACCTATACTATTATTGCCCAACCTCTCAACTTTGACATTTGGATTCTTATCCTTCAAATTCTCCTTATTGGAGTACTTTTAAAAATAAAACTCTCTCAGCTAAAGACCAGAAATTCTGGATTGCGGTTTCTTACATAATGCAAAATATGCAGGAATTTGCGACAAGCAAGGATGAGACTAGAGTGCCTATGTTTGTGGTTGCGAAAAAAGGTCTGGTCCGAAACGGAGATCATCCAGCTGTACTCTATGGGTATGGAGGCTTCAACGTCAGTCTGATGCCATATTTCAGTGTGTCTCGGCTGGTGTTAGTCCAGCATTATGGAGCAGTAGTTGCAACTGCAAATACCAGGGGTGGAGGAGAATATGGAGAGAAGTGGCACAAGGCTGGTGCTCTAGCAAATAAACAAAACTGTTTCGATGATTTCATTGCATGTGGCGAACACTTGATAAAAGAAGGATATACGCAAAATAAAAAGTTGTGCATTGAAGGTGGGAGTAATGGAGGTTTGCTGGTGGCTGTCTGCATCAATCAGGTGCTTACTGTTAACACCTCTGTTTTAGGGCCTCTACAAAGAAGATTTATTATTTGATATTTCTAGCTTAATCTTACTCGGTAACATGCTGATCCAGTTACTCATCCATTCGATTTCTCGCACTATATTTATGATTTTCAGTCTTATCTGTTCTCCTCCATCATCTTTGCAGAGACCGGATTTGTTTGGGTGTGCTTTGGCCCATGTGGGTGTAATGGATATGCTCCGATTTCAAAAATTTACTATTGGTAAAGCCATTGTAGTGGTTGCCTTTTTTTTCATTTATATTGTATTAGATTTCTATTTCTTATAGATCTTAGTATATTTCTGTTTTTGAAGGTTTCTGTTTCTGAATGCGTGAGAGCTTTCAATGATGCAAAAGTTTATATTCATTGGTCAGGTCATGCGTGGATTTCAGATTATGGTTGTGCTGATATTGCAGAGGAATTCGACTGGCTGATCAAGTAAGCATCCTTTTGCGTATTACAAGCATTTCATATCGTATTTTAAGTACCAGTTTCAAATCCTTTACGAAAAAATCAATTTCTAAGCAAACTTAATCTTCAAGTCAAGTGCATATTTTGTGTGGACTTAGTGAGAACATGAAGTAATCGAGCTGAGTCTACGGTTTTGGTTCTACTTCATGTTGGTCATGTGTCTTCTTTTGTGTAGGTATAGCCCATTGCATAATGTGAAAAGACCATGGGAAAATGGTACCAAGTCTATTCAGTATCCCGCTACCATGCTTTTTACAGCAGATCACGATGACCGAGTTGTTCCCTCACATTCATTGAAGCTTCTCGCTGTATGCACGCTTAAAACCTTCTGATTTCTTCTTTATTGAATACTCTGAAGGATTTATTTGGCCCTTTCAGAAAAATCTTTTCTTCTCCTCATCAGCTATTCATTGTTGTGGGCGGACAGACATTGCAGTATGAACTTTGCACGAGTTTGGACAACAGCCAGCAGACAAATCCAATAATAGGAAGGATTGAAACAAAAGCTGGTCATGGATCTGGTCGCCCAACCATGAAAATTGTAAGTCTCAAATATGGTTTCTATTTCTTGATACCTCGACTTGCATCATTTTATTTTCACTGTACAAAAATACTTCATATTGGATAGGGTTCTCTAGATCAACCTACTGAGTGCAATGAAAATTAATTTAAATTATCATAGATTGGATGGTTAACTTTTTATTCAAGTTATTATCTTGCTGAAGACATCTCCCTTGATGTGCAGATAGATGAAATGGTGGATGCCTACTCGTTTTTTGCAAAAATGACGGATTCTGCTTGGATTGAATGACACAATTGATGTATATAGCCACTGAACACTCACACCAATCTCTTGTATGACTTCTACGATTTTTGTAATATTATTATTCTTTACATTAATAAAGAATATATAAAAACAATACAATCATGTATATATATATATATATATATATATATTTAATTGAAAATTTAAAGAAGATAAACAATTTCTTTTCAAAGCTGAAAATAATTACAAATAATGAAGCTAATTGTGGTATTAAATTTACAAAAAAAATTGTAGTTTTTTCATGAATTAAAATAATGAATATTATTTATTACATCATTTTAAAAATAAAAATAAAAATAATGTATTTTTTTTAAAATCCATCTTGTAGATAATGATAGAATTGATTTTAAGAGTAGCTTCTATCAATATAGATTAGAACATTATTTGTAAAAAATTTGTATATATATTTTTAAGTAGTTTTTATTTATATGATATGGTGTTTATTTGTTTTTATATTTTTTTAGACTTAGTTGTGCAATAATACATATATATAATTATATATTTTTTTATAATATTTATTTATAACTATTCTTTATAATAATTAAATTAAATTTATTACTAATGAAAGTATTTTAAAAATGTATGTTTTTAAAAACATAATATTATATGTATCTAATCTTTTATTCAACTAAATATTACTCATGGTATAATGAAGTTTAATTGTCAAAAGAGGTTCTTACATGGTATTTTAAATTTTAATTATTAAGTATTTAATGAGGTTCTCAAAGGCCTATTAGCTATTTCTTTATAAAGTTGGTATAGAATTTTGTGCAATGTATAACCTAGTGTGATATCTATGATATGTATTACAAATTCTTATATTACTAAATTAATAATAATAAATAGAAATAAATTAGATAGATAGCATTCAAAATAATAATTAAATTAAGAAAACTTTGTGGATTTATGTTGGATTTATAAACATCCTCAGGCACATTGCTTCTAAAAGTTTTGTTTCTAACAAACTTCTATCAAAATATCCTATTATTAGAAAATTTGTCTTTAAACCTTTTATTTTTAAAAAATTTCTATATTAATTATATTTGACAATAATCACCATAATCATCTATATATATATATATATATATATATATATATATCTTTTATAACTATACATGGATGTATTAACTTTTAATAAATTTAGCTAGATGTATATTTTTTCTAAAATATACACGTCAATAAAAGCTAATTTGTATAAGTTAGACTATTGATATCATTTGATTTTGTAATATATAATTCTAGATATTTTTTTACTCAAGAAAGAACTATTTCAAATATTTATTTCCTAATTGATTTTATTTTATTGTGCTTTGTATTAGCTCATTTTTATTTTTGGTCAATATTAATTCTTTTAAATTATATTCTAGTTGGATTTCTGTGATTAAAATTCGTACAATTTTGGAGTTGCATAAAATATCCTCTCATATGACCAATTTTTTCTTAGATGTTATTTTAATTTTAATTTTTCAAATAAAATATTAGAAATAAAACTTCATACAATGGTTGAGTTTCTATTTTTTATTTTAAAAAAACTATAAATTTTCCACTATTACAAAATTATTTCTAGACTGGAAGACATTTAAGAAAGAGTGTATTAATAATATTATCATTTTATAAAGTAAAATTTATTTATTTTAAGAATATATTTTTTATTTGTAAGAAAGTTATGAACAATTTTTGGTAGTCATCTTTTCTTTGAAGATATTTTCAAAGATGCACATTTATAAGGAAGATTCAATTCTAATTTATTTATTTATTAAATACAAGATAATTTTAAAATAAATTTTTATATATTAACTATTGCTATTCTATAAAAAATATATGTCATTTATATCTAAATATACTAATAATAATAATAATAATAATAATAATTTTTTTGCATTGAACATACATTATTCTTTGATAAAGTTTTTAAAATGTGTTTTTATTAAAAATAGAAGTCAAATGACATAATTATAAAAGAACTCAAATTTTATTAAATCAGAATTTTACTTAATTTCGTTTAATATTAATAAGATATTAGTAGAACTAAAATAATTATTTATATGTATAATTAAAAATACAAAAAAATTGATAGATGAAAAATAATTTTTAATACATTATTATATAACTTTGGTGATTAAATATCAATATTTTCATGAATAATAAATCATATTTGTTTACAATATAATTTTTTAATATTATAATAGCATTAAAAATTCAAATCACTAATCTTTAAATTTATTGTATATATATATATATATATATATATATATATATTTATCTTTCTATTAATTAATATCATTTTTTGCAAGAAACTTTATTAATCACCAAAGATCATTGATAATTGTTTGTTTGTGTGGTGCATTGTAGACAAGATAGAAATCATCCTTGCTAAGGCCCTAGATCATCCTCTACTTGCTTACATATCTCCAAACCTAGCTTTCTTTCTTTCTTCTTTACATTTTTTAATGCAAAATGATTAAGGGTGCAAATTCACTACCCTTACTTAATCAAGTAAATAATCCAATAATATTTTTGGTCCAAAACCGACAGGCCTCATCCCTTGCTCCCCAATAATATTATATATTTTATGAAGAAACAGCATATTCAGCCAATGAATTTGAGCTTCGGTGGAATACAACTAGAAGCATACACTCCGCCGAACATCGCCGCCTTCAGCAACTCAGTGTGTGCATGTCACCGAAACCTAGACAACACATGCCATGGTAGCACCCTCAATAGGACCAAAAGCAGCACCAGTAGACAGCTCTTCCTGCATCATGGAGGAGTGCCAAGTTGAGTGTCATGTTTGTGGAATCTACACAGCAAAAAAGCTGTGAATCTTAGGGAAAGACACTTTTGCAAGAGGTCCGTGGATTGTCTCAAGAGGCAGTCTGATCGATTTCAGATCATACACCTCATGTGGTCTAGCGTTCGTTTGTGCCGACTAAAACCTTGAGTGACTGGCAAGCGCGGCGAAGTCTCGAAGCAGCTGGAATTGCTCCAAGGACAAGACGGAGGAGCATCACTGCCATCACTACAAGTCAGATCGTGAGTCATGAAGAAATTCTTGCTGAATGCAATGAATCTTGATTAAGATGCCCGAAAGGCAGAAGCATACACAGAGAGGCTTGCCCGTATTTTGGCTAAGCAGGAGATAAGCCCCATTAGGCGGTAGGTGAGTGACACACAGAGCACCGTAAGAACTAGTTTGTCCCAAGTGACTGATCTTATCGCTAAGATGGGCAGCGTAAAGCAAGGGAGGCACGAGGACCTGTTTTTGTCCTCATTCTCCGACAAGTCAGTCCAATAAAATTTATGATCAGGGGCTTGCGCTGCAGCACTTGTCAGTATTGGAGGTGTCGCATTACCTGGGGTTGGGTGCGATTGGGGGCGCGGGCGACAGATCCTGCACCGGGCCCTATGGGCAGCGGATTGAATGGGTATCCATGCTCTCAGCGGTGGTGTGCTGGGGGACTGCCAGGTCGCTGCATGCTAATATAAAGTAGAAACTGCAATGTGCAGATTGGGACTTTGTGGGGCAGTTCTCTGCGGTCGCGGGTCTGAGGGTGCTTCTTTTAGCTTTTTCAGAGAGTTGGGGTTGTTGCCATGCGTTTTAGCGGGTTTCGCACGTCTCCGTAGATGGGTAACTGGCGCAAAAAAAAAGGCTCGTTGAAGAGCACGTAGGTGTTCGCTGACTTCTTCTTGTTGTCCATCTTTGCTTTTGTTTTGAAATAAGATTCGACCTTGGTCTGGTGCAACTGTGATGGATATACGAGGACGGCAAACTCTCGTCCGAAAGTTTAGATTTGTGTCCTCTTGTGTGAATGTTATCACAAACAAGGATATGAAATGAGGAAAAAAGGGTTCTGCTGGACAGACTCTGTTCCCAAGATATTCCACAACCAACTGCCTTTTGAGGTCCTCACATTGGGTTGGTATGGACGCTGAAAACTTTGTTGGATGAAGACAAGTTCCCACATCCAAGTTTGGCAAAGCAAGGAAACTACCCTCTAACTTGAGGCACTGTAAGAAATGCTAGGGTTCGAGCCTTGCATTCTACTTCCAATCTGGGCATTGACAGTACTTACCTACATATAACAGCTGAACTACCTCAGACACAAATGAGATCTACATCCTACTTCCCGTGGAGTTCAGTCCATGAACTCAGGACTTATACAAACGAAGTATAGTAATGGAGACAAAACCGATAGGAGATTCTGAATCAAGAGGAAGAGGTCTGCTTTGTGGATTATAAAAATAATGGAAGTGGGACATCTCCAATACTTCGGTAGAAATGAAGCTTATGCTAAGTAACGATACTAGATCTATGTATGGGAGCATGAGTACAGACAACATAGTTCACAAATCTAAACTTCCGGACAAGTTTGTTCCAGTTTGCTGGATAGATCAGAAGGGATGAAATGATTATGCAGAGGCTCCCAAAGAAGACGCAAGGTAGTTCAGCACCATCTTACTATATTCAAAGATTCGGAGACATCACTGAAGAACTACCGTAGACATTCTAACTGCAGATATACATGGGTTCGCGCAAATCAAACCCACATAGCTCACGTCGACACAGCTCGCTTGTGTACAATCACTGGAAACCCATTCAACATTTTAAAGACAAACGAAAGACATGTTCTAGGAGGATCCTCGAGCAGAGTAAACTTGAAGCAGTATACCAAACTCGACGCAACCAGCTTCATTTGGATAAGGGCCATTTCCTTGCCGAGGCATATGCGAGGACCAGCCTGGAAGGTTGCAAACTTGAAAGGACTCTCAGGTACAAAGACTCCATCCTTCAACCATCTCTCAGGCTTGAACTCATTGCAGTCAGGGCCCCAGTTGGCTTCCATTCGAGCCATGGCGTAAATATTGAAAGTGACGCGCTCACCTTTGAGTATGACGGTGCCATCAGGTAAGACGTCGTCTCGGACCGCATGCTTTGAATCCCATGGTACAGGCGGGAAAAGGCGGAGGGATTCGTGTAATGCAGCATGCAAGTAGTGCAATTTCTTCAATTGTTCGAAGGTAAATAATTGGCCCGGAGGTCGGGAAGATGGTAGAGAATCATCTTCCTGCGCTTGTAATTGCAGTTGCTCTTTGATTTCGTCGTAAATCTTAGCTTCTACGTGAGGATTGTGACCTAGGGCGTAGAAAAACCAGCTCAGCCCTAAGGAAGTCGTGTCACGACCAGCCAGGACAAAACTTATCACCATGTCTCGCAGGAAGATATCAGAGGCCTTCTGCTTCTCCTTTGCATCGCTCGCATCTAAGTTCAAATCACTGATGCATTTCCGCTCGAGATCAGATTGCACCAACACTTCACTGTTTGACGAGTCTGTGAAGAGCATGAACCTGGATAGAAGATCTTGACGAGCGTGACCTATGTCCCCGTGGTTCTCGTTGAATTCCTTCCGCCGTGCCTCAATTACTTCCTGTGCAAAATTGTGGACCACCGCCATTGACTCTTTCAACCCTCTCTCAATGCCGATATTGAAGAACTTGTAGAGCCTCAGCATGATTGGAAACGTTCGGAATCTAAGCAACGTGCACTCGTTGGCCTTGTCGAAAGCCTCCGCAAATTTCACGGGCGGGAGGGAAGGCTCCAGGCAATTTGGGTCCACACCAAAGCCCAATTGACATATATTGTCGAAAGAAAACCTCATCAAGAGGTCCTGCAAATCCACGACATTCCCATTTTCACTGAATTGGGAGAGAACGGGAACCAAGCGATTCTGTAGCTCTTTCTGCACACACTCGACACCAAATTCTCGCAAGGACCGGGAACTAAACTCATGGCTTGCAAGCTTCCGCTGTAATTTCCATAAATTACCGTCGGCGTTGAAGATACCCCTCCCTAAAAGATCAAACAGCACATCCCCCATCCTTTCGCCCTTGACGAAATTATCGAACTTCGTCTTCAGCACGTACTCAACATTTTCTACATTCGCGGTGCTGTACGCAGTATAGCCTGACTGCACATACCTAATTGTCAGTGTCGGAGATTTACGCAAAGTTTCGACTGAGAAATCAAGCAACCGGTGAGCATGCTGGATAGCGCTCGGCAGCGAACCCACAAAAGGATAGACTCTAGGCCCAATGTTTTTCCCGTATAAAGGATGATGCCACCAGATGAAGATCAAAGCGTTCACTGCGACGAAAAGAATCGTTGCCACAAAGGCTAGTGTGTGCTCTTCGGATTCCTCCCTAAGCAGCAGCGCCCACTTCTCGAATCTCCCCATTTCGGGGGACATGTAGTTCGGGTAAGACATATTGGAACCCTATTCCCTACCAACTCTCAGCACCGCCAACGATGTTCTTATCACGTTTACATCTACACCGATTGCGAAATTCTGCCGAGCGGTAAATTCGAAACAAGCCTTCCAATTTAAGATTCTGCGCGACACGTTCACCTCCCATCAACAATGCTCATCACTCACCTCACTTTCTCTTCTCTAAACTCCGCAAGCAAAAACACAGCCAGCAAAATGTAGATTCAAAAACCTAAATTCCGGTATTGATAGCGAAACCGACTCATCCCCAACTCGAATCCACTTGAATGAACCAATACACACAAAATAACGCAACCGCGGTGCACACAACCAGTCCCGCGCGGTTCCGCAAGCAACGACACAGCACTACATAAATCAACAACCACTGTCCATATCGATGGCTCGAGGACAAGCCAAAGTGGGTTCCCGTCCCCCCTTTAAAACAATCGATTGAGGGCGACACTGTGGGGTAGACTGAAAGTGGCACAAAGGAATTGCGGCGTTCGGAGGGATGCTTTGTAACGGAATGCCACGCACCAACGAGCCATGACGTCACATGGGCAAAGGAAGGTCTGAGAATGGATGCGCCGAAGCAACGACGAAGGCAAGCGAGTAAATACCATGTCCTCGCAACAAACCCTTCAAGCGGCACCAGTTGCATAGAATTAAGAACTCATTGCGTGGCCCACTTGATGGGGTTGCGAAAATCGGGATGCTGCTTCGGCACACGTGACGCCGTGTATTGTAGCTCACGACGTAGCCCTCGCGACCGGACGCGACGCAACGCACTACGAGCGACTCCCACCACGCCACGCAACGCGACGCGACGCGATGCGCCACGAGCCTTCAATTGGGATTCAATTAGGCATCACACTTTACCAACTACGCCTCTCGAAATAACATAAAACACACGTGAACAATCTCATCATCATGTATTGAAGATTGGTTTTTTTAAAAGTAAGGAATCCCGCTATTGTTTCGGCATGTTGTACACAAGGTGGGTTACGTTCTTCACTTTTCTTTTCTTTTCTTTACTTTTTTGGTAAAAAAGTTTATTTTAGTTTGTATAAGAGTGGTTGCTTTATCATCGGCAATGTGCTTGTTGTTGTGTTTTTATTTCTTTTATCGTAATATCATGGTAAGTGTTTTTTTACTTTTCATTTTATATTAATGATAGAAGAAATCAATCTATATGTATATTAATAGTAATTATTGTTTCTAATAGTAATTAATATATGTATATGTATATATATGTATATGTATATGTATATATATGTATATGTATATGTATATATATGTATATGTATATGTATATATATGTATATGTATATATGTATATGTATATGTATATATATGTATATGTATATGTATATGTATATATGTATATGTATATGTATATATATGTATATGTATATATATGTATATGTATATATGTATATGTATATATATGTATATGTATATATGTATATATATATATATATTAATTACTATTAGATAGAAGAGGGCTGCTTTTGAATTTAGCATACACTGATATTTACATTATTTTTTTATTTTATTTTTTATAATATCAGTAGTGCTAAAATAGGTTTTTTATCTACTTATTTAGCTACTTTTTTCAACAACTCCTAATGACAAAATGACAATAAAAAAAAGGGAAAAAAGATCATTATTTAGTATAAAAAATAGCATTTTCTTATCTTATTTTTAAACAAAGATTTATTTTGGCTATTTTGAATTTGTCATAACAATAATTTTTTTGATTTTTTTTTGGAATATGAATTTAATTAAATTTTTAACTTCTTACATATAATAAAATACACATTATCAATATTTATTTTAAATATAATTAAAATATTATAATTACCTTAGAAATACATATTAAAAGATTTCAACAAGACATGGTTCATTTCCTTTTATTTTTTAGGTCACACTCTTGTAGACAAAATCGTTTTATGAAAAAATAGAAGACTATTTATAAAAATTAGATATATATATATATATATATATATATATATATATATATAATTTTACAATCAATCCATTTAGATACTATATATAGCAAACTTGAAGATTTTCTTTTTGCTACCACTTTTTTTTTTCTTGATTTTTTAAACAAATTTAAAAAATACATTTTATAACCATTTTATGGTTTAAACTATATATATATATATATATATATATATATAATCCTTCTGTTGACATATTGATTTGCAAAATGTTTAGATTATGATATTTTTGAGATTCCTAAAATAATAAAATAATCCTATCTAAAAATCTATACATTAGAAAATGGCAAAAAATAATAGAATCCAAATAAACAATACATGAATTTATATATATATATATATATATATATAGAGAGAGAGAGAGAGAGATATATATATATATATATATATATAACTTTATTGTTAAAAAACACATGTCAGAATAGATATCACAACTTCTACAACTTCTACCAGATATTCTATGCATGTCGTAGTGTAATTTGCAACCTAAGAGAAGATCTAAGTCTTTGGATATGTATTTCTAACAAGCACAAAAGAAACTTCTCGACACACAACTAAAACATTATTCTACACCATTTTGAATCTTTACTTTTTTATCATTTTGAGTGAATAAAAGAAAAATTTGACATTTACACAAGAATGATATAATACTATATATTCATATAGCAGAATAAAAAATTCAATCATATAAAATAAAAGAAAATAGCAGACATGTCTCAATTACTATAATTATTTACATTGATTATTGTAATTTTCTGCAATTCTTCACCTTTGGTAGTTTATGCATATGATTACTAATAATAATTTATTTGATTTCACATACGTTTTAGATAACAACTTGTTAAAAAAATGCCAAACCAATATACAGAAACAACATGTGTCCAACAATATATGCCAAAATAACTTACAATGAAATTACATTTAATAAAAAATAAATATCATAGTTGAAAATTCCAAAATAATTCAATATAAATATAAGTGGTTTATCATCTAAATTCAACTGTAGCCAAATGATTCATAATATTAAGGACTACAAGCTTTGTTATTTTAATACTAAAATGTTGTCAACAGAAATCAAATGTATTTAATATTCTTTTGCTTGAAATGATTTTTTTTTTTTGTAATTACATAAGCACATGGTGTCCTTCGTAATGAAATATACTATTATTCTTATAAATAGTTTTATATCATAAAAGCTTCTACAAATGCTTCTATTTGCATTGTATCGATGAAATCTTGAAGTATAACCATTTGTCTACCTAACAAAGCTTATGTCAGATCTCTAGCCTTAGCCACAAAGAGAAAAGGGTTGTTTATCAAAATTATTTGTAACACACATTATATAATTATTTTCTTAATAACCATGAAACCTTTGCCTTAATTGCAATTGCAAAAGATACATTTAGTTAAATTAAATAAAAAGAATCTAAATTGAGATCTTCTTGTCACTATAGCAATTGTATTTATACTCTCAACTTCTAATATTTAATTTTAAAAAAATGTTTCCTACAATTTAAGGAAAATTTCTGTAAAAATGTGTATAATAGTACATCCTAGTAACAACCCTCTCATGTTTGATAAAATGTGCCTAAAACTAAAAAAAATAAAATGCAATATAAATACCAATACTAAATCCAAATTCATGTTTTTACTTCTAAATTCTTGGTACACATATTTTGTAAAAAAGGACTTACCAAAAAAAATAATTAGTTGTTTAATATGCCAAATCTTGTAGCAAAGATAAAAAGAATAGGAATTAGCTAAAAAAAATTGATTCCATCATTCTAAAATTCTTTTATAACAAATTCTTTCGAATTAAGATTAAGGTATTATTTTTTACCTTTTTATGTATACAAAAGTAGTAAAATAGATATTATTCTATAGAAAGACCAAATCATCACACTTTGATCTTATTACTATCCAAAGGCAATTTTGATGTCAAAATAGCTATAATATGATCTAAATTTAGTTGGCAACTTCTACTAACATCATTCACTCACAAGACTTCAAAAGTGATTGCATTAAGCATTGATCACAATTTAAGTTATGGTAATTGAAGTTTAATCTTGAATAGTGAAGAAAATTTTATAATAAGAATAATTTTAAGATACATTACTTAAATCTATGCTACTTAGTACAATTTCAATTCCCATCACTATATTCTTTGAAGAAGAAGTTTTTAAGATTCCACTCTAAGAAACAAAATTTCATCAAAAAACTTATGCCATTATATTGCCACAATTTTAATAACCTATGGTAATACCTTGTTGGTAATGCCACAAGACAATATTTATAAAAAGGTTATTTTAAGTTTTTAAAAGAATATCATGGTAACAACCAAATAAATAAATTTACTGATTTTAAAAAAAATCTAATCGAGTTTTTCAATTAACATAATTTTTTAGTCATACAAGTTGAAATCTAAATTAAAAATGCAAGTAGATGTTATTTGAATTTTTTATACTGTTAATATAAAAATAATAAAATATTAAACATAAAATTAGAAAATTTCAGAATTTTGCTTTTTTTTTTTTTGTTTTTCATAAATTCTTTGAAGTTGAAAAACATTATTTAGTTTATTATGAATATGTGTTTATATATATATATATATATATATATATATAAAATTTATTATGAATATGAGTTTATATATATATAATGTGTTATAAAAGTTTATGTATAAATTTTTTTTGTTTTTCATAATTATATATATAAACACATATTCATAATATTATATATATAAACAACATATTCATAATTATGTTATTTATACATATATTTGTTTATATATATATAAACACATATTCAAAAAAAAATTTGTTTTTCATAATTATATATATAAACACATATTAATATATATATATATATATATATATATAATGTGTTATAAAAGTTTCAAAATACTATTTTTACATTTAAATGTTTTACAATCATTTGATATTTATCCTATTAAAATTTTAATCTAAATGCAAATATTTTATTTTATGCATATATATTCAATGATTTCTCTTAAAAATAATGTATTAACTCTTTTCATTATAGAAATGATATAGACTGTATCGACCTTCATATATTAGAATCTAAATGAAATTAAAAATATTGTAATTTTTTTCAGATAAAAAGTAAAAATAATTAATATTATCAAAGATAGTTAGTCCAAGTGGAATAATATACCTTTAAAATGATATTGGGTATTACATGATTTTGTATTTTCTTTTAATAATATTTGATAAAATATTTTTAAAAATCAAGTAATATATTAGCATATTATTATTTATAACTATTTTTTCATATATTTATTTTTTAAATTAAAAAATATTTAATAATTTAATATTTAAAATAAATAAACAATATCATTTAATTGTTACTGGTATCTTTCAAAGAAATGGTAATAAAAACTGTCATAATAGTTCAAATTTATGTAAATAAAAATTATTAATAATTTAAAGAATATTTTATTTAATTTCCTAATTATTAACATCTATCTATATCTGATGTAAAATCATCCATCTATTTTGATTAAATTGAGGGATATGAAATCATGTATTAAGATAGAGAATATATAAACATAGTTAATAAATTATCATTATTATTTTTTATAACTATAGATATCTTCACAAATATTTCTCCATTTGAGATCCTTATTCATGTAATGAAAGTTATTTGAGTTTTTAATTATGTAATTTGTTAATCTCTATTTTTTAAAATTATGTATTCTTTTTATTGTTTTTAATTTATAATTACAATAAGGTTTTTCAATATATATATATATATATATATATATATATATCTATACATGCACATACACACATTTACATGCATATTTACAATCTTGCATTTGTTGTTTCTATTTTGCTATGTAAGAACCAATTTATTTACAAAATAAAAATAAAAAAATGATTCAATATGATTTCGATAAGATTTAGTATGATTTAAAAGAATGAAATACTTATATAGACTTTGTACTAGAAAGAGAAGGTGAGAGGTTATAACTTTTAAATCTTTTGATTGGCTAAAAACTAAAAGACCTTATTTAGTTGGCTATTTAAATAGAAAATGTAATTTAAAGGCTCTAAGAAAAAAAATGTGAGATAGAATATATATATATATATATATATATATATATATATATATATATTCTACATGGAAGAAAAAACATTATTCCTTGAAATTTTCAAATCCCACTTCAAAAATAACTTGTATAAATAATTTTTAAGTCATTAAAAACTTTATGATAATATTAATTTAAAATAGTATATTTATACATATAAATATAAATAATTATAATATTTTTATATATTTTTTGAAAAAAATATGAATTGACATCATTTTTAAGTATTCAATAATAAAATTGTTTGATTCATTTTATGATTTTTTCTCACTTTACAATATATTCAAAAGTTGAAACTACTATAAAAAATAAAATAAAAATAAAAAATTCCTTAATTAATTTAGAATTTTTATAAAATCTTTATTTTGTAGCATTTCAAATATAAAGAATCTTATACTCCCATGTTTGATTTAATTGATAAAACATCCAAATGGATCAAGTACCAACTATTGAATATTATTTTTTCTTACTATATTTTCAAAGAATGGATTACAACCTATTTCACATATTATTATTTTTTCTTTTTTTTATTTTTTTATTTTTTTATTTTTTAATAATATCTTCTATATCTTAGGTAATTGTGTTGTTCAATAGTCTATATATATATATATATATATATATATGAGAATATTAAAATGACTTAGATTTTTACTAAATTGATCCACATGTCTATACTATCATTGCACCTTTTAGTCCTTGTCCTTGTACCTCCATTCTTCCTATTTCCAGCCCTTGTTTCTAGCCCATGTCTGCATCGTCCATTTCCAACCACTATCCTCTGTTCTGACCTCTCCAACACTTGTTCTGATTTCAGCAACATGTTATGGGCATACATATTTATTTAAATAAGAACTATTGGATAGAAGGATAATATAGGTAGATTTGATATTATCTTGTAGCAAAGCTTCTTAGAAGCTTGATAGATGCATATTTAACTTTGTATATGTTTATAATTGATTAATAGGTTAGAAACTTAGCAAAATAATTAGCCATATGTCACAATTATAGATAGCTTGTGGCATAAGTTAATAATGTAGTATACATATAAGAAACTTGCCTTAGAAGTTAAGACACATGTCTTGCAAATTAGAGATGTATTAGAGGTCCTATAGAACATTGCTACATAGCTCCTAGTTATATAACATATCTGGAGGCAAGAATGGAGCCTTCTTCACTCTTGTCAATGTTTTTCTAGTTCTTAGTCTTGTTTCAAGACTTTTTAATCTTCTTGTCTTTAGCAATAGCTATTATAGTTAAATATTATATTATCTTTGAGTGATTTTTCAGTCTTTTTGAATGATATAATAATTTATTGATCTTTTAGTTCTTTAAAACTTATGTTGTTGACAGTTTGACAAGAGTGCTAATTTGTTGTCTTGTTTTGATTTAGAAGTGATTTGATCATTTTATTTCTATTGTTGTATTTTAAAGGTTGCAGACTATCTATTTTTAAACTAAATTTTAGTTTTTTAATACTCATTATTTTTTTTAAAGAGAGTAGATTATTGCTCTTTCTAGAAATTTTCATTTGGTATTAAAGGTTATAGATTACTTTCCTTTAATTTGACTTGTGAATTTATTTGATTTGCCTATAAAAAAAATAAATTATGAATGCTACTCACAACAAAAGTGAAAATAGATTTATAACTTTTACAAATCTTTATGAGCTTGTTAATACTTATAGAATCAAAACCTCACATATTTCTAACATAAACTACAAAAATACTATTTATATGCTTATAGAAAAAATGAATAATAAGATTCAAACTCTATGCCAAAAAATTGTGCAATTAAGAGAAGCAAGTAGATTAAGAATTGTGCAATTAAGAGAAGCAAGTAGATTAAGTTTATAATTGAATAAAAAAAACTTTATTTCTATAAGTATGAAGGAAGCAAAGATAAGTATGCCAAAAAAGTTTGATGGAATAAGATCAAAGTTTTGAAGATTTCTAAAATAATCAAAGTTCTTTTTAAAGTTATATCTTTTTTAATATCTTGACAGATTTACTCAAGTTGGATTCATAGTTGCACTTCTATCTAGGAGTACTCTCTTTTGATTTACATCTTTAATAATAATAAAAAAATATAACTCTTCTATGATTTGAATTCATTTTTAAAAGTATTTACGGCTACATTTGGAGAAAATAATCAAAAAAATGTAGCAAATATCAAATTTCTATCTTTATAATAAAGATCATGTTTAATTACCATATATATAGTAAAATTCCAAAACCATGCTTACAACATGGATTGGAATAACAAAGCTCTTATCAATGAATTTCAATATTTATTGAAAGACAATGTCAAAAATTTATTATTGTTTATATTGAAAATAGATTCATTGAAGCAATTTATTACCCAAGCCATTGAATGAAACAATTGACTTTTTAAAAGATGCCAAGAACAAAGGTTTGATTGGAGAGATATAAATCAAGTCATAGCAATAACATCTAAGTTTGTAGAAGTTTATTTATTAAGGCCAAAATCTATGCAAATTGACATGGTATATTTCAAACCTATTATTAAATAAGAAAAGACTTAACATCATCAAAAAATATTGTACTTATATTGTGGAGAACTGAAGCACATTGCACAATATTATCCAAAAAAATAATGTAATCACATAATGATGACCGTAGTTGCTTAAGAAGATAATATGTCAAAAAATGATTTTTTTTAGCTATAATAGAAACTATGCAACTAAAATCTTGTATAATACCTAATAAATATCTTATTCTTTCTTTAGATCCTTCACTTTATTTTATAATAGAAGTTTGTTCATGACCAAGAAATCATAAAGTCTTTATTTTGTTAGATTTAGAAGCCTCAGCTTATTTTATAGACAAAGTCTTTGTTAAAAAATAAAAAATAACTTTAGTTAAGAAAAATATATCTATGAATATAGAAGTCATAGATGGTTTTTTTTTTCTTTTAAAAATATTATCAATAAAATAATTCCTTTGAATGTAGTAATTAATAATTATTATAGCTTAGTAATATTTAATGTGATTAGATTTCATTCTAATTCAATTATGTTAAAATTGTAGTGGCTAAAAAAGTATAACCTTCAAATAGTGTAGATTTTTCAAAACCTTAATTTTTCTTATAGTTTAGTCTAAGACTCTATTAGTCAAGTAAATATCCATAAATTCAATACAACCAAATCTTTATTGATAGATACAAGAACTTTCATGTATGCTAAAAAAAAAGATCAATTTTTTGCTATATATATATATATATATATATTTAAAAATATTTCAATCAACATTCTAAGCTAATATCAAAATTATCAAAATATGTTTTAAAAGAAAAATATAAATATTCTTCTAAAACATTATTTCTATAATTATTCTATTGATCTTTAAGAAAAAGCTCAACTACCATAAGGACCAATCTATAACTTATCATAAAACGAGTTGATTGCACTCAAAGAATATATTGATAAGTACTTAGCTAAATACTTTATATACTACTTTAAATCTCCAATGAGAGCTTCTATCTTATTTGTAAAGAAAATAAATGGATCTCTATAAATGTGTATAGATTATTAAAGACTCAACAAGATTACTATCAAAAATAAATATCTTCTATTTTTAATTTTAATATTTTTTGATCAATTAAATTAAGCAAAGGTCTATATAAAAATAGATCTATAAAGAGCATACAACTTGGTATTGATTAGAGAAAGAGATGAATGAATAATTATATTTTGAACCAAGTATGGACATTTTTAAATATAATATCATGCCTTTTAGAGTCATGAATGTATTAGCTAATTTTCAACGTCTAATAAATGATGTCTTTAACGAGTTTCTACATAATTTTGTTATTTTTTATTATTTAAACATCATTTTTATCTACTCTAATGACATAAAAGAGTGCAAAATTTATGTTTTTAGTGAATTATAAAAACTAAAGACTATAGGATTATATACCAAAATAAAAAAGTATATATTTCATACTACTCAAGTTGACTTCCTAGGATATATCATTTCAAAAGATAGTTTTATGATGGATCCTAAGAAAGTCCATACTATCATGAATTGGAAGATTTCAAAAATAATTAGAGATAAATAATATTTTTTGAGATTTACCAATTATTGTCAGATCTTCACCAATAATTTTTTTCAAGTTACGGCTATTCTTACATATCTGACTTGTAGAGACAAATTCGAATGGAGCAAATAAGCCTAAACATCTTTTGGAGCCTTGAAGATAATATTTATTTAAACACCAATTTTGTATTGTATTGATTTTTTTAAGGTATTTTTTATGAAAACATATGCAATAGATATAGTGTTGTCACAAATGGGAATACATAACAAGCTCTTTATGATAGCTTTTTATTTTAAGAAATTTTCAATAGTCAAAATCAATTATAAGATCGATAATAAAAAACTTCTTATAATTGTAGATTTATTTTAAAATAGCTTCATTACCTAGAAGACACTTTTAATCTAATCACTATATAAATGAATTACAAGAACCTTAAATATTTCATCTCAAAATATATTTTGAACTCTTGCCAACTCCATTGGAGCATGTCTTTATGAAGATTTGATTTCAAAATTATTTATTAATAAAAAAAAAGTTTTATTAGATGTTATTTTTAGATATTCTCATCTTATGTCAAAAGAAGAAGATGCACCTTTTGATCAACAAAAAATGATTTTCTTGAAGCCAAAGTATTTTCATCTTCAAGCAATGAAATCAACATTGATTATTGATTCAATACTTTTCAAGCAAATTCAACTTAGTATGTCTTCTAATCATTTTGTTCATGATATTAAAAATAATTTTTTTTAGTCTCAAAATACTATTAAGTTTGAATTTAAGAATAATCTACTTTATTTTGGAAAAAAATTAGATATTCTAGAAGGCAAATCATGATTACTTGTTCATCAAGCTCATTATGACTTTCTAATAGCCAAATGTTTTAGATATAATAAGTCTTAGGAACTAATATCTAAAGATTTTTAGTGGCTTCAAATGTAAAAGGAAGTCAAATACTTTATACAATCATGTGACATTTTTTCAAGATCAAAAACTTATCATCGATCTTATGGAATTTTTTAGCTATTACTTATCATATAAAAAATATGATTTTTAATTTCTATAGATTTTATCATAGATCTTTCATTCTTAGGTTTTTATGGTTCTATATTTATGATAATGGATCCTTTTATCAAGATGGCACATTTTGTATCATATATAAAATCTATCATAGACAAAGAAATAACTAAGTTTTTTCTTGATAACATCTATTGCTATTACGGATTGTCCAAAGATATTATATTAGATAGAAAGACTCAATTTATATCAAGATTTAAAAAATATATTTTCAAGATTTTAAAAATTAACATAAAATTAACTTTGGCTTTCATCCTCAAACCAATTGACAAATGGAGTGAGTAAATCAAATTTTGGAGCAATATTTGAGGTATACCATTAACTATCAAAAAGATAATTGGACAACTTTTTTGCCATTAATAGAGTTTTTTTTATAATAATATGATACATTCTTCTATATAATATATATATATATATATATATATATATATATTTGATTAATTATGATTATTATCTACAAGTTGATGCTTTTGAATTCTTAAAAGGTAATAATCTAATAGTAGAAGATTTGGTGAATCATTTATTTAAGCTACATATAATAATTAAGGCATATCTAAAAAAATCTCAAAAACAACAAAAACCCAATGTAGATGCCTATCACAAGGAATAACCTAAATTTTGCATAAGAAACAAAGTATAGTTACTCCATTGCAATATTAAAACTATTTACTTTTGTAAAAAGTTGGATTACTATAGGCTTAAACCATTTTCTATTTGTGAATAAGTCAATCTTATTACTTATTAATTATATCTCTTGGAATTTATGAACATCCATTCCATATTTGACGTGTCTCTTCTTGAGCCATATAAGACAATGCAAATCTCATGAAAAAGACAAATACCACCTCTTCCAATATAAGTAGATAATAATCATGAATGTAAGGAAGAAGTTTTAGACTCAAGGCAACACCAAAGTAAATTAAAATATCTTGTTCATTGGCATAGATATGATATTAGTAAATGCACATGAGACCTTGTTAAGAATCTTACAAATACCACAAATAAAGTTGATGCTTTTTATCAACAATATCTACTAAAATCAAGAAAAAAAATAACAAATCTTTGCTACAAAAGAAATCAAATCTTGAAAAGAGTGCACTCTATATTTTTATCTTTATTTGTAGTTTCTGTATATTTATGGTCTTAAAGAGCTGAAAAACCAACAACCAATAGATTTTATTCAAGATTTATTATTTGTTAATATACTGAACAAGAAATTGCAACTGTTATAACCTTTAAGATGATGTTGTATTACATGTGTTCTTACTTAGGAATACACTAGGTGCCTAATCGTAGAAGGTAAGTAAAAATATACCAACAATCCTACTAAATCTAATATAATCTTAAATAAACTTTAAATAATTTTTAATAAGCCTAATCGAACTTTAATCAATCTAAAATAAATTTAAAAGAATTTACAAAAGAAACACAAAGAAGTCCTAAATTAATCTCAATAAATAAATAAATAAATAAATCTTTAAAGAAATAATAATAATTTTAAAAAATATTAAAAATAGAAAATTTAAAAGAAATAATAAATAATCCTAAAATTATATTTAAAATATAAATATTAAAAAATCCTAATCAAATCTCAATTTAGTCCTAATTAAAATCTTAATGAACTTTAATCAAATTCTAATTAAAATTCTAATTAAAACTCTAATAAATATTAATTAAATTCTAAGTCAAATTCTAATTAAATTCTAAATTTAAGACCAACGTAAATGAATCTTAGTAAAATCCTAATCAATCTATTATCAAATCCTAATAAAATCTTAGCCAAATGCTAATTAAATTCAAAAAAATCCTAATTCCTATCTAAATCTTAGATAAATCTTAAATCCTAATTAAAACCTAATCAAATCCTAATCAAATTTTAGATCCTAAATCAATTCTAATTAATAATTAATAAATTCCTATATCTTAAATAAATCTTAATAATCCTATAATACATTAAAAATTTAATAATTAATCTTTGAACCATTGATTTTGACTTAAAATTTGTACACCATGTAATAACCAAGTAGACAATAAGTACAAATTTTTTTGAAGAAGATTGCATATACAAATAGTAAGCAAAGCTTTCAAAACCTCTCGAACTTTGGCCGCCTCCCTTCTCAGACTTGAATGTAAATATTTCAACATCAATTTTTCTTTGCTAAATTGTTCAATTGCTTCAAAAATTTGATTATATGTAAATATATGTGTTTTAATTTCTTTCACTAAATTTTGCTTCTATCCAAGCAACAGATATTCCTAGACATTAAAATCATTCACTGATTCTAAATCTCAAATTTCTAAGACTATGATCCACTAAAAATCCTCATATGCTTCAATCTAACTACTTAATTGATCTCAAATATCTCACATATTTACAACAATTACAACAACAAATTGACCAATTTTTACCTATACATATGTTATAAAATTCAATAAATTCTCAAATTAATAAATATATTTTTATTTTTTAAAATCCAAATTTACCAAGAATATTATTAATTTTGGAAATTTCTTAAATTTTCAATATTAATCTAAATAACATGAAATTAACGCTTAAAAATCTTTTTTAAAGTTTGTTTTTAAATTCTACTTTTTAATTTATAAAAGAATCTTAAAATCACCATAGGTACTTTTCTTTGTGTCTCTAAGTCTAATTTTGATCCTAGTTGACAACTAATCTCCTCCAAATATCAATTCTTATCTTTTTGAGGTAATTTTTGCTAAAATAAACTCCTAATTCCTTCTTATATATGCTTATATCTTTTATTTTTTTAATGTATCTTATTTTTTCTTATTTATGGCTCTATAAAGTAAATAGAACCTAATTTCATAAAAGCAATTCTAATATTAATAGATTTTACTACCTATCTATCATTTATCTATATTTATTTTACTATATATTTTTAATTAAGTTCTTTTATAATAAAATAATTTCTATCTTATTTTACCTAATAGCAGTGTTACTACATGATAATGATGTAATGGAAATAAAGATTCTTAAGAATAATATGTTCTTTCTTAAATAGATAGCAAGATATAATGTACTTGATATCACAACCTTGAAAGAGACTCCCAATGATTGGTGATTGTACTAGAAGTATGAACAATTCTTGATAGTATTACAAATATTTTGTTTCAAGGAAGTTAAAAAGGTCTAAAAAATGATCAAATAATAGGGTAGTCTTTTTATTCTAAAATAAGATATTATCAATGATGAAGACAACCTATCAACAACCTTCAAAGAAAATAAAGATTATAGTATGTGGCAAACATAATTAATTGTATCAAATAATAATAATAATAATAATAATAATAAATAGAAGTAAATTAAAGTAGATAATTTGATAATATTTTGTAGAAAAGTCAATTTCAAACATATGTAAAATATATATCAAATTTATATATGGTTAATTCAATATATATATATATATATATATATATATGGCTAACTTAATAGAAACATGGCTAATAAGTTAGCCATATGTTCCACTTGTTGGTAGCTTATGGTACAAGCTAAATATGTGATGCACATATAGAAAAGTTACCTTACAAGTTAAGACATGTATCTTAAAAATTGAACACATGTTGGAAGTTCTATAAAATGTTGCTACATAGTTCTTAGTTAGATAATATATATAGAGGCAAGAATGAAGCTTTCTTCATTCTTATCAATGTCTTTCTAGTCATTAGTCTTGTTTCAAGACTTTTAAATCTTCTTTTTTTTTGGCAATAGTCATTCCAATTTCAATACTATATTAATTTTAAATAAATATCTATTCTTTCTAAATGACATTAGAATATATTGATTTTTTTTATTTTTAATTTTTTGATATTAATATTCTTTATAATAGAATATTAGTGCTGAAATAATTCAATAAATTAGTATGTGATGTCTTTTCTACTTGAATTTTACAAATTAAAATAGTTGTAGAGATTGAAAAGTTTTAAGTTTTAGTTATAGGGATATACTAGCAATTATCATTTCAATAAATTATGAAAATATTGAAAAGTTGTATACAATAGTTTTTAGTACTTTTTCAAATATAAATGAATAATAGAGCTAATCATTGCTTGAATCAATAACCGTTGGTTGAATACATTATAGGTTGAAATTGTAGTGTGAATGTGATAGACAACATCTTGAGAAATAGGCATATTACAATTTTTAAAACTTTCTCAATGATATTTATAAACAACTTGTGCATGCCAATGATAAGTATCTCTTCTTTCCCAATACTTCAGAGTAAAACAATGTAGCATTGTCAAATATTAGTCATAGATGTTTTGCTTTCATAATACATGACAATGCCAAGTAGATGATTACTACTAAATTTGTGTAGCTCAACACCCTTCTTTATAGAACAAAGTAGGACCAAAAGTAAGTTATAGAAGTATGCCAATGCAATCAAGACACCATTGTAAAGTATTTTAAATAAAATATAAAAATTACAAGCATAGAAGTAGAATATTACTCAAATTTACCATATCAAATTTCTCACAATTTAAAATCCACAAATATATTAGATTTAGAAAGTAGATGTAATGATTCCACGACCACTATCTTACTTATGCAACCAACTAACCCTCAACCTTTGCTAACACCAAATTAATTATGGGCCCCCTATAAAAATGCATGTTTGCTTTGTCTTGTGGTCAGTCACTTTCATAGCTATCCTAGGTCACTTATGTATTGCATTCAAGCTTATACACCTAGATATGACATAAAAATTTTGTGATGGCAAATTTGATCATTTGTGACATGAGAATTAAAGTAAGCAAAGGCATCAATGTTTTAAAGATGGCTATAGGAGATATTCAAGGCATTTAAAAGAGAAAGGTTACTTGCACATGAAATTAGTATATAAACTTTTGTCACAATTGTGCACAATCATAAAATGGATCTATACTATACATACTTTGGTCCATGTCTCTTTGAAAGCAAGCATCAATTGCCATTCTAAATTCACCTTTGTTGTTGTTATTTGTTTGTTTGATTGTTGTTTGTTTGTGTGCTTTTTCACTGCTATTCTCAATGAATATGGCACTAAAAATCTTTACACCAACATTGATCTTGTGTCGTCTAGTTCCCCTCTATTATTTTGTTCCACATTTGTCCTATTCCATTATCCATCTCAATATTGGGACTTCTGCCAATACATTATGGTCATATAAGGGACTAGAGGTCAGGACGAGGGAACAGTGGTGGGGGCTGGATCAATTTAATAAAAACCTGGGTCATTTTAATACTTCTATATGTGTATGTGTATGTGTATATATATTGCACTCTTTTGCTACCTCTTCAAAGGTTTGAAATTGATAGAAACGTACCGATTACATGACCACACAGTCATCGATCAACACACACCAGAGCACCGGCCACACGGAAGCATGGACCGGGGCACTCAGCAATGTAGGTGAAGCTGTGTTAATCGGAGGGGAGAAAAACGCATGGATTCACCCCACCTACGAGGAAGAAAGGGAGGGCATCATCGAACAGCTCCACGTAGTTAATCAGCTGAAAAGATTAAGTGTCTTACGGTGCATAAAGAGATTGTTGGCACTTCGAAGTGCACTCTTAAAATCGTCCTTTTCCACCATCACGATGTCACTCTTTTACTAAATCCATTCTTCGCTGGGTGGTCACCGTGACCGGCGGCGTTGATCCATACAAACGTGCAGGATCGAGCATCGCACACTGGTTTGTGTTCTTTGGGATCGTGTCCTGGTGGGGCAGCTGCTGCGGAACCACTGCGGCGGGGTCCAAGCAAGCGCAATAGGTGCTTCCTTTGTGTGTGTGTGTGTGTTACCGCCGCTACTGGTGACCTAGCAGTGCTTACCGTCTGGTTTCCGCCATGTGTGGTCAACAAAAGTCGATCGCTGCCAGTCGATCGCTGCAACTGCCCCAAAGTGTTCCATCCAGCCTCTGTCCAGGTTCACAACTTCGTGGATGCCGGGCCAGTTTCGGGGATGTCAATCTCTGCTGGAATACTGCAGCGTGACTTTCGGTGGAGCGAGGAAACTCTGCACTGGGGTGAGGCACGCGTGGAACCAACCTGCCGGCAGCCACCCGCTTTGTTTTTCTTCTTGTCAAGGTGGGTGCGTTGAAATTTCCAGCGCCTAGTGCCTGTAGAGGAACGGTTGTATAAACATTCGGGCCCCGCTCAGATGGCCCTTACCGATTCGCGACCATCCCCCATTCGGACGCAGCTTGGGCTAGCGCAGGACGTGTTCTGGTATGGTTCGAATGACCCTGTGGGGGCAGGTCAGAGATTCTACTGTTTCATTAACGGGGACCATGAAGCAGACACAAATTCAATGCCCGGTGCAGTCTCTGTACGGGACCTGGGCGCATGATTTCTCAACTGCAGGATACTCTTACAACTGCTTGGCTCGAGACTTCGGTGCCATGCAAGTACACCGGTCCCAGTCATTGACTTGCATTCGGAGGCATCAGAAATGAGTTGATTACATCACCCCCACAAGTACAAAGTACTGGAAGACCTTGACGGGACTGTGTGGAACTGGGATGGAATAGTCCCATTCTGGATCTTGAAACTCACCAATTCGAAAACGTTTTCGGCAAAATACATTGAGTAATATTATAGGTAAAATAGATGGTAATAGAGTCAGATGAAAATCTAGAGTCCCCTTGTGGTTTAATCGTACACACAGCGCATGCGGATGCGGAAGGCAAGTTGTACAACTTTTTTCAATTTTCTTATCCTCTTAAGCTCCCTCTGCAACAACAACAGTACTAGGGCTCCAGATGGGTTGTGTGCCCTCTCCTTTCAACGAATGCGACGGGTCTAACCCATACGAATGCCACTACTCTTCGTTTCTTTTACGTATGGGGTAGACCCGTCGAGGCTTAGAGATCACATGTGTTCGAAGCAGCTAACTTAGACAATCGAGGCTCTTGCTTTAAGATTGGGACACCAGCTCAGATGTCGTAGGTCTGTGGGTGCTTCGTTCAGACGCATGCTTGGATGTAAGAATTGTCTGTAAGTGTACATTGAAATATATTGTCTGTAAGTGTATATATATACATATACATATTGAAATGTTGAATTCTGTACTAATCGTGTGTGTGGGAATCCATTTCACTTTGTCATATTTTGAAGAGAGTATAAGAAAATCTACTTTACGCCATCTTTTGTGGATTTGAGTCCTGGTACGGTTATTGTAAAAAGGCAATCTTTTGCTTAATGTTACATTATCTTACCGTCTCATTTTATGGTTGGAGAATATCTTCATGCTGTGGAAGTTGCAGTCTCTTTGTGGGTAGGGGTTGATGATAGACCAAGTCAAAAGCTTTTGCATGTGAGATTATAAATATCTTTCCAAAATTAAATTCGTTCTACTTTAATTCAGTAAAAGAAGGGTTGTCTTGAATCCATTCTCTAAGGTGAAATCCACCAACTTGAAAAAGATGTTAGTACTTACAGTGCAAAAAATATATAGATCATACAGATACGTATTTATTGACCGTACATAAAATATTACATAAACTTTAGAATATTTTCTTGAGAAGTGTAACATACATACACACACAACTTTATAGTCTTTACTTAGATCGTCATAATTATAATTATTACTTTGAATGGAAAAGATATTGTTTTGATTTAAATCAGCATAACTTGATTTGACTTGCAGGTGTAGGGCACCAGGCTTGTATAAAATCCTGGACTATGGCGTGTTGTAAATGGATGTTAAGTAAAGTAGTCGACTGTGGCTGGTGAACGAGGTGGACATGATTTGTGGCAAGTGCTCAGGTGCAGGATGTGCTGGAAAGACAACGCCGAAGTACATGAAGGACGAGAAGTTGAGCAGCTGTGCCCCGATGCGAGAGCTGAAGGAAGGCATTGCGGGGAACAAAAGTCTGAATGTGCACAGAAAGTTCAGGCAGACGTGTAGAGTCCAGACAAATAAAACGACGTGCTCAGCAGGATTCGAACCTGCGCGGGCAGAGCCCACATGATTTCTAGTCATGCCCGATAACCACTCCGGCATGAGCACATGAAAACCCTTTCCATGTCGGCAAATCTTCCTATCAACATATCCATTCCGTTCTAAGTACCATTCATTCAGCTCCAACCTCTGCTCCTCACTTCCTCCCTTGTGGACAACTTCAATTGCCACTGCAAATTGTCTGCCGTCGAGTACTCCCTCTTCGTGAAGATCTTACCTTGACAACTGTGCAGCAACGGGCTGTCTTACAACATGAAACGCCTCGATGGGCGACTCTTTTGAATAACTTACAATTCTCTCAATTAAGCTCGCGTTGTGTGCCTGCGACGCTTTCAGGAACTATTGATTTGATGCAACTGTGTTATACCAGGCCTCTCACTACAGAGCAGGAGTTTGAAGGATCGGGGTGACACAGTACCCACCTGAAATTTCCTGAGGTAAGGGGAAGGTTTGGGTGTTTCCCAGTGTCTACATGGTTAAAAGAAGAGAATACTTGGCTGCTGCGAAGCAGTCTGCAGCCTCGATCTGTGGATGCTGCGGGAGGTCCCAATCTATTTTGATGCTGATACCAATGTATGCGCCATGTGCAGTTAGTCAGTTCTATCCCCGAATTTTTTTTTAATTAACTAGATTGAGAGCACTGCTGTGTTACCAGCTCCAGAACCCCGGCAACCTCGATTGCATGTCAAATGGGATATGCGTGGTCAGTGGTTTCAAGGCAGGCTTGGGTCCTGGTGACGGTAGTTTGGATGCAGCATACTTTGAGGGTAAGTCCAGGTTCCTGGTCTGATTGGTGTGTATCCGTCCAGGCTCGAATGTTTCATTGTTGAAGTCCGTGGTGTATCGCAGCTAGCTCACGCGCTATGGAAGGTGAAAGCGTCAGTGCACCGGGACACTAGTCTTGGTTTGTGGATGCTTCGCAGAGTAATGAGAATATTAATTTATTTTCATGTTTTATTGTATATTTTATTTCTGTAGAAACAATAAGTTTGTTTGCTAGACTTAGATGGTGGTGACTTTATAATTTACTGACATTAAATTTTCTGATATTCTTAAAAATAATAAGTGCTCTATATTTTGTAAATTACAGGTGTTTGCAATTATTTTATAGTGTGGACGTGATTGCAGAATATGTTGCGTATCATGCAGTTTTCAACTTAAACATGAACATGTACTAATTTTGATAAGTCTTGATTTAATGAATGAAGTTGCTTTAAAAACGAAAATCAATTTTTTGAATACAAACAATTTCTTTTTGACATGTGAATATATTTTTTGATACTTAAAAATATATATTAAAAAAAAGAAGCCATACTTCAATGTCGTGAAAGACTTATATAAATTTCTTAAACAGAAACAAAAACGGCTGATTTATTTACTCATTTATTTGTAAATTTATTTCTACATTATTCATTAAGAACAAAAGTGATGATACAACATGACATTTTACAATGCCTGTGCTCATGTGAAAAATATTTTCCAAAAATATTTTCGTATGAAAATGAAAAGAATATGGTGAAATCAAAATATTACAACCTTGTGGTGTTACTTAATCATGGCTGCATCTAAACATTGTAACTCGAGATTTTTTCCAGAAAACTCTCTCTCTTTATATATATATATATATATATATATATACACACAAAGTATTTCAAAGATAATGTATCAATATAATAATAATTATGAATAAGAATTTGAATCTAAAAGTGATAAGTTTGTAAAACATTAATGATTTATTTTTAAAATCTAGTTGCAATACAATGACATGTGATAACATTTTATTTTATGAAAGCTAAAATGCATCAAGAGATCCATAAATAAATAAATAATAATTAATCATAAGAGTACCTAAGTATCAATAAAATTTAGACACTGTATTAAAAGTCCTTTTCAAAATGAAAAAAAAAAAAAAAACAAAATAAAACAAAAACAAAAAATAAAACACCATTGCATTATGCAATGCATATATTAAGCAAAAACTTGTAATGTGATAATTTCAATAAACTTTAAAAAGAGTAAAAATTATCACATAACTGATCAAAGCTGATAATCTGTGTGCATTACAAGTTTTAATGTGTCAACCTAAAATGCACACATTTATGGAAAGAACAGTGAATGTCACAAATTTCTTACAGAAGTACTTCAAAAATTAAACAATTGTGGAAACCAAACAAAAAAAAAAAAAAAAAAAAAAAAAAAAATCATTGAAAAATATGATCTTTAAACTTGTTTACTAAAACTAGTTTACAAAGTGTTTGGCACGTAGCATCTATTCAATCTTATGATCAATTTTTCTTTTTATTCAATTGAGGTTTCTTTAAAAACTTGTTTCTCAACAAACTCCTAATTTCATCCAACAACTCACATTTATATAAAGACAAAGAATGAGGTCTGGAGATTGGAGTCTTGTTGTTCCAGTCCTTCTTTATTAACAAAAGAACCAAGTTCATCATCTTAAATTGTAGAGAAAGACTACCATGATCCCATCTCTCATTTGATGGTCAAATAAATCTTGAAATCATGTATTGTGAGAAGGAAGAATTTGCACAAACTTTATTGTGTGACACAATGTCATTGAAGACAATATTGTAGAATAAGCACAAATATTTTTTACAATAAGGGATAAAAGGAGGGCATGGAACTAATAAGAGTGCTTTGACAATGGTAAAAGCCTATGTCAAAGGCAATGCCAAAAACAACTCAATTACAAAGAAGACTCACAAAAGTGCCTTTGACAAAGAAACAAAATCAAAATAAAACAACAAAACAAAGCAAAATAAGAAAACGGTGCCAATAATACCTTTCAAAGTATATTTCTTTGGATTCTATGAGTAGGTTTTCGAAGTATAGAAAATATGATGCAACTTTAGTTGTGTTTAATAGGCTGAGTAAGACAACAAGGTTCAATTATAAAATAAAATAATAACCACAAATCAGAGCTTATGTTTTTTTGTAACTTTGTTCTTTGTAAAACATGTTAGATTTGTATAGATTACTTCAAATTAATTTAAGTGATTGGGATGTCCAATTCTACATCATGTTTTGAAATATTACTATGAACAAGTTGGATACTATTGTAGGAATATTAACAACTTGGCATTTAGAAGACAATAGCCAAATAGAGAGGATGAACAAAATTTTCAATATGTTCTTGAGACATCCTATGGCTACCATTGATAGTAATTGAGTACAAAAGCTATATTTGATAGAATTTGGTTCTAATACAACTCCTACAATGTTATTGAGATTCTCACCATTCAAAGTATTATGTGGCTTTGAAACACTAAGACCATTATACCATATTTGTACAAGATTGAAAGATGAACATATACAAAGATTTTTTTTTGATGGAAGAACAATGTGGATAGCTCAAAGGGAGTTAATCCTTGAAACTACACAGAATTGCTTCAAAAAGATCCAACTTTAGTATAAGAATGTCTAATTTTAAGTGGATGACAAAATGCTCATTCTACAAGTTACATGTCCACATCCAAAAAAAACTCTTTTCTAAGTGGATCTAGAAGTAGACAAGATTTTTTAAAATTGAAAGAATTGCATAATGTTAATTTTAAAAATAAAAAAACCAAAAAACTATAAAAAAAAATAAAAAGAACAACTATGCATTAGAGATACAACAGTGATTATATTTTCACCTAATCTTTTACATCTAGGTGTTCAAATTGTTTGTGAATAATAAAAATAAAATTTCACAAAGACTAATATCTTCTATACAAACAATGTAGTATAAGAAGATAGGACAAGTAAATATTATAATTAGAAAAAAATAATGCAATAAGAGATAAAATATTTGTGCATTTGTAAAGGTATCTATTTTTTTATTTTATTATAAAAAAACCAAAAATCTAAAAAATACACCAGTGAATCAATTAATGCAACTTATATTACATTTGGCTTTATATAACACAATGCAATAAGAAAATTGGAGGTTATGGAATTACTAATAAGGCAAATATAAGTTGTAAGTAAGAAAAAATGATTGCTTACATGACGACATCCAAAATCACTTAAGTCAAAAAGGGGATGCAAAGAAAACACACATATTACACTAAGTTAGTAAAAAATCCACTTTTGGCATCAAGCAAGACATCTCTTGTGTTTGCGACATTGCAATGGGAAGGAGGAGAAAGACCCCATGAAAGGAAAACTTGAGGTCATGCAAACTATAAAAACAGATACAACCTAAAGGCATTTTTTCTAACCATGACAGCTTCTTTTCTGCAAGAACAAGGTTTGTAAGAAATCTGACACAAGTAATAAGATGAGAAAAATATGTACACATACTATACGAAAGCAACAACAGCAACCGTGAAGTCGATCGAATAGATAGATTCCAAATGCAGCTCCTCCACTTTTTGTAAAAAAATGTCATATATAAACTGACCGTGTTTGACCTGCAATCCACAGCTATGGCGATGAATCTGTGATCCTAGCCACCTAGTTGGTTCTAGTGGCGTGCTTTGACACGAGCTTTACATGGTGTTTGCTAGTTGTGATCTGCAATTTCTACTTACGATTGGCTGGGGTCTGAGTGAGTGTTCTCGGCATCGGTGTTTACGGTCGCGTCCTTCGCAGCTACATCCTTCTCAGCAACCATGTTGTATGTCTGCCCTGCGGCATCTACAGTCGCATCCTTGGCATCAACAGCCTTCTGTGCAGCAGCATTGCATGCATTCGCTGTCGCTTGGACAGCCGCATCCTTCGTTTGCACTGTCTTTGTGGCAGCAGCGTTGTAGGTATCAGCGGCTGCGTGAACTGTCGTGTCTTTGGCTGCCACAGCTTCTGAGCAACTGCATTGGCGGTGTCCGCACCGTAGTGGTATGCCCCGTTGGCCTTTTCCACAATGACATCCTTGGCGGCCAAGCTCTGATCCTTTGTAGCATTGGTTGTGTCCGCTGCCTTCGTTGAGGCAGCATTGTAAGTCTCCATAGATTTCTGCACCGTGGTATCCTTGGCATCCACTGCAGCATTGGTGGCTTGCTGGATCTTACCCACCACCGCATCCTTAGCGTACGCAGTTAGAAGCACCGTGTCTACAGCTCTGAAGTCACTAGAGAATTGAGTATAAATAAATAAATAAAGATGAGTTTACCGCTTTACTATGTATGTGCTTATAGAAAGAATAAAATCTTTTAGGTTATGGGCCGTTCCTCGCAAGTAAGTTGTGCCGCGTATATTTCTGTTTTCCCTTCACAATTCAAATTCGGATTTCCACATATTCTATCTGCACATAGATATATGGTCGTTGTAAGAGTAATATTTTTTCCCGTTCAAAATAGTTCTTGATGATACTCCAGACTCCTTACATTGTTGCAAACTCCAATTATTTCTTACTATCTGTAAATAGTAGAGGCGACGGTGATTGCGGGTTATATATTTTCAATACTTTCACTCCACTGTAACTACCTTTTACAGTTTTCTGTACCAACATCGACATGGATCGCTGCAGCTGCATTGCTATCTTTGCTGCCAAAGTTGCACCAAGAATTGCCATCAAGGTCAATGCAGACATGATCACGGTGTTTACTACTGATACGAACGATGAATCCGCAATTAAACAAGGAGTCTCTAATTGCTATTACTTATATGATCTCTTGTACCAAATGAGATAATAAATTTCCCCGTCAGAGAGCTAGGTTCTACATTCTAAACTGTTACTCTGTTTTTAAGTTTTTCTGTATCTTGTAAACTGTTTATCTTGTACGTTCATATTCATTTTTCCTTTTCCTCACTCCGTTTGGAAGCTCTGTTACATTATAGACAAACATAATAAAATTCCAATCAAGATGTTTGATGGTACTCAGTTTTCAATCTAGAAATACCATATGAAAATCATTTTCAAAGCTAAGAAAGTCTTACAAAATGGTTTTGAGAAACGACCTATTCTTGACACACTTCACATCACTCTCGAAGATCAAGTGCTGCTTGATACTACGGATGAAAAGAATGCTAATGCTCGGATGTTTATAAGCAAGTGTATTCCTTAGAAAGTACTTGAAAAACTTACCAATTGTCCATCTGCTGAGATGTGGCTGAAATTATGCTCTCTTCATTTGAAGAAACTCCTGAGAGTGTTTTTACTCTTCAGGAATTTTTTTTTGGATATCAGATTCAAATTACTGATATTACAAATATAGAGTCTATTCATACCAAAAAATGGAACGTATTCCATCTTAATAGAATTAATTAGTAATGTGTTCTCTATATCCTAACTACCATCAAGTATATTTTCCACTCAAGAAGTGTTGTTATAACTTGAATTTTTCGACTAGTATTTATTTTTCAAATATATATATTACATTGATTTTTGAATGAATTTTTATTATTATTTTTTTCTTTCAAAAAGACTTCACCATAAATAAAAAGTGAAATTCAAGCTTTTGAATCTCTTCTATGGTGCCTGGTAACTTGATGGACGAAGCACTCTAAATGAACACTCACTATCCTAAAGCTAAGTCTAAATTATGCACTTCACAAATGTGCGTTTACTGTGATGTGTTTCCAGTGCTACAGTTGACAGCAACCAAAAAAATCAAAAACTATAAACGAATATCAAAGAGGAACAAGAAGAGGAAAAAAAGTAGATACATCACTATTGTGTCGTCACTACATAAAAATGACAGTCATTACCCTACCAAATATTTATATACTTGAGTTACACCAATGTTTAGTGTTATTTTCACAAAATAATAGAGGTGCTTGTTCAACATATTAACAAAAGGCCAAGCCTGTTAACGGCTTGGTACTCGCCCTGGCGCTCTGGGTTCATGCCGAGACTTGCCTTCGAACAACTCATTCAGCATGTGTTCTAGATCATCGGGGGTGTACTTCAAGTGCTTGCTCACGCTTTGTTTTCCCTCAAGAATAGTGCTGCAATGCCATGGAAATGATTGACTCAGACAAATGTCTCTCATTTTTGTGGTTAAACGAACTAATGCTCGAAAAACCACAATAGGATAAACAACAACAGTAAAAAAAATATGTTTGAATACAAGAGACCCATTTGCATGATACCTGTGACGCTTCAGAAAGGCGCGGTAGGCAGGGAGAATAATCTCCTGGGCATGCAGTCTTACTGCCTCTCTCAGCTCATTTTCAGGTACTGTCCATTGCGTTTGGCGCATATACAGATCTTCGAATGTTAAGCTGAAGCCCTTCAACCTGAGCAAGGCGATAAATACAATCGAGTGTCACCGCTCACTCTTCCAACAAACCGCTCGTCAGAGGGGATCAGAGGTTATCAGAGAGCATAAAGAATATCCCGGTTGAGAACTGGAAGAATTATCATGAAGAAATCGAGTCAAACCTCTCTTTGAGCTGAGTCTTAGAAATATTGCCGCCATCGCCAGAACTGGATCCGTTTCCTGCCCCGGTGATGTACAGTAATACCTGAGAGATTGTACGACAATCAAACAGTTCAGAACTATACGTGAAAAAGAAAAAATCGTATCAAAAGAGGCGTTCTAGAACTCTCCGATGCCCCAACGGAACAAAATGATACGGAATTTGTTGGTGTAGAGCAAGGTCTCAGGTTAGTTACAGACCTTGTTCCAGGCAGCTCGTTGGTAAAACATGTTGTGCTGCTGCACAACCCTTCGCTGTCTCTGTACCCAATCGTCACCCAAAACATCCTTTGTTTCTGATCTGCACGAGTCATTATTATGAAATGAGGAAAAATATATAGAGAAAGGATTCATATAGGTTATGCAATACATTTAGTACAATGACTTGCAGTGGGGCAGTCGCCTGTTTAGTCGACATATATTACCTGCGGACAGATCTCACCATATAATGTATATTATTCATCAGGAACAAGTGAGAAAGCGCAACGTCTTTGTATAATTTCGCTTTCCCTTCTAGATTAGTTTGCAACGCTGTCATTATGCGCAGGATAGCAGATGCCAAATATGACGACTTGTCGCCGTTTGCGCTGCCTGAGAACAATTCGTTCAATGAGTTCTGATAGCTGCTGCATCACATTTCAGGCTCATGATCAATCAGTTCAGATCTGTACATGTGAGGAATAGAATAGTATCAGTGTCCACAATGCGGACACATCATCTGAAGCAGCATTGGACTATTGCTACTATGAAAGAAACTTCGTATCCAGATGGAAGCAGGTTAATGCAAAACAAGATTACCAAAAACACAAGCTTGAAACTTTCAGAAGGAAGACAGGAATGATGTACGACGGAATTCTTACTGAAGAGGGACGGCAAATTTACTCAAATCAGAAAGATGAAAAAGCAAGCCGAAATAAAAACATGCTGTGCACAGGGCGCGCTTCAGTCATTACTTACTCCAGCAGAAACTTGACGTAATTGATCACATAACTAGTAAGCATATGGACCGTCCCATCCGGAATTAGTGTTTTAGTTGCATCTTTGTTCACTGCATCTTCAAAGTCTGCAAAAGTGTCTTTAGCTGTCTGACCCAACCGCTTGATAAGCCCTGTCGCTGCCTCCCGCATGCCTGAGGCTGCTTCGCCTGAAAAAACAATTTCAATCTGACACCATGCGCACCACAAAGTGACCCATATGATTAGGAGTACATTTTTTACGACAGTGTAGAATTTGATGTAGAATGGAAACAGTTGAATCATACTTGTCGTGAAAGGGTTTTGAAATTGGTGCAAAACCCGACTACTACTATCCCCTCATTACATAGCAATAAAACAGTTCAAATTCACAAATCAGAAGCATCGTAAGCTACAAACACACATAGCAACACAATCATCAATCGAAGCCAGACGGGAGTGAAATGGTTTCAGTCGTTAAGAAAGGCGATGAGGCTCACCTCAGGCCGAAGGTCACGCATAGTTTCATACATGTCAAGGAACACAAAGAGCTTTTCTGTTGCCTTTTTGCTCTTGGCTATGGATTCTCCGAAACTCAACAGCATGTGAACACTAGAATCAGTCACGTCCGCAAAACATTTCTCTCTGTGAGGGTCGAGGCGGAACCATATCTGCTCACACAGCTTCCGCTCAGCGGAAAAGAGAAGTTTAATCTGAACACACATTGCCAACAAAGTTGAAATTCAAGTGTAACATGGAATAAAATATAATAAAATAAGTGCTCAAAAAGGGAGAACTTCGTAATTTCGAAATACCTATAGAACGCTTAGGAACTGAGAGAGTTAATTAACTTTTCTCTGGTTAACTGATGAAGAGAGCCAGTGAAATTTTATGAGGAAATTCAATGTAGTGGAAGGCAGTGCAACATACTTACAGCAATTCGCATGTACTGTATCCAATTGGTAATCTTTCCCTCAAGCGACTCCCACGGTGTTTTGATTATATCATCTTTGCTCAGACTTTCCACCCCCAAATTCCGCAGACTCTTTTCCAAATTCGAACCTCTCACATCCCTGTGCCCCCATGTCAATGCCACTAAACTGCTAACACGCTGCACCCGACTGAGTTCGTATTATATCAAAGACTTTTCAGACCCAGCAATTTAATAAACTCCCTGTTTGCAGCGACTTTCGGAACTGAAGAAACGTTTCGAAACCGGGAAGTACATTGTGATGTCCCTCTATAAGTAAAAGGTTAATTATTATTCATGTCCTCGATTGCCAATGTCTCGTATCAATGAAGCCAGTTCAACAACAATGAGTGAAACTTATAGATACATACCGATAGATCCTTAGGCACTGTTGATGAAGACCAGCAGCGACTAAGCGTTGTGCCATCTCAGCCAGTTGAGGAACGATTCTTGGTGATATTAGGACTGGAAGAGTTGGTGGATTAAGAGCCTTATCATTGTAAGGAATATTTGTGAGTAAAAGCTTCACCTCCTCACCTCCACCATTCTGTGCGGCCTCTGGCACATTCTTCCCAGGCATCGGCAATGTTTCCATGAGTCGAGCAGGATCTGCAGGCTTACTAGACAGTAAGACAAAACAAGATAGCCCTAAGTGTGAGGGTCGCAGACATGCAAGTGGTAATACATAATATTCCCATCATTCACCCTCTCGCACTCACAAATTACAGTTGATGTAAACTCCTCTCCGAAATTGCTATCCTCACGTGGAGAAGACGAAACATTCTTTTAATCACCAAGAGACAAATTCCTTCAAACAACACCAGAGACATCAGCTAAATGGAACCAAGGTTTCCACCTCCGAAACTAACCTGTGATTAGTTAGAAGCACCTTGAAATGTTCTTCAAGACGGATCATGCCCTTGCCGAACAAATCTCTGGCATGATCCAGAGCAGAGTCGCTGGCTTCCAAACTTCGGTTAAGCGTTAGATACTCAACATTTTTCTGGAGCGTGTCACAAGCTTCCAAAAAGCCACCTAGATCGCTCTTTGGGCCCAGAAGAACCTTACTTTCCACCTTCAGACAAAAACACGCACAGGCTCAACAAAACAGAATGATTCGGTGTTTCCGGATCAATTCTCTGTGCACACATAAGCTCAACCCCAAATAACGAAAGAAATGGAGCGCATATTATACCTGACGAGCAACCTCAAATTGCTGCAGCACAGATCGAACTTCATGACAGGTACCATCAATATTTTCATGTGCTTTTCGAAAAGCTTGCGTCTTCACCTACACCCAGATGGATACCGCACAAGGGTCTTCCCCGTTGAAACACATACTTGTCATTGATGAAGAGATGCACATTGTGCATTCAGGACTAATATTGCTGCCAGCATTTTGCTGGTGTATATACAAATATCCCACACTACATTATCGTAAAGTTTCTCAATATGGAATTATTTTATAAATGTCATGCCCACTGGACTAGCGAGCATTAAGAGCCGCTGATTAATTTCTTCATAAAACGTGCCAGAAGTGTACACATTAAACAAAAAGGACGAAGAGTGAGAGCAGTGATAAGTACTTGAGTCGGGCGCATAGCAGCCTCGAGAGTAGATAGCCGATCGTCGAAGGAACCCAAGATTGTGATTACGGAATCTGTAATTGATTGGCTCTTTTCTAAGATTTCGCGCATATACTGTGCGCGAGCCTTAAAGACCTCAATACCATCGTCAGCCCCCATTGATGTCGAATCCTTACACTCCGAAACTAAAGCTCAAACTTGATGTGAAACATCATCAAACGCCGCATTCACTTGTCCTGGATCTTTTATCAGTAATGCATGCTTAGGCGACGGTGATTATTCTTCTCGCAATCTTTCTATTCCAGACTTGGACCTGGGCGTGGTTCACAGGTTGAGCTACAAAAAAAAAAAAAAAAAAAAAAAAAAAAGGGGGAGAAGAAAAAGAAGATGAGACCCAATCGAACATTGCGATTCAGAAAAAGACAAATGCTTCAACCTCTTGTTCAAGACTTAGCGTATCACGATTTACACCTGCAGCGGAAACAAAAATACTACTTTCCTAGCGTAATACTGCACCAAGTCATCTGCTATCAATGCAGTACGATTCCTCAGGTGAATTGTTCCAGCTCAAGAAACTCTTTGAATGCGCTCTGAAGAAGAGTGAATAATAGAGAAAATTGATACCGAAATCAAAGATGATCAGAATTACTGTATGGGAAAAAAGATTAGGAAAGTCTTTGAACCATTGATTTCTACCAAATTACAACAAAAAAACATCATTCCAGATCTTCAGATCAAAGTACCCCACCAAAAACTCCACTTCACCATTCACATCTACCTTACGCACTTCCAGAATTTTTACTTTTTTGAATAAATTGGACCCAATCGCACAACTTTCGAGAGGGCCAATTCTCCGAAGTGAACGTGAGGAACAGAAAAATCTTCAGTGGGTAGTCATTTGAACATATTCACCATTTTCAGACAAAGGAATAAATGTAAACGATGATCCTAAAATAAGTATAAAAAAACAGGGGAAAACATTCGCACGGTTTTCACCAAAAGATGCTGCACTTAACACGCTGTTGGGGTCTCGATGGAAACTCTAGGACAAAAGCTGTACCCTGCAAGTCACATCCCGGAACTGTGCAATGGGAGCTTGAATTACCAAATCAACGACCACACGATACTTTCATAGCGTCGCAGCTAGCCTGAAGCCCAAAAATGACGATACACGCAGAAGAAACCCGATTGTGCTCGAGGCAGAAGAATCTGCCAGATACACTGCGAGCGAATGGAAAGAGTGAACAGCTGACAAAGGTATCCAGCCTCCCCTACCCACAATCAATCCAGCCAACTCAACCTGGATTGAAATATCACACTTCTATTGATGCAGATGATCAGGCCTCGTGTATGGCTCACTCAGCATCCATCTTCCAGAAGACCTTCCACAACTATTCCAGTCGCTACCTAAATTCACAGACCAACCTTTCCAACGAATAAACACAGCTACTTCAAGACTGGATTGCCAAATTAACCAGAAGAAAACTGTTCCGAACTAATCAAAGGGCTGCCAGCAGCAGCAACAACAGGAAAAAACGAGAAAATCACCTTCAAAAATCAGAACTGAAATCCGTGAAGCCAAATCGTCGAACACTTGAAATCGGAATGCAGGAATTGTTTTCAAAAGCAGAAATTGGGCGAGTTGATGAGCTGGGTCCAGAGCAACTGTAGTGAAGATAGAAGCCACGGGTGTGAAGCGTAGACAATTCGAGGGAGATGGAGATGAAGCCGAAAGAGGAAAAACCAACAAAAACAACAACAACGATGACGATGACGACGACGGCTGCGAAGACGATCGAGTAGATTTCTGATTTCAAGGCGAACAGCAGAACAAGGCAAGAGACCGCGATCATTGAATTGGTGGCGGTCTTTCAACTGACGCAGCTTTGACTAATCCCGGTTCCTCTCTCACTGCAGACTCTTCTACCCCCGTCCGCATACTTCGCCCCAGCTTAAGCCGTTCCCACCCCCCCCTACCCACATTATTGTTGCCACTCTTGGCCATAACTCCTGTGCCGCCCTAGAAAGGCGATTCAAAGTATCCAAGACGGTTTTCCCAAAGACGCCTACGAAAATCGATTCCCCACCCCTGAATTCTTCCTCCTGCTCCTATTCCCAACCCACTAGGCGGCAGCAGCAGTACAAGTAGGGCCCAACCTACAGCTCCTCGCAGTTGTCTCCATCCCCCAGCTCACGCCCAGCGATGCCATGGCATGGATTCCAGGGTACTAGGCAACGACGCTTCCTCGAGTGGGCTCAACTCTACTCTACTCCATTCCACTCCACTCCACTCCACTCTAATCTACCATACCGTTTACTCTTAAGTAGATTATTGTACAGTAGAGTAGCACAGTGCATACATCCCTGTACCTACCTATACCTGCAGTGCGTGACCCCCATCAGAGGTGACTCACTGACTCACTGACTAACTGATCTATGGGGAAGGGGGAAGGAGTCACATGGGGCACAATTCTCTCTCTCGCTCTCCTTTCCTGGACCCAGTCTCGCATACCCGTCTGCAGCGCTCATGTCCCTTTCTTTCCTTCACGGCTTTCACCCTCGCCTCGCCTCACCTCCTCGCTACCTCCTGGTGCCCATGCCTGGGCTGGGCTGGCCCAGTGCCTCCGCCGCGACGCCGGGGCCTGCGCCTGGGCCTCGATGCCTGCTGCTTCTTGCCCTCTGTACCACCGACACATCCCCCCCACCTCGCCCCAAAGGTGACCCCTGTACATCGCTGAAAACGTAATGTCCGACTTTAAAAGTAGTCTTAAAAGTTTGATGTGAGTGTAAGTTTTTCAATCATTATGGATTACATGAATGAATTTAAAAGTTTCGTGATGTATTGGGAAGGTGATTTTAGAGAATTTCTGGATGAGTATTGATGGATGCTTTTGTAAATTATTAAAAGAAAACATGACAGACATGATAAATCATACACAGTTAGGGGCAACAAAGCCGAGAAATAGAGGAAAGTGTTGAAATTGACAGATTTGACATGGTCCAATCAAACCACTATGGATTGATATCTTGACAACACTTTCTGACATCAAACCAATGATTAATTTTTATATTTAATGAACATGCATTTGTAAATAGAAAAAAACATTCCACTATGTATGTATGAACAACTTGAAAGTATAGTATTACTGAATTAAAGTTAGAATTATTTAAGTCAGAATATAGATGATACAAATTATACACCTTTAGTATAGAATTTATCTACGAGTAAAATAATAAAAATATGTATAAAAAATAAGATGTGTACTTTACTTAAACAAATGTATGTATGTATGTATATGTATGTATATGTATGTATGTATGTATATATTTACATAGACATGTAGACAGACAAACAAACAGACATATATCTTAATAAAAAATTATATTCAAGTAAATTAATAAAATATAGACATTTAAATAAAAAAAATATTATAGTGTTCCATACATAAGTATTTAAATATGAGAAAATTATATTTCTAATTCAAATTAATTTTTAATTTTTAAAAACATATAAATATATATATTTAGTAACTAAAACTTTTGTTCAAAAAATTAAAAAACTGTAAAAAAAAACACACATACATAGACACACATATATACATACATATATCTGGTGTTATGTGTCAAAAAGAAAGATTAATGATTATTGATTTCTACAATTTATAGATTCTTAATGTACACAAATTCAAAAGTTGATTAATTGTCGATATTTATTTAAAGAAACAACAATATTTAAGTATTAATTTAAAGAAAGCAAGAAAATTTCTAAAATAAAATAAAATAAGTAGTCAACATATTAGATTAAAAGGTATCAATTTAAATATAAAATGGAACTAATAAGAAAAATTAAGAAATCTAGATATTAAAAATCTAATACTATTTTTCTTGAACTTATGAATGACTAATTTTGAAATTTATAATTATACAAAAAAAATCTATTTAGATGAAATATTCATATATTCTTATACAGAAAAAATAAAAAATAAAAAAAATAAAAAAAAAGACAAAAAAATAAAAGACATTTAATTTTAAGACTTATGACTATATATTTGTGATAGTAGATTATTTCATCAAGATGGTACATTTTGTATCATGTATAAAATCTATCACAAGTGAAAAAACAACTAAGCTTTTCTTTGACAATATCTATCCTTATTATGGATTGCCTAAGGATATTATATCAAATAGAGGAACTTAGTTTGTATCAAGATTTTAGAAAATTCTTTTTAAGATTCTAAAAATGGACATAAAACTATCTTTTGTTTTCCATCCTCAAACAAATGGACTAATAAATCATGTAAATTAAGTTTTGGAGCAGTATTTGAGGTATACCATCAACTACCAATAAGTTGATTGGACAATTTTCTTGCCATTAACAAAGTTTGTTTATAATAATGCAATATATCCTTCTATACAATAAATATTTTTCTTTGCTAATTATGGTTATCATCCATGACTTTATACTTTTGACTTTTTAAAAATTAATAATCTTATGGTAGAAGATTTGGCAAATCATTTAACTCAATTACACACAACAAATGAAGGAGCAACTAAAAGAGGCTCAAGAACAATAAACAATAAAATAAATAAATAAATAAAAAATAAAACAATGAAGATGCCTATTACAAAGAACAACCTCATTTTGACGTTGATTATAAGATATAGTTATCTTGTTGTAATATTAAAATTATTTGCACTTGTAACAACTTGGATTACCATAGACTTGAACCATTTCATATTCATAAATAAATCAATCTAATTTCTTATTGATTACTTCTTCATTAGTCTATAAAAATCCATTCCATATTTCATGTATCTCTTTTGGAGCCTTATAAGATAATGAATATCCCGAGAAGAAGACAATTATCACTACTTCTTTTAGAAGTGGATAATAATCAAGAACTCAAGATGGAAGAAATCTTAGATTTGAAGATGTGCCAACTTAGGTTGTAATATCTTATTCATTGGTGTGGATACAATATTTGGAAACGAACATGGGAGCTAGCAAAGAATCTTACAAATGTAGCAAAGAAGGTCAAAGCTTTTCATCAACAACATCTAGCAAAATCAAGATGAAGGATAGCAAATCTTTTCTATAAAAAAAAATACAATTTAGAAAAGATTGCAATCTATCTTCTATCTTTGTTTGTAGTTTTTATGTAATTGTGGCATTAAAGAGATGAAGAATCAACAGCCAATAAATTCAACTTAAGAACCATCATTTATTAACTTATTGAATGAGATATTATAATTATCACAACCTTCAAGACGACATAATAAGATTGAAGAACTTTAAGAATGATAAGTTCTTCTTTGAATAAATAGCAAGTTAAAATGCGTATGATATCACAACCTAAGAAGAGAGTCTTAATATTTGGTAATTTTATTAAAAGTAGAAATGATTCCTATTGGTATTATAAATATTTTGTTTTAAAGAAGTTACAGAGGTTTCAACAATGGTCAAATAATAGGGTAGTCTTCTTGCCTTGGAATAGAACATTACTAATGGCTGAGAAGACCTATCAACTACCTTCAAAAGAAATAAAGATTAGAATATGTGGCAAATACAATTTGTCATATCTTAGACTTCTTCAATATGTAATCATCGCTCCTCGTAGGACTTATCCATAGAAGGAAGGATAATGTCACACATACATTTATTATAATTATATATATATATATATATATATATTTAGAAATATGTAAAAGTAGATTAATTTCATAATATCTTCTACAAAAGCTTCTTAAAAGCTTCATAAATCCTATTTTGACTTTATATGTGTTTATAATTGATTGATAGGTTAAAAACTTGGTCAACAAATTAACTACATATCATATGTGTTAATAGCTTGCAAAACAAGCTAACTATATGGACACATATAGAAACTTTCTTTGCAAATTAAGATACATATTGTGCAAAGTCAATACGTTTTGGAGGTCATATAAAACATTACAACAGAGCTCTTAAGAAGATAGTATTTTGTAGAGGTAAGAATGAAGTCTTCTTTATTCTTGTAATTTTTTTTTTTTTTTTCTAGTATAGTTTCAAGAAGTCTCTAGTTTTCTCGTCTTTTGGCAATAGCCATTCTAATTTCTTTTAAATATAAATATTTTCTTATTTTTATTTTGTCATACTTCTTTGAGAAAGTCTCACTTATTTATTTGTTTTCATCAAATTCTTGTCCTTGACATCTCCTTAGTTAGATATATATATATATATATATATATACATAGAAGAAAAAGTGTGGCCTTCTTCACTCTTATTAATGCCTCTCTTGCTTCTAGTCTAATTTCAAGATTCTCTAGTCTTTTTGATTTGGCAATAGCTATTTTTGATTCTATTTGAAAATACGTAATTTTCTCTTTATTTTTGTCATCTCTCTTTGATCTACATCTTGCTTGTTTATTTACGTCCTTTGAGTTTTTTCTTTGACACCTACTTACATATAAAAAATAAAAATAAAAATATTAAATTCTTACTAATAGAAATGTTTTGTTGATTGATATGATATATCAAATGTTTGAATTTGTTCATTTAGATTAACAATTTATCTTTCAATCCTTATTCCATCGTGTATGTAATTATTTGGTTGTTGTCTATGGTAAAAGGTGATGATTTAAGAAATGACAATCACAACCATTTTGGTTCATCTTTGGAGAATTTCGTGTCAAGTGGTGTTAAGCAGCACCAGTAGAATTAATGAGGCTCACCAACTGGATGTGGACACCTGTCCACACCTATCCCAGTCCTCCCTCCTGTTTACAGTTGGGTTGACTGCGTTCCCAACTCTCGTTCTCATCATAATCCCCGTTCCCTTCCTTTTCAAGTTCCGTTCACACGGCGCACCTATTGTCCACCCCCTCCCCAAATAACGTTGTCCCTTTTTCGTGTTCACACTACGCCCGCTTCGAATGTTCCCTGAGCCCGTCATCTTTTCATGACACTTAGCTGTCTGGCCATTATCCTATTCCCGTTCACTGCTACACTCCACGGTCTCCGGTTACCATAAATCCAGAAAAGTAGGGTAGATATTGGTCATGAGGCAAAAGTTCCCTTCGACAATGCAACGACTTTTACTTGTTTACACAATAAATTGGGTTACTTAATGATGTTCTATTACACTATTTTTAACGTTGATAAATTGGCGCGATTTTCCGTCTTTGGTAAAATCCAACGTGGCATGCCACATGCGCATGATCCGACGTGGCAACCCATTCCATAACAAAACAAATCACAACAAGAATTTTGTAGTTAAAATAATTTATGTGTGCAGAGTTTTTTTGGTTGAATACTATGTCAGATGTACATTGCATATTTTATTGTTTCTGAATTTTCACGTCAGATTATTTATTTATTTATTTATATTTTAATATCTAAAATTTACACAGAACCAAGTTAATGTTTAAATCTTCAATCCACCGTCACTAATAAACCATTATAAAGCTACATAACATCTCTTGTTGTTATTTACTTTGTTTCAAAATTTTATAATTTATAGAATAGATATCAACTCAAAAAAAAAATAGACATGAAATAATTACAACTATCATGATCAAGTTACATCATATTGTTAGATAAAATAACATACAACCATATAAACATTGAAACATGTATTGCCAATAAAATTGCATAATATTTACAGTTCAACTTTGATCTACATCAAGTTTTGATTATGTTACGTTTGTTTCATGAAATTTTGTTGTTTGAATTGGTTTATTGTTTGTGTATAAAGAAAAATATTATTGCATAATCTGCAAATGATTAGTAAATTCACTTGAATTGTGGTTCACTTTCATTTGAGGGTAAAACAACTTGCATTCAAGACTCTATACATCCATTTTCCACTACCAACTTAGCTTCAGGCCATTTCATTATTTTAAACATTTCATTATGAATCAAAATCCTAATTTTGCATCAAATAATGTAATTTTGTTTTACACAAACTCTAACCCTAAACTTTTTACATACACAATATGTACGTGATCCGATTCATTAAAGGAGTACAGTAGAAGAGAGCAGAATGATACATTTACACACCATCACTGTAATACAAGTGCCCCTCACAACCATGATAATACATACGTAAAAATACGTAATGACATTTAAATACGGTTAAAAATACGTACTTCTAGGTGTCACATGTACCCTTCAGTCCAATGTCCGAAAGAGCCAGTCTTTGCCCCTTTTCACACTGCACGATATGAAGGCAGCGCGAGGATTTGGATCCCCAGTGGAGGAGCTGCTTCAGGTGTCCGCGATCGCCTCACGCAGGAATCCGTCGCATGTCGCAGATTCTCACTGCACTACACCGCACGCAATCTCGTTGGCAGAGGTGACGTAGCTGTGCAGGCAACCGTGCGTCGCAGCTAGCGACGAAGGACGAGCGAGGAGGGGCTAGCAGTTGCGGCTTTCTGACTTGTGGGTACCACTCATTTGGAAACGTCCCTTTGTGTCGGCTGCATCACGAGGGCCTGCGCAAGGTTTACCCAGAAACTGCAAAGGTTGCTTGCGGCTCCCTCTAGGGGAGCTTCTCTAACAGGCGTGATCCTCACAGACAAGAATCTCTTCAACAGTGTCACAAACAATACAGTCACTTAGTTATAACGGCACCAATGAGTTTGAGCTCAAATTATGCGACCTTGTGGTAGCCGCACTTTTAAAAATTATCAACATGTCATGCGATCAGCTGGCAAGTGGGACTTTATCTCGATGAACAGTTCACAGTCGAAAAATAGATCTTGGTGGGGCTTGCTGCTTCGAGACGACCTCGCGTCCGCCATGTCGACATTGCTGGTATCTACACCTTGAGGTTCGGATTCTCTATCGCAATAACAGTGTGTGCCGTTTTATGTGAGAACTCATTGCGAGTTCCGGCGATTCGCACAGTAGGTTCATTTATTATTCATTGAACATTGATGAAAGCTGCCCATACAGAAAACAAAAAAAATAGCCAAGTTTTGTCTGCTGGAGCAACGTCATCCGTTCTTGGAAAGCTCAGAGGCATTTAGTTTCATGAAGCGATAACAAAATCCAATATCACTAGGAATTGGTCTTTCCGCAGTGTGTTAACCACCAGGAGGGCATTCTGCTGGTGAGTGTAAAGTGAGCATTCGTGGAATTCGCATGAGTCGATTCGGGTTGTTCATCAAGTATCTGGTCAGTAGAGTACAGGTCATTGAAATGAGCTTTCACTCAATCATCGGTAGTAGACAACTGATATCCACAAACCTAGTTGTCTTCCAGTTTCTAAAAAGAACAGCTTCTAGAACATGTTTTTTTATCAAGAGAGTACAATACCTATTATTTCAACTGTTTATGCGACCAAAGACACAAGATCTGCATTTCGTTGAAACCATATCAACCTCATCAAATTAGCTGATTGTACAAAACCGCAAAACCTTAGCTTACTTACAACGATCTAACACTGAGAAGCCTTCGACAGTTGTGTCATACTTCTGGACGCTGAGGCAAATCTCATCATGCTTGCCCCGGATGATGCCATACGCGGTTAAAAGAGTGCCCTACCCCCTCTCGCACTGCAGCACATACTTCAGCTGCTGCTGCAGACCATTTCTACACTTCAATCCTGACCCCGACCGCGGCAACAATTTTCGATGTTCTCTAAAGATGCAAACAACTTCTGTGTCATTCTCGTTTACGGCCGTGTACGTCAATCCAAAGCACACAGGTCCATCAGCATCAACATCAAAGGCGTCAGTTTTGAATGCAGGATCTGCGATGTGGTTGTGCCGTTTGCAACGTTGGCTATCGAAATCACCGCAGTGAAGGGCGAGGAACCATCGAATGTCCAGAAGCTGACGAAGATAGAGGACCTACAAAATGTATGAACAGAAAAGATCGACGTAGCAAGGAAGACTCACACCCAACTCCTAGAATCCTATCATCTCCCAAGCCCTGCAAAGTGTGCGATCTGAATTCTTGAGTTTGATCGGTTGTTCCACCACACTTTTTAACCAGTTGATATTGTTCTTGATGCTACTTTCTCATATATGAATAATGTGCTTGTGTATGAGCCCTCTACTGCTACATTTGCGTATGCAAAATGGCCCAAAGAAAGAATACAAGTTACAAAATGTATTATATATTGAATAGATTAAAAGATGGATATTTATACAATTCTGGAAGCAATCTTGTGTACAAAAATTTGCAACTTCTAAGATAATCTTACTATTGCCATAATCTATAGAATCATTACTTTATTTTTTAAAAAATAAATCTATAATATTGATTTTGTGGACCTTAAAATAAGCATTTATTTTTTTTATTTGAAACAAAAAAGGAATATACTTAATGCATTAATAGATTAAAAAAAAGCAACAAACTATATAATTCTTTATATTCAAAGACAAAGATAAGAGTACCACAAACTTGAGACATCTATTATGTAATCTCTTAGATTAAAATAGTCTACAGACAAAGATCTCTAAACATGAATTAGCTCTTACAAAAATATTTGAATATGAAAAAACAATTACAATTAAAATTAATTGTTGCCAAGCAAAGCATTGCCAATGACTTTAATTATAAGAATTAGAAGTAAATTTATAAACAAAAGAGGTTGCTAAGTTTGAAATGTAAAAAATTTGGTTTTATTTCCAAAACCAATGGAGAATGTAAAAAAATCAATCAGCTATTAATACACGAAGAAAATTTTCCAATTCAATTGCATAATTGCTTAAAATCTAAGAAATCTTAGTTGATCTTTAAAACCCAATTTCTAAAATTCCAACTCACTTGAACCTCAATTATTTTTGATTAGATCCTCCAATTGATGTCAGATTCTAAAATCCACACTTAACACTATTACATTCACAAATTAATAAAATTTTACTTATATATCTGCTTTAAAATTTATAAAAATCATCAAAAAAAAATCTTTTTATTCCACAAAAAAAATTACTAAAACAATCTTAACATTGCAAAGATTTTACAAATTTAATATGCTTTCAAATCCCTCAAAATAAAAAATTATAGAAATCTTATCAAGTTTGATGTCAAAACCCACATTATGATTAATTAAAGAGACCACCCATCAGCCATTGGTACATAGTTTTGTGCCTCAAGGTTTGATTTTAATCCTAGTTCATAATTGGCCTTCCTTGGATATCAATCTAAGATTTATTCAAGTAATTTTTGATGATGCTATTCTTTATTTTTACTTAAAAATGTCTATAATACCATTTTTTTTCTTTTCTTATTTATGGCCCTACAAAGTAAATAAAAGTCTTTTTTTGCAAAAAATTTAAAAAAAAATACACTAAATTATTTTACTACCTCATTACTTTTATCTATATTTTTAATATATATATATATATATATATATATATATTTTAAAATAAGCTCTTCAATAATATAATATTTTCTTCTCTCTTCCATCCTGTAGTTGTATTATAGTATAACAATATTTGATTTGAGTAAATAATCTCTTAAAAAATTATTTGGAGTTGTCTTTAAATCATCTTAGTACAGATTTTTTGTGAGGCAGTGAATAGATGATGGGCCTCTAATTTTGTAATTTTGTTTTATCATTGCTTTTATGCAAAACAGCAATATATCTTTTGACAATGCAATAGGAGAATTGAATTGTAACTAAAGCAAGATTAAGTGAAGAGATGAAAGCATTATCAATGATGTGCCAAAAAGTCTGAAAAAAAATTTAATGCTAATATTGTTTGGATTGGGAACTTTTTCTTTAGCTATCTCTTTTTAAAATTCTTTAGATTTAAACATACTGAAAAACTTAGATAGATCTTTATTTATACTATTTTTGATATTATATAGAATATTTTTAAATTTATTTGTTAAAGCTTCTTTCAATTACTAAAAACTTTGAGATTTATATTACTAAGAATAGAAAAAAATTTAAAACAAATTTTTTTTCAAGATTAAAAGTTTCTTCTTATCTTACTTAAGAATTTTGGAGTTTTGAGATAATTTGTTTAGATTGGTAATTTTTGATCAAAGCATAAAATGCTTTATCAATACTATTTTATATATATCCAAGGATGTATTGACTTTTGTTCTTATTGCTAATCTTCCATTTGATTGGAGAAATCCTATATTATTTTAAGTTAAGTTTGAATGCCAATATCTGAGGATTTTTTTGAATGAGTCTTACTTTAAAATTTGATATGTCTTAGTAATACTTGTTCTTTACAAAAAGATATATAAAAGTGGATACATATATATCTATCTATCTATCTATATATATATATATATATATATATAATGGATAAAAGATCTCATATAGTCACAATTAGATCAAATATTCTTAACTTGTTGAAAAACTTGAGGATCACTTAAATTATAAATATCCAATTTAGGAATAAATAATCTAGGTTTAGATTTATGTACTTAATTTATGGCCTAATTCAATTTTAACCTATAATTGTGATGTTGAGCCACATAATTTATGTTCTTGGAGGAGTAAAATATCACATTTTTGGAAGATACTCAGGTTGTAACTTTTAAGTTTCAAGAATTTGGGGGGAGGGGGGGTACTTGCTTATTAAAGATAGATGATCTCGTTCCTCCAACCAAACTGTGCAGCGGATAAACAATGTTGTCTTTCTCTATTGGATCACTAGTCTCGTCCCAGTACCGGCTCTAAAATACTAATGCTTGTCTAACACCTTACTCCTTGTTCGGCCAATCACTGTAAGAAGTCTAGATTTTAAATCACTGGACCGTAGAGGAGAAGAATCACCTTGTTGCTCTCCATTGTCGACGTTAAGGTCATCAAGTTCCACTTCTTCTAGTGGTCTCTTCGATCCAACAGCTAATACCGGTGAGGAAACTACGAATTGATATGCTGGCGAAAGACACTTCAGGCTCAAAGTGTCAAGGTCAATATTTGTACCGTGTAAATCTGAATCAGCTGGTTGAATGCCTTGCCTGAGTTGTGAGATTACCTTTGCCGTTTTAGTTGGGAGCAGATCTTTGAATTTGAAGTTCTCGGCCATTGTTGCTGTTTTCAACAGGCGATTATGTGCCACGAGATTGAGCAAAGGCAGAGACTCACAACTCCTATTGGTAGAGAGAATTAAAACCGGTAGGGAGATAGAAGTTATATAAGCTAAGACGTCTATATATGAAGTTTATAACCAATCTACCGCAGGTTGTCGAGGTCTGGTAATGAGATGTCTAGTGTCGATCCGGCTATGAGGAAAGGTAGATTATCCTGAGTAGGATCCTTCTCGTGTGCAATCTGCAATTGCTCCACTCTTTGTATCCTCTTGTCCTCATTTAACTTGATTTGATTGTTTTGGTGCGCAGAGTACGGAAGTTTTGACCCTAAGCATTCTACTATTTTTACTGTCAACGTGGGGAGACCACCGCCGGTGCTCCAAAATGTTGCTTTAGTGTTATGTAGTACCATCTCTGCAGTCTGAATGTCGACCTGCGCATCCACATTGGCTCCATACTGGAGTGAAACATGTGTTGGGGTATTTACCGGAGACGTCGTCCAAGGAGGATCACCGTGATGAATGAGTTCGGACCAAAAGATGAAACAACAAAAATAATAGTTTAAAGTAAACAACAAGCTTCTTAAAGTGAGGTGATACATACAAAATTGCAATGAAGTCAACAAATGCACAATAATATAATAGATGCATCCTCAATTATTATATATGATTTTATAATAGACCAAAACATCAAAGCTTCTTCATTTTAAGCATCTAATTTCTAAATTTTGTAATGTAATAGAAACCAAAATGTAGTCACCAAAATAAATACTAACTTATATTTATATTTATATAATATTATTATTGTATATATTTTTTTAAAAGTAATGCAATCATGGTTGCAGATAAAATAATTTTTAATGTTCTAATTGTGATATACATCGTAACAACATGGTATCATCTAAATCATTCCACACTCTTTTTAGTTACTTTTTATGATATATTTTCATCACAAAAACATCTCATAAATATTAATGATTTAAGGTTATTGCAATGGTTATACAATTACTTACTTTGCTAAATAGGTATCTCTAATACATTAATTATAGTCATGTAATCAAATATGCCAAATTTATCTTTAGCAACCATACATGATTTGATGATTTGGTTCTTATCTAGTGATGTAATTACTCAGTCTTTTTTAAGCCTAGATTTCAAACTACTTTCTTCTTGTGTCTCCACTTCAAATAGTATGTGCATCTCAAGTACTTTATTCCAATTGAAAAAGACTAATGGTGATATATTATATTTGATGCCATGCAAGTAATTGTAAATATTATGTAGACTAACTTATTAAAAAAATACTACACAAAATTGTAGAGTAGCAACAACCCGCAATAATTATTTTTATTAATATTTAAACCTTAAATACCAAATTCTAATAGTACCAAAAAAATGATTTCTTAATTAATAGAAAAGACTGAAAATATTATTGAATTTAGATCCCACAAAGTTGACAACCATCTATAAAAATCTTTATGTGATATCAAAATAATAATTTAGAAGATTATTCTGATGATCTAAGCATGTTATACACCTTGTGGCCCTCATTATTTACCTTGTGCATTAAGAGCTAGGTATAATATTTTACTCACCACCTACCAAATATATATATAAAAATAAAAATATTACATTGAATTTAAAATATAAACATCACAAAAATCTCATGTAATACATATAGTACACAAATCTATTGATAATTTAATTACCTTCTAATAGGTTGCACATACTAATAGTAAAAAATAATTCACTAAATTTTCCCTTTTGTATGGAAGAGATGGTATACCACCAAAATAAACACCATCATGCATCTTACAACTCAGTCAAAATGTTGATGAAGTATTCACAAAACACATTTCACCTTGGCAGAAAGAAAACTCATTGTTGCAAGATTACCATGTAAAATTTTCTTCTCTTAAAAAAGTACTAATTAGTAGAGCAGCTGAGTAGTAGTATGAAAATTGACCCCCTTCTAAAGACAAATCCCCATCTTAATCAAATGTCACTAAATGGAAAAAAGAAAGAGGTGGAGACATGTGCATTGTATACACCCATGAGGCAAAACTCATTGTTTTCTTTTATAATCAAATGCATCTTCATTCTCCAATAAATTACATGAATGATGCATTCTCATTAACTTCTCCTTTCTCCAACCTCTTTTCACCCATGTATCTTCGAGCTTGGCTGCCACTTGTAATAATTATAGACTATTTGTAACTCCCGGTTGAAAAATTCACGCGACACCATGTGGCGTAGACGTAGGTCGGCGGCGGGGTATCAACCATGGCCAATTAGGACCGTAATGATCTATTGCTGCGATCAGGCGAGGAGAAGAAATGGTGCCGGTAAAGCTTAAAAAATCCCTCAAAAATCCCTCATGCTCTTTAGCCTTTTAGCAGCTCATCTCATCACTTGCGCAAGCTGGCGCATCGCAACGGCGGATGGGCTGATCATCCCCAAGTGTGCTTGCCCTTCAGCTTGCGGCGTCAATGCCGGCATCGCTTCCCTTTCAAATCTCCTCTCACCAGTTGTAAGTGTGTGTCATGAGTTTCTGCTGTTGTTGTGTTGTGCGTGGCATTTCCTTCGGTTTCTCGTATCCATACCTGGTGCTGGGAATGCCAGAGAGGGTGTCGGTTTTGATCGGGGTTGTGGATTTTTGGAAGCAGTTGTTAAGGGTGCGCTCAATCCGATGGACCAGGGGGCAATGTCGCTCGCGCAGGCTGTGAGCTCAAGCATCTGCGTGAGGGGACTTGATGCCCACTTGGGGTCGACGCAAGTAGCCTCTCAGACTGGCCTAGCGTTGCCTGCAGTCTCGGTCGCAATGCGACGGACCTCTCAGTGTAGGAATCCTTTTGCTGTGCGGGCGACAGTGACAGGTAATGGCCCAGAGGGCATCGCCTTGGAGGAGCTTTGCTGCAGTTTGTTTGTAAATAGAAAGATACACGTTTTTGAATTTTGGGTATTTGTTTATTTCCCTCTATAATGTTAGGTTCCATGAAGATGTAGGGAGTTGGGGTTTAAGGTGACATGATGGTGAATTTTGAGTGTTTTGAAGAGCTTCAGTGTTTTTTGGACGTACACACTCAGCTCAATGCTTTCATAATGCACATGGTGTTTAAGTTGACGTTTCGTTCCAGTCTGTAAGGAGACACTCGTCCTTTTACCCTTGCAAACAGGGAACATGCCAATTGAATCTGCTCAGGTGTTGACGAACAACGGATTGTCTAAGACTGCTGCTTCGACAAATGGCGCGTCACCTAAGTCCGCTCATGTGAATAGTGGGTCAGTGGACACTGAGACCACAGTTAGTATTACAGTTGTTGGAGCTTCTGGAGACTTAGCAAAGAAGAAAATCTTCCCAGCTTTGTTTGCACTCTATTACGAGGGCTGCTTGCCCAAGGTTCGTTACTCAAGTCCTGGACATGGGTCTTTTGGTGGAGTATAAGTAAACCAATGCCTGTAAAACTTCCGGTTATATGGTGAAGCAGTTGATTCAGATAAGGCGGGTAATTTAAAAGTGTCACCGCGTTTTACATTCAGCTCTTCTATCGTACTACCCGTTAATTCAGCGTGTAAAATGTGAAACTACCTTATCCGAATGTACTATTCGAATGGTTGGTTGTTTCTGCTGGTGTTTCAGTGTGTTCTCGTGTCTTAACTCCTTAATGTGAGCTCTCAAGAACCTAGGTTGCTCTGTCTTTGTTGCAGCATTTTACAATCTTCGGTTTCGCACGGAGCAAAATGACTGACGAATCGCTTCGAGAGATGATATCGGGAACCCTCACGTGCCGGATCGATCAAAGGTAGGATACTTCACATGGGTTACGTGTTCATTAGAAACAATACGTTGTGCAAATTGCAGAGTAGATTCTCGAGAATGCTCTACGACCTTATCTTTATGCTTTGCAACTTAGGTCTCACATTGTGTGCAGAATAAAGTTAGGAGCTTCCTGATTACGCATGAGTATTATTAATGCGAGAAACATTTGCAGTGAGAATTGTGGCGAAAAGCAAGAAGAGTTCTTGAAGCGGTGTTTCTATCATGCCGGCCAGTACAGCTCAGAAGAATCTTTTGGACAGCTTTCCGACAAACTTCGCAAGCAAGAGGTTTGTAATTCTCCTCTACTGTGACTCCTTGTTTACTCGTCTGGTGTATTTAAATGCAGATGAAATATTTTGTTTGATGAAGATACTGAGTATGTAAACTAAGTTTGTGATTGGACTCATATTTGGTTTACATGATGGGGTCTGTCCATGTTAAGATTTAGGGATGGAATTGCTATGCAGGGAAGCAGAGTTGCAAACCGATTATTTTACCTTTCTATTCCTCCTAATATCTTTGTGGATGTCGCTCGATCTTCAAGTCTTGCTGCTTCTTCAGCAAATGGTTGGACACGTGTTATTGTGGAGAAGCCATTTGGCCGTGACTCAGAATCCTCTGCAGAGCTCACTCGAGGCTTAAAGACGTACTTGAAGGAAGATCAAATTTATCGGTATGTGTTCTCAGGAGTGCAGTTGAATGTGTGTTCATGACGTAATCAGGGTGTAAAGAATAAAATTATGGTGGCAAACATAGTCTGTCAGTTTTGTGTATCTTCATATGTGTAACTTACCAGTGACATTAGCGCAATTCGTTTCCACATCTCTCTAATGTAATAAGTTCTCTTTGGTTGATTATTATTGGTCCGAGTTCTTACTATCCTTTTTTCTTGTTCAGAATTGATCATTACTTGGGAAAGGAGCTAGTAGAGAATCTATCAGTCTTGCGGTTCTCAAATCTTGTTTTTGAGCCACTTTGGTCACGGCAATACATAAGGAACGTGCAACTAATTTTTTCTGAAGATTTCGGTACCGAAGGACGTGGCGGGTACGAGTCTTCTTCCACGATAGCAGTGAACTTGTGTAATGATTGCAGGGCAATCATCTCTCTCAGCATATCTCCCTTATTTTAACCTTCGTTCTACACGTCCTGTATATCCACACAAAGTGCTGGAAGGAATAAGGATGAGTGATGATCATAGTTGGTGCTTTCATGTTGCATTTTTGTGTTTCTAACGGTTTTGTCCGATGTTTTGCAGCTGGGTGTCTTGTGCTTTAAATTGGATGATTTTGAACCGTATGTTATATTGTGCTGGTGATTATGCAGATACTTTGATAACTATGGCATTATTCGAGACATTATGCAGAATCATCTCCTTCAGATTCTAGCGCTATTTGCTATGGAACCACCTGTGAGTTTGGACGCTGAGGACATCCGAAATGAGAAGGTGCAATCGAATTCTTCGAGGGGCTTTCAGTTCATTGAGTGTGATGTATTGATTGACGCTGGCTGCCATTATTTGCATTCTGAGTTAAGTAGTGGCTTCTTGATCTTTTCGTGGTTGTTTCTGGGGATAGCTCAGCTCAGTTCAGTGTAATTTTCTGAACGATAGAGTCTCCTTGTTGCAGGTGAAGGTTCTCCGGTCGATGAGGGTTCTGGATGTTGACAATGTCGTGGTTGGCCAATACAAAGGGCACACCCGAGGGGGAGTGAAGTACCCTGCCTACTTAGATGATAAAACTGTGCCCAAAAATAGTATTACCCCTACTTTTGCTGCTGCTGCCGTTTTTATTGATAATGCACGGTGGGATGGAGTTCCGTTTTTGATGAAGGCAGGAAAGGCCCTCCATAAGAAAAGGTTTGTATATTTATTGTTTGTATTTCATGATGGTGTGGATGAGATCACCGTTTCCAGAAATGCAAAGTTCGAAATCACGAACTCATTGAGATTTTCTTTGGATGTTGTTAATTTGCTTATGTCCCTGCGAATGTTGTTAATTGTAAATACTACATGTAGTATGTTACCAATATACTGGAGTCATAGGTGATGTCATTCGTGAAGAGACTTCTATGGTAAGGAGCGATGGGTTTATATGTTTGAGATGCATCTGGCAGAGCTGAGATTCGAGTACAATTCAGACATGTACCTGGTAACCTTTACAAGCGGAGTTTTGGGACAGATCTTGACCTAGCAACGAACGAATTAGTAATCCGTGTGCAGCCTGATGAGGCCATATATCTTAAGATTAACAACAAAGTGCCAGGTCTTGGTATGAGGCTGGATCGGTCAAACTTGAATCTGCATTATGCTGATCGGTATGCTCTCAACTCATGGTTCCTTCTGGAAATGTTTCCCTCAGCTTGTCAAGCTGAGAATCAACATAATCAGTGTTTATTTTTCCTCATGACGCCGCCAGTTAATGCTGCCCGTAAAAGCACAGGAAAATGGCAAACTTATTGTTTTCCCTTTACCAAAGCCAGATCTATTACATCTTTGAGTAAGCCACTGTGTGACTATTATTCTATTCTGAAGTGTGCAATGGACCTCTACAGGTACGATCGAGAAATCCCCGACGCTTATGAGCGGCTACTACTTGATGCTATTGAGGGTGAGCGCAGGCTGTTCATCCGTAGTGATGAACTGGATGCTGCATGGGCATTGTTCACTCCTTTATTGAACGAGTTGGAGAAGCGAAAGATAAGTCCAGAGCTCTATCCTTATGGCAGCCGTGGTCCAGTAGGTGCTCATTATTTGGCTGCCAAGTACAATGTTAGATGGGGCGATAACAGCTCGGAGCTCGACAGTGCATAATTATCAATCCAGCTGCTGTCTTTAGTGGAACAAACCTGGTTTACAGCAATGATACCAATTTGTGAGGATTTTTATTTTTGATTCACAAGCTGGCACAGCAGCTGCACCCGGCCATTCACGTAATTATATAATTGGTTCTGAAATATTGAAATAAGGGAATTGGTAGGTGGCACTTACTTTTCTTAGTTGTTTTCATTGTGTAGACGTTCGTGTGCCACACCAACAATACACTATTGTAACAAGTTTTTTTTAATCAAACTAGACACTGATAAGGTTAAAAACCAAAAAAACAACAATTCACATCACAGGAACATCGACAATAGAAAAGCTAAACAAAGCAAATAAATAACAAGGGTGTTCACTTAGTGGAACATGGACACCCCTCTTCTGCTATTTGTTTTGTTTTGTTTTATTTTTTTAAATTAGCATTTGTGTTGTGGGTTGTTTTTTATTGATATTCTTATACATTTCAGTTTTGATAATATCTAGCTTGTTGAAAAACTTGTAGCAATAGTATTTTGCTGGTGTGGCACGGAGGAATGTCCATGCAATTAAAAGCGGGTGTTCACCTAATGGTTCCCTAAAATAATTACTTCACAGTATAGTAATTTACATGATTGTAAATTGGATTTTATTTTGATACTTTGTAAATAGATACATTTTTTAAAAATAATCAATATAATTGACCATAAAATTCTATATACAATAAGCTGTCAAAGAATATAAGATTGTATGTGAATAAATGCATCTGAATATATATAACTTTTTTTTGTAAATATACAATATAAATATAAATATACAATAATAATCAAAAACTATGGCAACAATGTTCTAATATATCTTTTAAAAGTTATATTTATTTTAGTTTCAACAAAATCTATATTCTTTGTTGGAAGTTAATAATTTGGTAGATTTTAGCTATTTGATGTAGTAAATTAAAATAATATAAGACACCATATTCTTTGAGGGTATCCAAAGAGATATGGTAACTTTTGTTTGGACATATATAATTGTTGAGATCCTAGTTGTTTTCTTAAATCTAAACAATCTAAAAGCAAGGTTCTAAAATAAGAAGCATCAAGTGCAACAAATGTTAAAACATATTGAAGAAAGCTTTATAAGAAAATATTTGTTCTATATTTAAAATAGAATACATATTATTTAGTGTGACAATTCATTAAAGAGGTGTATCACTTCCAATTGACAAGTTTGTACTAGATGGAAGATTGTTTTTTGATATGTAGAACACAAAAGATATAAAATATCTCATAATTAGATGTGATTTGATTCATCCACTAATTCATTGATATTTCTTGGTGTCAATAGAGCCCATTAGACCAAATTATATATAAAATATATTCTTAATAAATAAACAAACATATTGAATTAGATAATGTGTTTAAAGAAATAGTACCAAATCATTCAGCAAATCTAAGAGGCCTTTAAGTGAAATAAATTTATAAAACAATTACATTATACTAGGCTAAGATGTATATATCAAATTAAATGGATTAAAAAATTAAGATTGAAATGTATTTAAGTAAAATAAGGCTAGGCATATCATATGGTGATGCAATACAATTTGAAAAATGTCTTAGTTGATATAAAGTACAATTTGAATATGTAAAGATATTTTAAAAATCTATGACTTAAATAAAGTTAGATTTGAGCCAGATTATCCATGATTAGAATTTGAAAATAAGAAAGAAGTTGTAAAATACAATAAAATAAAAAATAGAAAAAAAGAAGTAAAATTTGAGTAATTATTTAAAATTTGTTTACTTTTTGGATACTTAAAAAATAAGGATTTAATTTGCAAGTAAGTTTGTAGATGATGTGTGGTTATAGAATTTTCTGATCTCTCTAAGGTTTGTTTCTATAGAGAAAAAATCAAACAATAAAAATACAAAAACTTTAAGAAAATTTTAAAAATCTAGATAAAATAAATTAAAATTTTAATTTTTATATAGAAAAAGTTATGCTTTGAAGGGATATTATAAAATTCAATTTAAAAATTTACAAATTTTGTGAAAAGATTTTGATGGTTGGTTTTAAAAACACATTGAAATCATTAAAAATTTTAAGACGAATATTATAAAAAATATATTATAAAAACTGAATAAGAATTTTTTAAGTCTTTTCTATCCTAGGTCTTGATTTCTTCTTTTTATCATATAAGTTTATCAATTAGGAAAAACTTGCTAAGCTAGTGGTGAATCTTTAAACAAATCAAAAAAATATAATATTGAAGCTATTATAATATTATATATAATACAATTTTTCTTTTAAAAATTGGCAAATAGTGATTTAAAAATTTATGTGTTTATTATTATTTTAGTAATAAAATATATATGTATTTTTAAATACATAAAAAAGTGAAGATTAAATAAGATGTCAAAAAACTTATAGAGTTGACTAATAGATATGTTGCCTAAAAAAATAGTTTTTAATTAAAATAAGATTTTGTAGAAATTAAATAGTAGCCAACCTATACCAATTTCATTTAAACAAATAAAAATATAGAAAGAATAAAAGAAACAAGACTTCAATTGAAAGAAAAAATTGTTAAATCAACCCATCATTTTACTAAATTGCCCCATTACAATGTTGATTGAACTCAAGAATTTGTGTACTAAGAGTAAGAGATGTATAATGGAATGGATTCAAGGAATGTGTGTCCAATTTTATTGTTTTGTGAGAGTACTTTAGGAGTTTGTTGTAATGGAGATGCTTTGTGGACTCCACTTTCATATCTTTGCATGATTTGCAAGAGGGTGTTGGATCCCTTATGTTTCAATTTAACAATTTCTCAAAAATGATGTAGTTATAAATTAAAAACTATATTTGACAGCCAATAATCATTTATAATCTATACTTTTAAGATCTAAATAAAATCTTTGAGCAAAATCTAATTCATGATTGACATAATTTATGAAAAAAATTCTACACAACAAATTTATTTATAATTTATGAACATAGAAATTAAAAAATATTATTTCAATACTTTTAAGATTATATTCAAATTATCTAAATTAATGATTACAATTAATATCTATGTAAAATATAGGTAATTAAGATTGAAATTAAAAACTTAAAGTGATTGATTTAATCTACATTATTGTTGTTTTACAAGATCTTTTTGTATGCCTAAAATTGGTCTTTTGATATTCACTCAAAACAGTTTAAAAACTAGTATTATTATTGTTATAGCTGCACATGTTAAGAATTTGCATAAAGCATGTCACAAACTTATAGTAAAGTTCTACAAACCATAATTATCTATTAAAAATAACATTTTAAATTTATTAGTTGCATTAGAAGCATGAAAAAGGATTATTCATGTTTTGTGTTAATCTTATAATATTTAATTTAACTATGTTTTGAATGTATATATATATATATATATATATACAATCTAAAAGTATATTTATTTCAAATAAATTTTAAGAATTGTGAACATAAAATTTTACTATATTTAGTTTACACATGAAATATCTATATGTTTAAATTATCCCTCATCTTCTTTCAATCTGCTACAAAGTATTTTTAAAAAAATTAACATAAACTATTCTAATATAATGTTCATTGTTATTACAATATTCTTTTGTAAATAAGGATCATTTCTGACACAAATTGAAGTTTGTTCCTTAAAATTCTATAATGTAACAGAATGGCAATTGTGTCGAGGTGCTGAACATTGGCAACATAATTACATGCCAATTACACATTTAATAAAGAGAAATTTCAACAAATTTTCAAACATCTTTGTTCTTAGATTTAAACCATATATTCTGACCATTACAACAATACATTTTCTTGTCAAATTCGGATTCAACATAAACTTCAAGAAAACTGCAACCAAGTGTTTCAGCAGTAATAGTAACACCCATTGTACTATAAACTCAATAATTCCTTCAATTAATACAAAAATTATACTTTCAGCATCAAAATATACAAGAATAAGTTATAGATTAAAAATATTCGCTTTGAAAATCCTTATTTTAAGGTACATAATAAAATTATTTTAAGTAAAGAACAAGTTATAGATTAAAATATTCGTTTTGGAAATCCAAGTCATGACATTTTAAGTCCGCAAATGATTATTCTGTGTTCGCAAAAATGCTACAATTTTCAAGCACTTGCCGTCGTAACAACAAGATTCGGGTAGATTTTGATTCACCCAAAAAGTTTCAAACTCCAGTGGAATGCAACTTACGAAACTGCTGGAGTCTGGAGATTTGGTCTGTTTCGATGTTCGAGTGGTTAAGGCTTTGTTCTATGCAATAGTTCTTTGGTAACTCAATCATTTGCAATTGAAAGTACATGGGCAGAGATTCCTGCAAAAGTACAGAAAAATTCAATTGAAACAAAATTTCATTGTGGTTTTTAAGAGTTACCACCAGCACATGAATACTTTGAGTACGAGAGAACCGGTTCTTGAGGATTTTCTCTTCTTACTCCCACTTAACACTCGAATAAGTTCGACTATTACCATGACCAGGGTCTAAGGTTTTGGCAACACAACTCCTTTTGGATACTACATTCTTAGACAAAGTATGTAACAGGTGATAGAGAAGCTGCATATATAACCCTGAAATACCATTTGAAAAAGTAACTCATCTTATGCTACCAACTCAAACCTAACATTTTCCGTCATGCCCCTTAGCTCCATGCGCTTACGGATGACTCAGGAATTCGAACAGTTTGCACTGCATTTTCCTAAATGCCTGGAGATATATGTAGTAGAACAGGAAGTGATCATGCTACACAGCATATCAGATGTTACTCTAGCCGCATCATGGTCAGGTCTCTGCCTACGTCTGCTACTGTTATGCAACTGACGGGGAATTTTTACCAAATTCAAGATGTGTAATATTCATTACTTATTTTTTTGTTGTTGTATTATTACATAATTTCTCCTCATTAGATTATTTATCTGAAACACTAACAAAAAAATAAAACACTTTCCTTCGTAAGGTCACTTTGTGTTGGACATCCTCCAGATGTCGGCCTTATTGCAACTAACTTCCAAAGGGGAAACAGAATGACCAAACTCCACCGCACCTCAACTACTCGATCCCTGACGTTCTTCACAGTAAGGCCACAACTTCAACACATGATCACAATATATTTGAAAAGAATATCATAACGCATTACCAATCTACAATCCATCCCACGACCTCGGCCGTAGGATGCGTTTCATAAACTCGTAGGTCATAAACACAATGCCAACACTGGGAATGACCTTGTAGTACTCTGGAAGAATCCCCCGATACAGACCAAAAAGACCCTCTTTCGTGATAATTTCCTTAAATGTCCCAGAAAGACCATGTTTGTAAACCTTGGCCTTCCCCCCAGCTCCTTCCAACTGCATTCTCCTCCTCACCAGATCAATAGGAAAGGTTGCTGCACAAAGTAAAGGACCAATCAGCAATGATCTACACCAATAATCATCACACCAAGTAATCCGACAACAGAGACAGTTGTACACGACAGAGTAGAAAAAATATGAGAGCCGAATACGAAAAGTAAAACAAGCAATATGATAAGGAGCCAGGGTCCTACAGCTTGACGAGCAACATACCTGTCGATGAGCATATTCCAGCAAAACTACCACAAGCAAGACTAACTATGGCTGGTGACACGTCTGACCTGCATAGTGATCGAAGCATTGATTATGTTAGCATATCTAACACAGACTAAACGCCCAACGTATATTATGTCATCTGTTTCTGTTGTAATTTTCACATACTATACAAAAGTGTTCAGTTGCAATTTCGAAGTATAAGAGAGGAAGAAAACTACTACAAAATCCCAAAATTATCCTTGAACTTTTCGCACAACCGGCGATGATCTCAATAGTCACAAGGTTCTCAAATGGTGCTTATACCTTTTCGCCACCCACATCGACTTGAGAGTTTCATAGACACAAAAATTAATAGCTATGTTTGGGCCAACACCCTGTTCCAAACAACGAAATAACATTGTAAGATGAAATTCTTGCATAGACTCCAGCAGTTTCAACACCTGGAGAATACTGTAAAGCAGCTATATGTTACATAGGAAAATGCATAGAATGTCCATCATGAATTCTAACTATCCGCACCCTGTAATTTGGGATTAAAATTTTAAGTATGAATTTCCAGATGCAACAAGTTATGGCACAGATAACCACTCCTAGGAAATCAATATTTGAAAACGTTTCAGATGATGCTCAGCTCTCAAAGTAGATACAATGCTACCTACTTACAAAAAGTTCTGACCTGAAATCCCTGGTCCCCTCCTACAGCATTTCCAACTATGACATTTAAAAGCACACGATTCTAGTCGCTTTGTATAAAGTCGCCATTAACGCACAACATGGCCCAACCGCACACGACATACAAGTAACGCTAAATTACTGCCACTTACCTGACATGGCACATGGGCAAGCGTCGGTTGGGCATCACTGAAACCCCACCCAATACAATCATATACTTCACAACTCTTCAGCAATGCCCGACCGACCCCATACCTGCATGTTGTGTTTTCCCGCACTTCCCATCAGCCAGGCTACTATTGAGGGTGCTTCAATCATAACTTAGTCTAAGACCATATTTATAACGTACTGCACTCAATTGAAGGGAAGAGGGAGGGGACTTCTGGGGATTCACCTAAATATACTACAATATTCCATCATTTTCCTCATATTCAAGCTGGAACCTGGAGGCATCCAAGGAGGAGTAATGTCCATCATTCCTCTAATCGCCTAACATGATACTTTCAACATTCACTATGGAATGATTGATACAATCAGTACTCTTTGCACTATCATGAGCTCTATCTTTAGGCAGGACTTAAGAGAACCTCTAAAAGATATCACAAGTAAACAGCCACAACACACTCATAACGCTAGAGATAGTTCAAATAATACCATTAGTGTAGTTCCCATGCCTTTGTACAATCCCCAAAAGCCTTCGTCCTTGGTAATGGTTATCAGAGCGTGAGTAATGCCTTTGTAGTACATGTCCTTCGTCTGCAACATGCACCATAAGGAAAACACTAGTCAGATACTGACACTGCTTCTTCAGATCCAGGCGCACAAACTCGTGAAAGCATTTGCACTTACAGACACGCACAATAATTCTGCACTTAAGTCATGTGTAGCCATAATTATGCAATCCGACAACGAGAAATCTGCAGTAGAACCAGGTGGCCTTTCACAAACTTAACACACAAAAACAAGTAAACAAAAATTTCAAGTTCTGTACATTCCAGTGACAAAGAGTACAAAGGTTCACCTGTGCAGCTAAGCGCGTTCTAACCAAATCCAGCGGGTAAGTCAAAGACGCAGCTGTAATACCAGCACCTCCACCAGCTAACAACCTTGTACCCATTCCGACCCCGAGGCTCTCCTGATCGCCGTCAATGCCCATTATCCTCCTCAAATGCTGCCAATGAAAGTAGCGTGTTATCTCAGCAGATATAGTTTCTGGTGCGTACAGAAATAGGAAGAACACGGAAGAATGAAAAGATGGAAACATGACTGCTGAACTTAGCTGCTACCTCATTTCGAACATACCTAAGGTAATCAAAAGAACCCTTTATAGACGACGTTCACAGCAGATTGACAATCTCCCAAACTGCTTCAATATCAGAAACATACAATTTAGATCACTACACTGCCCTTGAACAGATTGCAGAGTAATTGCATACCATCTTGTACTGCTCGTAAGCAAAAAAATTTATAGATGAGTACGGCAGTCGATGAACTATCGTAACTCCATTGCCCTTCCAGAAAGCTCTAAAACCCTCTTCCCGAGAGATTCGTGAGGCTTCTTTCAGAATACTGGGGCTGCTCAAAACAGCACCTGATGCTGATCGCATACCTTGAACCTGCAATATCAACAATACAATCAGAACGAAGATGACTACATAAGCATCAAAAATGCGAAAGCTCGAGTTCTAAACCCAAAGTTCATAATTATTTAGGTCTTGCATAAAGCAGAATTTCAGAGAATAATCACGCCCGAAAGCTCGTCTAGAATTAAGCATCGCTGCTCAATAAGGACCGATGAGAAAAGATAAACTTCTAAGTATCTCAGGTCCACAAGCACAGAAAAGGCACCTCACAAACCCAACAAGTAAGGTCTCCGTACCATGACACACTATCTCAATCTTGCGAACTACAACACTATTTAACACATTCCAAATAATTCATCAGTTCAAACGTTGTATCTTGAAATAAATAACATTATACCTGAAAAAGAATCGTGAGACGAGCGAGTGGGGCAGTGCATGTTTTGCTGAAAGCCCCTGCAATCCCCCCCGCAAGGAGCTGGGAGGCTGTGCTGATCTGAGATGGAGCTCGCACCACCACTGGCCTCACTTGTCCTTCTTGCATCGCTCCGGGGGAGCTAGCCTCGTTGTTGCTGTTCGGCCTGTCATCAATGGCGCTTGCCAGTGCTCTGTGTGCTCCACCCACTACACCAGCTATTTGAGCATCACCCGCATGTGGTTGCATTGATCTTGAATCTCCGTCACCTTTGGCACATTTGTGTACCGCTTACAGGATAGTGCAATCTAATCAACCTCCAGTATAACACAATCACAAAGTGATTCTTACGCTGTGAGTGGAATACGCCTGCTTCACTACAAGCACTCCTGGGCTTATCCAATGAAACTCTGGAATCCCAATATTAAGCCCGAAGCTGAGCAAAGAGATTGAACTCAGCTGATTTCATGCCTTGAAAATACTTTTCTTCCAACCCACCAACCTGGGTTAAGTTCCCTCTCCTTTTGACAATTGCGGCACGTCAATCTCTTTTCATTGCACCATAATTGGCTAAAGCCTCGCCCTAGAATTCCTCTTCGTCAAGGTGAGCACCTGTGCGGAGACTTTTACAGTGTCGTCCTAAATCTGCATAACTAGGGTCCCACGAAAGAGTAAATTAGGTCAATTACGCAATTCGCTGGTTGCAATTGAGTTAAGTTTCTGTCAAACCATGTGCTGATCAAAGCTTCCGAGAAGCTAGAACTAGATTCTCTCAATGATTGACTTGAGCGCCACATGCAACATCATGTTCACTCAAATCCACCCTTGAACAACCAAGAATCAGAATACATCACAAAATTGTAGTTGGCCTACTGACTCCATCTAAGCTGGTGTATGAAGAAAACCTCCGCCATGATAATTTCAAAAGATTATATGTTTCTGGATTTTCCTAAAAGACTAGAGAGGCTATCCGATGAAAATAGCATACATTTCACCCCACATTGGATCTATAACCCTGCCAATATCTTACCAGACATCCTTCACAAAAAAGGCATAAGAAGCCTGTTGCTTAGTTGCCTAAGCACAAAGAAATGCCAACTGCACTTTCGCACCTCTGAACAATCCCATTAGACCAAACCTCACCAAACATGTATGCTCAAATCCAAAAACTACAGCGATCGGATGCAATTGCACAGCACATCTAAGCTTTTCCCAACACGATATTAACCAGCAACAATCCCCCCTTGACAAGGGAGCGGGACCTAAAAGTCGAAACGAGAACAACTTACGTTGACCCGGTGACACACTCGCAGCCTAAAACACAAACCCCGAGCACCTAATCCTAAAATTCTAACACAATCCATAACCGATTGCCGGAGCACCGATCTCTACACCAAAAACCTCCCTATCAAAACCCTCTAACAGCATTAGAAACTCATCTCAACCGACATCCTCTTCAAGCACGCGACGAAAGCAAAAACCTGCAATAACTCATGGAGAGGTCGACGGAAAGGAACGCGCGCACACACACACACACACACACACACACACACAAGGGCAAGAAGCGACAGCTTCGAACGCGAGGGCAAATGCTGAAACGAAAAAACACACACAGTAGCTGGAACTGAAACAGGAAACTCGCCACTTCAAACTCGAAACCCTAGACCAAGACAACGGACCATTCAATCACAGGGGGAAAGACGATCGCGAGTGGGAAAAAAACGAAAGGAAAACGCAACACAACACAACACAACAACAATTCCGTGGGTTAGGGTTTGGAGACAAACCCTGGGGAAGAAGACGATGATCCCACGTTTTCCATCACCATCCAGCGCGACAATTGAGCTCCGAGTAGAAGCGCAAACGTGAAGCACGCCGCGAATTCCAGAGATGCACTGGAACCAGTCCCAGCAAATGTCGATCGCTTTCACGCGATGGGCTGGATCTCAGTTCGATCAGAAGAGACAGACCGAGGGCGAGACAGCGGGACCGCGCGGTGAGGAGTCGGAGACCACGCGGCCACCGAACCAGTCGCGCCTCTGTGGATGTTTCCTGCCTAGGTTCCACATTCGTCGTCGTTTTGTCATCCATAATTGCATTGCGATCGTGGGCGTGAATTTTCATGCTGTTTCTTAATCTTCAGGTTAAGATTCCGATGCCAATGTGGAAGCTTTCTCGGTCGGGGTTCTCGCTTTGCGGTGCACCCAACGTCGATGCTCACCACGCCCTTTCTCTGGCGACACGTGTCCGTGCCGTTCTAGGGTTCATTTATTCAGTTATTTATTTGTGAATTTCTCAACACATTTTACTGTTGTCGCTTCTTAAATGCTTGGCCCTCAGGAGGAGAAGAAAAGTATCCATTCTGATGAAAATCATTTGTAGTGAATATATAAATGCATTTCAAATATATATTTGAAAAATTTAAAGTGCAATTTTATTAAAAGTAGTAAAAAGATTAATCACTAAAAAATATTCTCTTGAGTGAAATATTTTACCATTATATATATATAAATAATCAGTGGATATACTGTGTAAAAATTTACTCTTTGTTTAGAAAATGGTTCGATTTAACAATATATCAATAATTCAAAAAATATTTACAATTGAAATTATTGATTCATATAATTATGTAAAAAAGAAGTGAATTATAATAAAATAATTTAGATTTAAAGTATTAAGATGGTATAAATGCAAGGAGAAATAAAAATAAAAATATTGATATTGATATATTTGTGTGTTTTGTGTGTGTATATATATAAGGGAATCATAAAGCGATCCACATTTTTACTAAAGCAATCCACATATCATCACAATTTTGCACATAGATAATACAAATCTTCTTCATCATTAAGACCATAATTTATATTGAGATAAATAGAATCATCATTCTGGATATAGTTTCCAATGGTTTTCAATAATTCGCAATGGCTAGTAATAACATCTTTCCATTCTTCTTTTTTTCTATAAGTATGTGTGTAATCAATTTACTTCTTCATTTTATTCTAATATATACTCTTTTTTTTTAGATTTTATGTAGTGGATAGAGAAGAGGAAATTATATATTCTATAATTTTTTTGTATTTTGCAATGGAAAGTGAAGGATATATGTGTGCACCACCAAAGAGATATTTTGAGAGTATAGAAGAAATAAAACATAGTATTCATGCATTTGCATACAATCAAGGCTATGTCATATGCAAACAATGCTGTGACAAAGATTACATTGATTATAAGTGTGACAAGGGAGACATTTGTTATGATCAAAATTGTCATATTTATAAACAAAATAATGTAAGTCATCTGATAACGTGTCCATTTGTGTTGCATGCTTGTCATTTGGTTAATAATATTCAATGGCATTTGATAGTTCAAAATGCTCTTCATAACCATAGAGCTACTTCTTCACTTTTAGGCCATTCATTTGCTTGCCATTTGCAAGGAGCATAAAAAGAAGTAACTTCATAATTACTAGCTGCAAGCATCCTAAAAAAATATTGTTGTTGCCTTATGAGAGAGTGATACTAATAGCAAAGTAATTGATTGAACTATTTACAATGAGTGGTAGAAATTACGTTATATTGCACTTATTGGACAATCACCTATTATATCATTCATAGAAACTTTACAAGGTGCTAATTACCATTTTATATATCATTGTGATGAAGAAGATAAAGTTACTTGTCTATTTTTTGTACATTCTAAGTATATTCAACTTAGAAAAGGTACCATTTTTCCATTGTCATAGATTGCACATACAAAACAAATAGATTAAGAATGCCAATGTTACATATTATAGGGATGACAAGTTTTAATATCTTGTTTACCATCGGTATTGATTTTCTCCAAGAGGAAATAAAATCCTTCTTTAATTGGACATTAATCCAACTTCAGCAAGTATATAGAGAAATTTGATCGTTTGGATAGATATTAATAGGAATTTTGCATTAATAAATGCCATTGAATTAGTCTTTCTCACTTCAAATATATTACTTTGTATTTGGCATATACAAAAAAATATGTTAGCAAATTACAAAAAATAATTTTCAAATGAAGTAGAGTTAGGATGGTCTTCATTCCTTGCAAATTAGACCACTATAATTAGTGCATGTTTTATGGAGCTTTATAATTTGGAGTGGACTAATCTTTGCAACAAGTACATTCATACTATTATTCATGCAACTATTGAATATTTAAAGAATACTTGGATACTATATAAGAATTTTTTTATTAAAGCTTGGATAAATAATCTACTTTATCTTAGAAGTATTACTACATCACAAATAGAGGATCAAAAATCAATATTAAAATCCTATTTAAAAGTCTCTACCAAAGACCTTAGAGAAGTTCAAATTTTTCTCTCTCACTTTTTTGAGAATACAATAAGAAAATTGAAGGCTCAAGAAAGTTTAAAACAAATCCATATTACTTATGAACACAATATTGGTTTCTTCACCAATGTTGTAAAACATATATCTTTGCATGCTCTTAATCTTGTTCTTGAGCAATATAAATAAGCAAGAGTAGGAATTGATGAACACAATTTTTTCTTCATAAGAATAATAACAAATACATTAGATTTATCATGTAAGCATTAAATATGAATTTTATTAAGAAGAAGAGATGTTTTTTCAATTAGTAATTTCTATCATCAATATTATTTAATAAATACTTTTGACCAATTTATTCCAATAACATCTATAGTTCTATTCTCTTTTGAAAGTTTATTTCCATTTTATGCTTCTATTAGTCAAACTTTTGATGTTTTATATCTTACCAATAAGAAAATATATGTGACAGATTGATTGAGCTTTAAATCATAACTATACAATTGAAAAATCCACGAGTATGTTGTCCAAAGGAAAGGCCATAAGGACCAAAAAATAGAATTAGAAGTGACATGCATACAAAGACATCAATACAAAAATCTACATCATAGTTTGAAATTATAGAAGCATAAATAAGGAGGCACTTTTGCAGCAACTGCAAGTCAATAGGAAATAATATTTGTACATGTACCACAAGGACAATTTTTCCTTTGCAATTATCTACAAGTAATTTACAAACAAAATAGAATTCAATAATATATTAGCAAAATTGTTTTAAAAAAATACTACATATAGTCATTTAAAAAATTATAAATGATTACTATTTTAAATGATATTAATTATTAATTTATTTCATACTAATAAAGTAAAAATAATTTATCTAAATTTGGAATATCAAAATATTAATAAAAAAGACATTGACATATTAGATGTATTATTCATATTATAGTAGCATGAAAGATTGGGCTTTATACTAGAATTAAGACAATTAAGATTATTAGAATATATATACTGGAAATTTATAAAAAAATCCACTTCTTTGTAAATATATATAAGCTATTTTTTCTATTGCATCATCTTCAATCCTCTCTTATTAAATGGCTTTATGGAAATGGATATAGAATCTACAAAAGTTTTGAATATATAATTAATAAAAGATTTTTAATACAAACTTTTGATTTCAACTTTTTTCATTATCCTATTTATAGGATTACATTGTTATCCATCTACTTGTAATACTAATAAAATCCAAAAATACTTCATCATAATTTATTTAAGTATTTTTTCAAACTTATCTATTATAACAAATTTCTAGGACGTCTTTGCCATAAAAAAGGTATTACAATCTCCTTATCCAACATAAGAATATTCTTGTTTTAATTATTGAAAATCATCATAATTAGATGGATTGGAATCTTTTTTGAATTTTAAGCAACCAAATCACTCACTTTGCTCTAATTCTACTTATTTCATAAATAATTCTTCAAAAGAAGCTAAAATGATGATAAGAAGTAATTAATTGAAATGTTGCATAAATATTAGCCATCAATAGTCCTTTCAAAGGTACAAGAGTTGCCTTGGATGAGAACACCATATTTCTCATGACCATAAGAATCCATAATAGTACCACACATACATTCATTACTATTCTATGGTAGCTCCAAAGTTTATAATATATTATAACAAGCTTACTTTGAAGTTCTTGTTCTAAAGTCTAGAGAGAATAGAACTTAGATTACTTGTAGGCATTTAACTTGTCAAACATCAAGAAATGACAAAATCCTTTGAAGCACTTGTAGAAAAAAATAAAAACAAAAGAAAAGGAGGGAATCAAACAACCATTTTATCATTCTTTTTCTCCAGCCATGGCTTAATTTTCCACCAATATGAATTAGAATTAACTCAACTAAATCCACAAATACACAATCTTTATAACTCTTTAAAAATCCCCTAGATAATGCCAAAAATGCATGCAATAAATTCAATCACTACCATTAGAGTTGAAGGAAAGAGATAATTTCTTCTTTGACCTTGATTCTTGATTATGATCACCCTTCAAACTCCGACAAAGATTGCAATAGATATGCTACATTTATAAGCATGTGGTGAATCACCAACACTCAATGACATGACTTGCATGATATTAATTCCCCAAGAAATCAATCAAATGACATCACTCAGCTTTAAAGGTTTCATACTACAAACACTTGATCAAAAATTTAATTACAAACCATTAGACTCATGGCAGTTTCTAGCACTAGATTCTTAATCACAAAACCATACAACTACAACCTCTCTTCATTTGGAATAAAGAACCACAAATACAAGATGCACAATTTGGTCACTTCATAGAGTTCTAATATGAATCAAATCAATTATTCCAATTAGATTTTTTTCAAATCACATCAAATAAACATCCATCAACCTAATATTAGATTTATTTTATCAATATGATTGATTAAAAAGGACAATGTACAATCCAATTTAATGAATAAGAGAACAATTAAAAATTTATTTCTTTTAGTGCATCTTACTCTACTTCTATTAAGACACTAATAGATCCAAGTAAGAATGTGTCAAAGATAAGAATTCAATGAATAAAATAAATAAGTGATATTTTTTCAAAGAAATATGACAAAATAAAAATAAAAAAGTATATATAACAAAAGACAAATAGAATGGAAATTCTTAAAAGATAAAAAAAACTAAAGACTTCTTGAAACTAGACTAGAAGCAAGAAAGGAGTTTAATAGAATGATAAAGGCTTTATTCTTGCCTCTATATATACTATCTATTTAAGAGTTCTATGGAAATGTTCTATAAGATTTCTAAAACCTATTCACTTTAAAAAACATGTATTTTAACTTACAAGACAAGTTTTCTATATGGGTGCCACATAATTAACTTGTTTTATAAACTACTAATACATGTGGCATGTGGTTAATTTATTCACCAAGTTTCTAACCTACCAATTGACTATAAATATATGTAAAGTCAAAGTAGCATCTATGAAGCTTTTTTAAAAGATATTATAAAATTGATCTATTTTTACCTACTTCTATTTATTCATATTATTTATATAATAATTAAAATAAATATACATCCATGACATTATCTCCCCTTTTAGAATTATTAGACTATAATAATTACAATGTTTCATTCAATAAGTCAACAAATAATGGCAATTAAGTTGAATGTGCTAGTTGTTAATTTTCCATCACTTTGAAATCTCAGTTATATAGAAACTACAAACAAAGATTGAAGATAAAATACAATTTTTTTTAAATTTTATTTCTTTTATGGCAAAGATTTGCTATCATTCATCTTAATTTTGATGGATGTCGTTGATAAAAAGCTTTGATCTTTTTTGTTGTATTTGTAAGATTTTTTGCTAGCTTCCATGTGTATTCACTAATATTGTAGCCATATTAGTAGATAAGATATTTTAACCTAAATTGGTAGTTCTTTAAGTCTAAAACTTCTTCCATCTTGAATTCTTGATTACTATCCACTTCTATAAGAGGTGATGGTATTTGTTTTCTTCTTGAGATATTTATTATCTTATAAGACTCCAAAAAAGATACATAAAATATGAAATGAATTTTCATAGATTCATATAGATGTAATGAATAAGCAATTAGATTAACTTGTTCTTATATAGAAAATGGTCCAAGTCTATAGTAATCCAATTTGTCATAAGTGCAAATAGTTTTATTATTATGACAAAATAACCATAATTTATCATCAACATAGAAATTATTGAGAATGTTTTAGAAAAAGAGTTATAAGAATAGCTAGAAGTAATATGCACACATATGTAAACACATACATAGATGAAGTGAGTTTATTGATAGAGTTATATTTCTTATACAAAGAAAAAGAGAGAAGATAAATAATTTCTTTCTACTACATTCTAAATATTGTAGCTATAATAAATATTGTAGACTATAGTAAATAGCATGGAGAGCACTAACTACATTTAATGCTCTCAACACTCTTCATCGTTCATCATAATATTTATATGCATAGAATTAAAATCTATACTTTTCAATAATCTTGTAAAATCAATAATTGTTGCCTCATTAAAATCTTATTTAGAAAAATCTTATTATTTTTAAAGATAAAATCATAGATAAAAGAAAAAGAGTTCAATATTATCTCAAGAAAAGTAAGTCGCCGCATGCCAATGCCATAAGTAAGTCAGTGATGGTTGTATAAAGAGAGAGCTTTGATGAAGAGATTATGAAGGTTATTTACAGATTCAATTTTTTTGATCTTAAGTACCTGATCAGTAACCAAGTCATGGATATTATTGGATATTACTCGATATTACTAGATATTATTGGATATACAATAATATTACTAAAATATCCAATAATATCTAGATAATACTTTACATTAATATGTTTTGTCGTATTTCTTTTAATGAAACTAATTTGCATCTAAGCAACATAAGCGCTATTATCTTCATACAAGATAGTTGGAGAATCATCATATGAAAATCCATAGGTTGTCTGAATGGATTTTTCAATTGATTACAACCAAATACATTCCTAATATGCTTCATATAAGACAATAATTTTTGCATGGTTGGATGAACTTGTAGTTATAATTTGTTTTACTAAATTTTATGATATTGTAGCTCCATATCTTAAGAATATATAGTCTATTTGAGATTTAATTTTTGTAACATCAAATTTATATCTTGCATCAAAATATCCAATCAATTTTGAATCTATAGATTGTATGTTATATAATTCCAAATCTTTAGTATCTTTTAAATAACGTAGTAAATATTTGATGCAATTTCAATGTTGTAGTATTAAACATGCATTGTGACTTACAAGAATACTAACTACAAATTTAATATTTGGTTTGGTAGATGTAGCTAAATATAAAAGTGTTCCAATCGCTACAAGGTATAGATATTGCTCTCATAACATTTCTTTCTCCTCTTTTCACAGACGATTTAGATTATAACCATCATGACTATGCCCAACTATTAGTATGGAAAATGAATAAGCATTAATCATATTGAATCTCCATAAGATTTTTCTAATATACGTTAGTTGGTAGAAAAAAATGCTACCATTTGTGAGATGCATAATCTGAAAGACCAAAGCCAAAGTTCTTTCTTTTTGTATTTTTATCTAAAATTCACATATAAATAAGTTAATAGCTATAACATATATAAATCTAATTTCCACTAGGTTAAGATCATCTACATATATAGAAATAATCATAAAACTAATTTAATCTCATTTGATGATGAAACAAAGAATTAATAGATCACTTACAAATTTATTTATAATTAAGTAATCTTAAAGATGTTGATACCACATGTATCCAAATTATTTTAGATCATACAAGGCCTTATATAATTTAATACCATGATATCATCTTGGAGCAAGTATATTTAGAATTCATGTTTCTAAACCAAGTGGAACTTACATATAAATATCAGTATCAATTGAATCATACAAATATGTAATTATCACATCTATTAAATGTATCTCAAGGGTAGCATGAACTGCCATTCCAATAATATATTGGAATGTAATTGAATTCCTGACTATAGAATATATGGATTCATAATCAATGCCAAATCATTAGATAAATCCTTGAGCAACAAGACAAGTTTTATAGCAGGTTATTTGATCCTTAGTATCTTGTTTGCATACTAATACCATCTTATATGCTACATGGTAAGAAGTAAGAGTGCCTACAATTGAAATAAAGACTTTCTTCTTATGCAAAGAAGCATATTCTTCTTCAATGGTAATTTTCTATTTTAATTAGTTAGAGTGATGCATCGCATCTTGAATGGTTTGAGATTCAAGATTTTTTTTCTTATAACAAAGAATTTTTCCCATTATGAATGCAAATGATTCATTTATTATAATAGATGGTTTATTCCATAGGTCGTTTGTGGCACAATATAGAACAGATAATTTTGTACTCAACTTAGTTTTATTCATTATAATTTCAAGAATTTCTATTGCATGAGGTAAAGGTATAATGTTCATGGATATATTGTCATTAATTGATGGTCTCGTAGGTTTAGTAGGAACTTCTATAAAAACAATACCAAAATCACCACATAATATAGTTTTTTTTTTTTTTTTTTTTTTTTTTTTTTTTTTGTGGTTGCTTATCTGGTCCACAAGTCCTTTTGATTGTTAATATTTTAACATGAGATATATTTGTTAGAGATATTGCAATCTGAGCGGATTCATTCACAACCTCATTAATTGGAAGTCTTGTAATCCAAAGTACATCATTGAAGCCATCAAGTGTTTTATTTGCGATCCATTTTAGATATAAAAACTTGATAACTTTACTTTCAGTCAAAGATGTTTTAGAATCAAGATTCATTTTAAATATTTTTGGTGCTTCAAATATAAGTATTGTATTTCTTTTTTGATTAAATACTCTTCCTCAAAGAGATAAAAATGCATTCTCTTCAAAATAATAATTTTAAAAATATGTATGTAATAATGTGCTAATTAATGGATCAACTATACAAATAATGCTTGGTAAATCAAAACCAACAAATATGCCTTCTTATTGATGAGCTTCAATAGTACACCACTGAAGATTTGGTACTGGAATCCAAGTATGGCAACCAAATACCCGTAGGTAAGATATATTTGGAACATGACCTAAAATGAGCTCTTATGGTGTAATCATTTCAAGAAAAGAAAGGCAAATGCATATTAATACTATAGCATACAAAACTACATGATCTTACATAGATGCATGTAAATTTGCATGAAGAAGGAATAGCCAAGTAATAAGTTGTATATGCTTTATAAATAACTTTGCAAGTACATTTTGAGCATGTTCATATGCAACACAATATATCAACACAATTCGTGTTGTAACACAATAGTCTTCAAAGGACTTTGATACAAATTCTTTTGCATTATCCATACGTAATGTTTTGATAGGATAATCAAGAAAATATACTTAAAAATGAATAAGCATAGATATAATATTTAATAAATATCATGTTTCAAAATGATAATAATGCAACATGTGTTTATTTGCCTAATACATCAATAAGGACCAAAAAATAATAAAATGGTCTAAATATTGGATTAATAGGACCATAAATATCACCATATAATCTTTCAAGCATTGGTGGTAATTCTTAAAGGGATTTTCAAATTGAAGGCCAAACAATCATCTTGCCTTGCATATATGCATGATATAATTCTATAGAATCTGCATATGTAGGTTTTAAATTATACTGAATTATAAATAGAATTATCTTCCAAAATAATATAGATCTTGGATATCTCAATCATCCATATTAATAAAAAATGTAACTCTCTATTGTAGATGATGCAAAATTAAATATAATAGGAGGTTGGATTACAATCTGGTATAAACCATTTATCGCAATAAAGGTTTTTTTCTAGAACTTTATAGTTTTCTTCAAGAACCAAAATCTCTTCCCTATATAGAATTGCGATTGAGAAAAGATAACCATTGGCACGTATATCTTGGTAGCTGATCACACTCCAAGGTGTTAATGGTGCAAATATTGTAGGCAATTTTACCATGGTTGTTCCCTCTTGAAAACAAAACGCATTTATTTTGGCCATAGTCATCAAATTTTTAGTTTGTCAAGTTGTAGATTTTTCAATAAAAAAATATCTATCTCGTAGGAGAGTATGAACTTCACCAGCTTCAACTCGAAGTTTCTTATTTTTTTTGAATATTTTAATAAAATATTTTGAAGTACAATATGCATGTGGTAAATATCCAATTATTCCACATTTATGATAAGAATACATCTTTGATTTTTGTTTTCTACTATAATTAGTTGTAAAATATTTTTTCTTTTCATATGGATAGAAATGGTCACAACCATGACTAAACTAATACTTATAAGCATTTTTTCTATATATGTATAATTATTTCTTAGACTTTGGAATATTAATTGCATGAGGTTCTAATAGGACGAGCTTTTACATTATGGAAGAATAGATCATTTTATTTCTATGTAAAAAATAGATTGGACATGAGATCAAGATGACTATGAAATTTCATATTCTTGTATTGTTGTGCAAATATAGCAGATGTAAAAAGAAATGTAAAGAGAGTTTTTTCAATCATTTCTCCTTCAGAGATGCTTTGTCTACATAACCATAGTTTTGAAATAATATGATGCATTTTATTGTTAAAGGTATTTAAATTTAAAAAATCCAAGCCATGTAAATGTATCCAATTATGACATCCATATAGAAGGAAAATAGTCTTTTGATGATCACATCTAGATTTAAGATTCTCCCAATGCTTGGTTGAATCTTCTATTTCTAAATATTGATGTTTAATACAAGTATAAGATGTCAACAAAGGAGAAGAAGTATTTTTCAATGGATAGCAATAGGAATTGAAGTACTTATACTAGAAGATTCTTCAAACATCCAATAGTTGTTTTGTAAATAAATTTGTTTTTGCCATTTTTGCCCATAATATATAATTATTTCCATCAACAATCAATGGTGGAAATAGAAGAGCTTAAAAATGTTGAGATGCAATGGTGATTGTTGGAAATACAATAGAGGTAGTTGAGGATGTTGAAGCACTCATTATAAATAAATCTATGAACAAAAATACAAGTTCAAGTAGAAAATGTTGAATAAAATGCATCTTAAAATGTAAAGCCAAATAGAATGATAAAGTTGAAAGTTGAAATAAAAAATATTAAAAAAAGGGCCTGTGATGGATTGCAACAAGGTGTGGTAATTCAGCTGCAAGGTGTTTCAATTAATGGTAGTCAATGGCAGTTGGCAGTAGGATACATTAGTTGGTGGCAGTCAATGGCAATTGGCAATATTTAGTGATAAAGTGTATCAATAGATGACAGCCTGGCAGAAGGATGCAACAATCAGTGGTACAACAACAGTAGCAATAGCAACTTAAGATAATAATAGCAGCAACAGCATAACAATAGCAACACAAGACAACAATAACAACATCAGTAGTAACACAAGAAGAAAAAAACTTGAGGAGAAAACAAATGATAATGTTTATAAGAGTTTTTAAGAACTAAAATTAGAGCATAAGAACAATCGTGCTGATAATTTGTTGAGAATATTTTAGAGAAAGAGAGACAAGAGAAGCTAGAAGTAATATGCATATATATATAAATACATCTACATATGAAGTGAGTTTATTGATAGGCTTATATCTCTTATACAAAGAGAAAGAAAGAAAATAAATAATTTCTTTCAACTACATTCTGAGCACTATAGCTACAATAAATACTATAGATTATAATAAATAGTATAAAAAATGATAACTATATTTAATGCTATCAACAGAAATAAACTTGTTCTTTGTAATAAGTATATGTGCTATTCTTTTGTTGTTCTTGAGTCTCTTTTAGTCATCCCTTCATTGTTGTATATAGCTCAAATAAATGATTTGCCAAATCTTTTGCTCCAAAATTATTAAATTTTGAAAAGTCAAAAGTATCAAATCATGAATGATAATGATAATTAATAAAAAAAAGATATTTGTTTTATAGAAGAATATATCATATTATTATAAGCAAACTTTATTGATGGCAAAAGAATTATCTAATCATTTTATTAGTTGTTGATAGTATACCTTAAATACTACTCTAAAATTTGATTTATATGCTTGATTTATGCATTAGTTTGAAGATAAAAAGCCAAAGATAGTTTTACATCTACTTTTAGAATCATAAAAAATATTTTTCAAAATCTCAATACAAACTGAGTTTTTTTATTCAATATAATATCTTTAAGCAAACCATGATAGTGTCACGGATATATATACATAATCTAGTAAATATCTATATGATTAGATAGAAATAAATAAAAATAGATAAAAATAGATTAATTTTATAATACCTTCTAGAAAAGCTTTATAAATGCCGCTTTGACTTTATATGTATTTGTAGTTGGTTGATAGGTTAGAAATTTGATCAACAAATTAATTATATATTGATAGCTTGTAAAACAAGCTAATTATGTGACACATATATAGAAAACTTATATTGCAAATTAAGATAAGTATCTTGCAAAGTCAACATGTTTTGGAGGTTCTATAGGACATCTCCACATAGCTCCTAGTTAAGAATATATATGGAGGTAAGAGTGAAGCCTTCTTCAATATCTTTTTAGTTCTTATTCTTATTTTAAGACTTTTTAATCTTCTTGTTTTAGGCAATAACTATTTTAGTTCAATATAATATCTTTGAATGACTTTTTAGTTTATTACAGTCATACAAAAAATATTTTGAGGATTTTTTTTCTTCAAGATTCATATCCTTGATAGTTTGACAAGAATGCTAACTTACAATTTCTATCTTATTTTAAAAATAAGAAAATTACATCACTTTTATTATTATGCTTTAAAGGTTGTGAACTACCTACCTTTACACAAACAATTTTATTTTTTAAAAATAATCTTTTCCTCAAAGAGAGTGAATTATTATTTTTTTTTGTAGAAATTTTCATTTGATATTAGAGGTTGCAAATTATCTTTCTTTAATTTAAATTTTAAATTTTTTTGAGTTATTCATCAAAAGAAAAATAATGGATGCTACTTTCAACAAAAGTAAAAATAGATTTCTAACTATTACAGATCTTTATGAGCTTGTGAATACTCTAAGAGCAAAAATCTCATATATTTCCAACATGAATCATATAGGTACTATTCGTATGCCTATGGAAGAAGTTCAGAGTTTGTGGTAAGAAGTTGTGTACTTGAAGGAAGCAAGTAGATTGACCTCATAATCAAATCTAAGAAATTTTACTTCTACAAATATGGTAAAGATGAGGATTAGTATACTTGAGAAGTTAATTGGAACAAGATCAAAATTTTAAGGATTTTTGCAATAAATCAAGTTCTATCTAAGCTTGCATCTCTTCTAATATCCCAATGGATTTACTCAAGTTGGATTTATAAGTGCACTTCTATCAATTTTTTTTTTTTTTTTTCATTTGCACCTTTAATAGAAAAAAATTTGCAATTCTTTTATAATTTGAATTCATTCCTAGAAGTATTTGCAACTATATTTGGAAAAATTGGTTAAAAAAGAATAGTAGAGACCAAGCTTTTATCTTTATGGCAAAAAACATGGCCAGCCATTATAAATGCTACTAAATTTAAAAATCTTGCTTGCAACATAGACTGGAATGACAAAGCCTTTATCAATCGATTTCAACATGGATTTTAGGATAATAACAAAGATTTGTTCTTGATAATACCAAAGGTAAAATCTTTGGAAAAATTAATTGCTCAAGACATTAATGCAACAATTGATTATTTGAAAGACATTTTTGTAATGTAATACGGCTAATGAATGAAAAAAAATTATATATATATATATATATATATATATTCTAAAAGATCTTATTTTAAAATATTATAACAAATATCTTATGAAATTGATAATATTAAAAAGAATAATAGAATTAAATGGTATTATTATTAATTTTTTTATAAATTAAGCTTTTATTTATTTTGTATGACCATAAATAAGGCAAAATAAAGTAGATTAAAAAAAATCATATAAACATGTATAGAAGAGAATTAAGAGTAGATTTTAAAAAAAAATACTTCAAAAGGCCAAGAATTGATACATGAAGATGATCGGTTGTCAACTTGGGTTGAAATCAAATCACAAGGCATAAAACCATGCACCTACTGTGATTTTGGGGTTCTTTGGTAAATCAAAGAATAAGTTTTAAGAGAAAATTTCATAAGATTTTGATGAATATTAATTTTTGATGATTTAGATTTGTAATAATTTTGTAAGAGCTTTACAAAATCAAGGTTGTTTCAGCTGACTTAGATTTTTGTGAAATAAACTAGGATTGACATTTTGTACAATTTGAAAAGTTTTGTAGCAGATCTATAGGAGCAATTTTCTTGATTGGTAGATATAGTTGTCCTTGATATTTTTTGTGAATTTAAGATCAATCATATTATTAGAGTAAAGTATATAAAAGTATTTATGGATTGAGGTCTTAGAAATTAGAGTTTAAAAGTCAGTTTTTTTTTTTTAAGATCTTTAGCAATTTGTTAATTGAATTGAACTATTTTTTTTGTGTTGAGACTAAACTTGATTTCTAATAATTTAAGTAATTTTTTTTAAAAAAAAAAAAACATTGGTTTAAATAGAAGATATTGGCACTCTAATTTCAACATTCAGATTAGAATAAGAGGCTCATCAACACTTGAGTGGATTTTTGGATTTTTCTTCCATTTGATAAGTTTGATTATCTTCAAATTTGTTATACTTATTTTTGGCTGAGAGGTTGAAAGGTGTGTAAATTATTAAGTAAGATAAATAATTTATTTAATAGATATTGGAGTTCTAATTTATCTTAGGATTTATTTGAATTGATTAGATTTTGATAGGATTTATTTTAGGATTTAGGATTTTTCTAGGATTTAGTTAAGGATTCGATTTAAAATATAGAATTCATCTAAAGTATGGTTTAGGACTCAGATTTGTGTAGGATTTTATTTAGGATTTTATTTAGGATTTGATCTAAGATTTAATTAAGATATATTACGATTTCAATAAGGATTAAAGTAGGACTTGATTAAGATTTATTTAAGTTTTATTTGAGACTTTTCTAATAATTCTTTAAGATTTTTTCATGTTTCTTTTAAAATTTTTTAAAGATTTCATTTGAATTTGATTAAAGCTTGATCAATATTATTAAGGTTTAATTAAAATTTATTTAAAATTCTATTTACAATTGTTAGCATCTTGTTGTTGCAATTTTTTTTCTTCTTTCTATAACTAAGTACCTAGTGCATTCCTACTCAAGACTTCATATAATACTACAATATTAAGAATAAAGACTTGATTGAAGAGAAACAAATCAAATAATGATGATAATTTTTAAGTTTTTAGAAACTCATTCATTAAAGCCAAACTCAATATAAATTGATTTGATACGTTTTAAATCCTTCATAAAGGAAGAAAAGACTTGACAATATCAAGAGGGCTTATACTTATATTGTAGAAAAGTTAAACACATTGTTCAACATTATCAAAAAAAATATCGCAACCACAAAATAAAAAGCATGGTTGCCAAAGAAGATGATGTGTTGAAAAAAAAAATTTCAAATACAATAGAAACTGTGCAGTTGAAATCTTGCATAACTTCTAGTAAAGGTCATATTCTCTCTTTAGTTCCTTCAGCTTGTTTTATAATAGAAGTTTATTTAGGACCAAAAAATCACAAAGCCTTAACTTTTTTAGATTTAAAAGCCTCAACCTGTTTTATAGACAAAGATTTTATCAAAAAATAAGAGATATTGTTAATTAAAAAAAATTAAACTTGTATATGTAGAAGTCATAGATGGTTGTTTGCTATCTTCTAGAGATGTTATATATGAAACTATTCCTTTAGATGTAGTAATTAAAGATCATAATTACATAATTATATTAAATATAATAAGATCTCTATCCAATTCAATTATTTTAGGATTATCTTGATTAAAATAATATAATTCCTAAAAAAATTAAAATTCTTATAACTTTAATTTTTTAATATTTTAATCCAAAATCATATTAGTCAAGTAAAAATATATAAGTTAAGTACATCCAAATCCTTATTAGTAGGTGCGAGAGCTTTTATACATGCTACAAAAAAAAGATTATTTTTTATTTTATCATGCTCATTTTTTATAGTGAAAAGACATTAAGTAATATTCTTAGTTAATATCAAGATTTCCAAGATATTCTTAAAAAGAAGAATGTCGATATTCTTTTAGAGCATCTTCCGTACAATTGTTCCATTGATCTTTATGAAGAAGCTCAACCACCATTTAGACCGATCTATAGGCTATTACAAAATAAGTGAGCTACACTTAAGGAATACATTAATAGGAACTTTGCTAAGAATTTCATATGCCATTCTTAATTTCCAATTGGAGCTCCTATCTTATTTGAGAAGAAAAAAGATGGATCTCTACAAATGTGTGTGGACTATTGAGGATTTAACAACATCACCATCAAGAATAAGTATCCCCTATTATTGATTTCAGGACTTCTTGATCAACTGAATCAAGCAAAGACTTATACAAAAATAGATCTCCAAGGAGCATATTATCTAATATGCATTAAAAAAAGAGATGAATGAAAAACTACATTTTAAATCAAGTATGGACATTTTCTTTACAATGTCATGTCTTTTGGATTTACAATTGCACCAGCTATTTTTCAACATCTAATGAATAATATCTTTTGTAAAATTTATGATGATTTTATCATCTATTATTTGGACGACAACTTAATCTATTCTAAAAGCACAAAAAAGTATGAAGTTCATATTTTTTGTGTGTTACAAAAACTTAAAAATACAAGATTATATGCCACGTTAAAAGCATATGTATTCTATACTACTTAAAATAATTTCCTAGGATACATCGTTTCAAATAAAGCATTAATGATAGATCCAAAGAACATCCAGACTATCATATAATTGAAAGATTCTAAGAAGAATGAAAGATGTGCAATGTTTTTTGAGCTTTGCGAATTATTATTAGATCTTCATGAAGAACTTTTTTCAAGTTGTAGCTCTACTTATATATTTGATTTGTAAAAATAAAATTAAATAGAATAAAGAAGCCAAAGAATTGTGTTAAGGACATAAATCTCAAAGAAAGGACATCCTCAACACATTCATGTATCACTGAAGAGAATTTGAGAATCGCTCAAAAGGTGATATAATATTAAACTATAATGGCTATTGCCAAAAATAAGAAGATTAGAAAATCTTGAAATAAGATTAAGGACTAGAAAAGCATTAATAAGAATGAAGAAGGCTTCACTCTTTCTTCCATATATACTCTCAACTAGGAGCTATGTGGCAATGTCTTATATGACCTCCAAAACGTATTGACATTGCTAGCTACATGTCTTAATTTGCAAGGCAAGTTATCTATGTATGTACCACATAGTTAGCTTATTTTATAAGATATTACATGAAATTAATTTATTCTACAAGCTACCAACACGTGGTTAACTTGTTGGCCAAGTTTTTAATTTACAAACACACCTAAATTCAAAACCTTATCTATGTAGCTTCTAGAAAGCTTCTCTAAAAGACTTTAAGAAATTAATCTATATTTACCTACTTCTACTTAATCATATAAGTAACTATTGGGATATATATATATATATATATATATATATATATATATATATATATATATATATATATGATATTATCCTCCTTTTGAAAATAAATTCCATGACGAGTAATCATCATCTTTCATGGATCTTTGTAATTCTTTATCTTGATTTTGATGGATGTAATCGATTAAAGACCTCAATATTTTTTGTTGCATTTATAAGATTCTTTGTTGATTCCTATGTGTATTTGTTAATATCATATCAGTACTAATGAATAAGATATTCTAACTTATTTCAATGTCGCCTTGAGTCTAAGACTTCTTCTACTTCAAACTCTTAATTATTATACACTTCTATAAGAGGAAGTGGCATTTGTCTTCTTTTGAAGACAGTCACTATTTTATATGGCTCAAGAAAGGACTTGTGAAATACAAGGCGGATCTTCATAGACTCCAATAGATGTAATTGATAAGCAACAAGATTGATTTGTTCAGAAATATGAAAAGGTTTCAACCTAAAATAGTCCAACTTTTACAAGGATAAGTAGTCTTGATATTGTAACGAAGTAACTATATCATATCACCTATGTTGAATTGTGATTATTGCTTGTGATAAGCATCAGTGTTGGTTATTTGTCATTCTTGAGCTTCTTTTAATTGTGTCTTTATTATTGCATGTAGCTTTGACAAATGATTTATTAAATCTTCCATTGTAAGATTATCAAATTTTGAAAAGTCAAAAGTATCAAATTGTGGACGATAACCATAATTGACAAAGAAAGATATTTAATGAGTAGAAGAATGTACCAAATTATTGTATGCAAACTCTAACAATGGCAAAAGAATTGTCCAATCATCTTGATGATAATTGATGGTACACCTCAAATATTTCTCCAAAATTTGATTCATCCATTCCATTTACTCATTACTTTGAGAATAGAAAGCCAAAGAAAGCTTTATATCTATCTTTAAAATCTTGATACAAATTGAGTCCCCCTATTTGATATAATATCCTTTGGCAATCCATGATAGCAATAGATATTATTTAGAAAAATTTTAGTTATTTTTTACCTAAAATAGATTTTATACATGGTATAAAATGTGCCATTTTGGTGAAGTAATCTACTATTATGAATATAGAGTCATATGAACTTGAGATTGGAAGATTTGTGATAAAATCCATAAAAAAAGACTATGGTTGTTTTAAAATTGGTAACAATTGAAGAAGTCCATAAAGTTGATAGCAAGGAGTTTTGGAACTTGAACAAGTATCATATGATTGTACAAATTCTTTGACTACCTTCCACATTTGAACCTACCAAAAATCTCTTGATATTAGTTCTAAAATCTTATTGTATCCAAAATATCCGTTTGTTGGAAAATCATGATAAGCTTGAAGGACACGTAATCGTGCCTCTCCTTCTAGAATATATAGGTAAACTTCAAAATATAGTAAGTTGTTTTTGAATTCAAACTTTGAAGTATCATAGGACTTAGAGGAAGTACTCTTGATATCATACATAAGAGGATCAAAAGACATATTTGATTGAATTTGCTTGATAGAGGTTGAATCAACAATCAATGTTAATTTTATTGCTCAAAGATGAAAATGCTTGGGCTTCAAAAGAATCGTTGTTTGTTGATCAAAAGATGCATCTCTTTCTTTTGATACAGATAAGAATATCTAAAAAAGATGTCTGATAGACCTTGTTTTTTTTCAGGTCAATGAATGATCTTGAAATTGAATGTGGATAAAGACATGCTCCAACGAGCTTGACGACGATTCAAAACATGTATTGACATGAAGTATTGAAGGTTCTTATGATCCGTATATACAGTGATTGGACTTAAAATACCTTCTAAATAATGATGCTATTCTTGAAATGAATCCACAATTCCAAAGAGCTTTTTGTGATAGATCTCATAATTAATCTTGGTTGTTGAAAATTTCCTGGAATAAAAAGCTACTAGGTAGAATTTATCATCTATTTCTATTTGTGATAACACGACACCTATAGCAAAGTTTGATGCATCTATTTCTATAAAAATATACTTTGGAGAAGTTGACGCAATATAAGATTGGTACAAAAATAAATTCTTTTTTTAAAACATAAAATGATACTTTTGCTTCTTTGTTCCACTCAAGTTTGTCTTTATAAGTCAAACATGTAAGTGGAGCTGCAACTTGAAAAAAGTTCTAGATAAAGATTCAATAATTATTAGCAAATCCCAAAAAGCATTACACATCTTGTATTGTCTTTAGAATCTTCTAATCTATAATAGTTTTAACCTTCTTGAGATTCATCATAAGGCCTTCATTGGAAATGATGTATCCTAAAAAGTCAACTTGAGTAGTGTGGAATACATACTTTTCCAACTTGGCATATAATCCTACATCTCTAAGTTTTTGTAACATGCAATGAACATAAAATTTATGTTCTTCTATGTTCTTAGAGTAAATTAGAATGTTGTCTAAACAAAAAATGATAAAAATATCTAGAAATTTATAAAAAAATATCATTCATAACATATTGAAAAGCGACAGGTGCATTTGTAAGTCCAAAAAGGCATGATATTATATTCAAAATATCTATAACTATTTCGAAAAGCATTCTTCCATTTATCTCTTTCTTTGATACAAACTAAGTTGTATACTCTTCATAGATCTATTTTAATATAGATCTTTATTTAATTGAATTGGTATCACAGACACAGAATACAGACTTGATATCTACGAAGAAGTTCAAGAAGAACTAGCAAAAACTAGATTAATCAGATGAATACAAGAACAACACCAGAGAGGTGAGCTAGAGCTCCAAGAGATGTGTTGTCGAGACTGAAGAACTCTTCAGCCTCGATTCCAATATATACTCCTATTTAGGGAGCTTCTCAAGCAACTTCTACTAACTAGGAAGCTTCTAGAAGGTTCCAGAGACTTACTTCTAGAAGGTTCTAGAAACTTATCTCTAGAAGGTTCTAAGGACTATGTCCCTAATATCTTCTACCAACTAAGAAGCTTCTAGAAGGTTCCAGAGACTTGCTTCTAGAAGGTTCTAGAAGTTTGTCTCTAGAAGATTCAAGAAACTTGTCTCTAGAAGGTTCTAAGGACTATGTCCCTAACATCACCCCCTTCTTTAGCTTCGAGGTCTCTGAGAAGCAATGTTATTGTCAATCAGTACCAACGCAAGAAAATGAAGATCTGTCACATAACGTCTGCTATGAACTCCAACTGTTGTGCACGAGGTAAGTGGTTAATCGGCCCTTGAAGCCAACGGTAGTGGCCCACTCCTTCAACTTCTGACCAAGCATGAACTTTCGTGTCTTCATTGTGAAATTGTCCTACAAATGCGCCTTCTGGCTGACCATCGTAAGCAGGCTCGGACTCAAATACAATCACCAGTGATCAGTTACTTGGTATCCTCCATTGTCATCGTGGTGTAGGTGGTTCTTCATCTCGGGGTCGCCTTCGTGAGCTAGTTAGTTGAGATAATTTGACTGGCATAGTATCTATCTCTTGGCTATCCATATCAGAAGACCAAACTATTGCTACTGAAAAAATTCTATTTTATCTAAGAGAAAATAACTACATCAACTACGCATTTTGGTGGTGCTCTCCCCCTTTCTTATATTCTTGGGTGAGCAAGCTTCAGAAAGAAGCTATTATCAAACCGGCTTAGATTTATGAGGATGTTGTTGATGAAACTCCTATACCTTTTGCGACGCATTGGTGAGATTTTCAGCTGGCTCCCACGTTCGCTCATTAATGTCGTAGCCGCACCAATGAACAAGATACTCCAACTTGCCCTACCTTCACAGAGAATCTAGCACCTTTTCAACCTCGTATTCCTCGTGGTTCTCGATCTCAATACTAGGTGGTGGACATTGCACTCTTCCAGGAAAAGATGACTCTCGATAAGGCTCCAACAAAGAAACATGAAAGACTGGATGTACCTTCATAGAAGCCGGTAATTCCAGACAGTACGCCACTGGATTGATTTGCTTTTAGATGATAAATGGTCTCAATCTTCGATAGTCCAAATTATCACATGGTCGCTTGGTCTTGATATTTCGTTGAAGAAGCCAAGCTTTATCTCCAATTTTGAAAGTAGGTGCTTGATTTCGAAATCTATTTGCAGACGGCTTGTAGGATTCTTGAGCAGATTATAATTGAAGCTTCAACGTATTTTGAAGCTTTGATAGTTGTTTCGCAAATCCTTCAGCTGTTGGATTGTTATTTGTTGATGGACTCAATAAATCAAGCTTTGGATGATACCCATAGTTGGAAAAGAATGGTGTGTATTGAGTCGACGCATGGAGGGTGTTGTTATATATAAACTTGGCTAGCGACAAATATGTGGTCCAATTGTCTTGCTGATAGTTGATGCTGCATCGTAAGTATTGTTCCAAGACTTGGTTCACCCGTTCCATTTGACCGTCAGTTTGAGGATGAAAAGCCAAAGAAAGCTTGATATCCACCTTCACTATCTCAAAGAGAGATCTTCAAAACTTTGATACGAACTGGGTTCCTCGATCTGATACGATATCATCTTGTAGTCCATGATATCGATACACATTATCGAGAAAGAGCCTTGCTGTGACTTCACTAGACGATGTCTTCTTGCAAGGGACAAAGTGTGTCATTTTTGTAAGCCGATCTACGACGACAAAGATGCTGTCAAATGAGTTCGATGATGGCAGGTCCGTGATGAAGTCCATGGAAATTGAAGACCATGGTCGACGTGGAATCGACAATGGCTATAGGAGTCCATAAGGGCGATGCCGAGGATTCTTGGATCTTGAACAGATGTCGCAGGAGAGGAAAAAATCTTTCACATCCTTCTACATTTGGGGCAACCAAAAATCTCGAGAAATAAGCTCCAAGGTCTTATTGAATCCAAAATGTCCCGCAGTTGGAAAATCATGGCGAGATTGAAGAGCTCGGAGTCGTGCTGGTCCTTCTGGGATATATAACCGTTCTTCAAAGTATAAAAGATCTCCCTCCACCTTGAACTTGTCGTCATTGGCACGCTACTTAATATCAATGGCTACTGAATCTTCAATGGTCATGGCACGTACCTGATTGAGGAAGTCAGCATCGATTGGCATAATAGTAGCGCAAAGTTGAAATTGCTCTAGCTTCAACAATGTCGTACATTGTTGATCAAACGCTGCTTCTCCAGCCTTTGGTACAAGATACAATCTCCTTGATAAGGCATCAGATAGTCCTTGCTGCTTTCCAAGTCGATAAGTGATAATAAAATCGAACCTAGATAGCAACATACTCCACTGAGCTTGACGTCAATTTAGAACTCGAGCCGACATGAAATACTCCAAATTCTTGTGATCTGTGTATACGGTCACTGGATGTGTAGCTCCTTCAAGAAAGTGACGCCATTCTTGGAAAGAATCTACTATAGCAAGAAGTTCCTTATCGTGGATCTCATAATTGATTTCAACAACAGAGAACTTTCGAGAATAGAATGCAACCGGGTGGAGTTTCTTGTCTTTTCCTATTTGTAAAAGTACAGCCCTCATAGCAAAATCCGAAGCATCAGTTTCAAAATAGAAGGCCTTTATAAAGTCTGGATGTACCAAGATTGGAGCCGTAGTAAATGCGGTCTTCAGGTTTTGAAACTCCTTCTCTGCCAGAGGTCCCCATTCCAACTTATGATTGCATGTCAACCAAGTGAGAGGAGCAGCAACTTGAGAGTAATTCTTGATAAAGATCTGATAGAAGTTGGCAAAACCAAGAAAGCATTGTACGTCTCTAACTGTCTTCGATACCTCCCAGGACACGATTGCTTCCACCTTCTTGGGGTCCATCTTCAAGCCTTCCGTAGTCGCAACGAATCCCAGAAACTCCATCTCTATTTAGTGAAATAAATACTTCTCCAACTTGGTATATAGTCCTCGCTCGCGTAGTTTCTCCAATACCAAACAAACGTGTTTTTCATGCTCTTCCTCATTTTTAGAGAATATCAAAATATCATCCAAATAGATGACAACAAAATCGTCAAGGTACTCTCGGAAGATGTCATTCATCATATGTTGAAAGACCGCTGGAGCATTGGTAAGACCAAAGGGCATGACATTATATTCAAAATGGCCATACCTTGTACAGAACGCTGTCTTCCACTCATCTCCTTCCTTGATTCGTACGAGGTTGTAAGCTCTCCTGAGATCAATTTTTGTAAAGATCCTTGCACGTCGAAGTTGTTCTAAGAGACCAAAAATCAAGGGTAATGGATAACGATTCTTCTTTGTTACCTTGTTGAGGCCTCGATAGTCCACGCACATCCGCAATGAGCCATCTTTCTTTTTCACAAATAAGATGGGTGCTTTAACTGACGATTTTGAATGACGGATGAAGTTCTTGGCTAGATTCTCGTCGATGTACTTTCCCAACTCCGCCAATTCCATCTGCGATAGATTGTAGATTAGGCCAAAAGGCGGTTGTGCTCCTTCCTGTAAGTCTATGGCGCAATCATATGGTATGTGTTCCGGTAGCATGTCGGCATTTTTCTTTTAAAACACGTCTTTAAAATCCTTATATTGCTCTGATATACTTGCTGTCGAGATCTTCTCCCCGGTAATTGGAGCCGCATAAATGAGAAACAGTGTGCCTCCTTTAGACTATCTTATAAACGCTCTTAGTCCAATAAATAAAGATTTCTCTATTGGGGGTTTTTTACTATGCTTGCTCTTGGGTGGTTTTGTGGGAAAGGTCATCTTTCGCAACTTCCAATCTATGGATGGATTATGCTTTTCCAACCAGAAAAGACCAAGAATAACAGGATTTGATGGAATTCTAATAATATTGAAAATAATATGACTACTATGGTCCTTAAACGTCACTTCTAAAGGTTTTGATTCATGGGTGACACTACCAGACAATAAAGGTCGTCCATCTATGACCTCAACGTGAACAGGTTTGGATTTTTGTACTAAAGGGATCTTATGACGCTTTACAAATTCATCTTAGAAAAAAGCAGATGCTCTTGAATCTAATAATACTAAGGTTCTCAGTTTCTCAGGGCCAATAAGCAACGGATTTGTAAAACAAAAGGCGGGTTGAGCGGAAAGAAAGGAACCTGGTTGTTGTTGCAATATTTTACTGTCCAGCCGCACGGTTCCTATTGTGGCTGGACATCCTCGTTTTCCTGAATAAACGCGTCCCTAGTCTTGATAATACGTCAATTTTGCTTCTTGGGATAGTTTCCAACTTTGTGGCCTTCTTCACCGCAATACAAGCATAGACCTTCCTCCATACGCCGCTTTTTTTCTTCTAGAGTAAGGGATTTGACACGTACCACATCAATTTGCATGTCTTCTACATCTGAATGTGAATTCATGCTGCTTGCCGACATAGTTGGGGTATGGCGAACCATATGTTGTCTTGAACGTTGGTCTTGGCGACGTTAGAATAGGCGGTTATCGCACTTCACAGCTTGGCTAATAGCTTCGTTGAGCGTTTACGGATCAGAAAGAGTTAACAGCAAATCCTTCACATTATCCCTTGAATCCCAATAGAATTGACTCATCAACGCTTCTTCGTCCCAATTGATGTCGCATGCTAATTGCCTGAAGTCCGATGCATAGAGTGATGTAGAATGCATCCCTTGTCGTAGTGACCAGATCTTTGTTATAGCCCATCGAACCTTGTCGTATTCACCAAATGCTTCCGCAAATGCCTCCAAAAAGGTTTCAAAGTTGTTTACTATGGACGATCATTTCTCAAACAAAGGAGCAAACCATGATAGAGCTTGTCCTGTAAGTAAGGTTCCAATAAGCCCAACACGTGACTCCTCCGTTGGATAGCATTTGGGCTATAAAACTGTTATCAACCTGATTTGGTTGATGAATCCTCAAAATTTGGAACGTGTACCATTGAACTTGTCCTGAAGGCTAATCCGGGGTTCCTTATGTTGTAGAACCAGTGGTGCTTGTCGAACCTGAGGCAAAGTTGCTTCTCCAAGTGTAGAAGTTTGAGGCTGGTGCAACCTAGATTGTGCCATCCCAGATGCTCCATCATTATGAAGCCTTGCCACGACTTCTTTAATCTGTGCAGTTCTTTGTAATAACGTAGCGAGGGCATTCATGATAGCATCTAACTTGGACTCTGAACTTTCCGTCATACTAATGTCTTGGCCCCTGACCATTCTAAGAGAAGGAAAGAAATGACTCTAGAAGAAGACAATATTGGTTTAGAGGAGGGTACTCCGCAACCTCTAAAATGCCTTAAGAGCTTCAAGAAAAGGGATAATCCACTCTCTTTAAGAAGAATAAGATTCCAATATTATAACAAAAGAAGTATCAGTTTAGAGGATGGTAATCCGCAACCTCTAAAGTGCTAGTATACTTCCAAGCAGAGGGGTAATCCACACTCTAACAAAGAAGAAACTAGCTCTAATATCTGAGGTGAGTGAAGTCTTGACAAACTGTCACGGACACAGAATACAGACTTGATATCTACGAAGAAGTTCAAGAAGAACTGGCAAAAACTAGATTAATCAGATGAATACAAGAACAACACCAGAGAGGTGAGCTAGAGCTCCAAGAGATGTATTATCGAGACTGAAGAACTCTTCAGCCTTGATTCCAATATATATTCCTATTTAGGAAGCTTCTCAAGCAACTCTTACTAACTAGGAAGCTTCTAGAAGGTTCCAGAGACTTGCTTCTAGAAGGTTCTAGAAACTTATCTCTAGAAGGTTCTAAGGACTATATCCCTAACATCTTCTATCAACTAAGAAGCTTCTAGAAGGTTCCAGAGACTTGCTTCTAGAAGGTTCTAGAAGTTTGTCTCTAGAAGATTCAAGAAACTTGTCTCTAGAAGGTTCTAAGGACTATGTCCCTAATAATTGGTCAAGAAGTCTTGAAATCAAAGGCAAAGGATACCTATTTTTAATGATGATCTTATTGAGTCCCTGATAATCCATACACATCCACAAAGATTTATCTTTCTTCTTTACAAATAAGATAGAAATCCCAATTGGAAATTTATAATGGCATTTGAAGATCTTTACTAAGTTTTTATTAATATATTTTTTTAATGTAGCCAATTCATTTTACATAAGCTATAGATTGGTCCAAATGGCAGTTGAGCTCTTTCTTGCAAATCAATTGAACAATCATAAGGTTGATGCTTTGAAAGAATATTTGCATTCTTTTTTTCAAAAACATCTTGGAATTCTTAATATTGGCTAAGAATATTACTTGACGTTTTTTCACCATTGAAAATGGACGTAGCATATATAGCAAAAGATGATCTTTCTTTTGTAGCATGTATAAAAGCTCTTATATATATCTGTAAAGGTTTGTATGTACTAGACTTAAATACTTCTATTTCACTAATAAGAACTTAAATTATACTATCAGAAAAATTGAGATTACAAGAATTTCAATCTTTTTGAGGGTTATATTTTTCTAGCCAAGATAATCCTAAAATATTTGAATTGGAGAGAGTTCTTTTATATTAAATACTACCAATCTTTAATTACTACATCTAAAGGAACAATCTTATAGATAATATTTTCAAAAGACAACAAATGACCATCTATGACTTCTATATGTACGGGTTTAGTTTTCTTGATCAAAAATATCTTTCGATTTTTGACAAAATCTTTGTCTATAAAAAAAATTGAGGTTCTTGAATCTAATAAAGCAAAGACTTTGTGATTTTTAGGTCCTAAACTAACATCTATTGTAAAACAAGCTGAGGGATTTGAGGAAAGAATAGGACCTTTATTATGTATTGTACATGATTTCAACCACATAGTTTCTATTGTAACTCGTGAAACTTCTTTTTTGATACATTATCTTCTTTTGTAATTGTGCTCCTCATTTTGTAATTACGTTGCTTCTTTGGATAATGTTGAATAATGTGATTAACTTCTCCACAATATAAATATAAATCCTTTTGGCAACATCAAGTCTTTTCCTGCTCTATCAGAGATTCAAAACATATTGTATCAATTTGCATTGGTTCCGGCCTTAATAAATATGTTTCAAAAAACTTGGAAGCTACTTCTATTACTTGACTTGTTCATCTCCAGCCAAGCCTTTGTTTTTGATGTCTTTTAAATAATCAATTTTTGCATGTAATGGATTAAGCAATAAATTATTCCAAAGATTTTACTTTTGGCATTATTAATAAGAAATCTTTGACGCTATCCTTCAACTCATATCAAAATTGATTGATAAGTGCTTTGTCATTCTAGTCTATGTCACAAGCGAGGTTTTGAAATTTAGTTGCATATGTGATAGCCTTATAATCTTTATTGTAAACATAAGAGTTTGGTCTTTGCTACTTGTTTTCAAACTTTTTCTTTGAAGGTGGCTGTAAATACTTCTAAGAATGAATTTAAGTCATAAAGAAGTTGTCAATCATTTTCCATCAAAGGTACAAATTAAGAAAGAATACTTCCAAATAGAAATGCACCTATCTAGCCAACTTGAATAAATCCATGTGCATATTGGAAAGGGTGTAACTTTAAGTAGAGCTTAATTTGTTGTAAAAACCTCCAAATTTTTTTGATCTTGTTCCATCAAACTTCTCAAGCATACTAATTCTTGTCTTTCTTAAGCTTGTAGAAGTAAGACCCTTGAATTTGGTTGTAAGGCTGATCGACTTGTTTCCCTCAACTGCATAACTTCTTGATGTAGACTTTGAACTTCTTCCATAGGTAAAGGAATAGTGCTCCCATAATTGACATTGGTAATGTGTAAAATTTCTATCCTAAGATTATTGAGAAGCTCATGAAGATTCACAATAATTGCAAATCTATTCTCACTTTTACTAGGAGTAGTATCCACAATCTTTCTTTTCATAAATAATTCAAATGAATCCAAAAAGTTAAATTAAAAGAGAGTAATCTATAACATCTAATGAAAATTTCGACAAAAAGGGATAATCCATTCTCTTTAAGGAAAAGATTAGTATTGGAAAATAAGATTTTTTGTTTAAAAGTAGATAATTCACAACCTTCAAAATACAACAATAAAAATAGAATAATCTATTCACTTTTAAAATAAGAAAAAAATAGTATATTAGTACTCTTGTAAAACTGTCAAAGTTATGAATCTCAAATAAAGAAAATCCTCAAGACACTCATGTATCACTGAAGAGAACTAAAGAGTCACGCAAAAGGTGATGTAATATTAAACTATAATGGCTATTGCCAAAAATAAGAAGATTAAAAAGTCTTGAAACAAGACTAAGAACTAAAAAAACATTAACAAGAGTGAAGCAGGCTTCACTCTTGCCTCCATATATACTCTCAACTAGGAGCTATGTGGCAATGTCCAATAGGACCTCCAAAATGTATTGACTTTGATAGCCACATGTCTTAACTTACAAGGCAAGTTATCTATGTATGCGCCACATAGTTAGCTTGTTTTACAAGATATCATATGAAATTAACTTGTTCTACAAGCTAACAATACGTGATTAATTTGTTGGCTAAGCTTTCAACCTACAAACACACCTATAGTCAAAACCTTGACTATGAAGCTTTTAAGAAGCTTTTCTATAAGACTTTAGGAAATTAATCTATATTTATCTACTTCTACTTAATCATATAAGTAACTATTCAAATAAATATATATATATATATATATATATATATATATATATATATATATATTCGTGACACATTGTTAGATGCTTTAAAAAAATAATTTACTTCTGTACCCAATCTAATATCATATTGACTTCTTCAAGGCATTTTTTATGGAAATAGATGCATCAAAATTTGCCTTAGCTCTAATATTATCACAAATGGGAGCAAATGAGAAACTCCATCTAGTAGCTTTTTATTCCTAAAAAACTTTAGCAACTAAGATTAATTATGAAATCCACAGCAAAGATTTCCTTGCAATCTTGGATTCATTTCAAGAATGACATCATTATTTAAAAGACGCCTTGAGTTCAGTCACCATATATACATATCACAAGAACCTCAAGTATTTCATATGAATACATAATTTGAATTTTTGCCAAGCTTTTTGGAATATGTTTTTATGAAGATTTGATTTTAAGATCACTTATCAATCCAGACAACAATAAGGTTTCTTGAACATCCTTTTTAGATATTCTTATCTTCTATCAAAAGAAAAAAATGCATCTTTTGATCAATAAAGAATAATTTTCTTAGAGTCGAAGTATTTTTATCTTTAAGCAATAAAATCAACATTGACTATTGATTCAACTTTTGTCAAGTAATTTCAATCAAATATGTCTTCTAATCATCTTGTTTATGATATCAAGAATAATTCTTATAAGTTTTAAGATACTTCTAAGTTCAAGTTCAAAATCTACCTACTCTATTTTGAGGGACGATTATATATTTTAGAAGATAGAATACAATTATGTGTTCTTCAAACTTATCATGACTTTTCAATAGCCAGATATTTTGAATACAATAAGACTTTGGAGCTAATATCAAGAGATTTTTGGTAACTTCAAATGTGGAAGGCAGTCAAAGACTTTGTATAATCATGTGATATTTGTTGAAGATTCAAAACTCCTTACCATTGACCTTATAGACTTCTTCAGCCATTACTTATTCCAAAACAACCATGGTCTTATGGTTCTATGGATTTCATTACAAATCTTTTAGTCTGATGTTTGTATGGTTCTATATTTGTGGTATTAAATTTTTTTACTAAGATGGTATATTTTGTACCATATATAAAATCTATCATAGGTAAAAAAATAGCTAAACTTTTTCTTAATAATATCTATTGCTTTAAATGATTGCTTAAAGATATTATATCAAATAGAAAAGACTCAATTTATATCAAGATTTTGAAGAATCTTTTTTAAGATTTTAAAGATAAATATAAGCTATCTTTTATTTTTTATCCTCAAACCAATAGGCAAAGAAAATGGATAAATCAAGTTTTGAAGTTGTACTTAAAGTATACCATCAATTATCATTGAGATGATTGAATAATTCTTTTATCATTGTCAAAGTTTATGTATAATAATTTGATATATTCTTCTATTCAAAAAATACCTTTTTTTTACCAATTATGGTTATTATCAACAACTTCATATTTTTGACATTTTAAAAGTTGATAATTTTATGATAAGAGATTTGGCAAATTATTTGTGAGAGCTACATGCAAGAATGAAGGAGCTATTAAAGGAAGCTTAAGAATGACAAAAGATTAATGCAGCTGCTTATTACAAGAAATAACCACAATCCAATATAAGTGACAACATACGGTTACTTCATCATAATATCAAGACTACTTATTCTTGTTGATAAATTAAACTATCATAGGTCTGAATCTTTTCCTATTAATGAAAAAATCAATCATGTTGCTTATCAATTATAGCTATTAGAATCTATGAAGATCCATCTTGTATTTCATGTATCTCTTTTTGAACCACTTAAGATAGTGAATATCTTGGAAAGAAGACAAATGTCACATCTTTCTATAAAAATGGATAATAATCAAGAATTTGAGGTGGAAGAAGTCTTAGATTCAAGTTGGCACCAAAATACATAAAAATATCTTATTTATTGGCATGGATATGATATTAATGAACATACATAGAAGTTACAAAAGAATCTTGCAAATATAGCAAAGAAATTTGAAGCTTTTTATTGATGACATCCATCAAAATCAAGATAAAGAATACTAAATCTTTGCTATAAAAGAAATAAGATTTAAAGAAGATAACATTCTACTTTCTATCTTTCTTTGTAGCTTTTCTATATTTCTAATGCTAAGGAGATGGAAAACCAATAACCAATAAATTCAATTCAAGAGCTTTTATTTTTTGATTTATCAGATGAAATAATATAATTGTCACAACCTTTAAGACAACATAATCAAGATGAAGATTATCAAGAATGACATGTCTTTCTTCAAATAGATAGCAAGATAAAACGAGTTTAATATCGCAACCTTAAAAGAGACTCTCAATGTTTGGTGATTTTATTAGAAATAAGAACAATCCTAATGGTATTCTAAATATTATATTTGAAGGTAGTTATAAAGAACAATGATCAAATAACAAGGTGGTCTTTTTGCCCTGGTATGAAACATTATCAATGGCTGAGAGGACCTATCAATTATATTTGAAAAGAATAAAGATGTAAATATGTGGTATATATAATTTGTTCCATCTTCGATTTCATCAACACTTAATGATCACTCATTGTAGAACTTGTCTCTAAAAAGAGAGGTAATATCACGGATATATATATATATATATATATATATAATAATAAATACCTATATGATTAGATAGAAATAGATAAAAGTAGATAAAAGTAGATAAAAATAGATTAATTTTATAATATCTTCTAGAAAAGCTTTTTGAAAGCTTTATAGATGTTGATTTGACTTTACATATATTTATAATTGATAAATAGGTTACAAACTTTGTCAACAAGTTAATCATGTATTGATAACTTGTGGAACAAGCTAACTACATGGCGCATATATAGAAAACTTGCCTTGCAAGTTAAGATATCTGTCTTACAAAATCAACACATTTTGGAGGTTCTATAGGATATTACTATGTAGCTCTTAGTTAAGAATATATGTAGAAGCAAGAGTGAAGCTTTCTTCACTCTTCCTAACACTATTTTTTGTCCTTAGTCTTATTTCAAGACTTTCTAATCTTCTTATTTTTGGCAATAGCCATTCTATTTTAATATTATATTATCTTTGAATGACTTTTTAATTCATTATAGTAATATAATAATATATTGAATATTTTCTTTCTTTGAGATTCATATCTTTGATAGATAGCAATAGATCTTGTCAAGAAAAAGCTTGGTAATTTCTTCACTTATGATAGATTTTGTACATGGTATAAAATATGCCATCTAAGTAAAACAATTTACTATCACAAATATATAGACATGAGAACTTGACATTGGAAGATTTATAATAAAATCAATAGAATTAAAAGACTATAGTTGTTTTAGAATGGATAATGGCTAAAGAAGTCTATAATATTGATAACAAGGAGTTTTTGATTTTGAGCAAACATTACAAGATTGTACAAAATCTTTGACCATCTTTTACATTTAGAGATACCAAAAATCTTTGAATATTAGCTCCAAAGTCATATTATATTCAAAATATTTTGCTATTAGAAAGTTGTGGTAAGCTTAAAAAAACATGTAATTGAGCTTCACCTTTTCAAAATATAGTAGATTGTTCATAAATTCAAACTTGAAAGTATCATGCAACTTTATAGGATTTTTCTTAATATCATGAATAAGAGAATCAAAAGACATACTTAATTGAGGTTTCTTAATGAAAGTTGAATCAATAATTAGTGTTGGTTTTATTTCTCAAAGATGAAGATACTTTGGTTTCAAGAAAATCATTCATTTTTTATCAAAAATAACATTTCTTTTCTTTAATGCAAAGTAAGATCATTTAGAGAGTATGTATAATAAACCTTATTATTTTTGTGATTAATAAAAGATCTTGAATTTGAATCTTAACAAGAACATGCTTCAACATACTTAAAAAAAATTCAAAATACGTACTAACATAAAATACTTAAGGATCTTTTTATCCATATACATAGTTTTTTAAACTAGGAATGTCTTCTAAATAATAGCACCATTTTTGAAACAAATCCATTATTGCAAGAAGTTTTTATTATAGATCTTATAATTGATCTTAGCTGTTGAAATGTTTTTGAAATAAAAAGCCACTAAGTAAAGTTTATCATAGGTTTCTATTTGTAACAATACAGAACTAAAAATATAGTTTGATACATCCATTTCTATAAAAAAATGGCTTTAAAAAGTCAATATGAGACATAATTGGTATAAAAATAAAAGGTTGTCTTCAAAGCTTCAAATGTTATTTTTGCTTCTTAATTCTATTTAAGTTTGTCTTTATAAATCAAACGTATAAATAGAGCTATAGTTTGAGAGAAGTCATTGATGAAGATCTAATAATAGTTGAGAAATCTCAAAAAGTATTCAACATCACTTATTATTTTTGAAATCTTCCAATCTATAATAATTTAAACTTTTTTAGGATCTATTATAAGTTCATCATTTGAAATGATATATCCTAAGAAATTAACTTGAGTAACATGAAATAAATACTTTTATATTTTAGCATAGTAATATTGATATTTTAATTTTTGTAACATATGACAAACATGAAATTCATCTTTTTTTATATTCTTAGAATAGATTAAGATATTATCTATATAATAAATAATAAAATTGTCCAAAAACTCTCAAAAGTCATCATCCATTAGATGTTGAAAAGTTGTTGATGTATTTATAAGTCCAAAAGGTATGATATTATATTTAAAATGTCTATACTTGGTTTGAAACATAGACTTCTATTTATCTTCTTGTTTGATGCATATCAAATTAAATGCCCCTTATAGATTTATTTTGTATAGAATTTAATTTGATTTAATTAATCATCAAGTCTAAATATGAAAGGTAGAAAATACTTATTTTGATGGTGATATTGTTTAGTCTTCAATAATTAATACACATCCGTGGTGATCCACTTTTATTCTTTACAAATAAAACTAGAACTCTTACTGGAGATTTGGAATAGCATGTAAAGTTCTTTGCTAGATTTTCTTCAATATATTCTTTGAATTTAGTCAACTTATTTTGTAATAAATCATAGATTAGTCCAAATGGCAATTGAGCTTTTTCTTGAAGGTCAATTGAGCAATCATAAGAACAATGTTTCAAAAGAATATTTTCATTCTTCTCTTCAAATATATCTTTAAAATCTTGATATTGGCCAAAAATATGATTTGAAGTCTTTTCACTATTAGAAACAAGTGTGATATAAATGACACAAGGTGATCCTTTTTTTGCATTATACAAAAAAAAACTCATACACTAATAAATACCAATTTGGTTTTATTAAACTTATGACTTTTTACTTAATTAACTATATTCTTAGTTATACTTTGAGAAAAGTCAAAACTACAAGAAATCCAATATATTTGAAGATTATACTTTTTTAACTATGATAAATTTAAAATGACTAGATTAAAAAGAGATCTAATTATATTAAATATCACAAGGCTATTATGACCATTAATTACTACTTTTAAAAGAAATATTTTAAAAATAACAACTTCAAAGGATAATAAACGAGTAATTATGACTTCTACATGAATATATTTTATTATCTTTATTAAAAATATATTATATAAACACAATCCTTCTTGATAATAATGAGTCTTTTTTTATTCAATATGTGATTTAAAATATACCATATTAATTAGTATATCATCTATTCTCGAAGATATGTGTTGAAAAAACAAAAGTATTGCCATTGAATTATAATAACATTGAGTCTTACTTATGTGATTTTCAAACCAAAATTCAAAAAGTCAATTATTGCACTTTATAGCAAAATCAATTATTTAATTCAGTATATGAGGATAAGGTAAATTGAGCATCAATTTCTTTACTTCATATTGTATTCCATAAAAAATTGGCTAATGAATGTAGCATCATTTTACTTAATATCAATTTTTAAGTTATCTAAATTGTGAAGCATATAATGTTATAGATTTATTTCTTATTATAAAATACAAATCTTATTTGTTACAATATAAAGTGCATTATGTTATTTACACATAGAACAAAATTTTCTTAAAAAAACTTCCAAATTGTTCAATATTATGTCATATTGTTTAGAAAAAGATGAAAATCATAATAATGCAGAATCAAAAAGTAGTGTTTCAATAAACCTAACTTGTAATCATAGAGTTGAATAGCTTTGGGATTGAAGTTCAATTGCTAATTGTACTTGATTGATGAATCCTCAAAACTTTGACCTTGTACCATTAAACTTCTTAAATAAGATAATTTTTAGTTCTCTAGCACTTGAATGGTATCCCACTATAAGAAAAATGATATGATTTGATGCAAATGTTGAAGCAACTCCAATCATCTTTAAATCTTTGTTTTTTTTCATTCTTTTTCATCTTTGTGGTAATAAATGAAATTGATGCATCGCAAGTATTAATTCCTTCAATTGTTCTTGTATTTGTACCATTGCACTCTTTATTTTGGCAAGTTCTACCATAATAATACTTAGAAAAATCTAATATTATTCAAGATAAATTAAAAAAAAAAAAATTGAAAATTAAAAAATACTAAAAATAATATTAATTTAGAAGAAGATAATTTATAAATTTTAACATGCTTATGCTTTATCAATAGAAAGGAATAATCAACTCTTAATTAAGAAAAGACAAAGCTTTGATATTATAAAAGTACTCTTGTTAATTTATTAAGGATAAAAATTCAATGAAAGTAATTAAATAAGTGAAACTTTTGCAAAGAAATATGACAAATTAAAATTAAAGAAGTATGTATATTAAAAAGAAACTAAAATAGCTATTGCCAAAATATTAGAAAATTAGAAACTTCTTAAACTTGGACTAGAAGCAAGAAAAGAGTTGACAAGAATGAAGAATACTTCATTTTTGCCTCTAAATATATTATCTATTTAAAAATTATGTAACAACATTCTATAAAACTTCTAAAATGTATTGGCTTTGTACAATACATATCTTAACTTGCAAGGCAAGTTTTTTATATGGATGCCACATAGATAGCTTATTCTACAAGTTATTAATACATGTGGCATGTGATTAATTTATTGACCAAATTTCTAACCTACCAATATACTACAAATATATGTAAAGTCAAAGCATCATCTACAAAGCTTTTAGGAAACTTCTCTAAAAGATATTATGAAATTAATCTACTTTTATCTACTTCTACTTATTTATATTATCTAGATAATATTTATAATATATATATATATATATATATCTGTGATAGAATATGAATAAGGACAAGGAAGTGAAGATTGAACTTTCATTCATGGATCAAGTCTAACTAGTAACATATAAGCTCTCAATCAAAAGTACTAGCTAAGACCAAGATGCAACTTGCAACTTGCAACTTGCAACAAGAATCATTGAAAACAAAAGTAAGGTTGAAAATAGAGAAGAAAGGGAGGCCAACCTTGCCCTCATTTCAACAAAAGAAAAACAATGAAATATATGGATAGCAAGTCCTTCTCTCTTTTAAATGATTAATTAGGATTTTATAATTAAAGACTACAATATCTATTATTGTAGATTGTAGCAATAAAGATTAGATTATCGTGATTGTAGATGAATATGTTTTCTTTTCATTGATTGAAAATTAAATTGTAAATAATTAAATTTAGAGGTAAATATTTTTTCATGATTATGATGATGGATTAATTGCTTTAGTAAAAATTTGGATTTCTTTATCATTCCTCTACATATATTTATATATTTGAAAATAGATTTTATAAATATTTTTAATTATATATTTATGTATTTTAATATATCTTGTTGAAAAGCATTTAAGAAGCAATGTTAGTATTTTCAAGAAGATATATGTGTCAATATAGGTTCTAAGAAGCTTCTAAAGAAGATATCAATGATTTCATCTAATTCAAATTAGTTTTACTTATCTAAATAAATATGACTATCTATTACATTACTCTATCTTCTAAATCACAAGTTCTATAAAGAATTGTATTATTGCTTCATAAGTGGATGAAGTCCAATATCTATAAAATAATTTTAGCAACAAATTCTAATCTTTATTCTATCCAAAGATAGTTGATAGGTTCTTTGAACCATCAATAATTTTATATACTAAAATAAGAAGTCTATATATTTATTTGATCATTTTTAAGGCCTTAAAAACTATCTTCAAATTATACATTCTATATTCTATTATATGTGGTATTCACTTCCTATAATATCACTAAAGATTGAGAGTCTCTTCTAAAATTGTTGTACCAAATACATTACATATTGCCATCTATTTAATAAAGAACATATCTTTTTGAGGATTTTCATCACAATTATAATGTTATTTAGATTGAAGCAATTTAAATATTTCATTTGATAATTTTATAAATGACAACTCTTAAGATAAATTTGCTAGCTATTAATTCTTTAAATTTGCAATGAAATTCTACAATTTTCTTCTTGAGTTTGTTTCTCCTTGATTTATACTATCTTGTTTTCAAAGATTAGTCTTTAATTTCAATGGATGAAATTGATAAAAAAACAAAGAAACATTTTGACACATTTATTAGATTCTCACATGGCTCTTATGTGCATTCACTTATAATATATTGATACCAATGTGTAAGATATTCCATTAGTTTTGGCACAACCTTGAATCCAAGATTTCGTCTACTTCAAACTCTTAGTTGTTATATATTTCAACATGAACCAGTAATAATTCCATTCTTTCCAACATGTTGATTGTTCTATAAAGCTTGATAAGAGATACATGGAATATATAATGGATCTTCATTAATAGTAGTAATTTTAATTAATATCTTATTAAATTAATTGATTTTTTTAATAACAAAATGAGCAAAGTCTTTGATAATCCAATATGTCACAAAGTTGATTAGTCATCATTTTAAAACAAAGAAATCAAATCTTATTACTATCTTTGATATATAATGGATAAAGCTTCAAGTTTTATAAAAATTATATTTAAATAATATTTTATCAATTTCATTTTTAAATTAAATATTTTAAAAAATATATATTGATCATAATGTCTTATTAAATTTTATTAAAAATATTCTTAACTACAAAGTCTATGATATTAATGCAAGTATAATTTTTATTTATAAAAAAAGGTATATAATTATAAATAACTAAAATATAATTTTTGAAATCATATTTTAATATTAAAACTAAAAAAAAAAAAAAAAAAAAAACATTTACTTGTAAGCTTGATATTAAAGACCACCATTTTTAAAATTTTAATAATGCCACAAGAAATTCAATCTAAAAATTTATAGAATATGATTATTTTTAATCTCATTAATAAAAATATATTTAAATATAGATATAATTTTATAATTTTCTACTAATATTTATATTATAAAAATATTATACTTAAAAAAATATTTTAAACTATACCATGTTAATACATCTTTTAAAATAGAAAATAGAATATAGATTTGAACATATTTTATAATATAATTTTAATGAAAGTACATATACTTATTAATAATAAAATTAAAATAAAAAGTAAAATCAACTAATATTTATTTTAGGTAATATATATATATATATATTGTTACAAAATGAGCTAAAGATATAAATATTTGTTACAATTAAGAATCATATCATATAGTAAATCTATAATTAGTAAGATAATAATTATACATAAATAAGTTCAAAATTTGATTAAAAAAAATCAAAACCTTCCTATTGTGTGGCCCAATTAACTATGCTTTATATCCACACTAATAAAGTTATGATAAAAGATAGATTTGAACAAGAAGGATCCAAATAATACATAATTGGAGTCCAAGTACCAACTAACAACAAATCAAATATATCTAATTTACTTAACAAATCAAACAATCAAAAAAAAATTATATCAAAACAAAATATTAAAGTAGTCATCTAAACCAAACAACTAGTTGTTGTAACTAATTAAGAGTCATATAAATGTGTAACAAACTTAAATAAAATCAAATTCTTATTGTCTTTGGTAAATGTTAACATTATAAAGTAGGTTTGTCTTAGCCCACTTTGTAATTGCAATCACTCCAAAATTCTCTCATATCAAAAACTCCATCAAACAAAATTATTTCATAGAGGTCAATTATGTTGGAATTGTTTGAAATTAATAGTAAGTTATGGTACAACTTGTACAAAAACTTTTTCAAGTAGATTATCAATCTATATTAATTTCATTTTAGGATTATTTTCCTAATTACGAAGTATTAGATTTTTGATTGGTCGTAGCCTCCTATTCATTTAAAAAACTCTTTAAAGTTAATTAATAGTTTAATCAAACTATTTAATAGATTCTATCTAAAAAAATGATTTCAAATTACATTAGTATTATAACCTAAATTATCAAACTCTGAATTGGCAAAAGCTTCAAAGTACTAAAGACCTAATTATGTACCCATGAGTGAAATTTATAAGATAAAATTCCTTAAATACTTAACGGCATCATAGTCTAAACTAATTTCTATTCAAGAAGAAACCCAAGCTCTAGATTCTTTGAAAGGTGAATTCTTTGAGAGGATGTTTACAACTTGAACTTGCAAATACAATATTAATTTGTTGTATTTTATTTATCTTTCATTTTCTACAATTTGGTGAACAATCAAAACAGAATATCTTTCCGACCCACCTAAACACCATAGTTCATAACCTCCCTTGCATTGCTCTTCTAAATAAGAATCCCTTCCGTTCTGGTCAAATTCTTTACATCTATGTGAAAATATATATATATATATATATATACATTTAAATTTTTTTTATTCTCATATCGTATAGTATTGTAGGTCAGATGCACATGAACTGATGTCCCTACTCCAAAAGTTGTTCAGGGGAATTCAATGGAAATTACAGCAAAATTGATCCAGATATTGAAATCGCTAATCATCAACCCACAGGCATGGAGGTGCAGGCAGTGTCGGCCACATCCAAAACGACACCCACAAGGACATCCGTGGGGGAAACGCAAGGCCCGCGGGGTTGCAGGGGATGCGAACCCACACAATAATTACAGAAGGTGAAAGAGGGAGGGAAAGACGATGCGCGGGGGTGGGCACTTCGTGCCCCGCAAGACAACCCCCCACCCACCACCGCTCAATCGGACCGTGAATTCCCTCGCTCACATCCAGCGCAGCGCAAGCAAACAAACAAACAAACCTTGGTGGCGTCGAGCAGGGGAACACGAGACGAGAGTGGAACGTCGGGGTTCCCGAGCGGGGCCCCGAAAGAGGAAGGTGCCATCCGCAGTCAGTTGGTCGGTCAGTCAGTCAGGCAGGAGTGAGTAGGAAGGAAGGACCAAGGCTCCTCCCACCGGCGCTCCCCTTCGCCAGTTCGCGTAGTGCCTGCCCCGCCTCGGCTAAAACCCTAACCCCCTCTCCCCTCCTCTGCTACCCCCCCCCGCAATCGTTGTCTCGTCATCCGCCCCAATTGGACCTGAGCCCAAGCCCGAGGCCGCAGGCAGACGGGTTGTCGATGCCATTGCAGATTTGCCCCTGACGCATCCCCCCCAATCTGCGTTGCGTTGGCTTCTGCGTTTCGTGGATAGGCGCTGCCAAGGTTTGTTCGCGAGAGTTTGAGGCGGAATGGCGTCTCGTGTGCCATGGCGTCGCAGTTTGTCGTTGCTCCAGCAGCGATCGGCGCAGGCTCTTGCTGCTCCCTGTCCTCCCGCGCATGGATCGTCTCTGTTGCACCGGTTGACGGGGAGGGCTCTGTACAGCTCCAAGGGAGCGGGCAGCGATGTCATCGGTATTGATTTGGGTACCACGAACTCGTGCGTGGCCGTGATGGAGGGCAAGGTGAGTCTTTTTTTCCCCTTTCTTTCTGCTTCTTCCAGTTAGGGTTGGGTTGGTCTGCGATGGGTGGGAGAATTGGTTTCAGAGTGAATCTTTTCGGTTATTTTGGAGACAGTGCATTAGCATGCGTGAGAATTCGCGTTGACGTGTTGTTGATCCGGTCGTGTGATTTCGAGACCTGTGCTGGATAGGCGTATGTTGGATTCCGAGTCTGATGGCACTCTTGTTGGTTTTCGGTACGTGTGCTGGTCTGTGAATTGGAACTAGCAGATGCCACGCGTGATTGAGAATTCCGAGGGTGCTCGCACGACACCATCCGTGGTCGCGTTTACGCCGAAGGGCGAGAGGCTGGTTGGCACTCCTGCTAAGCGACAAGCCGTGACGAATCCAACGAACACGCTGTTCGGCACCAAGCGCTTGATCGGGCGTCCTTTTGACGATCCCCAGACTCAGAAGGAGGCGAAAATGGTGCCGTACAAGATTGTCCGAGCTCCGAACGGAGATGCGTGGGTGGAGGCTGGGGGGCAGAAGTATTCTCCGAGTCAAGTGGGAGCTTTCGTTTTGGGCAAGATGCGGGAGACTGCAGAGTCGTACTTGGGCAGGCCGGTGTCCAAGGCAGTGATCACGGTGCCGGCATACTTCAACGACGCACAGAGGCAGGCGACGAAAGACGCTGGACGGATCGCAGGGCTGGACGTGCTGAGGATCATCAACGAGCCGACTGCTGCGTCGTTGTCGTACGGTATGGATCGCAAGGAAGGGTTGGTCGCGGTGTTCGACTTGGGAGGTGGAACATTCGACATTTCTATTCTGGAGATTTCTGGTGGCGTGTTCGAGGTAGGGTGGTGACTTCTGCATTTGGGAATTTCCGGGTGTCGTGGTTTTTGTCGATGTTGCGGGAATTGCTGGGAATCTGGAATGGTGCGTTTTGCGCGGTGGGCGCAAGTTCGGTAGGTGGAGAGTCTGCGTGCTCACAGAAGAGCGGTGCATTTTAGGTTGATCTGGTGCGAGGGCTGCGTTTTGTGGCAGCATCGTTGTCGTTAGGAGTTTGTGTCGCTGTTGTGTGATTGTTCTGATGGATGGCGAGGTGGAACTGGAATGGCAGGTGAAGGCCACGAACGGAGACACCTTCTTGGGTGGAGAGGACTTCGACAATGCCCTCCTTCATCATCTGGTGGATGATTTTAAGAAGGAGCAAGGCATCGATCTTTCTTCGGACCGGATGGCGCTTCAGCGGCTTCGCGAGGCAGCTGAGAAAGCGAAGGTGGAGCTGTCATCTACCCCGCAGACCGATTTGAACCTGCCTTTCATCACAGCCGATGCGTCCGGGGCGAAGCATTTGAACGTGACGCTGACGCGGTCGAAGTACGAGCAGTTGGTGAACCACCTGATCGAGCGCACGAAGCAGCCTTGCAGGGACTGCCTGAAGGATGCAGGTCTGACCGCCAAGGACGTCGACGAAGTGCTGCTGGTGGGTGGAATGACGAGGATGCCGAAGGTCCAGGAGATCGTGAACAACATCTTCAGCAAGGAGCCAAGCAAGGGGGTGAACCCCGATGAGTGCGTGGCGATGGGAGCCGCCATTCAAGGTGGGGTGTTGCGTGGGGACGTGAAGGACATTCTTCTTTTGGACGTGACACCGCTGTCGTTGGGTATCGAGACGCTGGGAGGCGTGTTCACTCGTCTGATCACCCGAAACACGACAATACCAACAAAGAAGAGCCAAGTGTTTTCGACGGCGGCGGACGGCCAGACGCAGGTGGGCGTGAAGGTCTTGCAAGGCGAGCGCGAGATGGCAGCCGACAACAAGGTGCTGGGGCAGTTCGACCTGGTGGGCATTCCTCCGGCTCCTCGGGGCATGCCCCAGATCGAGGTGACGTTCGACATCGACGCGAACGGGATTGTGAACGTGTCCGCCCGCGACAAGGCGACAGGGAAGGAGCAGGCGATCACGATCCAGTCTTCGGGCGGCCTGTCGGAGGCGGACATCCAGAAGATGGTGAAGGATGCGGAGCTGTACGCACAGAAGGATCAGGAGAGGAAGGCGCTGATCGATGCGAAGAACCACGCGGACACGACGATGTATTCGGTGGAGAAGAGTTTGAACGAGCACAAGGAGAAGCTTCCGCAAGACGTGGTGGATGGAGTCCAATCAGCGTTGGCCGACTTGAAGCAGTCGGTGGAGTCGGAGAACGTGGAGGAGATCAAAGCAAAGACCAGCGCGGCTCAGACAGCGTCGATGAAGATCGGGGAGGCTTTGATGAAGAACCAGTCGGGAGGGAGTTCCGGATCTGGAGCGGCCGGTGGGCAAGCGGCGGAAGCCGAGTACGAGGACGTGAAGGAAGGGAAGAAGTAGGGGACGTGAGAGGCTAGTGCCGTAGGAATACCCTGGTGCGCGTGCCAGGTAGCGAGAACTGGTGTGAGCCGCAAGAGTTTTCTCCCACCGCGTGATCTACATGTGGAGAGCTTTTTGAGCCAAGACGGTGCAATTTTGGCGCGGTGAACGGGCGCACACCAGGGAAGCGCGTGGGGCAGAGAAGCCGGTGGATAGACCAGGATCGAGCGCTTTCGGGTGGCGGGCTTTCAGCACCAGTGTCTGCGTGGATTATGGTTTGGGCCGTTTCAGAGAAGTGCATGGCGTCGTAGACAGCCGAGCAGAGTATTAGAAGAGCCCCTGTTGTGGGGAGGATGTAGTTCCGTGCGCCGGTCGTGTGCAAAACGAGAGTAGAGGTACATGGATGAGTTAATCGACATGGAATCATAGCTTATTTCCTCTCTTCTGTCAAATGCTGGTTCTGAGCAGAGCTGAGTTTTTTCCTTGTGGAATGTGGAGGTTACTGTCGCACATTTTTCGACTGGGTGGTGATATCTCTCGGAGCTGCGAGTTCTTTCGTTGATATGCAATTTTTTATTGGGACTTAATAATTACTCTCATTTTGTTGGGATTCTTCTCCGAATTTGGTTCACCGTCGGCAGTGGTAGCCGTACTGGTTATTATGCGTGTTATGTCTATTCGTCCTACCTTCGCATTTTAGGGGAAAATTTAGTGAGCAGTCAGTTTTGAAGTACTTCGTCAAATGCATTTGTTTGCTACTTTAAGCACGGACATCAATCAACTAGTGCTCAATTCTATACAGTAGGACTTGTTGGTGGGTTTTTTATAGACAATATTTATTGCTATCATGAATTGTCAAAGGATATTATATCGGATAGAATTTATTTAAAAGCTTTTACTTAAAAACAAAGTGTTTAGATTTCAAACTATCTTACAAATTTGACACATTTTATATAGAATGAACTTCCCATCAAATAATGTGGAAAACCAATCAAAATAATATGCGCCATCAAAATAGTGATACAACATTAAATAAGTAAAACAAATCAAAGCTAGCAAAAAAATACGATTGTAGTGAATATAGATAATTTTCAACCCTCACTTGGAGATTAAATTTTATTTGAACAATGTAAAATAAGTTATTGAATATCTCTCACCAAGGCAATAGAATTGTCCAATCATCTTGATGATAATTGATATTATATCGGATAGGGGGACTCAATTTATATTAGATTTTGGAAAACCCTATTCAAAGTTTTAAAGATAGATAAATTATATTTGAAAAGAATAAAGATCTAAATATGTGGTATATATAATTTGTTCCATCTTCGATTTCATCAACACTTAATGATCACTCATTGTAGAACTTGTCTCTAAAAAGAGAGGTAATATCACGGATATATATATATATATATATATAATAATAAATACCTATATGATTAGATAGAAATAGATAAAAGTAGATAAAAGTAGATAAAAATATATTAATTTTATAATATCTTCTAGAAAAGCTTTTTGAAAGCTTTATAGATGTTGATTTGACTTTACATATATTTATAATTGATAAATAGGTTACAAACTTTGTCAACAAGTTAATCATGTGTTGATAACTTGTGGAACAAGCTAACTACATGGCGCATATATAGAAAACTTGCCTTGCAAGTTAAGATATCTGTCTTACAAAATCAACACATTTTGGAGGTTCTATAGGATATTACTATGTAGCTCTTAGTTAAGAATATATGTAGAAGCAAGAGTGAAGCTTTCTTCACTCTTCCTAACACTATTTTTTGTCCTTAGTCTTATTTCAAGACTTTCTAATCTTCTTATTTTTGGCAATAGCCATTCTATTTTAATATTATATTATCTTTGAATGACTTTTTAATTCATTATAGTAATATAATAATATATTGAATATTTTCTTTCTTTGAGATTCATATCTTTGATAGATAGCAATAGATCTTGTCAAGAAAAAGCTTGGTAATTTCTTCACTTATGATAGATTTTGTACATGGTATAAAATATGCCATCTAAGTAAAACAATTTACTATCACAAATATATAGACATGAGAACTTGACATTGGAAGATTTATAATAAAATCAATAGAATTAAAAGACTATAGTTGTTTTAGAATGGATAATGGCTAAAGAAGTCTATAATATTGATAACAAGGAGTTTTTGATTTTGAGCAAACATTACAAGATTGTACAAAATCTTTGACCATCTTTTACATTTAGAGATACCAAAAATCTTTGAATATTAGCTCCAAAGTCATATTATATTCAAAATATTTTGCTATTAGAAAGTTGTGGTAAGCTTAAAAAAACATGTAATTGAGCTTCACCTTTTCAAAATATAGTAGATTGTTCATAAATTCAAACTTGAAAGTATCATGCAACTTTATAGGATTTTTCTTAATATCATGAATAAGAGAATCAAAAGACATACTTAATTGAGGTTTCTTAATGAAAGTTGAATCAATAATTAGTGTTGGTTTTATTTCTCAAAGATGAAGATACTTTGGTTTCAAGAAAATCATTCATTTTTTATCAAAAATAACATTTCTTTTCTTTAATGCAAAGTAAGATCATTTAGAGAGTATGTATAATAAACCTTATTATTTTTGTGATTAATAAAAGATCTTGAATTTGAATCTTAACAAGAACATGCTTCAACATACTTAAAAAAAATTCAAAATACGTACTAACATAAAATACTTAAGGATCTTTTTATCCATATACATAGTTTTTTAAACTAGGAATGTCTTCTAAATAATAGCACCATTTTTGAAACAAATCCATTATTGCAAGAAGTTTTTATTATAGATCTTATAATTGATCTTAGCTGTTGAAATGTTTTTGAAATAAAAAGCCACTAAGTAAAGTTTATCATAGGTTTCTATTTGTAACAATATAGAACTAAAAATATAGTTTGATACATCCATTTCTATAAAAAAATGGCTTTAAAAAGTCAATATGAGACATAATTGGTATAAAAATAAAAGGTTGTCTTCAAAGCTTCAAATGTTATTTTTGCTTCTTAATTCTATTTAAGTTTGTCTTTATAAATCAAACGTATAAATAGAGCTATAGTTTGAGAGAAGTCATTGATGAAGATCTAATAATAGTTGAGAAATCTCAAAAAGTATTCAACATCACTTATTATTTTTGAAATCTTCCAATCTATAATAATTTAAACTTTTTTAGGATCTATTATAAGTTCATCATTTGAAATGATATATCCTAAGAAATTAACTTGAGTAACATGAAATAAATACTTTTATATTTTAGCATAGTAATATTGATATTTTAATTTTTGTAACATATGACAAACATGAAATTATAAAAAAGCCAAAGAAAGCTTTATATCTATCTTTAAAACTTTGAATAGGGTTTTCCAAAATCTAATATAAATTGAGTCCCCCTATCCGATATAATATCAATTATCATCAAGATGATTGGACAATTCTATTGCCTTGGTGAGAGATATTCAATAACTTATTTTACATTGTTCAAATAAAATTTAATCTCCAAGTGAGGGTTGAAAATTATCTATATTCACTACAATCGTATTTTTTTGCTAGCTTTGATTTGTTTTACTTATTTAATGTTGTATCACTATTTTGATGGCGCATATTATTTTGATTGGTTTTCCACATTATTTGATGGGAAGTTCATTCTATATAAAATGTGTCAAATTTGTAAGATAGTTTGAAATCTAAACACTTTGTTTTTAAGTAAAAGCTTTTAAATAAATTCTATCCGATATAATATCCTTTGACAATTCATGATAGCAATAAATATTGTCTATAAAAAACCCACCAACAAGTCCTACTGTATAGAATTGAGCACTAGTTGATTGATGTCCGTGCTTAAAGTAGCAAACAAATGCATTTGACGAAGTACTTCAAAACTGACTGCTCACTAAATTTTCCCCTAAAATGCGAAGGTAGGACGAATAGACATAACACGCATAATAACCAGTACGGCTACCACTGCCGACGGTGAACCAAATTCGGAGAAGAATCCCAACAAAATGAGAGTAATTATTAAGTCCCAATAAAAAATTGCATATCAACGAAAGAACTCGCAGCTCCGAGAGATATCACCACCCAGTCGAAAAATGTGCGACAGTAACCTCCACATTCCACAAGGAAAAAACTCAGCTCTGCTCAGAACCAGCATTTGACAGAAGAGAGGAAATAAGCTATGATTCCATGTCGATTAACTCATCCATGTACCTCTACTCTCGTTTTGCACACGACCGGCGCACGGAACTACATCCTCCCCACAACAGGGGCTCTTCTAATACTCTGCTCGGCTGTCTACGACGCCATGCACTTCTCTGAAACGGCCCAAACCATAATCCACGCAGACACTGGTGCTGAAAGCCCGCCACCCGAAAGCGCTCGATCCTGGTCTATCCACCGGCTTCTCTGCCCCACGCGCTTCCCTGGTGTGCGCCCGTTCACCGCGCCAAAATTGCACCGTCTTGGCTCAAAAAGCTCTCCACATGTAGATCACGCGGTGGGAGAAAACTCTTGCGGCTCACACCAGTTCTCGCTACCTGGCACGCGCACCAGGGTATTCCTACGGCACTAGCCTCTCACGTCCCCTACTTCTTCCCTTCCTTCACGTCCTCGTACTCGGCTTCCGCCGCTTGCCCACCGGCCGCTCCAGATCCGGAACTCCCTCCCGACTGGTTCTTCATCAAAGCCTCCCCGATCTTCATCGACGCTGTCTGAGCCGCGCTGGTCTTTGCTTTGATCTCCTCCACGTTCTCCGACTCCACCGACTGCTTCAAGTCGGCCAACGCTGATTGGACTCCATCCACCACGTCTTGCGGAAGCTTCTCCTTGTGCTCGTTCAAACTCTTCTCCACCGAATACATCGTCGTGTCCGCGTGGTTCTTCGCATCGATCAGCGCCTTCCTCTCCTGATCCTTCTGTGCGTACAGCTCCGCATCCTTCACCATCTTCTGGATGTCCGCCTCCGACAGGCCGCCCGAAGACTGGATCGTGATCGCCTGCTCCTTCCCTGTCGCCTTGTCGCGGGCGGACACGTTCACAATCCCGTTCGCGTCGATGTCGAACGTCACCTCGATCTGGGGCATGCCCCGAGGAGCCGGAGGAATGCCCACCAGGTCGAACTGCCCCAGCACCTTGTTGTCGGCTGCCATCTCGCGCTCGCCTTGCAAGACCTTCACGCCCACCTGCGTCTGGCCGTCCGCCGCCGTCGAAAACACTTGGCTCTTCTTTGTTGGTATTGTCGTGTTTCGGGTGATCAGACGAGTGAACACGCCTCCCAGCGTCTCGATACCCAACGACAGCGGTGTCACGTCCAAAAGAAGAATGTCCTTCACGTCCCCACGCAACACCCCACCTTGAATGGCGGCTCCCATCGCCACGCACTCATCGGGGTTCACCCCCTTGCTTGGCTCCTTGCTGAAGATGTTGTTCACGATCTCCTGGACCTTCGGCATCCTCGTCATTCCACCCACCAGCAGCACTTCGTCGACGTCCTTGGCGGTCAGACCTGCATCCTTCAGGCAGTCCCTGCAAGGCTGCTTCGTGCGCTCGATCAGGTGGTTCACCAACTGCTCGTACTTCGACCGCGTCAGCGTCACGTTCAAATGCTTCGCCCCGGACGCATCGGCTGTGATGAAAGGCAGGTTCAAATCGGTCTGCGGGGTAGATGACAGCTCCACCTTCGCTTTCTCAGCTGCCTCGCGAAGCCGCTGAAGCGCCATCCGGTCCGAAGAAAGATCGATGCCTTGCTCCTTCTTAAAATCATCCACCAGATGATGAAGGAGGGCATTGTCGAAGTCCTCTCCACCCAAGAAGGTGTCTCCGTTCGTGGCCTTCACCTGCCATTCCAGTTCCACCTCGCCATCCATCAGAACAATCACACAACAGCGACACAAACTCCTAACGACAACGATGCTGCCACAAAACGCAGCCCTCGCACCAGATCAACCTAAAATGCACCGCTCTTCTGTGAGCACGCAGACTCTCCACCTACCGAACTTGCGCCCACCGCGCAAAACGCACCATTCCAGATTCCCAGCAATTCCCGCAACATCGACAAAAACCACGACACCCGGAAATTCCCAAATGCAGAAGTCACCACCCTACCTCGAACACGCCACCAGAAATCTCCAGAATAGAAATGTCGAATGTTCCACCTCCCAAGTCGAACACCGCGACCAACCCTTCCTTGCGATCCATACCGTACGACAACGACGCAGCAGTCGGCTCGTTGATGATCCTCAGCACGTCCAGCCCTGCGATCCGTCCAGCGTCTTTCGTCGCCTGCCTCTGTGCGTCGTTGAAGTATGCCGGCACCGTGATCACTGCCTTGGACACCGGCCTGCCCAAGTACGACTCTGCAGTCTCCCGCATCTTGCCCAAAACGAAAGCTCCCACTTGACTCGGAGAATACTTCTGCCCCCCAGCCTCCACCCACGCATCTCCGTTCGGAGCTCGGACAATCTTGTACGGCACCATTTTCGCCTCCTTCTGAGTCTGGGGATCGTCAAAAGGTCGCCCGATCAAGCGCTTGGTGCCGAACAGCGTGTTCGTTGGATTCGTCACGGCTTGTCGCTTAGCAGGAGTGCCAACCAGCCTCTCGCCCTTCGGCGTAAACGCGACCACGGATGGTGTCGTGCGAGCACCCTCGGAATTCTCAATCACGCGTGGCATCTGCTAGTTCCAATTCACAGACCAGCACACGTACCGAAAACCAACAAGAGTGCCATCAGACTCGGAATCCAACATACGCCTATCCAGCACAGGTCTCGAAATCACACGACCGGATCAACAACACGTCAACGCGAATTCTCACGCATGCTAATGCACTGTCTCCAAAATAACCGAAAAGATTCACTCTGAAACCAATTCTCCCACCCATCGCAGACCAACCCAACCCTAACTGGAAGAAGCAGAAAGAAAGGGGAAAAAAAGACTCACCTTGCCCTCCATCACGGCCACGCACGAGTTCGTGGTACCCAAATCAATACCGATGACATCGCTGCCCGCTCCCTTGGAGCTGTACAGAGCCCTCCCCGTCAACCGGTGCAACAGAGACGATCCATGCGCGGGAGGACAGGGAGCAGCAAGAGCCTGCGCCGATCGCTGCTGGAGCAACGACAAACTGCGACGCCATGGCACACGAGACGCCATTCCGCCTCAAACTCTCGCGAACAAACCTTGGCAGCGCCTATCCACGAAACGCAGAAGCCAACGCAACGCAGATTGGGGGGGATGCGTCAGGGGCAAATCTGCAATGGCATCGACAACCCGTCTGCCTGCGGCCTCGGGCTTGGGCTCAGGTCCAATTGGGGCGGATGACGAGACAACGATTGCGGGGGGGGGTAGCAGAGGAGGGGAGAGGGGGTTAGGGTTTTAGCCGAGGCGGGGCAGGCACTACGCGAACTGGCGAAGGGGAGCGCCGGTGGGAGGAGCCTTGGTCCTTCCTTCCTACTCACTCCTGCCTGACTGACTGACCGACCAACTGACTGCGGATGGCACCTTCCTCTTTCGGGGCCCCGCTCGGGAACCCCGACGTTCCACTCTCGTCTCGTGTTCCCCTGCTCGACGCCACCAAGGTTTGTTTGTTTGTTTGCTTGCGCTGCGCTGGATGTGAGCGAGGGAATTCACGGTCCGATTGAGCGGTGGTGGGTGGGGGGTTGTCTTGCGGGGCACGAAGTGCCCACCCCCGCGCATCGTCTTTCCCTCCCTCTTTCACCTTCTGTAATTATTGTGTGGGTTCGCATCCCCTGCAACCCCGCGGGCCTTGCGTTTCCCCCACGGATGTCCTTGTGGGTGTCGTTTTGGATGTGGCCGACACTGCCTGCACCTCCATGCCTGTGGGTTGATGATTAGCGATTTCAATATCTGGATCAATTTTGCTGTAATTTCCATTGAATTCCCCTGAACAACTTTTGGAGTAGGGACATCAGTTCATGTGCATCTGACCTACAATACTATACGATATGAGAAGGAAATCGTGGACCTGCCCAAGTTTTTAGTAAATTGACCCACCCATCTCTACCATCATCAAGAATTCTCTACTCTATCCGTATTGGTCTTAATCAAATGAAAATATAGTTGGATTCTGGAAAAATGAAGATGGGTGGGTTGATTTTTATTATGTAAAAAAATGGCACTGTATCAATTTTCGAAAAGGATATTTATAATTTCCCAAGAAACATCATTACTTTTTAATTAGAATTACAATACAATGTTGGTGTTCACTGTTTAGTTTAGGTCAGCTGTAAAGATATTCCGTTGTGAATTATCACAAAAATTTAGAGAATCATATTAAAAAAAAAAAAAAAAAAGACAACATTAGAAGTATCCCCTTATCCAAATTCTAAACAACCTCTTAAATAATTCTTGGTCTAAACTTTGGCACTTTATATATGTCTTAATCTTGAGCTTGGGTATTTACTTGAATGGTAATTAGTCTCTACTATGGCGCCTCTAAGTATTTAAGTAAGGATTTAAATGTTTAAAAATAAGTAATTTGAAATGGATGAGAATTATTGTAGTGGCAATAGCAATCTTTTAAATGTACGTAGATCCATATATACACATTTTTATTTGCATTCTCATTTATTCAATCTTTAAATCTGACACAAAGTAAACTTCTCGGCGCTGAATCTCATGATGACTGAATCCCGGACAGAACGTCCACTCTGATTCTGATTCTGCACGGCGGGGAGGGTCCACGTAGATCAATTGCTTTTCGACGTAGGTCATATTCAAGTCCTACGTGGCGGAGATTCCAATCCGCCCTGTTCTCACTTCCCTTGTTCCTACACCCTGTTCTTCCCTCAACATGTGTCGGCATCGTTAACCCTCCACACCAACCGAATGTTTTCGTCTACCTCGAACTGTATTGCGACGGAGCAAGATTCAGAAGATTTATGTGGGTTCGTCGAACTTCCGTAGTTTTCCAGCAAGACGATAAGCAGGAGTAGCATAGAGCGAGTGGGTATTTGTAGAGTCGGACTTCTGCGAGCTACGTGAATGCCTGGAAGCATTGGAAGAAACAGTAGCATCGTCTCACCTCCTCTCGCCTGGCTCGGTTCTAGCGGAGCTACAGGGACTAATTGAGTCGCGGCGTTTGTTGAAATGTGTCGATGCAAACTAGGGGTTCTCTGTGAAGAATCCGGGGTGATATGTGTTGTGGTGGGATGCATTTTGCCGTGCTGCGAAGAGGTCGCACCGACGGCTTCAACGCTCCTGTGCTGAGCGTGGCTTATGCCCTGCTGCGGTGACTGATATGTTGGACAGGTGTCTCGTAGATCGTGCGTAGGAGCTGCCGAGGGAGGAAATTGCTGTTGGACGCCATGCCAGAGGAGCAGCGGTCCATCATTTTCAACAGCGCGGCAGGGGCTGGCGCAGGTGCTTTCATTTTCCCATTGTTTTGTTTATACCTTTGGGCGTTTAATTTTTTTGTGTATGATTTTCTTTTAGTTGTTTAGTTGCTGGAAGCATTCGTACGTGGAGAATAGGAAGGGAATACCTTGGATGTGGGATGTGTTGATAACTTTGGCCGTCTGGGTTACTGAGGATTTCATGGATTGTGTGTTGCTTCCTTTCCACTTTTCAGGCTGGAGTGATGAAGTAATTGTCGTCCGGGGACTGTCCAGGCTTAACTCGGTATAATTTAAATATTAAGTCACTAATCTGAATCTGGGTTCTGTTGTGAAAGCGTGGTCTACGATCAGGGAGGGTGGTTCTCATATTACGCCAATGCAGGGAATGAGTGCAACTTGGATGTAATCATCTGCCTTTGGATGGGTGCAGGAATCATTTCCGCTACTTTTGTATCTCCTCTCGATGTGGTGAAGACTCGTTTGCAGGTTAATCGGCCGATTTTAAACTCTGAGGGGCCCCTAAAAGGTAGATCGTAAAGTTGCACTTCTATTCTTACGATTATCCGATTCATTTTCAAAAGCTTGGTGCTTTTCATCTTAAAATAGAGGTTTCTGGCGACGAGTATAGAACAAAACAGTACATTGGCATGTTATCCCTGCTTCGTTTTTAAGTCTAGGCGTTAACTACATCAAGGCGACTTACGATTTCCAGCACTTGGATGCCGCAGGTTGGACAACAATCGGAATCTTGTCGAAAATCTTAAGAGATGAGGGTCCCAGAGGTCTTTATTTTGGTCTGTCACCAACTATGGTGGCTTTGCTCACGAACTGGACGGTCTCTATCTGTTCCCTCTTATCGTTCTCTTAGAATGAGTACGATACATCATTGATATACTATGATTGTCCTTGTGGCTTGGGAGCCTGCTTTAGCTCGACAGCTACACGTAGGATTGAAGTGAGGTTTATCCGTTCAGTTTCTTTCATTACCAGGTTCTAGAAGTTTTGAATTTAAAAGAATCGTGACAAAGGAGGCTTGCTGTCCAGGTTTATTTCACAGTTTACGAGCATCTCAAAAGGGTGCTACAAAGCGAGGAACTTCACGATGCTGGTGAGCCTTTCAGTTAACGAGGTTGACATCGTTGCAGGACTTGACTTGACTGACAATTTCATTGGAATTTGCTTCTTTTATTGATTCAGAGGTTTCAGCAAGTAGCTAATTTTCTATTGAATTTCTTGTTCCTCGCGAGGTGTCGAAGCTTGTTCACAACCCATATTTGATGGGTCTTTTGTTGTCGTAAGCTTTTGACTGATGCATCTTTTCGCACCTCAAATATTTCTAGATGAACATGTCATCTAAGAAAATGTTACGAAGCAAATGTTCTATTTGACTGGAGCATACCTGGGAAGTGGTTCTTAGAATATTTTGGACCTTAATGTTTTAGTGTGGATCGTTACTCACATTGTTAATAAATGGGTGCAGATCACACCACTCTTCACAGGATGCCTATAGGTACCACTTTAGTGGCGGCCTCGGGAGCTGGGGTAGCTACTAATTTGGTTACCAACCCCCTATGGGTGGTTAAAACCCGTCTGCAGGTGAGATCTTTTGAATGTGATCTCTAAGTTAAACTTCAGCAATCGTGAACTTCCTTTGGTTACAGCTTGATTGAAATTGGAACGAAATCCTTTCTAGGACAATGAGTGGATAGTGTACTTGAGTGGCCGATTGATGAGGTGATGATATTGATTGATGAGTATATAATATTGCGTAATGTGCAGACACAACGTTTAAGATCAGACATAGTGCCATACAAGAGTACATTTTCTGCTCTTCGCCGCATAGCTGCTGAGGAGGGCGTTCGAGGGTTGTACAGGTGCCAAGTTGATACCTGTTGAATGCTTCTAGGTGCTTAATCTGAGCGTATTCTAACAGGGGATCTCATCTTCAAATTTCAAATGCCAGGGTCTATCTGTGCCCATGAGTTTGTTGTTGCTGCTCTTTTCTTTAGGGATGAGCAGTATGAGACATTTGATATGAATAAACATCATGGTGTTTGTCTTGAGCAGTGGACTGGTGCCGGCCTTGGCAGGAATTAGCCACGGGGCCATACAATTCCCTGCATACGAGTACCTGAAGGAATTTTTTGCTAACAGAGGTATGTTTCTATTTTGTGGCTTCAGTGATTTCGTGTTTTCCACTTTTCTCATTTTGTGGAACATAGATTTGGATTAGAAGCTGCTTCGGTTATTCCCTCTAGAGGTAGATATTTCTTACAAAAAGTAAGAGTGTGTGGTTGCGATGAAACATGGTAGTTTCTTCTACACATTCCTTAACCATGGCCTGTCATTGTGTTAGATAAGACATCTGTGGAGGAATTAAGTCCACTTAATGTAGCATTTGCATCTTCACTTTCGAAATTTATTGCCTCTACGCTTACTTACCCTCATGAGGTGCGACTTTTTACCCTTTACATTAGGTAATCGCTACTTTGTCTTGTGGCATAATGTTAAATGGGCTTAGTGTCATGTTTGGTGATCTCCTGTCGTGGTTCCTGCTAGTTGCTTCTTGTTGTTTCTTGTCGGTTTGATTGATGTAAGAGATTTTACTTCACTGCAGGTAGTTAGGTCAAGGCTCCAAGAACAAGGCCACTCAAAGTTAGTGCAACTCAGGTATGCAGGGGTTGTCGATTGTATCAAGAAAGTATCCGTTGAGGAGGGTCTCGCTGGGTTTTATCGGGGATATGCTACAAACCTGATGAGAACCATACCTGCAGCAGTGATCACCTTCACAAGTTTTGAGCTTATTATTAAGCAGCTACATGTTTTGTTTCCGCTCAAGCATCAGCCAGGTACATGGATCACGGGGAAAGGGACTGAACAGGCCACTCGTGTTGCAGATGCGCTGGTAGCAGCAGGGCATGATCCTGCTGCTTCCAAAACGAATTCTTTATGACGTTCAAGGCATGAATGCTTCAATCAAGACGTTATTCTCAGTTTGTGTTTCATCAACTGGACCAACATCTGTGAAGCTTGTTTTTATATTGCATCATCATACTCGTACTGCCTTTGTCATTCATTTAAGAGTTAAGGTGTGATACTTAGAGATATTGGTTCCTCAGTATGCATTGGATCCTTGGATGAATGAACCTCAAGTGTTCATGGGGATATGTCATGGCATTTGATGGTGCATCCACGAACTGGTAGCTTGATTTGATTGTGGACTTCAAAGCCTTTTGCCTACCCACTGTAGAGGAGAGTTTATCCATTTTTCAAGTGGCATCATGTCTAATTGAAGGATATGGAAATTGCGGCAATGTAATTTAGGGGAAGAAACAGGGTAAGGATGACTAGCCACGTTGGGATGATGGTGCTCAAAGCTTCCTTGAGTCCTTGGTGCTGGTTTCATTAGCTTCAGAGCATGTCCAGTACGACTATTTGATTTACTGACCTGGTGGAAAGCTGAGATCAACACCCCAGCTCTCAACTTGGCGTGCAACTTCGTATGGTTTGATTTCTTTAAGTGAAGGGACCAAGGCGTTATTGAGCACACCTGTTATACTAGTACTTATTGTTTGCACCACCAGTGGATTATACTCTCAATCTTGTCTATGACAGAATTTCCAATGTGCTGAGTGTCCAATAACTGTTGGTCACTGTCTGACCATGCTTTTGATAGAGGATAATTTTGTGCAATTACTGTGGTTTTTTTTTCATTTTTTTATTCCTGGAAGATCTACTCAATCTTCCGAGCTGTTGTCAGTTAGGTGCAACATTTTTCCTAGATGTTTTTTTGTTATGTCCTGCTCATGAGTATTCTGTTACATAAATTCCTCTCACAATTTCGCTGGAGCTGAAAATACCATGGATTTTTTCGATAAGTTGTGTCTTCAGCTAACTGTGTCAAGGTTATGAAAGGGTCCTAGTTCCATAGTAAGAGCATCATTAGATGCTATACATGTAAAGATATATTGGATGTATTGTTGCAACAATGTGGATAAATTTGCTAAGGGCAGTAGTAGATCTCTCAATGTGTACACATTTCATTATTTTGTTTTTTAATATATATGTGAATACCCATTATATGTGAGGTTAGAGAGATTTTTAAGAATTTTTCAATGATATATGATTTATAAGTTTGTAATATAAGAAAGTCTTTCAAATAAGGCAAGAAAAGTGAAGATTTTGTGACCAATATAATTTCAAAGGCAATAAACATAACTATAATTCCTAGATAGGTTTTTAAAAAACCTTAACTTCATCTATACTTGAATTTTTATTAATGCCTAGGTATGTAAGTAATGAAATTTTTAATTGTTATGTCATTTTAACAACTTAGTTGAGAGACATAAGACACCATATACAAAGAGATACCAAAGAAGACCAAGGAAGGACATATAAAGGTGAGTTTTTATATTCATTGATATGAATAATGTATAATTAAAGTTTCCAAAAACCAAGAATATAATTAAAATCAAAATTGAATTTATTTATTGATTTAAAAAAATTAAAATCTACTAGACTTTTTGTTTATTTTTGATAATGCAAATTATTTTGATAGTTTTTACAAATCTTTCTATTGTTTGTTTTAAATTTTAAAAATCTCTAAGTTGGTGGGCCTAAATTTATTTAAAATGACCATTATTTTTTCTTATGATTTTAATTGTTGTTCTAATTCTTAGAGTTTGGTATTACTTAGGACTAATAGCATAAGTTTTTTAATTTTGTAGAGAGCTAATAGATTGGTTATTACTTTTTAAAGTATATATAAATTTTTAGTATATTTATTTTAAATATAATGATTTTATTTTTATGTTTTTAAAAACAATTCTATTAGAATATATCAATCTAAGAAATTAAAAAAAAATCTATTGTTTTTTTATTTTTTTAATTATATTATTTGGAATTTAAGCTAAGATTTGTTAATTATATTTGTAAACTACATGAATCATTTTATTGTAGTTGTGTGTATTATGTATCCATTAAAGCCCTTTAAGTATAATATTGTTCTACATATTAAAGATTTTTTTATTATTAGAAAACAAATTCCTCTACTAATTATTTTTGTTCCAATAGACAATGAACGATGAACTAGAATAATTCAAATTTACAAATTGTACTATTTATCATTTTTTCTTCTCTATTTTTAACAATTCTTTTTATCTAAAATATTATTTATAATTGATTCCAAGTATCTATGTAAAATCAATCTATTATTTTCTTTTCACAATTGGTTTTGCTACTATTAGTCTGTGCTTGATAAAATCTTGAGCATTAGAGTCCTCTAATTATTTTTTTAATAATATACTTTTATTAGAAAGCTATTTTTATTTCTTTTAGATTAATTAAGCCAAAATTCTATCTCAATCTACATCTACAACATGTTTACTTGACAAAATTAGTTCTTATTATAAATTAAGATTTACACTATGAAAGTTTTAGAACATAGACCATATAATAAAACAGCTTTAAAACATCCAAATCAGATAGATATAAAGTATGATAACAATCACTACAAGATGTGATTAATTATTTTTGTTTAACTCGTTAAGACAAGTTAGACACCAATAATCTAATTTTGTTTTGGTCAAATCTATTAGGAATTTTTCTAAGTTAGAAGTAAAAATTAATGATTAAAAAAATATCAATAAATAAATAAATAAAATTATAAAATATAATATTTTCCCCTTATATAAATAAATTTTTATTTTCTAATTTAATTGTAGTGCTTTCTTATCTAATCAATGTATTCAAAAAAGTTATTGATCTATTTGTAAATTAGATACTACGCTCTGTTGATTTAGAGTCTTTATTTTATTTATTCTATTTTCTTAATTTTTTTATTGTTAAAACTAAGTCATATTTATATTGTCTTATTACCTTTTTAAAATCTTTATTTAATGATCTATTTTTTTGATTATTTATTTTTTAAGTTGTAACTTGTAAAGCTATGTTTAAAACCTTTATAATGTTATAAGATACAATTTTCTTATTTATTATTAAATATTAAAATTTTAGTTAGTTTTCCTGTAATAATAATTTTTTTACATCTTCAAAGTAACAATACTTTGACAAAACTTATAAATTATTGATAAATCCTCAATTTTTCTATGATTCAATAAAAGAATATTCATGTGACATTTTTGTGAGCATTTAAGACATTTCTATTTAATAGAAGAATGTATTATGTTAATTCTTAATTTGATTAATGGTTTCTTGTAGAACTGATATATTCTCTTGAATAAAACAAAGTAGTTAAAGAGAGAGAGAAAAAAAAAAAAAAAACAAAAAAACAAAAAAAAAACTTGACTTTGGATTTATAATTTCCGTAAGTCTTGATTGTAGTTTTTTTTTCTTACATGCTTGTAAATGTCTTGCATGTTTGATTAAAAAAGGTTTTTGGTCTCCAATTATCCTAATAAGATCTATCTTTGCCTTTCTAAAGTAATAAAATACCTTCTTCAATTTTTTGTAGTAGAAAGGCCTTCTTTAAATATTACATCATTGATCATGTTTTTATAGTTTTAACTGATTTCATTCTAAAGGTCTTTAAAATATTTAATTCCGATTTCTTCAAGAAATTGGAAATATTTTGTAGCTATATTTTTAATAGTATCGAACATATCATCTTTAAAAAGAACTCTTAATCTGCACATAATTAGCAATCCTTCTATAGTAGAATTTTTAATATGTGGATAAATTAAGTAAATTTTTCAATATATATATATATATATATATATATATATTCCTTACTCTTTTTTATTTTTTCTGATATTATAAATTAGTAACTAAATTTTATTATTTTGTAATAAGATTTTGAATATAACGAAAAGGAACTCATTAAATGATTTTATTTATGTTTTAATTTTTTTTTTCCTAATTAAACTTTGTAATATTAATTCTAAAATATTTATTTATTTTAACTTAAAAGAATTACCCAGAGATTTTACCTCCAATTAATTTTTATTAAGATTAAGGTGGTATCTCTTGGTCTTTATAACTTTATTCTATCATATGAAATAATTTAAATTGGATATTCTTAAGAGCATTTGTATTATTTTATTTTTTAGGTTTTCTAGCAATGTATCATGTGCCTTATAAAACTCCCCTTCTAAGATCAACATCAGATCTCTTGCTTTAGAAAATTTTTTTTTGTCATAATTTTTTATAAAATATAATGAATTTTTAAAGTCTACTTAAAAAATATCTTAATTTGTTAGCACGAATCTGTATAGTTAATTTCTAATTAAATATTTCTATACCATTAAAAAATAAGAATTCATATAAAATTTATTTTTTTATAAATTGTTTTGTAGTAGTTGAGTGTAAAATTCATCAAGCAATAAAGCTCCATTATTTTCAAAATCATATTCAAAAATAGAAATTTTAAACTTACATTATTTTTTTTTCTAATCTTGCTAAAATCTCAAGTCTATTTCATTTTTTTTTCTACCAAAACTTTATGTAGATTCTTCTTGAGATCAAATTTATAAATTAAGAATTATATTTAGATGTAAATAATTTAGATTATTTTATGATAATATTATTTCATAATAAGAAGATTTTCCTTCTATATATATAATTATATTTATATTCTAATTATTTCTACAAATCCTTTGTAAGTAGAGAAAGAAGTTGTTTATAGTATCAATCTATAACTAATTATGTTCTTGCTATATATTTAATATGTATACATTTTAATACCAAGGCCTTTTGAAACTATTCTTTTGAACTTAATTTTGAAACATCCATCAAGAATTTCTTATATCTTTCATCAATTCACAATGCCATATCTGATAATTTTTATACTTGTACTATAAAACTTATGTTTACATTATATGAGTGGTCTATATTGAATGCTATCAATGCAACCTATAAATTTAATATTTATTTTATGATAATTTATTATTCTAATGTTATATGAAAGTATATATAATTTCATACCAAAGCAATTATTGAAATTTATAAAACTAGTTTTATTATCTTCTAATCTATAAAAAAGTTTTAAATCTTCTCTTCTAAAAACTACAAATTAATTAAATATTGGAAGCTATGATATTGGAAATAGTATGAGAGTTTCGTTGCTTTTACTAAATCTATTTTTCCTCTTACTATAAATTAATATAACTGAATCATTAAGATTAATAGAAAAAGAAGTATTGGCAATGCTTAACATAAATATATTCAATAGATCAATTAATTAAAGTGATATATTTTGGATATTTTTATTTCATATGAATTGTTTAAGCTTCCTTCACATCTATTGTCATATCTTTCAATTGGTCCTTGATGCCTTTAAAATATTCCTACTTATCTTATAAATTCTTCTAATTAGCCTAATTTATTTCTTGAAGAGCATATATTTTCACATAGCTATGTAAGAAGTATTCTATCTTAGAATTAATTAATTTTAGTTGGTACGTAATTTGATGCTATGGTATATTGTTTTATTTATTTGAAGGGACAAATCATTGTCAAATTTTTATACAAAGAAATACCATTTTACTTCAGTTCATACATAATGATTTAATATAAAGTGCTTCTTTGAAGTGTCAAGTAGGACAAACCTTGGTATCTAAATCTAAGTATATATTGCAAACTTAACATTATTCTTGCACTATATTATCTTTGATAACTTTAAAACATTATTTTTTATATCTTATAAGCAAAAAAAAATCTTTACTAAAAGAATTAAATGTTTGAATTATTTTGCATTCATTTTGTTTGGTTGCTTAAACAACTTGTCTATTCTATTTTTTAAAAATATTTATTCTTTCTCTAATCTTCATTGTAACTATTTATTCACAATCTTTAATTTAATATTATTTTATTTTAAAAAATTTAATTTAATTTTTAGTTTTTAAAATTCAATTATGATAAATTTATTTTTTTATATAAGTTTTTATTTATTTTACTCCTATTTTATATCATTTTCTTAAATTAAGAATAAAAAATAGGTTTTTTTTTTCTAAGTTGAAATTATTTTATTTTCTATTAAAACTTGATCTATATTGGTTGCCACTTAAAATAAGACTTTGAGAAATTTGTCTTAAAGACCTTTGAAGATGACCCAAGTTAACATTCTAAGAGATTGATTATAAAATGGTGATTATTAATTCTATACATGCTTTGTATTAAAATTAACATCCTGTACTTAGAAGATACAAATATATGCTGCAATTTATATTTTGAGTTTTTTACTTAATATTAAAGGTCATCATATGCCTTTAGTCAATTGCATGAGCAATTGAAAATTTTAATGTGTAGGTGATTTATTATTTGCAAAACATGCAAATAATAAAATGACCATTAAAATATATTATCTCTACTTATACCACATCTTTGTGAATTTCTACATTTCTATGCTTGGTACAAATAAAAATAACTTGCACAATTTCTTAAATAATCCTTTGATGGACCTCACTTACAATAAAAATAATTAACTATGGCTTCCTATCTTTTTGGTCAAGTAAAAAAAAATTACAATTTCCAAATTCAACTCTATAATTTATTAGAATCTCCATCAAACTATTTAAGTTATAACTTAAAAAGTATCTCTTCCATAGTATTGCAAACATTTATCATAAGTCATATTTGAATGTTTGTAAATTATTAACTTTAATTATATCTTTATTTTTTATTTCTTCTTAAAAGAAATAGAAGAACAACAACAACAACAACAACAACAAACATGGCTTGTGGTTTTGTACACTAAATATTGTGCTTTCAAATCACTCTTTAAACATTAAGTATCTTTATAAATCATAAAAGTTCTAAAAGTCCTAATTATTTATTTATATTACTTTATATGATATCTAAAAGAACAAGATTTCTACCATCATTTTTTTCTTTTTCTTTTTACCAAGGACAAGACCTTAATAAAGCTTTTGAACCATGACCTTTCAAAGTGGCTTCTAGGCATAAAATGCCTAGAAATGCCTCTAAATTGCAAAGCCATCCTTCCCCAGGATCAGAAATAACTCTTTCACTGTAGTGTCCAATAGACCCTTTGTGCTTGTGCACAAAAATCAATTCAATATGGGTACATGTTTGATGTGAATAATAATGTTATGCTATTGTTTCCTTGATTGATCAGCTTTAGCAATGTAGAGCTCTCTACTGTTCACTCATATTACAACAGTAAATGCTGATGGACATTGTGATGTGGCTTGTATTTGATTTGACGCACCAATAACAGGCTAACATTGCTGTTACCATCTGCTATTGGTTTCAGCAGTGCATCAAAAAGTGTGCACTACACTGGTTTCAAGGAAGTGAAAGTAAATGAGTTTACCTTAGGGATAATATGGCATGTTTTGCAGCTTTAAGTGTGGGAATTGTGATGTGATATGGTGTCAACATCACAAGATATTCCAGAATATGTTCATAAATGTGATTTGATTATGAACTTAACATGCATCTGCACAAGTGGTAGGCTATTTTTTACTGGATAGGAACAGTAAGGGTCTATCACATGCCCAGATTGGTGGTGAAATGTTGAAGCCTTCATCAACATATGAAACTAGAGAACAAAAATAATGCTAAGCTACAGCAAATAGGTGACAAGCTACTGACCCAAAGCAAATCCATACATTTAGACTGACTTTCTGAACTCATCCTAAACAAATGTTTATCTCCAGAGGATGAATGTTTTTCAGTGTGCTTGAATAAAGCAATGCAGTGCCCCAATACAAATGACTCCAGCAATGCAAAAGACCTGGACCAGCTTTGGTTCGTGAAAGGGGGATAAACTAGGTTAACATTTCCAGGAGGGTATATCATGAGATCCTGTTCATTATACAAAACTTGTACAGCTTACCCTTTCAATCTTCCATACACATACACCAGCAAAAGGATCTGGAAGGTTATCTAAAGTAGAGCTAACGCATCCACCAGAAAGAGTCACAAGTGAGCTCTGAGCTATGTGTGCCAAGTCTACATGAAGATATTCTTAACGTACTGTTGATCGTACGCCTCTTAAGTTTCCTTGGACGAGCATATGCAACTCCAACCTACAGATTATGAGGCCACAATTCCATGAAAGAATTAATTCCATTGTGGGAACAACTCCAAAGAGTAGCACATTTTAAGCGAAGAAAAGTTGATATTGAACTAAAAGAAAAAAAAGCAGCTCAGACTCTGCTCTCGGAATTCCAAATCACCAAATTCTGAACATCTTTTGACAAGAAAGTTTAGACTTTATGAAAAATGGATTAGGCATGAAAAGCTAGGGCAGGTACTTCAAAATGCAGTGCGTGCTGGAAGAAGTCCAAAAGCTTCACATCCCTCTGCTCCATAACTGGTTACTCCCGCAAATTTTGGGCGATCACTTCGAGAAGATTTTCTTTCCATTCTCAAAAGTCAATTTTCTGCTTCATGAGGTACCTGTCAGCGTCCAATGCATTCAGTCAATGGGTCATTTGTTCAATCCACTCACTACAGACCTAGTATTTTCATTCCTGAGAAAATCGGAAACGAGAGGAAACCCATCTTCTTACTTTTCTATCTCTTCAGAATATTACCACTGAGTCATAAACCATGCGGGAATGTTGCGACATTATTCACAGAACTTGTTGTGTTCATGGGTGGTTTGATTTTTTCTTCCTCAACATCAAGCTTATCCATCTTCCCTAAGCGGTCTGATACAGCTAACTGGATACTTATGGACTCATATAATTCCTGCAACTCAGACGCAAAACCTTGATGGAGGTTCACGAAGATAGCTCTGTACCTCATAGACATCGTGTACAAACAACGCTTCTTCAGCACTATCTTCGGATTTTCGGGCATTAACAAGGAACCCATTTCCGTCCACCGTGGGCTTACTGTCGTTGCCAGCATTCAAACTGCTAGGCTGCGAATAAACCCTGTAAACTCCCCCATCTTGTATAGAGTTCACGAGCAACTTTTTGTCCACAGAATCTCCATCTGCGAAGAGCCTTCGCTGGACTGACTCGTCTCTTTCAGCTCCGCCTGTATTCTCTGACTTTACTGAAACAGATCTTTCAAATTGACCAGAACTTCTAAGTCTAGCATCTTCCTCCTTCCCGTCGACACTTCTTGCTCTAGAAATCTGGACAGCGGGCCTCCCTGCTTGCTGTTGAAGTTGCTCTTCCAAAGTCCTCACATACTCCAACACTGACAACCTCTTCTCTTCTATACGTCTATCCTCCTTCGCTTTCGCTAAAGCCTCTCCTGCAGATATTTCCTGAGAACTACGGGCGTTCCACCTTCTCTTCAGACTGGCGAACAAAGGTTCGTCAGTAGATCTTCGGTCAATCTTCACTGATATTCTCTCATTCTGCATCTTAACAGCCGCAGAAGGAAGAATTGAGAGACTAGTCTCGCGATTGATATACACACGCTCATCAGGTCCTTTTCCGGCAGTCTTCGTCCCTAATGACGATTCAGTTTTATTCCTGGCGACTACAGAGGGAATTATAGGCAAAGCAGTCTCATGAGCAATACACCGAGGCTCATCAGCAGCTATTTCAGCGCTCTTCGTATTCTCAACATGCTTATTAGGGATAAGAGGAGTTGGATCACAGCTCACTGAGACGAGCCCAGCAGCAGCATTTTCAGCATCCTTTGTTAACACCTCATCTGTCTGTTTACCGATTACAGGAGTTGACTTGCGACTGACTAAGACAGGATCATCGCCATCCTTCGCTGGTACCTTCTCAATCTGGTTCTTGGTGATGGTAGAAGCGGGCTTACGGCTAACATACACGGGTTCGTCTGTGGATTTTCCTGTATCATTCGACGGTGCTTTCGCAATCTGCTTCTTAGTAACTGCAGGAGGGATCGGCAAACCGATTTCACGACCTGTCTTGATCGGACCCAATCCCAATGGAGATTTATGACTTTCGTGATCCAGTATTGGAGGACTTTCAGCTCTCGCAGGGACTTTGGCCATCGCTTTATGGATCTCATTAGCGAAGCTCGCTGACTCTTCCAAAGCGCTCGTAGTCTCATGAATCCCTTCCTGTAACAAAGCAGTCAGCAGCTGGCTCTTGGTCTTGTAGAGTCTATCCAGGAATTCTACTTCTTCCTCTTTCGCGAGCCTCCCATTTGGCGTAATTCTCTCGTCCTTCCCGAGTCTCCCATCCGGAGTGATTTTCCCATCCTTCCCAGGTCTTCCATCGGGAGTAATTTTTCCATCCTTGGAGATCCTTCCATTTGGAGTAGTTCTCCCTGACACCGGAGGATCTGCTCGTTCAGATTTTGGAGAAGTTGACTTCTCATCCGCAGGAGCTCCCTCCAGTAACAGCATTGGGACATAATCCCTCCCCACTCTTTCAGCATAATCCCTTTCTTCCGTCAGCACAGTGTCTAATCTCTCTTTGAACAATTCGAGCTCCTCTTCTAATGCAATTTTTTCATCCTCGCGTTTCGCGAGAATTTCTGATAATACCTCAATCGCCTCCTGATCGTACATGGCCTTCTCCATTACCATCCGCTGAAATTGCCGAGCTTCCATCTGGACAGCTGCTTTCTCTTCTTGAAGTCGCGAGATCATAGCTAACGCTTCACTCGCAGCTGTTGCGGAAGAATTCCTTTCTTCTTCCAGCTCGCTGTAGAGAGCAGCCATGACTTCACTCTCCGACTGAAGAGCGCGCAGCAGCTCTTGAGCTTTCGCATACTGCTCCCTGTCCACATCCTCTTGACTTCGGTAGTTGAAATCATCTAACGAAGACTCGCCAAGAGTGCCCCCTACTAAATTACAGCCCAGGGACAAATATGCGGGCTTTTTCAACTCGGTTTCCCTGACACATTCATCACTTCGATGGAAACCGTTCAAGCAGGCATCACTTGCAACAGGAGTATCAATTGACTTCAACTTCGGCGATGCAAATGAGTATTTAGATTCTTCGACTAAACTTCCTGAAACTCCTTTCTGATAATGCGTACAGCAAGAACAAGGAATGTGCAATCCAGATAATCGAATGAAGGAGGAAGTGAAGAAGTTAAGGATAGTGCACATCAGCACTAGAAATGCTACAAACACTTCGATGAAAGCATTCAGCAGGCCGTTAGAACTCCAATGTACAGTTGTGTCAGGACGTGGGCTTTTCCAGGCCATTTCCACGCCGCTGCCCAACCTCTCAAGGTAGTAAAAAATGCCCCTCATAGCTAACGATTATACACCCGAACCATAGCTCCTTAGCATCTCATTGTCCCGAACTTGGTGCAGAATGAACCAATAGATCACCATTCGGAGGATTAAGATCAATTAATAGAGGTGCAATTTATTCGATCCGTAAGAACTATACGAGGTCAATGATTACTTGTCTACAACAAGACCTCTCTATCAAACAAACGACGGTTTAAAAGAGAAACAAACACGACCAAGTACGACATCCCAGGAAATGAGTCGCAATCTCCTTTCCTGAAACAACTTTCTGCGCACTTTTAAGAATAAAGGCATTCTATGCATCCACATCTTGTTCGTAAACTCAAATTCAAGCTCCCTTAAACGTCACTAATTCCTCTCTTTACCAGAGAACAAAGTTAATCCCCCTGGAGCTTCAAACCAATCCGCCTAAGATACTTCATCACATCCATAAAAGTTGGATTTGGCTCACATCTAGTCGATACGTTATGCGGAACACGACACACACAAACTTTAAAAATGAAGAAACATCGAAATGACAATTGTCTAGATCCAATACGTTTTACTTGTGCGTATATCTATATGTTTGTATGCATGTGTATGCACGCACACACACATAAACGCACACATCACCACTAATTCACAGCGCTTCGCAGCTCCATCGCTGCTCTCACAAAATTTTGACAAATACCTATCACCAGCACCTGAAAGCAATGGAAAAAAAAAAAAAAAAAAAAAAAAAAAAAAAAAAAAAAAAAAACTCAGAAAATCACTCATCATACGAACCTGACGATATCACTCAAACAGAATTCCTCACAGAATTTCGCTAACTCCCATTAAAACTAGCTCTTACTTAGACACAAAATCCAGGTAAAACAAAATCCACCACGACCTGCACACAACAAATCTGGCATTGCAAAGGACGTTACGAGGCAAGCACATCTTGTACAGTGGAACCAAACCGCGATGGCCCCTCCAGATGCCAGACAGAGCGAGGAAAAAGAGAAATATACGGAACGATCCATGAAACAACCACGTAAGTCCGATTCCCAGATTGAGTGCAGGACTTCCAAGGAATCACCTCGGAGGCTGGCCAACCAGCATTCATAAGTTGGAGTGGCACAATTGTAGGCGCTGGTCGTGGTTCCCTGGACGCTGCCGGCGAAAAGTACGTCAAGGCCAGCCTCGCAAACCGGAATTGCCAAGTGCGGCACGCTCTCAAGGCCAGAGCGGCTCTCTCGAATCTCCGTTCGAAGGCTGCCATTCCATGTTCCTTCCATTCCGCCCACAGCTGGCCTTCCTTTTCAGTTTTTTTATCGCGTTCATCGTCCTCTTCCATATTTACAGCGCGTGGCAGACGAAATTTCACCCGACTTAAAATTTTCGATAGAAGAAAATCGCCACATTAACTCTCAACTACTCGCCACCTGCACAGATTGTTGCCACCCACTAAAATTTCCATCCGTCTCCACCTCGCACTGCACACGTTGTATATGCAAACTTTTCGGTATTCAGGGACCACCTACGGTTCGAAGGCGACGTTGACAGTTTCTCGAGTATGGAATATCACTAACGAAAGCGATTAAGGTTATTCAACCTTTCAGTTTAGGGAAAAGAATATACGGAAATTCCAACATATTGAATGTTGTGACGATGCGTGGCGGTTTTGTTCTATTTTGGAACCCGTTCTAGTCGGTTAGTGCTAGACAATAGTCTGGACCATTTAACGGCACCCAGTTGATTGCCCTTCACAAAGGTATTGCTCCGCTGGCTCCTTCGGTGGGGCCGGTCGGCTCTGTCTCTATCGAAGGACCCACCCTATGGGTAAGTTCAGAGTAGTTGATCGCCACCATTTCGGACCATGACTCTTGTTCGATGCACGTGCTCAGCGTTGGAGGATTCAAAGCAGCCGAGTTAAGGGTTGGAGGAAGTAGCTGGGACAGGTCATATTGCTCCCCCACCGTCTCCTCTCCGGAGGGCGCCCCAATTCTGACAGCACAATCCTGCAAGTGAGTCAGAAGGCCTAGTAAAGCTTAATTCGCCTTCACTTGTCGACGCGGATACTAATGCTCTGAGTTCATCAGATCTGGACCATGTAGCACACAGGATTCGTTGCCTCCACTTACCAAGTCGCAAACCAGCTAAAGAAAGTCGTCGCCCTGAAAATTAGGGTTTTCACAAGGAGCTTCTAAGGGCAAGTGAAGAAAGGACATGAGAATTCAGGGTTTATCCGTTTCGATGTGAATCCATTGAGAGCATTTACTACTTAATTTGTAACTCACTTTCGTAGATTTTGAGCTCGGGCTTTTGATGGACTTAGAAGCCCGAGCTTTTGATGAGTAATGGTGAAAGTTTTTCTTTGAATATTATTTTTTATATTTAATATTATCTAATAATATTAAAAAAGTAATGATAGGATTGGTTTACTGTCAGTCACAATATATGTTCTAACAAGACATCGTGAAGCGTTTACAAGTTCAATCATACTTACATGATTCTGATGTATTTTCCCGAAAGTGATGATTTTACTTAATTTCATATCTTGTATATCAGTATTGAGTAGAAGTTATGAAATGATGGATAAAATGCCTCATATCACCATGGACTGTACCAAGAGTTTCTTTGGGAATGAAAAATACAGATGCCACATTCGACTATGAGAACACTTTATTAGGATTCTGCACTGAAATCGTCACTGTGGGCACATTTATGATGGTGAGAAAATGGTAAAAGAGTAAATAAGTGACTAAATATATGTCTATAAAAATGAAAATGGAATCTGTCATCAAAATGCTCACAACGTGTGATTTGCCGATAATTGCTTCATTTTACAGATTGTAGAACATAGTGCAAACACCACTCTTAACAAAATGAATGCCAGAATATGCCGTTTTCAGCTTTTAGTAGTTCCTTCTCAGCAAAGCAGTACATCTCGTGAGTGGATCATGTAATGAAGTAGAAGGCAGGACAAATCTTACACATTCAACAAGCTAACTATCCTAACCACATTATCCTGTGCAACCTACGGAGCTCTCTCTAACAGAGAGCCCATAACACGAGGCTTCACCACATGGCAGCGCGTGATGCCAATCTGAAAGCAAAATTTGTCGAGGCATTAGCATTCCGTCATTCCCACTGAGTCTCAACAGTAAGCATCGATCAATAGCAGTTTCCGTAGTAATATCCTGTCGATGCTGGTTGCGCTGGAGGAGCCGTAGAGGGCGTAGGCATCCTGTATGATGTATCTTGAGTATACCCAGTAGGTGCATGAGGATAAGGTTGAACCACCTCCTGTCGTAATTAAAGATGAACCATCAATTCACGCTTCAACACGTAATCCAAGATGTAATTTGAGAATACCCAAGCACCCAAGAGACATTACCCCTCGATGTATACATGCATACATCGACCACTTCTACAAAACTACGAAGGCTCATACCGTGTCCAACATGCATGTAATGATGCTATGACCACCCTCACCATCCACCTGAGCTCCAACCGTTCACCTCCTGCTGACAATCCATCAATCATGCCAGCCAGACACTCAATCAACAGAGAAAACCCATTGCATTCTAGAACCCCCAAGCAGCGAATCCGCATCTCGGACAACCCCAACTACCGTAATGTTACAATTTTAAATTTAAGACTTCATACCTGAGTGGGATATCCTTGGCCATATCCACCGTAAGGGGGCTGCTGTGGCGCAGGTGCTTGCTGTTGTGGAGGTCCATACGAAGCATACCCTCCGTACCCAGCATACGCACTCTGCAAATAATGCTGGTGTTAATTGGGTACCCGAAAAGCCGGTCTTCTGTTGCATCACATGCCAACAATACATAACAAAGCCTAAAAATGTATCGCATGACGAGAGAATTATAAATATAACGAACTTGTGAGACTGAAATCTAACCTGGTGTGAACCGTAGCTTTGATTCCATTGCTGTGGCTGCACTGGTGGAGTCAGCTGCTGCAGAGGAGGTTGCTGCCAACCTTGGGGCTGCTGAGAATATGCAGGTTGAGGAGTGAACGCATTCCACTGTGCTTGCCCGTTGTTGTAGGCAGGGGGCCCAGCAGGCCCTGCTGTAGCGGTTACGCCAACATAAGGCTTATGCACTTTCGCACGATCAGGCGCAGAAATATCCATGGATGGTCTCTTCTTAGATTCCACAGGACTCTTGGGAGAGGGAAAGTGTTCTCTATGCCGAGCTTCGGCCTTCTTGATGTCTTCTTTAGTGCCAAAGCTGTCGACAAACTGCACAACAACTTTGGTTATTAGAATTACACGGCTTGTTATATTTCTAACACCAAAAAACAAAATATTAGTCATTCTCAATTCGAAACTACACGGAGCTACAGAAATGATCTCAAATGACCAAAATCATAACTTCAAACTACTTGCAAATAAAACTACTGACGCCAGAAAAAGTTTAGCTCACATATGCTAACGCAGTGTAATTTTAGTACCTCAAGGTAAATGCTCGATAATTCCTCTCGGTCAGATGCTGACAAAGCAGACGACCCTTCAAGTTTGGATGGAGCAATTGCTTTCTCGATCAGAGAATTAACATACTCGACTTGAGGCTTTTCAGGTTGATGAGAAGCCTCAAAGTTAATAAATGCCTGTCGTTACACATCAAAGAATCAGCAAACAACTTGAAAGAACCTCACGAGCCCACAAATCTTGCACTTAATCAGAGTAAAAAAAATTGAAGGCGTTGATCCACACTGTAATAAACAGATGTACGAGATGATAAGCTATTGTATGAGCTACGTTAATCGGAACTAAAAATTCGGAAAGTTTCTTCCATATTCATCTCGCACGTTCCTAAGGAACATTCTGAAAAAAATTGACACATAAAATCCACAAAAAAAAAAAAAAAAAAAAAAAAAATACAAATGGAAGATGGAGCACACATTCTTAAATGAAGAGATAGCATACCTCCCACAACGTTTTGGACGTTGGCAGACTACCCAAGGCTGTGCTGTACACTTCACGGGCTTTCTCTGTACTTTTGAGCACCTTTCAAAATGAAGACAGTCAATTTATTCATTACTAATTGGTGGGACATTTCAATTAAGAACGAACTGAAATGAAAATTCGGTACAAGAAAAAATCTAAAATGTCAAAAAAGTATCATGGGCGTATTGGGCGTATTGGGCGTATTTTAAATTCAGATATATACTATGTAATCGTGAACGACTACCAACCTGATCAAGAAACCGAGCGTACTGGATGTATAAAACTGCTCGTGCTCGGGAATCCTCCTTAATTTTTTCAAGCTCTGAAGCAGATTCAAAAATAGAACACGCAGCTTCGTCATTACCCTGCACACATTCCCGCTCTTCAGGTACTGCATCCTAAAGATGAAATAATATAATGCACACCTAAAAGTTTTGTTTCACAGAGCTACAGCATGATCCAAACATGACATTCCACTAATGCAAATTTGACTATCTAAAATGAAACAATGAAAGAGGAAGAGAAAGATTCTAACAGAAGGCTCAGGTTTGAAAGTGATACCTGGCGTTTCTCAAAATTGGCATGCTTAATGATAGCCTCTAGAAGACCTAGTCCAAGATCATTCCTTAAAACCTCGTAAGAAGCGCGCGCACCCTTGACATCCCCTTGCTGCTCTCTATACCGTGCTGCAAAGAGGTGAATTTCTGGTCGTCGCTGCATCCAGTACAATGGAAAGTAAGTACTAGATCCGGAATATGCCAACACAGAGCTCACGAACATTAAGTCACGGTCGAAAGCATTTAAGGTGATCACCATCCTAACAGAACTATAACATGAACAGCAAAAGTAGAATTCAAACTGAAAGAATTAATGTAGATATACATGTCGCAAGGACATTGCAATGAGAAATGTGAGGTGCTAACCTTGACAAAGGTCACAGTAGCTCGATGGAGAGCATCAAGGGCGATCTCTGTTTTCCCTTCTTCATCCATGCGCTGGACATAACGAACCCAATACTCGGGATAGTTTGCGCACGCTATCAAGCACCGTTCGTACAACTTGATGGTCTGCACATTCATAAAACCCCCGGATGGTCAAATTTCTCAGAAGAGTACAATAACAAAGGTAAAAATACGATTCTCTATTCTCCACTCGATATAAAACTCACAATATCAGCTTCGGTCAAAATGATAGATCTCACCTTGTCAACTCCACCTTCCTTTTCGACAAAATCCAGATACTTGTGCCAGTTTCCAAGCTGTGCCTCGTCCAATGGTCTGACATGAAAGTACGGCCTGCGGATCGCAGCTTCAAAGTCCCTAGTCTTCGCATCCCATTCTTTGGAAGCTCGGTAAAACTCTTCCCGAACAGCGATGTATTTCTCTAAATCATCAGCTGCCGCTGAATCTACTTTTGCCTCTACTGGCTTCGCAGGCTCAGCTGGGCCATCAGCATCGGCCACAGCGATAGGTTCTTCACCATCTGTAGGTGGAGCTTCTTTAACTGGCTCATCTGCCTTGAGCTTCGCAGCTGTCTCAGACTCCTCAGCCGTCATCAATTCGGTCAACGCATGGCTATAGGCAAAGTGCTTGAAACTGCCACAAAATAACTACACTATATTAGGCACCTACCTTCTAGACTCACCTCATATGTCACACCTTTCGTTCACATCACTAATATAAGGTTCCAGCATGTTCCATTGAAAGCAAATATAAAGCTCGAACTTCACATTCTAAAAAGTATCAACAAGAAATCAACAGACCAAAAGATCCGAGATATTTATGCGAATCAACCTTGTGTGATATCGGTCAAGCTGTTGAAGAGGAATCTGCAAGATTCGGGTGTAGATCTGTGCAACACGACTCCACTCCGAGCGCGCGTGCTCGAACTCCAAATACTTATCCCAAAGGAGGTGCGAAAGATAGTCCGTCCCCACAAACGACACTCCCCTCTCGAACAACCTGAAGAAAGCACAATACAACCTTAGAATCTCCAAATGTTAAACCCCCAACCCTTTAAAACTGACTCACTTATATTTAGATTAGGCGATCAGAGCAGGAAATAGGCCGAGTTGCCAAGTAAGAACTTTCAGTGAAACTTGCTTTTCAGACTTCCAAATAGAAGCACAATGCTCTGCATTTACCTTCCCGCTCAACCACACTACGTCCGGACATGAAGCGGCAATCAGAAGCCCTCTCTTTGCCCTCAAACTGGACCCGTAATCTTCCACAGCAGCATTCTGACGTAAGATATGTGTATACGCGCATGTCACGGCATTCTCAATCATAGTCAAGAAGTGAAGGATGTAGCAATAGTAACACACAGCACAGCCACTAGGTTTAACTCGATGGTTTAAGTTACGTAGCATTAAATCACACAGCATTAAAGCGAACTGAGTGAAAATCACGTTAACGTTAACAGTCGAGAATATATGTTGTTCTTTCTTTTTCACAAAAAGCGTACGGGTTTTCAGTTTACGAGACGTCATCCTACGAAGTGGAAACTGAATGCTCCGCCAACATGAGACCATCTCTTTGCAGAGACAGCAAAAGAAGTGCAGGATGAAAAGCTGCAGCAAGACCAGACACGGGTCAGAAGACACAACACACATCAATTCGTTCATTTACTAGAAGATGTAATAGACAAGACATCCGGAATCAAGGATGGCCTCCGCGGTGTGCGGGAATCGAATGACTGAGTGGGTTAATTAGAGCCTTCGAACATACCCACGGATAGCTTCAGGGTCTTCAAATTTCTCCATCGCATAGATGCAGTAGTTCATCCACATATCCACGGAATAGGTCACTGCCTTCACAGCTCGCTCATAAACATCCACAACTTTCTCAGATGACCCCAACTTTGCTTCGTTGTCGGCGTATTTCTTCCAATATCCGTAACAAAGAGGAAACTGGGCCAGAAAAGCATCGTATGCTTTTTCAATTTTCGAAATCACCTCCTGTGACAAAGACAAATTGAGTACATTAAGAGCTCTGATACCTTCGAACACCAGGCCCATCACAAAGCGTAGAAACAGTGAGTGATGTCCACTGCAAATGTGTTACGCAAAACAAAACATTCAGCGTTAAATGAAAACGCCTCTAGCTTGTACTTGTCCGTATTCCAGCAGAAGAGATGGTCCTCGTACCAATAAGGTATGATCCTTGAACAGAAATCCTGATTCTGTAGTGAAATTAAATTACAACCTAGAGAACCCTTTCAACGCAGGTACAAAGATCAACTCCGAAATTCAACTGAAGCATGTGAACGATAGTTTGGGGAAGAACTCACCAATTTCTCGGATTCTTGAATCAGCACGGTCCAGTTATTAAAGTCTGCATCATTCTCCTTGAGGATATTCCACAATCGTTCCTCTTCTGGGGTAAGAGCTGTGTGGACCAGTAAAGGAAGAGTAAAATTCAAGGTTAGTCTACATCAGAGAGCAACACGAGTTACACGGAATACTGTAATGAAAGATACTCTAACTAAGCAAGCGAACGCTTCGAAGGAAGCAATACAACCTGGGTAACCAATTCAATTTCAATGTCCATGTTGTGCATCCCAAATTTAGCTCCAGACATATTCCTCCTCCATTTCACAAATATACGTCAACATATACAAGATTACAATTCCCATGTACAAAATGATTTGAGAAAATTGAATCATAGCAATTCCTACGATTAGCCAATACCTTCATGATCCACGACAGGTACCGCAACTTCGGGCGCCTGTTCCACCACCTCGGCCTCCATCACATCAGCAACATGGCCGTTAGCATTCCCCTCGACGGCAGCGAAAACATCCTTCACCTCTCCAGTCGCGGCTTCGTGCATCACCTCGTCAACAGGGGCAAGCGCAGCAACACTTGTCTCCGCCTGATCACCCATTCTCTCAACTCTTTGTCTGCTTCACCCCACTCTTCACAGAAAACTCCCAATCACCCGCCGCTTCAGCTAAAGTCTTAGGGTTCCACGGTCGCCACCAAAACCAAAACCACACTGCAACCCGCCACGAGCCCCTTCCCCGGCAAGAAGTGTAAGAGCCACCACACCAACGACGCCGCCACTGCTTCAGCGTAGAAACACAATCCTTAGGTTCGCGAATGAAATGAGGGCGAGGGTTTAGGAGTGGTGGCGAATGAGCACAGACGCGGGCAGCACACCGGGCTCTGGAGAAGACGCGCGAGCGGAGACGGCAACGTTAGGGTTTAAATCGGGGGCAGGGAGGGCATGTTATAGTGGTTTAGCTCCACAATAGATGTGCTGGGGGTTGTCCTCCGTTCTGGCACAGCCCTGTGCGTCTCTCAGCCTTCCATGTTCTCCTTTTCCCGCTTTTTCCTTTTTCGTTTTCCTTTTCTCTATTCTTTTTTGCCTTCTAGAGCCTTCCGAGGCCTTCCTTTTTCCTTCCTCATCCTTTTCCCTGGGAGCGTTACTTTTCCGGCGAGTAACTGCTTTGAGCTCGTGTTTTTTTTAACCTATGGTGCTTGGCTTTAGGGTTTGGGTTGGAGGGGTAAATTAGTGGCCATTGACTCCTAGCATTTTGAAAATTAAACCTTAACAATCCTTATAAATATCTTTGATTTTTTTTAATGAACTAATGTTCATAAATAACAGCAATAATAGAAACTCAACTTTAGATTATTTGTTTACTTGTTTTTATAAATTTTTATGTTACTTTACTAAGCCATAGGTCATGAAAGGAATTTAATCGAGATATGTGGTCTGTATATAGACTTGTAAATCTTTCACTTTAGGTTAAAAAAAAAAAAAAAAAAAAAAAACGAACAAACAAACAAACAAACAAAAAACGGAAAAACAAAACAAATACACTGGATCATTGTTTTCATTATGTTTGTGTGATATTGGACATCATTGTTGAAAAACTGTGCATTCTTCAAAGCCAATGTCAATATTTAAAAAGTACTATTTAACTTCTTCCACACAATTATAGAAGATGTGACCACAAAACCAATCCAATTTTCAAACTATACTTATGCCACTCAATATACTATATATTTTGCAGCTATTTATGTATTCAAGTATGTTTCAACTCTATTATTCTTTAAATGTTCCGGACAATATATGCTCCATAGATTGGTTCATAAACTAATTCATTACCTACAATTGTTTAGCTGTAAGGTTATATATATATATATATATATAGACTTGCACCTACACATCACAAAATTCAACCTGAAAAAATTTAATTTTAAAAAAAGAAGGTTGGGTATTCAAGAATTATTTTGACCATGTTCAGAAACCCAATTATAAAAAGAAGAGGAATGAGAAAATTTTATGTGTGTATGTATATATGTTAATATATTTTTATATATATACACACACATATATATTTTAATACCATGGTTAATCCTTTCAACATCAATAATTCTGAAAGTTGAAACAACTTCATTCCAAGGCAGCAAAACTTGGGGATGTGCATAGTCGATGCCTCATAGATTGGTCTTTTGATTTGATTTTATTGATGTTTAAATCATGTGCAATCATATCATGTAAGTATTTCGTATTTGAAACTTTTTATTGCTTGTTGATTTACCCAGATTGCTGATAGAGCCTCATTTCTCTATTCAATAATCTTTCATTTGAAACCTATTTCAAGTTGACTTATAAAATATCTGGTTCAATCACAATGACTAATAAATTCCAAAGCACACAATTAACCCAATATGGAATAAATTAACCAGGTGATACAATCTTTAATGAAGAAGTTTTGTTCAACTAATTAATTTTTTTGATCAAGTCCAAGTAGTTTTAGCCACTATTTAGATTTATCAAGTCGAGTCATAGTCAATTTGTTTCAGTCACATGTATGACAAAAAGGCATTTAATTTTTTAGTATGAACTTTTACAAATTTAGTTTAAGGTTATGGAACACATGAATTTTATGACACGGAACTCACATGCGTATGATGTACATCTATTTTAAGTTTCAAACTGTGTTTATTTCAGTTGAATTAGTTAGTGAACAACCCTCACGGGGAACATGAAAGATGAGGTTTCTGAAGTACTCTAAATTGTTATATAAAAGAACTACATGTGACATTGCAACTCATTCTTTAAGACTTGATTGTTAATACGTGTGTGAGATGTTACAGTATGGATTATATTGATTGAAAGCGGTGACTCAGAACCGATAAACACTGTACAAATTCCATTACTAAGAGACATGACGACGTAAACAATAGTGGGCAATTCAGCATGTTAAATGATAGCCAAAATAAAATTACTTACGTTCCAACCCATAGAGCCAAATGACACTGCAACGATTGAATTCTCTTTCTTTACCACGAGAAAGTCAAACAAGTAATTGTGACAAGAGCTCCGACATCAGAAGATCCTGCTCTGCCTCATCATTTAATTTCATGGACTGTTGTTCCCATAAGAATGTATCCAGTGGACCTGCGTGACTATAACCATTTTTCAAAGGAGTTCTTTTTAAATCAGAATTCACTTCAGTGGGTCTCTCTCCAAATGCTCCTAGAGGAGAATTAATAAAAGGTCGTCCATCAAGCGTTTTATTGGATGGCATGTAAGAAAGGGATTCTGGAAAGGAATTATTTGTTACCTCTTTGTTGGCAGCAAAACTAGTGAATATAGAGGAAGGAGAGCTCCATATACCATTGAGCGATAGGGCAGCAGTATTAACGGTCGAGTTTAACGGCGCTTCATTGACAGTTATAAGATCCATCATACGTGAAATCATCTGCTCGTCAAAACCAAACGTGTCACTCAAAACCGCTGCTGCAACACTGGTAACCGTCGACGTTGTCAATTCAAAGCTGTTATGTAGATGACTTTGTAGTCCCCCAGATAATGCTTCAAAATATCCAGCATTTCTTTGAGATACGGATGTGGCACGAAGCACCTGTGATTGATCCCGAGTCTCCACACTTGATGATCCATTGTTTGGTATGGTATCCCTTGGGGGTTGAAAATTATCTAGACCCAGTTTTGAATTGCACCTTGCAACGTCTGAAATAAATTCTTCAGAAAATAGACCAAGATTTTGCTGAGGATCAGCACCATTGATAGTGCCGGACAGTGGTGAAAGCTTTCGGTCATCTGTGGTGTCATTCAGCACTCCGTCCCATCCAGCAGCCAGGTCACTAGAGCTTTGGGGAATTGGTTGACCAAACGAACGGCGCGGGGAAACCACAACATGATAGGAATCCTGAAAAAGACAGAGTAGTCAGATTCTATTTCTGATATTCTTTACCTCCCTTTGGAGCAAGAGGTAAGTTTGGTTTGAAATTTCCGTTATAGTGATGACGAAAAATAAATCGGTTAGGAAGTCAACAGAACAGTACAGAACCTCTGCATAGGGTTTGACAATTACCAAGACCACATTCATATTCATTTTTGACTTTGAATTACAAAAAGATACGGTGGCAGTCACTGCAACCGAATCAACAACCTGGCTTGATTCTTGTGGTGAGTTCAAATATGAACGTGAAGATCTTAACACTTTCACAGCTTCATTAATGTCACCATCAGTACTTATAACCGCCACTTCTACTTGCTCCTGCACAGACATGTCCTCCAATAAGTGAAAGATGATATGCCATAAAGTTATCCTTCATAAGATTTAAAAGAAACAGGGAATCTCGCCAACACTGCCAACTAAATATCACGTCCTTCACAAGTTTGTAAAACAAGGATAGCGAAATTTCCGGTCTTAAAATTATGACAAATCCACAAACCTGTGAAAAACCTTCAGAAATAAGAACCCCTTTCAATACATTCAACTCCAGAGTTATGTCCTGTATACTCAGGTACGCGCTATTTAGAAGAGCTTTCATGCCAAGAGTGAGAGAAAAATGAAAAAGCATACCTTCCGCTGAATAGCAGAAGACATTTAAGAATCAGGTTTTCAATATCTCAACTATTACCGGCACATCCTCAACTTTCAGCTTGCTTACACATCAAGTGTCTTGACTATAAAGAGAAAACAATGTCAATGAATATCAACCACATTGACAAATCACATGTGAGATCAATAATTCCCACCATTATCTCTTCCCGCTTAGCACGCATATCTGCTTGCATGGAGGAGCTATTCCGAAGAAGCCAGTCTAAGCATTGCTCCACATCATTACCACATATGCGTACAGCCAAATTGGATTGCCAGTCAGCAAATCCATACCTACAGATAATAGAAGCAAAGTCAACCAACAACGTTCTAAATATTATGCTCCACAGAACCAGTGCAATAACGAGAAAATATGCAACATATGAATAAATCTTCTGCAAAAGGAATTGGAAGGCAACCTTGCGATTATTAACAAAGCGTAGCAGATCATCCCCCCATCACAACAGGAGTCCACTAAGCTAGTAGTCTTTCAACAGCCGTGTCAACTTAGAAAAAGGTGCAATTACTACAACATAGTCGTGTGCTGCCAAAACAAACTCTTCACAAAAATCTCTAGTTGGTCGCGATCATGTAACATGTTAAGAAAATTCAGATGAACACAGGCAATCGACCGCAGTTTAGGTAGTGCTCTGCCACAACATGGGAGAATCAAACTCATTAATACTTCAAAACATTCCCGAAATACTCACTCTTGTAGTTGTTTGACAAGAGAGTGAAACTTGTTGTGACGAATAACACTTGTGAGGCTTTCATTCCATGGCTTAAAGTTAGCCTCGGAACCATGTTGCTTAGATTGACATGTACTGTGTATCGCAGTGCTGACAACTAAGGTAGCCTCCTCTGCTTCTCGTTTCTCTCGTGCCCTAGCTGCACGTTGCAAGTGCTTCTTTTCATTTTTTGTGCGTGCCCTAAGGATGCATCATGATAAAGTCAGTCCTTATCAAACATACTTTTAGAGAAAGTCAATATAAATTACGTGCCCGCAAAGAATATGAAAGGATGATGCACTACAGAATAAAGTAGAAATGTGCAACATACTTTAGTCGACGAGCTTCCAAATCATCATCCTCTCCTTCACCAAGTCCTAGACGTTCAGTAACTGTTGGTTGTCTGACTGGAGGCCGTGCAACTGAGGTAGAAGATGTTGACACATTCACGTCTTGTGATGAATTGAGTGAGTCTAATAGCGGAGGTATCTTTGAGACATTTTGCTGCACAGGATACATTGCAAGGTTAAAGATCAAATGAAAAATTCAAATTTGAGGTACCAACCCGAGGAACTGAACAAAAGAGTAGCTTTTGGTATGCATCTTGATTGATAAACTACTGTTTGAGTCAGTCTCAACCGTATTTTCGTGAACATTAGCATCAATACCCAGTATTCGAGCACAAAATGAAAATCAAGTCAGGTTAATTTAGTCTATGCAAAAACACATGCACCACATTGCTGATGTCCATATTGAAAAGTAGTATATATATCGCATATTTTGATGTTGATAGCTAAATGCGCAGCTGGAAAATACCTTGAATCCATTCAGGAGCTCGTTGCAACGTCCACGTGCCCATGCATTAGTAACAAGGGTCTTCTCCACTTCTCCCCTGCCAACTGAAAGAACTTTTCTGAAATCTTTTGAGTTCATAAATTGTCGTGAACTATCATCATCACTTTTTGAATTCTGAGCTAAACGATTGTTAAGAGATGTGATACTATGATCTAATCGTCCACTCGCATAAGTCTCGGTATTATTCTTCACACTCGGACCCCTTTTATTAGCAGCTATCTCAGACCTAGCTGCCGCAATGGCTGCTAAAGTTGATTCTCTTGACAATACTTTAACCCCACTAGACGTGTTACTAGAACTGCCACTCACACTAATGCTTTCAGAAGTGTTTCCATTATTCCCACTTAATGAAGGAAACGCTGATGCTCGATTCAAGATTAGAAGCTTTGGTGTAGTATCAAATTCATCATTCTCCTCTATTTTGACAGACTTCGATGCGCTCAATGGTTGAGGGTTATCCTCTTTCTCCTTCTTAGTAAGAGTGGTCGGAGTAATCGTTGGAGGAGATATTTCAGGAAGTTTGCAATTCCTCCACTTCTTACTGGAGCACGGCAATTTCTTGTTCAGTGAGTCTCATCTAAATCTAGCCCTAAACCCTAAACCCTAGTCAAAAGTTCTACCTAGGAGAAGATCCAATGTTCACCACTTGCTTAATCCGCAATGGCTCTTATGAGATAGCAAAGGACGCCACACTAAACAAAGAGCTTCATGTAGCATATTGTAAATAAGATGTTTTCAATGAGATGTTACATACCTACTATCAATGCGAGAATGAAATGAATGTGATTTAGTCACCTGTACAATGCAATGAATATCTATTTCACTGAATGAATATCTATTTCACCACCTATGCCAATAAATATCAAAAAGCCCACAAGGAACTACTTGACCTCAACAAGTTTTACAAATATTTCACACATTACGCAATGAGGGGAACCCAAGTTCGTGTCATGAGTCTTACAACCAATGAAATTGATAAGTGCAAGTTGCTTACTCGACCAAGACAAGGTTTGTCAGTTTTGGAGCCTTTGCCACGCCCTCTTGGGCATTGAAATCTATTTTTGCGCTGCTTTCTGACGACAAACAACAACGTTCCCGAAATTATAGAGTGGAAGTATCTCAAACAGGATTGCAGTCCCAAGGCATGGAGTGAGACTACACCACAGATCACGCTAATAGAAGAATAAAAACTTCCATATTTCCACCAATAAATGCACCCCGCAACCGTTGAGGCCACCCAAGAAGTTCAAGTGCGATTGTGAGACGTAAATCGTTAAAACATTCACAAGAACTATCAACAGAAAGAAGTTAATTCCCAACAACCATATTTTCTCAACTCATAATCAAGTGCAGAGTGATTAGTTGATCGGACATCGATTACGAATTTCCAGTCTTTAGACAATTGTACTTAGTTACAAAAAGAGTCCTTATACCAATCTCTAAAAACAACACAAAAGGACATGCACGGACCAAATAAGGCAGATAAGTTAAAACCCTGTTTAGAAAGACATCCAACTATACAGAAAATAATCCATGTACAGATCAAATGTCAGGTTCAAACCAGAAAAGACCATACCAGTAACAAAACATATAGCAATTAACACACATTTTAACAATAAAACTGCAATTTCCGCAAGCTAAGGATCAACATACTTGTCAAGCCGTATGGTTTTAAAATACGCTTCAATGCAGTGCTGGTGGTAGATTGTTGGTGATGGGCACCCTTCAAATGTGCAAACAAGAGCATTGAGTTCACCCTGCGTACTGTCACACAGTTCACCACAATATTCGCAATGACCTTCCAGCACATGAAGAGACGGGCATACCGTAGGAGCCATGGTCATGACAAGAATCCGCCAGGAGATGGTACATCAAATGGCAGGGAATAGCCAAGGGAGATGAAGTTCTCAGAGTCTGAGAAGTCCACTATAGAAACGCCCTATAGAAGAAAAAGAAGAAAACGAAGAAAAATGTGTTAGTGTAGCGTACAAACTTGCTGAACTACAAAGAATATGTCGAGAGAAAGGATCACATGAGCATAGTTAATTCATTCAAAATAGCTCAATTCAATAAAATCCCGAATGGCCTTCACTCAACAGGCACATTGTATGTCTCTTTGGATGAAAGTGTCTGAATATGGCTTTCAACCTAGTGTTCTAGTAGACAATTCCTAAACGAAACCGTCATCAATACGTCATGATTTCCTACACACGGCTAAATAAGCTCTGCGCCACATACTTCAAGCAGGACCACGTCCGGTGAAAGCTTATTCAAAGTTGTTCACGCTGCTCAAAGAACGAGACTATCAATTCCGGTAGTGCAACTGCTTTCAAAAGTGAGCACACAGAATGGAGATGACAAATGAAAGATGCATGAAACCAACGCATGAGGGGCAAAGAGCTTAAGCTCTCAAACAACGTAAGGAAATACGAGTACACTCAAAAAATACAAAGAAAAATGTGCTTGGGTTAATATAGTTACACATCAAAACCATACACCCTAGCATGAGTGAACTCAACCCGCTAAATTCCTCTGGTTAATAGAAAGGAGGGAACTAAGGTTAGGTAGACCTGAGTCCGAAAATCCAAGGAACTTTTTCTATTAGACCTTCGCTAAAATCTACATATTCCCTCTTCTCTCTTAAAAACTATTCTGAGGAGTAAGCAGGGCTTAATAGATAACTTGGTCTAACAAAAAAGCAGTTGCTCACTACGCTAACATGGAAACCTAAGGCACATAGTAGCTGCACATTAGTGTAGCGTGAAATACTACAGTGTAACTTAGGACAAGAAATGAGAAAGCAAGCCAAGATCTGTCAAGCAACGAACCCTTCACAGCCACAAAACAGAGGGCTTAACTAAATACCCCAATTCCTGACATACCCTTGCTTAAGCTTGTCCAGGCAATAAAAGATAGGCTGCGATAGGATAAGAGGTGACAAAACTATTTAGAGCCATAATTCTAAGATAGATCAACAATATCTATCAATTTGGTAAAGTACGGCAATAAAATAACTAGACTCTTCAGGATTGTGAAGAATCTCAGCCAATTGAAGTATGGAAAAACAAGATGAACAGGAAATTTTCACAATCGTAACCATGTAGGCATGTGGCCAAGCCATGCCTCGACGTTAATGTAGTAGTGCATTACCAAGATAATGTTTTTCCAATGCGACGTAAGCAGCCTATGATATCAACCAAAATCTCGCAAACGCTAAAGAAATGGCGGGGGGCAGCCTCGCAATCGCTACGCAGGATCTAACTGATGCCTGGACCGATCCAGCAAGGATTCTGTTACTCTAGACGAACATCACACTCGGCTCTGTCGATATAAACCAATGAAAGATACAGATTGAAAGGAGAATCGAGGGATTAGCCCTACAAATCTCATGATGAAATAGTTCTGCGGCAGGGCAGCATCAGCCTGCAAATAATGCCCTCAATATGTTTCGAAATTAAAAGGACTAAACCTACTAATTCGCACTCAAGGACCCCGAATGCAAGCCAATGACGTGAATTCCCCACGTCCAAAAGAAATCAGACAAAGGAAGACAAGGGTCGTAACCAAGTGCGGCTTTCAAACTGATCTGCTGCCACTACAACCAACTCCTCACCACACAACGCTCCATCAACAGAACTAAAACGCAACCAATACGAATACAACTCGCCTCACTAGCATCCCCAAGAATGCGATTACACAACACCCGACATAAAGTGTAAAGAATTTGCGTCCTCACTCAACGGCATAGTCCCTAGACCTACAATCTGCACCCCGCATCAGATCACGACAGTAGCACAATGCCCCTAACCATATAAATTTCCACCACCTCTCCACAATCGCCTTCGCCACCGAAAACCAATCGACCTACCTTCTAAACCTCCGCTTCGTTCCAAACATCTCCCGTTCTTCTGCTTGATCGCATTTTGCGTGAAACCAGTAAGCACTTAATAAAGAAGCCTCAACATGCCAACAATGACAATTACACCACGATGACACACTTCGCTGAAGCCATTGAGGAGCGCCATCACGGCTTCTATGAAACAATGACTGCCTCGATCCTGAACGAGCTTGAAGTTCCCAAGCGCGCTTCTCCTCCTGATCACACTCTCCCTTGTGAAAACGTTCCCCTGAACTAACTTCTGGTGATGAATGATGCAAATGGATGAGAAAAGTTCTCATGAACTCCGTTGAAAGTTCCCGTGTTCCCAGTTCGGTTGATTAAAAGGACACCCACCGCATATGCTTTCCGCCCTTCGACACCATTCCTTTCAGATAGTGGTGCCTTTAGCTTTTTTCTCGATGGGGAACTTGGTTTATGACTTTTGGATCTCGCGTTCCCAGCCTTGTGTCACCATCCATTTACTTTCGTCGTCCTGGTATGTCAACATAGAGATTAAATGCCATCTAAAAATAAATTATTTACATTCTTTATATGTGTTATCCATCTAAAAATAATTATGTGTTTATTTAGAAATATATATATAGAAATATGCTAGCTGAATCCCTGTCATTGTCACAAAAAATATGCAAAAATGTTTTATAATAGAGATTGGGGACATCTCCAATAACAATAATAATGAAGCAATGTTGTAAAATTGAGCTTTTAGATATGTATATGTATACATACTTTTAAACATATACTTAATGAATGTTGTTGTTAATTAATGACAATACATACTTGTGTTATTTTAGAATCGCCATGGTATCATATTTAGAACAATTGATTTATGATAAACTACATGTGAGATGGTTTCAGAAAAACTCTAATAAAAAGAAGATATCCACCTCATCATTATTGAACCCTAGGTATGCCAAATCTCTTGAAGATATGCAGTGAAAGTGCTAAAAAGAACAAAACTATGCATTGTAGTGTTTGCCTACCATGGCTCAAAGTTCAAAAGGAGGCACAAAGCTACTATAGCAAAGTAATTAAGAACAAAAAGAATCATGATTGAAAATGCTTTGGTACATCACTCAATCAAGTTTTCAATGAAACTTTTGCTTCATTGTTTTCACCAAAAAGTTTAGTTTGTTGGTATCAAGATCTCACTTCTTAAGCATTTTGCCTTGTGAATTAGTAGGAAAATTCTACAATTAAGTTCTTTAGAATTAATTTTACATTAATATAATAACAAAGTCTAGAAACAAAAAAAATTGGTAGATTGAAAAAATATTATAGGAGAAAATTCACCTTTTACAAATCAGGTCATGGGCTTAACGTAAAATCAATAACATGAATCAATAACACATTTTTTTTTTTATTATTTATTTCATTGTTGGTGTCAATAAGAAAGATTTCTTCTATCAAAAATACTTAAGTATTCACATTTATACTACTTTTTAAAAATAAAACATTTCTAAATTAAATTTCAAAAATTAAGCTTTTTAAGCATATCAAACTAATATAGATATATGTTGATTTTTCAATAGATTTTCAAACCTATATATAAAAATACTATACATTATAGATATTTATATTTCTTATAAAGAAATTTTATCATTTTATAAATTAAAAGTTTTTGATAGTTAAAAATTAACTTTATCAATTATATAGAATACCAACCACATGATGTATGATAAATATTTCCCAATTTTCATGTATCAATGACAATTTCACATAGTATTAGGAAAAGAATTTGACTTTTATCTCAAACATAGATAAATTTTGAATTTTTATGATTCGTATTTATTATCATATGTCTATTTTTTATTTTTTAAATAAATTTATTTTAAAATTTTATTTCAAATAAATGAAAATTTTAATTGAATTAACATACAAACACATAAATATAAATTCTTGAATTGTTTAAATTTATTATCACAATTTATTATCACAATTTATTATTACAATTTAATTTATATTTTATTTTGACTAGGTTTTTAACTCATATTTAATTATTTTAGAAGTACAAAATATATAAAACTAAACAAAATCAAGAGATATTTAAGATATTCTTCACCATATAACATTGCATAGAAGGTTTCAAAACTTTCTATGGTGTTTAATATACTATATCTTTTTCTATTTGCTATAAGAAAGTAAATAAAATATTGAAATATGCCTAAAAGTATTACTCAAAGAAAACTTTTAAGGCGATTTTAGAATCAAAAACTATTTTAGAAATACAATTTCCATCTAAGAAATACTCTCATTCAATTGCATCATTGATTTATATAAATTTTGTGGTGCTTTTTAATATTCATCACTTGCTTCAATGTAATTCACATCCTCAACTTGCATAGACTAAGTTTGTCAGCAAATTGAAAAGTCTAGATTGTATTTGCATGCCAAGATATTTGTCTTACTATTGACATTTTTCAATAGAAATTTGGAAAAAAATAAAATTTTCACTTATAGAAGAGTTCCAACTTTATGCTTGTATTAAGTTGTATCAAGAATTTCCATTAACTAAGCCTTGTCAAAACCACCTTAGAAATAAACCACCTAATTAAAGTTAAATTTACAAAGCAACAACAAATATAATTGTAGGAAGAATAACATTATTAAAAGCATGCAAAAGCTCAAGTATCAAATCTAGTAATTGTAGACAAAAACACTTTGTTCTACTACAAAGCTATGTACATGAGTACTACAATGAGTCTTGACATATTAACCTCTTCACATAGACCTTTGAGAAGTTGGTCTCCATATGTAACCTCCCTACAACAATCAGACCAAGTTACAATTGTGCAAGGTTTATAATATGCTTATAATTGCAGCAACCAAGGATTATTACTTAGGATTTTTTTGAATGTATTTTTTTGATATGATCAACATTAATGGGCCTTGTAAACTTCAAATTTGGTTTACTTTTTTGATGAAAAAAATGAGACATACAATCAATTAGTAGGTTGTTTTGTCTCCCCAATTTATCTTGTATATTTGTCCCTTCCCAAGCTATTTTATATAAGAAATATATCGTTAAATTTACATATATTAATATATATTAATATATTAATATATATTAATATATTAATATATATTAGAAGCATTCAAAACATGTCACTAATTTGCATATATATTATACAAAGTTTCTTTACATAAATTTATTTTGCTCACTTTAAAATATTTAAGTTAGGTGGAACAAAATCTAGCCAATGTAAATAGAAAATAATGTCTAGCTAGCATGGATATTATTTTTTAACGTTTACTAAAAAAGAGGCTTAAGATATGAAAATTGTGACATATATGAGAAACTAATAATATAAGAAGTGAAAAGGAGAAAATGTTCTAGTAGTAATTTTTTTTAACATAGTTAAAATTTTAAATAAGATAGAGATATTTTATTATTAAAGCCTATTGTGGTTATTAGTTGTGATCTATGAACCTTCATTGCTTACTAAATTCAATTGTATTTTGATTTTATAAATATAAATATTTTTTTTAGTATTTTTTTTATCATTGTGGTTTTTAGATCTCTAATCTTCTTTTTTTCAAAAAATTAAAATTATTATAACTTGGTTATTAATTAAAATATATTCTTATCTTTGAATTGGTATGATAATAATAAATTTTATATTTATTTTTTTTGTTTTTATTTTTGTTATTATTATGTAAAATAAACTTGTAGTTGATTTACTTTATTTAAGAATTGGAGTTTTTTCATTCAAGATTTACATTTGAAGCATCTATTGTTTACAAGAAAAGATTGAAATAACATATTAAAATAGGAAAAAACACAACTTACTCATTAAATATTGAAGTTTGAAAAACACGTCAAAATTCTAAAATTTAGAGTGACAAGTCCATCAAAAAACTTGTGAATGTAATTAGCATCTAAGAAATGGTTTGTATTTAAAAAAATGATAACATGCAACCAAGTAAATTATTCGTATTTCTAATAATAAAGTATTATACATGATGATAAATGACTAGATAGTACCAAATAAGATAAACATAAAAAAGAGGCAATTATAAAGATTTGACTTTGTCACTTTGAATTGCTGAAAGTTGTAAATATTATTATGGCCACAAACATTAATAAGCTAAAAAATACAATTACTTTTGCTTATTAAATGAGATTGCTGGTTGTTTTTGTAGCAATAGTAAATAAATAAATAAATAAATAAATAAGATAAAAGATAATGAGAATAATATTATTTTGAAGATAAGAAAAAAATTGTTAGTTCTTTAGAAAAAATACAGTGACTTATAATGTTTCTTTAAAAACTTTTAAATAATAATAAATTATAAATATTTCTTTTATTATATTGAAATAATATAATATGATATTATTTATATTTTATTTAATTAAATACATTATATTAGTTTTTTTAAATTTTATATTTTTTATAGATTAAAATTATTCTTTATACCAGATTTGGTCAATGTGTTTTATAAGGTATAAAACTTTATGGATAAAATATTAGTATGAAAATTTAGCCAGAAAAAATCATTATTATTATTTTTTACTTCTAGCAATAATAATATAAATTTATTAATTAATAAATATTTATCAAAGAGCACATTTATCAATTGAATTTTTTGATTGAATTCTTTTGAAAGCATAAAAATAATAGCATGATTTATATTTTTCTAAGTAAGTTGTTTAATTTACATCAGCTCTGTTGACTTGTCAAATTTGAATTTTCATTGCACATCAAATCAACACCTTTTTAACACGATTACTTAAGACTTTATCAATCATCCATATTCTATTTTCAATAGTATTTTACAAGTTTTTTATTTTATTTTATTTTATTTTTTCAAATATAATACTTTTAGTTTTTAAAATTTTTCTTTGAGTTTTTATGTAGTTCTTTTATATTATATTGTATTTTTCTATCTCAATTGCTCAACTCTACTTCTAATAGATTTGTTGCCCATTTCTTCTTTATCTTATCTTATTTATTTTTTTGGCTTGTTTGTATTTCAAAGAATACAACTTAAGATCTAAATTTATAAGAGGATATTTATCTTTTCTTCCTATATTACTCAAATAAATTTAATTAAATTTATCAAGTTGATATTATTTTTTATTTTTTATTAGCATTCAATACATTAGTATTAATGGTAATGTCCATGATATTAGTGTATTTAATTATAGAATGGTTGCTAAATTTTAAATTTAAATTTTTGTAGCTTTCAATTTATATCACATCAATTAGCTAAATCATTCACTATCATACATTGTTTAATTGATGACAATGATGATGATGATATATATATATATATATATATATCTATATCTATGGATTATATTATTTTACTTTTCTTTCAAATAAATTAATTTATCTCCAACTTTCTTTTGTTAGATATTGTCTTTACAATGTTTAAATCTACATTTTTATTCAAACCATATTCATTTGATAACAAGTGATTTCTTTTTATTACTAAAGAAGTGTTTTATTTATTTATAGGGTTAGACTTCAATCTAGTCTTAAATCTTTATAAATATACCAAATTATCAAGTAAAAATTAAGGTTTTTCTGTATAATAATAATAATTATTGTTATTGGATTTATTATTTTTTTAAATAATAAACAAAGCATTTTAATATTTAAAATATTAAGCTTTTATTGTATAGAAAAAGACAATAGAATTGGGTACAATATTAGATTCTTACCCTGATTTACAAGGCTAAAAGCAATGAGTAGATTTATTGTTATCTATTAATAATCCTCAAACATGTTTTGAAGTGTGCTTATTAATGTTTTGTTGAATTTTTCATATTTGATTTGAAAAATATTTGCACCATCATCACAAATAAACAAATGTTTTAATATACATCTATTTTACAAGGATATATCTTCCAATTAATACCAAAATAAGATTTTATATTTTGCATGTTTAGAAAGTATACTTTAAAATTTTCAGTTTGAAGTTATTTATTTATTTATTTATTTATTTATTTATATTTATTTTTTCCTTTTCCTTCACTAGATAGAAAAGATATCCACCCATGACTTTATTATTTAATAAAATTTAAATACTTTCCCACATGTATTGTCCACTTTCTCTGAATGGCATTTTTTAGTGTCCAATTTCTTCTTTTAGAAACGTTCATCAGACAAAGATGTGGGGTGGGGATTCTAAGCCTGCATTGTCCAGAGCACGCTGACAATGAACAAACAGACCAAAATCGGTAATGCTTTGTCTCCGTCGGTAAACCACCAGTCTCTTACACAATGTCACAAATTCATTAAGCACAATGTGTCCACTCCAACATTACTGCTGCAGCGTGGTGGCAGGTTCAGAGTGTTGAAATAAGCTGCTGATGCAGCAGTAGATTGAATATGGAAAAGCAAAGCCGGCAGCGATGCGCCATTCGACAACTCTGGTGAGTGAGGAGATCCTTTGTAAAGCCATGTATTTGATTATCTTTAGGTATGTGCTTGATTGGTTGTGTTCTTGGACGCAAGTTGTTGCGGTGTGGGAGTGCGTAAGAGCAATTGCGTTGTGGGAGTGCGTAAGAGCAATTGCGTTGTTATTTGATTTGGTGAATGCGACAGTGGTTCGTAGTCAAGCAAACAAGTTAGAGTCAAGGCTGGAGTTGGTGGTAGGTTATTTCTCCTGTCCTTTTTGCAACAGAGGTAAAGGTTGTTGGTGCATTTGTGTATCTTCCTTCACCAAATTGCATTGCTATCCTCGCTAGAGACTACAGGTTGTAACGCCTGGTTGTAATTGGTGATGCAGTATGGCTTTAGGCAAGGTGCAGGAATTGCGATGAAGTAATTTGTGATTGAGGTTTGGTTTCGGGGAAAGGATTGGCTAAGGAGGTGACGTTCTATGCAATGAAGAAAGAAGTAAAAACTGGAATTTATTCTACTTGAAAAGAGTGCAAAGACGTGGTCAGGTATTTTTTGGGAGCAAAGTTTAAAAGGTTTAGGACAAGGTTGAGGAGGCTATTGAATTTATGGAAAAGAAGAAGGTAGATAGACAAAGGTAGAGAGATATACAGTTTTACCGAGCTTCAAACCTTGACAAAGTGGGGTAAATTTGAGAGTGTTAACAAGCTAATGAGGACAAGCTAGTGAGACCTAGTTCTGATCGGTGTAGTTCAAATTTGAGTCATCTCAAGTTTTTTATAAAAATATCCATAGATTGTGCATCTGTGGAGACACAATGTAATTTGATTTCTCCTAATTTGACTTTCTCTCTGATAAAGTGGTGGTGAACTGCTATATGTTTGGTATGTGCGTGGAATACATGGTTCTTTGCTAACTTGATTGCAGATTGATTATTGCAGTGGATGCTTAGGATGGATGGCTCTACGTTTGATTTGATAACAATGCTATTTGTGGTGAGAAGAAAAGATGGTGTTCTGGGACTGAACACACTTGTTTTTTTGCAAAAGTCGGTACAACCAAACTACCTTTGATGTTCCTGTGGAGAGGCTCATGTAAGATTCTACAGAAGATTTAGCTACAGTTTTTTTTATCGTTTAGATTGCCTGGTGATGGTAGCTCCCGTCATTATAAAACAATACCGTTCTGTTGATCTCTGAGTTTTAGGACAAGCTGCCCAGCTGGCATCGGTGAAGCCTCTGTTGTTATAATATTGGCCTGATGCGTAGAGGAGTCCAAAATCATCTATTTTGTTGACATATTTGAGAATGTGGTGGACGACTTTAAGGTTAAGATGTGGTTTGGCCATAAATCAAGACACAAAGCTTATAGCAAAGGCTAGATCGAGGCAAGTTGTAGTTAAGAAAATGAGTTTTCTAATCTTCCTACAATAATGATATATGTCAACTGGAATTGAGTTCAGTGTAAGATTAATACTAGACCGGCTGATAGGAGAACGTTTTTAGTCTTGGAGTTTCCTATTCTGAATTCCTTTAGTGTGTCAAGGGCATATCAGTACTGAGTGAGAAAAAGTCCTTGGTTTGTTTTTATAAATTCTACTCCTAAGTACTTTGTGACGGGTCTTAAATCAGTCAGGTCAAGTTCTTGTTTGAGTTGCTGTTTGAGCCAGTGGATTTTTTCTTCGTTCCCTCATGTCAGAAAGAAGTCATCAACGTAAACAAGAAAATTTACGCATCCTTCTCTGTTTCATGTGTAGTAAAGATTGTGATCACTTTTGCTCCTTGTCATTTCGAGGGACCTGAGATATGCATCAATACGTTTGTGCCACATTTGTGAGCTCTGCCCCAAGCCGTAGAGGAATTTGTTGAGTTTACAGACTAGGTGCTCCTTACCAGTTTGTGCGTAACCTTGGGGTTGTTTCATATATACTTCCTTGAAATTGTCATATAAGAATGTTGTTTCAATGTTAAGGTGATGAATTTGATGTCCTTTGTGTGCTACTTTTGCAGCTAGAGATTGGATAGTGGACCACTTAACTACTGGGGCAAAAACTTCTTCAAAGTCAATGCCAAACTTTTATTCGTAATCTCTAGCTACGAGACGAGCTTTGTGGTGTGGATGATGTCAGTTTAATCCTGGTTTCACTTTAAACACCTACCATGCGCTGATGGTTTTTTTCCAAGAGGTAACGTGACTAAATCTCAGGTTTTATTTTTTGCTATAGAATTTAGTGTCTTGCGTGGCTGCAGTCAATTTTGGTTTGGTGAGTGCATTTTCTAAACCAACGTTGTACCCTTGGATATTTGTGCTAATTTTAGATAGACATTTGTCAAAGTTCGCCGAGGTAATAGTGAGTATATAATCCTTTAATCTGACATTCTCTTAACGAAACCAAGAGAAGCGTCTAATAGGTGCAAGAGGGTCAAAGATGTCAAGTAAGGGGTGTAAGTTTGTAGAATTGGCTAGTTGTGTTGAGGGATTTGAACTCCGAGCTAAAAGGCTTGGTAGAGTGTTAGTTGTGGTGGAGAAAGAGGGTGGTTGAATATGAGGTGAGGAAGTGGTGGGAAAGATATTGGATTGGTCAGTAGAGGGATCTGAAGTTGGATAAGTAGGAGAGAGAGCATTCAAATTTAAAAAGGACTTGAGAATGTCATTGTTAGTTGATGAGGATTGTGTCTGATCTGGAATTCCTAGTTGGATTTCTAAAAAGTAAACATCCCTGGAGACAATGAATTTTTTAGTTGTATAGTCAAAATACTTATAGGCCTTGGATTGGTCATTGTATCCAACCAAGATTATTTTTCTAGCTTTTGGTTTTAATATCTTTGTGTTTTAGATATGTGTGAATGCAGAGCAACCACACATCCAAAGATAAAAAGATCCGGTACCTGTCCAGAGTAGAATTGTAATGGTGTAATTCTATATAGTGCTCAGTGAGATACTCTGTTAGATATGTAATTTGTTGTTTAGACAACTTCTTCCCAGAGATAGCTTGGTAGATCAAATTCAAATAGGAGACTCCGTCTGGTTTTGAAGAGGAGCAATTCTTATATTTTGAAATGCCGTTTTCTTGAGGAGTACAGGCAATTGTGAGATGCCATCTAATTCCTATTTGTTTGCAATACAGATTGAATCTGGTTAATTGGTATTCTCCTCCACTGTCTGTCCTGAGACATGATATCTTGCGACCTGTCTCCTTTTCAACCATAGAAGATCTTGAAGGTGTCAAATGTTTCAGATCTTTGGTTGAAAAAATAAATCCAAGAGCGTTGGCTGAAGTCATCTATGAAGGTTAGTATATGGTATGAAACGGAAAGTGAGCATAGAAGTGGTCCGCAGAGGTCGGAATAAATTAACTGAAGTGGTCTGGAGGTGGGAGTAAAGCTTACTCTAGGAATAAGGTATCAATGGTGTTTGCCAAAAATGTATGCTTCACAGTTGGATTGTAATAAGAGGAGGTTAAGTATTCCCGTTACTATTTTCCTGTGAGACAACTTGTAGGGTGACTAAAAGTTAAGGTCTGCTACACGCATGTGCTAGAAATGTGCTGCTTTGATTTGCTTTGTGGTGGCCATGTTGACTAATGGGTTTGATGGTGTGTATTGTGCCTTTCCAATAATTGAAGTATCCAACCATTAAAGATTGTTACTGCGTTCTCTGGTGCCAGTGTAGATAATTCAAAGAGGATTAGAACTCAAAAATATTCAACAATTTCTAGGGCTAAAGAGTTAGTAATATCTAAAGTTGACAAATTTCCTACGAACAAGAGAATTTTTACCGTATCAAGTACGTAATAAACATTGTCAATTGCTTTATTAGCATCAATTGTTGCGCTACCCTTTCCTGTAATAAGAAGCAGATTTCTACTTGTTGTGGTCATGGCAGATTTAAGAGCATTTTTTACATGGGAGAGTAAATCCAAATTGCTAGTGACAAGCGTTGTGGCTCCACTATCTATGAACCATTCCTTAGATTGGTGTTGGTTCTGTACCTCTGCTGCACATACTTCAAATACTTCTATCAAGGCTGCATCTTCAATTGACTTCTGCTTAGTGGCTTTTTGTTCAAATTCTACTAGGTTCAAGGGATGATTTGGGCGCCAACGTGATGGATTTGAGCCGGAGCTTAGTTTAAGATTGCAAATCTTGTCTTGAAGAATTCAGATCTCACACTTGCCTGTATAGTGGTATGGGCTACCACAGACATGGCAGCAACTTTTGAAGTCTCTGATGTCATGCTAGAATTGGGTGTGTAGAGTTTTGTTGCCGTAGAAGTTTGAACGTTGGTATCCTGTGCATGCTTTTGGCATAAATTGCTACCTTGGTTTGGGAAAAAATTATGGTCTTGCGCTTTGGAGTTGAAGCGGCCAAAATGTCGTGGGAATAAATGTCGTGGGTAGTGTCGGTTTGCTCCAAATTCTGCAAACTAGGCTATATCATGGTGAAATGCAAGGGAGTGCTCACCATCTTTGCTCTCATTGTTTCTTGAGCGGATGTCGTCTTCTTGGGTAAGTTCTTTAGTTCTTTAAAGGATGGCGACCATTCTCTACAAGAAATTATTTCACAAAAGATACTTGAGCTAGGTCGAAGGCTTATTAATACTCTACAAGTTCCTCATTAAAAATTAACTAGATGAATCTATGTTGTTACAAAAAATTAATTAGATGAATCTATGTTGTTGTTGACTCACATAAAGTATTTATTTTAAAATACATGTTTGTAATCTAATGAATATTTTTAATTTTTTTTTAGAAAAGAAATAAATAAAATTTACCATAGAGCTTTTAGCTATGAAGAAGGATGGTTAAACCTCTGCCATTGTCATACATAATATGCAAAACAAGTAGTTAATTTTATTCAAGGAACTATTTGTGAAAATATTAAAAAAATAAATAAATTACATTACATTAAAAAATTATAAAGTGTAATAAGACATTTAAAGATGTATTAAAGTCAAATTTAAAAGATATGAAGTAATTTATTATAATATTGTTAATAAATCACTTCATTGTATAAATTCATTCTATAAATATAAAATTATAAAACTATGTAGATATTTGAAAAAACTATAATACTATTAAAGTATAAACTATAAAACTATAAAGATTGAAAAAATAAAATAAAAAAATATATTGAGAGTCTTTTTATCCATAGAATCCACTTCAAGAATAAACAATTAAGATTTCATGGTTCTTGAAGAATAATTCATAATAGTTTAGAAACAAGTGGAAGTTTGGAAATCAGTTTATCTTCATGAAAGTAACATCGAGATGATATGAATGCAGTCTATTCAAATAAATTTGATTGAATTCAAGCTAGAAAATAACACTTGCTTCATCACAACTCCTTGCTGCAATTTTAGATGATTCTTTATTCCATTGTACCTTACTATGTTATTACCAAGGATAATAAAAGTGCCTTCAAAATTGAATGAATTGCATGATGTTTCTTGCATTGGCCCACTTTCAATGAATTTCATTGCTCCACTCTTGAATAATAGCTTCTTGCTTACAATAAGACAATGAATTCATTTAGCTTGCAATCAATTCTACAAAGATGACATAGAAGTTGAAGTGAAAAAAAAAAACAAAAATAAAAATAAAAATAAGCTTTGCTCTTCAATTGTTAGGTTCTTTCTTCTCCAACTATTGACAAATTCTAAGTTTTTAATAGTAAAAATCATTCTTATTACTTCTATACACAATGTCTTAAAATGCCTCTAATCTTATACTTTTCATATAAGTCAATTAATACAAAAGGTATATGACTTGAAGCTACTTTGAATACCTCAAATTAAAAGATCTTAAATTAAGAATCAAATAATTTCCAAACTTTCTGCAATGCCACAATAATATATATTGCCATAGTAACTCTCAATAATCAACTTTCACTTGATTGTTCATATATTATTTCTAAATCTAAATAATTAACTATCAAAATAACAAAGCACACAACATTCAAACCATTCCACCTTAATACACTTACTCTGCAATGCAAAGCACCATGAAATTTTTGTGTATTTCAAAAATTATATATATATATATATATATATATATATATTTTTTTTTTTGTATAATTTTTTTTATAATATTCTACAATGTAAATCATAATAAAAATTTTAAAATGCAATACAATGAAAATACATATAAATTTTTGAATCTTTTGAAATATCTAAAAATATACTTACTTTGCAATACAAAGCTTGGTAATATGATTTAAAAAGAATGGAGAGCATGGTTTTTGAAATCTTTGAAGTTCTGTCAAGTTTTTCTTTCAAGTCAAATTATAAACTTATCTTTGTTTTATATTCTCATTCACAAATTCTTTGACAAGTTCTTTGACAGAAGCTCAAATATAATGCATAGATATCCAATATATAAAAAATAAAAACTTTTGGGAGATGTTTATTGCGATTGTAGAGTGCAACTTTAAGAAAATATAAAAAAACTATAATTATGCCTTCTTCTTCATCAAGGACCAAAATTTACCTTCAATTGCATTGCATGCATGCTAAAAATAATATATATTGCTAAACTCCTCCACATTGAGTTAAATTCTAATATTACACATTCAATTAAACTTTAGCAATGATGAATTCATGCAACAAATGAGAACCACTATTTGTCTTGGCTATTTTATCTTTAGTTTGCATTGCATTGTGCTACATGTATTGTGAGCCTTGAGACTAAAATGATTAGGTGCTTGATAGATCCAATCTTTGTTAAATACTTTTTATTTAGGTAATTTTAGTGAGACTCTGAGGCCATGTGAATCAAAAGTTATTATTGCTCGTCAGTCGAAGTGTCTCTCAAAGCTTCAAGCCATTTTTTCTAATTTATGATCTCTTGTGATATGCCTTGATCAATTATAAAACATCCTATAGAATGCCCTTATTATTTGTAAAATATCCTATGGAATGTCCTATGAACTTTAAAAAAGGCAAAGTTTTTTGATGAAAATGAAGATCCATCCATGCAACCATTAAGAATTACTACTTGAATCCTTGGAAACTTCTCAATTAACTGCAAAATGCAATGATGAATTATCAAATGCTATGGAAACTCTACAAAATATGAACTTTTTTGATAAAAACAAAGACTAATCCATGCGGTGAATGACAGCCACTACTTGTCTCTTTGAACAATCTTAATATATATATATATATATATATATATAATACATTATAAATTTAATATTATATATTAATATATTATAATATAAAATAATTATATAACATATATTATGATATATAAATATTATTAATATTATGATATATAAATATTATTAATATTATGATATATAAATATTATTAATATTATGATATATAAATATTATTAATATTATGATATAATATAATATTATTATATGATATATATTAATATTATCATGTCATAATATTAATATATCAAAATATACTATGAAGACATTAATGTAACATTACATATTATATATTTGATTCAATTATACATTAGATTTTAGATTATAATGTCATATTAATGTTATGACATTTTCTTGATGTCATAACAAGTTCATAACATGTTATTATGAACATTGGTTCACCTAAATGAACCATGTAAACTCCTTGTGAACTTCGCTTGAGTGTATTTAGTTGCAAAATTGCAAATAAGAAATAAGCCCTATGAACTCTATATGAACTTTGCTTGAGTTTAGGTCAAGCTTTTGCTTCTTTTCAAATTCCAAACAATGTTAATATTTTTGATGAAAACCAAGAGCAGTACATGTAATGAATGAGAGCCACTACTTGTCTCATTGAACAATCTTAATATATAGATACATTGATGTTGACTAACTATTCCAATAAGGTGCTTATAATTCTAAGATGAGATTCTATGCTAATTTTTTCTATCATTTTATAATTGTAAAGCTGAGATTTTAAAGTCAAACAATAGTTCATGGAATCAAATTTATATAGGTCTTTTAAATTAATCTAGATTTTTATAAGATCTATTATAGCATGAGAAAGAATAATCTTTTACTACAAAAACAATGATGGAAGTTGTCTTGAGCTACTAATCTTTTAAGATAATTGCTCAAGCCAATGATGTAGAATGTATTGCTATTAATGCGGCAATGTTGGTTTGGATTTTTGTCAAAGTAGAGTCCACCTTGCCAACAATCCAAGAAGCAGCAATCTTAGTTGTAGAAAGTGGGATTCTTTGATGTAAACTAAAATAAACCCTCTACTAATTAGAAGTTTATTTTGATTCACAACAAGTGAATTACTATGTAATTTAAGAAGTTATAGCTACTATTCTTAAATCCTAATTAAACCACTCTGTACTCTTCTTAAAACACCCAAGTTATTAAGCAAAATCTCTACCACTACTCATACTCACAATAATTAATCACTCAAAAACAACATACCATACAAAACTCTTTTTTTTATATTTATAGTTAGATAATTTGGTTAATTAATTATTAATTTAATTAAAGTTCATCCATTAACAAAAAATCATCATTGAATAATATCTCATCTTTGAATAATTCATCCAAATCAATTTGTCCAAGCCTTAATTTGTTCAAACCCTAAATTGTTTAAACCCTAACCTAACATCATTCCACAAAGTTAATCCACTGTAATTCCTCCGCCTAAATAATCCAATTTGGAATTTTTACTGCAAGGAGTGTTGATTACACCTACCTGCGACAAGCTCCAACTCCAATCGCAGCTTGACTCCCCCTGTAACCTCTTCGCCAGGAAAAATCGAATTGAAGGAATGCTGTTGCGATGCTGGATGCTCCAGCTGCACTGTTCATCTCGTGCGGTCTGTCAGCAATTTTGTTTTTATTAATGTTCAGCCTCTATCGAGGTAACACCGTACTGCAGCCCTTGACTACGTCTCGACCTAACTATCAGGTGTCGAACACCAAAATTTAGCTACACTCCAGCACCACCGCATTGTTACACTGCCTTCACCAGCTTGGCACAATTGTACTCTGAACTGTGGACAAGACGGGAAGAATTTGTTCTCGCTTGATACTCAACCCTGAGTAAAATCAATCCTGATGGAAACAACACCCTTGATAATCGTCGTTGCGAAGCTCCTACGTCTCCGTCGCTTGCTTCTTCACCAAGAACCCATGTTGCGCGGCTCTGTAATGTTTCGTGAGTGCACATACAGTAATGTGGCCAAACCGGGAAGAACCGTTGAATCTGATGCGTCGACAATCAAGGACCACGAAGCTCAAACAAACAAAAATCTAAACCCAAATAGATTTACCACCTATCGGATCCTGCGCTAGATAGCCACCTTGCGTCCTTATTCAACCGAGCGTTTTGATCCATCACCAGGCTGGTCACTCAGCTATCATCCACTAGTCTTCCATGACCAAATCCCAGCACCAGCTGCCTTGCTGCTGGAAGACGTCAAGCAACCTGCGATGCGTACACCAATTCCGCAGCAGCGACATCATCTAGAGTCCAACAGCCGCTCGACCAACAACCTTCCCTTCGTTGCAAGCCTCTTCCCCAGCTTTCCCGATCAAGGCTCTAAATCCTCATACAAGTTTACTTCAATCGATGCTCGTTTCACGCAACAATTGGGAGCTATAATGGAAAGCTTGAATACGACGGAACTGCACTACATTCAATGTGTGAAACCTAACATGGTGCACAAGCCTGGTCGATTTGAAAATCTGAATGTCATCCAACAACTTCGATGTGGAGGAGTGTTAGAAGCTATTCGAATTGGTTGTGCGGGATATCCAACACGCCATATATTTTATGAGGTTCTTGATCGTTCGGGATGCTGACACTGGAGGCCCTCGAGGGCAATTACAAGCCTCGACTACTTTTCCCAAGCAAAGCAATGCCTGATCAGAATTAGCAACCGCCGAAGGAAATTGAACAAACACAATCAAGAGGAAAAACACAGAAGTAACTCCCGCACACCGCTACAGGTCAAGAATCGGCGACGAAGTCTTCCACGAAACAACACCACAAGTTGACTAGGCCCCCAGCACGATCACACCATTCCGCAAAGACTTCACACGTCGAAGGAACCCGAATGCCAACCTCGCACTGATCTGACCTCGTAGCTAGGCGCCCTCAACCCACGAACGTAGAACGTTGACACCAATAAAACAAAAGATGGAGCTGCACCGCCACTCCACAACGCCGCTCCTTCGACACTTCTGAACAGCTGCCGCCGCCACCAGATTAGCAACTCCATGGCGCCAAAGAACCGCCGCACAGGAAAACCGACTTACTGATCACGAAAAAACAAGAGGCTGCGCCACAGCACCTTAGCAGGAGCTAGTCCGTGCCTATGTCTCATACACCCGTAGCAAAAAGTAAACCCAGAAGACCTCTGTAACAGTCGGAGCTTTTCCAACGCCTCCCAGAAAAAAACATCAAAAAACATGAAGGAGAATCCTAGGCGGCCCAGATCCCTATTGGGCAGGAGGTTGTTGGAGATCCTGGGCAGCCTATTGTGATCTGTTGAGATCATTAAATGTAGCCGACGCTCTCCATAATATTTACTGTAGACTATAGTAAATACCATAGCTACAGTATTTAGAGTCTAGTGGAGAAGTACTATATATCCTTTCCTCTTTTCTCTTCTTGTATATGAGACATAATCAGATCAATAGATTTTCATGTGTGAAGTTCTCTCTCCTTAGAAACCCTCTTGTATGTATGACTTACTACTACTCTTGTGTCTTTCTAAACATTCTCAACATGTTATCAACACGACTCTCTTCTATACACTATCACAATTTTTTTGCTCTAGTCTTGACTCTTCAAATCTGTTGCTACTCTTGTTCAGTGTTTGCCTCATGATCTTGTTCTTCTTGTTGGCCCCTCACACATTAGCTGCTTGCTTAGAGTACTTGTTCCACTTTCTGCCTTGCTTGTTTAGAATATTTGTTTAGAATACTTCATCGAGTTCAACTCCACCCCAACTTGCTCCTTGCTCCCTGTTGTGCCATGCGCTTGCCGCCAAACAGTCATCGTTGCCACCCTGTCACTATTGACGCTACGGCCCACCGTCGTTGCCGCCCTATCGTTGCCTATTGTTGCCACCATCTTATTACTGTTCTACTGCCTTAATCCACAATCTCCTTCATATATATATATATATATATATATATATATTCGTTTTTTCAAGTTCAAGTTTATCATTTTATTTGACTTTATATTTTAAGGTATGTTTTATTCAACTTTTCTATTTGATCTTGTATTTTTTTTATATATTTATTTATAATGAGTGCTTCAATATCTTCACTTGCTTCTACTATGGTTTCAACTATTACTAGTGCATCCCAACATTTTCAAGCTCTTTTATTTCCACCATTGACTATGGATAGAAATAATTATTTATTATGGGAAAAAATAGCAAAAGCAAATTTATTTGCTGAACAACTCTCGGATGCCATTATGTTTGAAAAATCTCCTATAATAAGTATTTCTATACCTCCAGCTGTTCGTTGGAAAGCACTACTTCTCCTTTGTCATCATCTTATACCTACATTACAACATCAATATTTAGAAATGGAAGATCCTCGAAAACTTTGGAAGAATCTTAAATCCATGTTTGATCATCAAAAGACTATTTTTTTCTATGTGCACGTCATAATTGGACACATTTATGTGTCTTGGATTTTCCAAATTTAAATGCTTTCAATAGTGAAATGTATAGTATTGTCTCACAATTATGATTATGTAGACAAAGCATTTCTGAAGAAGAAATGATTGAGAAAACTCTCTCTACATTTCCTCATGTATCTGTTGTGCTTGCACAAGAATACAAGAATATGAAATTTCAGAGTTATTCTGATCTCATGTCCTATCTACTTCTTGCGGAAAAGCAAAATGAGCTACTCTTGCGCAATGCGGAAGCTCGTCTTATTGGAACTACAGTTCTAGAATCTCATGCACTAAATATTTCAAAGTCTAAGAAGAAATTATATAAACATGGGAAATGTGCTCATAAGTATCAGGGTAGTCATAGTCATGACCATTTCTACCCATATGGAAAGAATAAATATTCTAATATTAATTATAGTAGAAAAAAAAAATTAGAGATGTATTCTTGCCATAAATGTGGAATAATTGGACATTTAGTACATGCATGCCATACTCCATAATATTTTATTAAAATGTTCCAAGAAAATAAGAAACTGTGAGTTGAGGTTCGTGAAATTCATACCATGGATGCGTCCATGGATTGATGTTGATGACTTAGAGGCTTATATGAATGATAAAACCTCTAATGATGAATCAAATGATGCGCTCATTGATTCTGTAACAACACATACTATCTTACGAGATAGACGATTTTTTATTGAAAAATCTTAAACTTGGCAAACTAAAAGTATAATGACCATGGCTGGAACAAATGCGTTTTGTTTCCAAGAAGACATAGCAATGGTAAAATTACTTGCGGATTCCATCATAAAATGTAAACATGCAATGTTTGCACCATCAGCACCTTAGAGTCTGATCAGCTATTGAGATGTGCATATTAATGGTTATTACCTTGCGATTGCCACTTTAAATAGAAAAGAGGTTTTGATTCTTGCGAAGAACCATAAAATTATTGAAAAAGCTTTTGCTACAAAAAATGATTTACATCGAATTGTGATTCGGCCTCCTATTATATTTAATTTTGCATCATCTATCACAGAGAGTCGTATTTCTCTCTGGCATGGACGATTGGGACATCCAAGATCTAGATTATTTAGAAAGATCATTCCATGTATAACTCATCACAATTTAAAGCCTGTGGATGTAGACTCTATGGAATTATTTCGTGCATGCGTGGAAGGTAAAATGTTTACTTGATCTTCAATTTGAAAACTTTCACAAGAATTACCACTAATACTTGAAAGATTGCATGGTGATATTTGCGGTCCTATTAATCCAATATCAGGACCATTTCATTATTTTTTGGTCCTTGTTGATGCATCAAGTAAACAAATACATGTTTCATTATTATCAACTCAAAACATGGTGTTTACCAATCTTATATCTATGCTTATTCGTTTTCAGGCACATTTTCTTGATTATCCTATAAAAACATTGCGTATAGATAATTCAAAGGAATTTGCATCAAAGTCTTTTGAAGACTATTATACTACAACAGGAATCGAGTTGACATATTGTGTTCCATATGAACATGTTCAAAATAGACTTGCAGAGTCATTTATAAAGCATAAACAACTTGTTATTTGGCCACTCCTTCTTGAAGCAAAATTACTTGCATCTATGTGGGATCATGCAGTTTTACATGTTGCAACATTAATACACATCCACCCTTCTTCTCTTGAAATTGTTTTACCACATGAGCTCATTTCGGGTCGTGTTCTAAATGTATCTCACTTAAGAGTATTTGGTTGCAACGCTTGGATTCTAGTACCAGAACCTCAATGGCATACCATTAAAGTTCATCGACAAGAAAACATATATGTTGGTTTTGATTCACCAAGCATTATTCATATTATTGATCCATCAACTCGAACATTATTTTGTGCATGTTTACAAAATTGTCGTTTTGAAGAAAATATATTCTCATCTCTTCAAAGAGGAGTATCCAATCAAGAAAGAAATAAAGTACTCATATTTATAGCACCAGAAACATTTACAATGAATCCCGATCCTATGACATCTTTGGCAGAAATTGAAGTTTCTAAGATTTTGCATCTAAAACGGATCGCGGATGAAACACCTGATGGCTTCAATGATGCACCTAGAATTACAGGAGTTCCTATTAATGAGGCTCAGAATGCACGTGCTCACATTGTAGTGCCATTGATTATAATACCTCAAGTTATAACAACAACAACTAAAAAAACTCGTGGACCAGATAAGCAACCACGTAAGAAGAAAGCTATAAAATTAACTAATCTTGGTATTATTTCTCAAGAAATTTTCACTCATCTTGTAGGACTACCAATTCATGATGATATATCCATGCATAATGTACCTTCAATTCTTATGAAAAACAATCTTAGAATTGGAAGGAATAAGAACAAGTTGAATACAAAATTATCTATTCTGTATTGTACTACACATGATATTTGGGACAAACCATCTATTATGGTAGATGAATCATTTGCATATATGATTATAGAAGCCCTTTCTTGCAAGGAAGATAATCTTGAACCTCAAACCATCGAGGAGGCGATGCATCGCTCAAATTGGTCAAAATGGAAAACTGCTATTGAGGAGGAGTATGCCTCTTTGCGTAAGAAGAAAGTCTTTTGTCCAATTGTAAACATTCTTACATCTCGCCATGTGGAATATAAAATAATATTAATATGCAAGCGAGATGCTCAAGGCCAAATAACCTACTACAAAGCTCGTCTTGCTGCTCAAGGATTTACTCAACGATTTGGCATTGATTATGAATCTACATATTCTCCAGTTATGGATTCAATTACATTTCGATATATTATTGGAATGATAGTTCATACTACCCTGGAGATGCACCTGATGGATGTAGTAACTGCATATCTATATGGTTCTCTTAATGCAAATATTTATATGAAAGTTCCACTTGGCTTAGAAACAAGAACTCCAAATCGACACGCTTCAAGAAAATATTGTGGTATTAAATTATGTAAGGCCTTGTATGGTTTAAAATAATCTAGATGCATGTGATATCAACATCTTTAAGATTATTTAATTACAAATAATTTTATAAGTGATCTACTAATCCCTTGTTTGTTTATCAAACGAGATAAAACTGGTTTTGTGATCATCGCTGTATATGTTGATGATCTTAACCTAGTGGGCATTACGTCTGTATGTGTTACAGCTACAAACCTACTTATATGTGCATTTGAGATGAAAATGCTAGGAAAAATAACTTTTTGCATTGTTCTTCAGATTATGCATCTAACAGATGGTAGTATTTTTCTCTACCAACTAATGTATATTAGATGAATCATGTAAAGATTTAATATGATTGATGCTTATCCATTGTCCACACCAATGGTTGGACGTGGTCATGATGGTCATGATCCATATCATCCATGCGAGGAGGAGGAGGAAATATTGGGAGATCAATATCCATACCTTGCAATGGTTGGATTACTTTTGTATTTAGCTACATCTAGAAGACCAGATATTGCATTTGCACTTAGTGTTCTTGGAAGACATAGTGCATGTCCATTACTATGACATTGGAGTGGCATCAAACATTTATTACGTTATTTAAAAGGTACTGAAGACTTGAGATTATACTACACACAATCCGCAAATCCAAAATTGGTTGGATATTATGATGCAAGATATAAATCTGATACTGCAATAGCTAAATCTCAAACATGATATGTATTTTTAAGACATGGAACTGCAATATCATGGAAATCAGTGAAACAAACAATAACTGCAACTTCATTCAACCATGTAGAAATGATTGCCTTACATGAAGTATCTCGAGAATGTATTTGATTGCGATCAATTGACAAATTCATTCAAACAACCTGTGGATTTTTATATGATGATTCTCCAACTATTTTGCATGAAGATAATAGTGCTTATATTACACAAATGCAAGTTGGTTTCATTAAAGGAGACATGACAAAGCATATTGATCCAAAGTATTTTAGTTATATCCATGACTTGATTACTGATCAAGTACTTATAATTAAAAAAATTGAATCTAGAAATAACCTTGCTGATCTCTTCACCAAAGCTCTTTCATTAAGCAACCATCATCGACTTACTTATCGCATTGGTATGCGGCGACTTATTTTTCTTGAATAAGAAAGTTGATGAGCTCTTTAAATAATTAAAGAAAATAATGTTGTACTCTTTTTCCTTCATCTTTTGTTTTTTTCTTAAATAAAATAAGATTTTTTTAGATAAGATTTTAATGAGGCAACAATTGTTGATCTTGCAAGATCACAAAAAAGTATAGATCATAATTCTATACAAATTTTATATTATGTAAATATTATGATGAGCGAGGAGGAGTGTTGAGATCATTAAATGTAGTTGGCACTCTCCATAATATTTACTGTAGACTACAGTAAATACCATAGCTACAATATTTAGAGTCTAGTGGAGAAATACTGTTTATCCTCTCCTCTTTTCTCTTCTTGTATACGAGACACAACCAGATCAATAGATTTTCATGTGTGAAGCTCTTTCTCCTTAGAAACCTTCTTGTGTGTGTGTATGACTTACTATTGCTCTTGTGTCTTTCTAAACATTCTCAACATGATCATATTTTTTTTTTTTTTTTACTTTTCCTTTTGTTTTTTGTTTTTGTTTTTCTTTTCCATCTCCTCCTCTTTTTTTCTCTTTTTTTTCTTTCTCTCTTTCTTTCTTTCTTTAATTTAATTTAATTTTATTTTATTTAGATTGTTTGAAGTAAATTTAACCCCCATTGGTTGAAAGTCTACTCTAATTCACAACTATTAATTGTCTTTTAATTTAATTACTTAAGTTGTCTTCTACTTCGTCTTAAATTTTTAATACTTTTAATTGATAAAAAGCACTCTCATACATCACAAAAATAATACAAGGTGCTCAAATAACTCAACAAAAATACACACTATTAAGACAATTTTTTATATGAATTAATTTAAGTCTATATAATGTTTTTAAAATTTAAATTTTTATTTTGATCTAGTATTAAAAATTCAAAATTCATCCAAAATTCAAAATTCATCTAAGATAAATTTCCATATATGAATGAATATTTTTCCACAAATAATTTTTCATCCATAAATAAAAAGTCGTCCTATTTCAATTATACTTCATCTATAATTTATCATCCAATTCAAAACTTAATTTATCCAATTCAATTTAAATTGATCATGATAATTAAGTATAATAGTTGGTTTATATGTAACTTAGTTTGAATGTCTTACAAAATGAGAAGATTGATTACAAGTCAAAACAAGGTCGGAAAGCACCACAGTTTGATTAATGCTAGGTTTCTACTTTTGTAGTGTACATGGATTGTCAAATGACTCTCCTTTCTTGTTGGAAGTTGAAAGCAAATTGACAAAGTCTCTTAACAATGATGACTTCAATTTGAATTGAGAGTCATCTAAACAATCTCTTCATGTAAAGTAATATTTGTGCAAAATTAGGTGCCATCTCCTTCACAATAGCTACATTCTCCAATGCAAAACCTCCTCAATTGTCTCCTTCAGCCACTCTTTAAGATTTAACTCCTGATATTTCTTCCCAACTATTATGTCTCTACTACTAAAATTAAATGATCTAATATAATTAGATATTCTAAGGTTCAAACTTTCCTTGCTACGGTTTTAGTAATCTCAAATTGATAATCTATTCCTTGTAATAACATAAATCTTTTTGCAAGGCTCTAACTCTTGTGCAATATGCTTGCCATTGCAAAAATAACTCACGTGCATCTTTGATGTACTTCAACTTGATCTTATAAAATGATTCTTTGTATTTGATTCTATATTGACATTGATGTGTGCTCTAAATCCTCCTTTGTTTGGGATATTGAAGTAACAATAGAAAAGTTGAAAGAAGCAAGAAAAAAGAATCAGAAAAGATTTTATAAAATACATTGACTATGGCCTAAAACAATTGAAGAAAGTGATTGGGTCTTAGTCTATAATAATAGTTTGGATAACCAAAATAGTATATTACAAAAAATTTCTAAACATTGGTTTGGACCATATATTATAATAGAAGTCTATGACAATGATACATATTTTTTATAGAAACTTGATGGAACAAAATTGAAGACACCTATAGCATGCAAGTTGGTCAAATTATTTAGACAAAGAGATGTATGGACATATTTTGATGAAGAACAAAATCTATTAAGTGATATAAAAATAGGAGTAAAGAAGCAAATTGAAGACTAAGAATTTGACTAAGATGAAGAACCTCATACATCAACATATTTAAGAATTATTGAAACAAGCCAGAGGATGTATAAATTATAGAGGAGATAGATGTTGTGTAGTAATACAACCATTAGGTGGAAGAAGAAAGAAATTATTTTATTATAGATGAGCCTAGTAGAAAGATATAGTAGAAAAATAATGATAAATAATAAGAAGGTAATAAAAACTTTAGTCTTAATGTTGATTTTTTATATAAGAGACTTTTATTTACTTTGTATTACCATAAATGAGCCAAATCAAAGCAAATAAAATAATTATTTGATATAAGTATATTTAAGAAAAGATTAAAAGTAGATTTTAGCAAAATTCCTTCAAAATACTAAGAATTGATATCCAAAGAGGACTAGTTGTGAACCAAAGTTGAAATTAGACCATGGGGCACAAAACCATAGACCTACAGCAACTTTGGAGTTCTTTGGTCAATCGGCGAGTAGACTTTGATAAGAGACTTAAGAGAGGTTTTTTGAGCATTAGATTTCAATGATTTGAGTTTGTAACAACTTTGTAAAGGCTTTGCAAAATTAGGGTTGTTTCTAAGTTAATTTTGATTTTGAAAAATTCAAAGAATTGTACTTTGGACAATTATGTGAGTTTTGTAGATGATCTATAGATGAAATTTTGTGATTGTAAGTATTACTGTGTGTAGTTTGTATTGCAAGTTTGAGCTTGATCTTATGGTTTATTTAAATTTTATTGAAGCTCAAACATATTAAGCTCTTAGGAATTGTAATATAGAGGATCAATGAGGATTTCTATGATATTTGTCAATCTACTATTTAAATTGAAATAAAATTCTATGCACAAATAGTGAACTTGACTTTAATAGAATATCAAAATCAAGGTTAGAAGAGGCAAGCCAACATTCAAGTAGAATTTTGGGATTAACTTTTATTTGATATGTTTGATTTTCTTCAAAACTTTTGTGCTTATTGCCAGATTAGTTATTGAAAATTATGCAAATTTTAAGTTGAAATCAACAATTCAATCATCAGTTATTTGAAATTCAAACTAGTGTAAGGCTTATTAAGAATTTGGTTAGGATTTGATTAGGATTTGGTCTAAGATTAGGTTAGAATTTAATTAAGATTTGATTAGGATTTGATTAAGGTTCGATCTAGGATTTGATTAGAATTTGATTAAGATTCAATTACTATTTCTATATTTAGTATTTTAAGTATTTAGTCTTTAGAAGAAGAATCATAAAAGTAAAAGCTAAAAGAAGATGAACGTCATCAAGCTAGTTACATGATCAAAGATAAGATTGCCTTACTCTACTTTATTGTATAATTCTTGTAATCACCTTATTAAAATTATGCAATCTACATCAATATCCATATTTATTGTATATCACTATTTGGATATTAGTTTAGATATTGTTATGCAAAATGCAACCACAAAAAGATTCAACAATTGGATTAACATGAAACAAAGAAGTTAAGAAAGTAACTCAATACATTAATAAATTTGTTTCTACATGTTGCAAATAGAGTGGTTAACACTAATTACAGATATTGGTGTAATAAGAAATAATTAAATTTCCACCTGCTCACAATTTATACTTATACAAATTGATTGATCACATAACAGGTAGATACAAAAGTTAAATAGAGTTATTTATACACGTCGATTGAATCAATATCCTGTTGACACCAGTTTTAACTTTTTACGTTAGACTTTCTCGCCTGTGTAGTTCACCATTAAAGGACTAAATGAAGGGCTCATAATGTTCATTTTCCACTACTAAAATTAGCTACCCAACAAAAATGTGGGGTGAGTATTTCAATCCTTGATTCTCCGAAGTATCTTGACAATAAACAAACTGACCAAGAAATCGGTATACGTTTTGCCCGGTCGGTAAACCACCAGTCTCTTGCCGACAATGTCCCAACTTCATCACGCACAATGTGTCCACCCCAACTCAATTGCTGCAGCAGGGAGGCAGGTGCAGAGTGAGAAGGGGTGACTACAAGTCGGGTTCCAGAAGTGAGCACAGGGACGCTGTTCTAAGCGTGTGAAGTGTCGGAGGAGATTTTGGGTCACACCAACTAGTGCGTTCATCTTGATGGACTCGCTATGGGGAGTGTTGGCACTGCTATTCTGCATGGTCAGTGTTCCTGGTGCGTGGAGTGTGGTAGATCCTAAAACTGGTAAGTTTGTGATGCTTTAGTTTTCGAGAGGTTTTTATTGTTGTGTCCATTCCTTTCCGGCTCCCCGATCCAATATCACACATAGGATGTTGGTCTGTCCTTACGAGTCTATTAGACTTCTTCCATCCGCCGTGAAGTCCTCGGAGGCACCAACGCTGTGAGTTGTTTCAAATTGGCTCAGACTTCCTGCACCTCGACTGTGGCGCCTCAAAAGAGTACACAGATAAGCATGGCATAACATGGCATCCAGATGATGCTTTCGTATCAACTGGAAAAATCGCGCGCAATCTACCCAACACCGACTGGCCAGAGGAAAAGGCTCTTCGCTACTTCAAAGGAGAATCCCGTACCAAGAATTGCTTCACACTTCCAGTAAAACCCAGAAGTATTTATATTATGAGACTTGGATTCTATCATGGAGGCTACGACAAATCCATGTCCCCACCTAGCTTTCAATTAGGCTTGGATTCCACAATTTTCGAGACTGTCTCAATTCTAGATGTGTCTGATAGGTTCATACATGAGGTGACATTTCAGACTGCGGCTAGGAACGAAACATCGCTTTGCCTTGTGCAGGATCCAAGTGGTAGTACCCCCTTCATCTCTAATATTGCACTCCGTGCTATTGAGAAATCGATGGTATCTGAGTTTATAACTGGTTGGTTGGATACTAACCAGATAGTGACCACCCAGACCCGTTTCTATCTTGGCGGCTCACAAATTAACAAAAATATCATAAAGTAAGTTTCAATATGACGCTTTGGGTTTGCCACTGGTGAAAACGTCTGCCTCTCCTTGAGTCAATGTTTCTAACTTATGAATACGCTTTTCGTGACGACCGCATTCCAGGCACCTTGGCGATCCTTACGATCGGTACTGGTATCCATCCGCCAATGGATCCTACACAAATTCTTATCCGATGAGGTATGCCAGTATTATTTCATGTACTTCTACGCCAGTTGGTATTCAAGCAAAAAGTGACACGAGAATTGGCACATCTTCGGTTCCAATTTATCTGAGTGAAACCCCTCAAGACGTTTTGCGTAGTGGGATGACAACCAACGGGAACCTCACAATTGACTTGGACTCAAGCGTATCTTTCAAAGCATATATACAATATTACTTTGTAGAGCTCGACTTGACAACCAACAAAACGGATCGAAGCTTCTACCTAGTTGGACCTGGAGAAACTGAGCCTTTCCTGGTGAATGTGGTAAATCGAACAAGAGAAACATTAAAGCTATATGGTGTTTATAACGATAGCGCCAATATTGGACCTGGGTCGAAAAATTTCTTCTATCCCGATCCGTTCCGAACATCGATGAAAGGTCCCATACTGACCGCCATGGAGATCTACAAAATTTGCGACCCACTGGTTGCACCTACAAACGATCGGGACTGGGCTGCAATCGAGAGCATCAAGGTGGACATGAATTTGACAAGTTGGCGAGGCGACCCTTGTCTCCCAAAACCTCACCATTGGATCAATTGTAGTTCAGTGGACAAAACGGAAAATCCAGCCGTTCTTACAGTGTAAGATGTTTGCGTTTATCGTTTCCTCACGTTTGCACTTTACTCTGCAGGTTGATCCAATCATGCTGGAAAGTAGCCATTTCAATTCTGACCTGGTTCCAATTCTGAATCAACCTTCCCAGAGTACTATCAGCAGAAAACTTAACTGGAGCCATCTCACCCAGCTTCAACGACCTTCTAGACCTCACCACCTTGTAAGTGTACAAACGTCCTGAGCCCCCTCCTGTAGCCAGTTGAACACCCTTCCATGCCGATCAATTTCCCGCGCCATTCCATATGGCTGAGGTTGGGACGTCCTTTCCATGTGCAGGAAGTTGGATGGCAACTCTCTGACGGGGCAACTACCTGACTTGAGTGCCTTGACGAACTTGAAAACATTGTGAGTTCCTAACTATTTGGTGGTTCCAAAATACGAATCCAATTCACATTCCGCAGCAAATTGGCACTAACCTACGCGTTTGTGTCTATGTCCAGACATTTACAAGACAACGCACTGAGTGGACCGCTTCCAGAGTGGCTTGCTTTTCTACCAAAGCTTCGCGAGTTGTGAGCACTCTTGACCCACTCTTACCAAACCATAGTGTAATCAACATTTACCACAAACCCCGCTGATTATCACAGAGCTTTTGTCATCATTGTGGTCATGTCCCTTTCCGAGTTGCAGGATTGTGCAGAACAACAACTTCAGTGGCAAAATCCCCTCAGCGTTCTCGAGCAAGAATTGGAATTTCACGTAAGATACTGTCCCTTGTTCCAACATCATCTAGCAACTTACAGGCCCATAGCTGTGTGACGTCACAACAGCAACGTACATACTTCCTAACTCAAGCGCGTTTGTGCAACTCTTTGTTAGCTACTACGGAAATCCGCTCTTGAATGCGACACTGCCAGCATCGCCTTCAACCAATACTGCAGCCATTGTAGGTGGAGTGGCAGGAGGAGTGGCATTTGTGGCGATCGTGGTTGCTCTTGTGTACTACTTAGTTTGCCGTCGAAATCGTCGTCCTGCAAAAGATATGGACACCCTAATAGTTGGAAATTCGAATCCAAACATTGTAAGCAAGGAGATCAACATCAACCTAACTTCAAACATTCATGGAGGTCAGTTGTTAGCTTTATCTCACACCCTACACCCTAAAGCAGCGATGAATTGTACCGCGTGCAGCTGTTGGTCAACGACTCATTTACTCTCACGCAGCAATATAGCTGGAAGATGGAAGCAGGCACTTACAATCTATGACCACAGGTGCCCGAAAATTCTCTCCCGACGAGATCGTTGCTGCAACGGCCAACTACAAGAAGGTGATCGGGAGAGGAGGCTTCGGCCCCGTGTACTACGGCAGGTTGACGGATGGCAGAGAAGTTGCAGTGAAGGTCCTCGATAAAGAATCTCGCCAAGGGGAGACAGAGTTCCTCAACGAAGTCGACATTCTGTCCAGAGTCCACCACAAGCATCTTGTAAATCTTGTAGGATATTGCAGAGTACCAGGGATGCAGATGATGTTGATCTACGAGTATATCCACAGGGGCTCCCTGCGAGACCATCTCAGTGGTACAGTCACATCTGGTGAGCTTTGAACATCCTGTCTCGACTGGTTCAGGATAGGCCATGACCAGCGACGTTTTCCGATTCCTCCCATAAGCTTTGACCTACTCCACTTGCTTTCACGTACCTCGACGTTCGTGAACATTTTGAACGCTAACGGCTCATAGGTCTCGATTGACAACAGAGGGCTCTGCCAATTCTGGACCGGATGTGCTGGACTGGAAGACCCGACTTAACATTGCCCTCCATGCAGCATCAGGTATTGTGCCGGAATGCACTTGAAGCAATTTCCTTTGATGTGATATGCTGCACCAAAGTGGAGTGCACAGCTTGCGCATAATTCTCTGGTCCTCGTGGAATGATTGCAGGGTTGGAGTACCTACACAAAGGGTGCAGTCCGAGTTTGATACACCGTGATGTGAAGAGCAGCAACATCCTCATCACCACCAAATACGAAGGGAGACTGACAGACTTTGGGCTGTCAAGGCTCGTTGGTGATGAGGACATAACAAAGGTCGTCACGTTTGTCAAGGGCACAGCTGGGTACCTGGATCCAGAGTAAGCCATACATCTGCAATCGTACTTTTCAGGTTTCAGTTCTTGTTTCACTCCGTAGATGCCGTTGTGATTCGACAATGAGTGGAGGGCGACGCACCAGAAGTTGGATGTAGCAGTCTGTTGAGGAAGGCTTGAGTATGAAGGACTGAATTCATGCAATGCAACTGTCCAGGTACTTCTCCACAAATGTGCTCTCTGCCAAGAGCGACGTCTTTAGCTTCGGAGTGGTACTTCTGGAATTGATCACAGGACGTCTGCCCGTCGACCGGTCGAAGCCGACGGAATGGAACATCTGTGACTGGGTAATTTTATTCGCGAGCACCAAAGTTGACGCAGCAATGAGCAGCATCGTTTGTAGCATATGCAAGCGGAGTGTGACCTTTCTGGGGCAGAAACAATGCACTGGGGCAATTCTGAGGCATGTTGTTATGTTCAGGTTCGGGCGAGTCTGGCGCAAGGGAATATCGAGGCTATACTGGATCCTGCGGTGAGAGCGTCTCATCCGAATGTCGATGCGCTTTGGAAAGTTGCTGAGATTGCGTTGCAAAGCGTGGAGCCCAGAAGCAAACATAGGCCAACGATCAACGAAGTGGTGCTGGAGCTGACGGGTGCCATAGCTTTGGAAGGTTCTGCGAGTAACGACAGTAGTTATGGTAACTTCTCATCCTCTGCCGAAATCCACGGAACCCAATTCCTCCCCTGGGCCAGGTAGAGTGTGCACATTTTGGATTGTAATGTCCGTTGTGCAGAGTACAGTGTGTGGATTTCTTCGACCTTGGAATCGGTTGATGCTTGTAAGATGTTAAGGATGGGAGAAATTTTGTTAGGTACGTGCAACAGATTTGGTGTTTTGGTTTTTAATGCAGCTCAGATCATGCTTAGGGATTGTAGATGTAATAAGAAATTTTATGCACAAGTCATGATACCATTAATTACTTTGCATAGAATACAGCATGACTGACATCGTCCAAATTGAAGTAATCAGGGTCATTGGAACTGTATTGTATTACTTAAGCTCTTGATTTGATGCAAATCTTGAGTCTATGATTGAATTGGATTAACGATTCTGCAGTGTACAACACCCTATTGGTTTATGCACTGGATTTGGATACCAATGGCACAATGAGTACCTAACCCTATGTGCAAACTTTGGATCGTAGGCCTGGAGTTGAGGAAATTTTAGCAGGGCCATGATGCTTCTGACTGTGGAAGTCACGTGTCATTAATTTTAGGATTATTATCATTTTTGTTAGAATCTTAGTTTCTCCTTAGTTATGTGTCAGCTTGTTAGAAAAAATTTAACAATTATTCCCTGCTAATCACTTTTGTTGATAAAGAGCATTTTTATGCAATGCTACAAAAATGAGCATTACAATCACATTTTTGAATTAGATTTTGTGCTGTCTGTAGTAGAATAGAAGTATAAAAATAAATCATTCAATCAAACTAACTTTATTTACATAAGAAATTGCTATCTATTATTTAGTATCAAAATAATTAACGAAATGAGTATTTAAAAAAAAATTACAGTGTCCTCTCCATAAACTTTAAAGATAAACTAAGAACCAATGATTAGAAGATAAGTCAACTTCAAAAATTGAATCAGATACAAAAAAAACACTAGTATCACACAATGAGTCGTACAATACATTAGCTCCAGAAAGATAACAGAATATATATATATATATATATATATATATGTATATATTTAAATTTGACACATCAAACATTTTGTACTAATAAACAATCCCACCCTGTAATCCATCTAATGTACTCTTGGCCTAATATACTTCCATACATTTGTTAAATTAAACAATCACAAAGGTCAACTAACCATACTATCAAGGTTTTAAATGTGCAAACCTAATACCAATTGGCGTTGATGGCAACATGTTGGTTTCTTTTGAAGTTCTAAAATTTGATGTGATTTTTGATTGCAGTCTCTTGGTTCTTGGGCTTTGGTTATTTCTGGTTCTCCTACAACTCCAACCCTGAAAATGCCCAATGACAAAGCGTTGATCTCAATAAGTAATCAATTGCAATATACGATAATTTCAGAGGGAAAGAAACACATGTAGAAGAGGTAATGCCCCACATTAAGATGTATTTAAATAACCCTGATGGCAGCACCATCCACATTTCATAAGGTCAACTCATTAAAAATAAATACATTGAAATGATCAAAACTAGCATTTTGTATTAAAAAAGATTATTTGAATTGGTGTGTTTCTTCAAACATTAATTTATGGATGAAAATTGAGCAGACCTTGACAAGTAGAAGGATAAGAGAAGCTCAACTATCTAGCTACATGAGGATGATAGACAGATATGGTAGGAAAAGATATCAATGTTTGAGAATTTTGATAGCTTGTCTTCATCAGCTGCCTCCGTGTCTTATGAAACTATGAAGAAAGTGCAACATTGGAGTTTGATGGAAAATGTTTTACTTTAGAAGAATCAAGCAAAGGAACTTCAATTAGTACACTGGTGATATGTACCATGTGATGGCAATTACTAGGATTTGATTAAGTTTTATTAAGATTTAATTAGGATTTCAATTAGTATTTGATCTATGATTTGATTAAGGTTCATTAGGATTTCAATTAGGATTTTAATTTGGATTTGATTTAAAATTTGGTTATGGTTCATTAGAGTTTCATTAGGATTTTAATTAGGATTTCAATGAGGACTTGACATAGGAATTGGTTAAGCTTTATTAAGATTCATTTAGGGTTTCAATTAAGATTTGATTTAAGGTTTGATTAATATTTATTAAGGTTTTAATTAAGATTAAATTAGGATTTTTTAGGATTTATTTAGGATTTATTTAGGATTTATTTAGAATTTTTTTAGTACTTTTGTAATGTTCTTTGTTATTTCTTTAAAGTTTTTATTTTTCACATTTTTTAAAATTTATTATTAATTCTTTAAAGGTTTATTTTTTTATTTCTTTAAGATTCTTTTGTTATTTTTTTTAAGGTTATAATAAGACTTCTTTGTATTTATTTTATAATATCTTTTAAATAAATTTTCAATTGATTAAAAATTGATTAGAATTAAATTGAAACCTTAAAGTAAACCTTAAGGATTACTTAAAGTTTATTTAAGACTATTATGTTTAGTAGGATTGTTGTTGCTTTTTGCTTATCTTCCACAACAAAGTACTGAGTGTATTCTTAAGCAAGAATGCATATAATATGACATAATTTGGTGAATCTCAAATGAAAAGCTTGAGGTGAAAGGTATTTAGATTTTTTTTTTATTTCTTTTGATTATTTTTTTTGATTTATTTGAATTATGAAGAAGAAAGAGAAGGAAATGGAAAGAAAGGTTTTAGATGGTACTTTATTTGGTACTTCAAGTGGAAGACAAAGTAAATATTTTGATCTCAATTCTATAAGTATGTTTGAGGCTTTTTTCCTATTCATGCAACAACAAGTTAAAGAATGCAAAGAGGCTATAGAAAACAAAGTATTACAAGTAGTTGTGGTTAAGATTGATCAATTTGAAGAGAAGAATATTATAAAATATTTAATGTATTATGTAAAAAAAATGGGATTGATGCATGTTTTTGAAAACGAGATGGTTTAATTATTTGAATTAGTCTTTGCATCAGAGATAAGAAATCAAGTAAAGTCCATCATAGGACATTTTGGAGGTTTATGGAATTTTTTTTTCAAGCATTAAAGAATGAATTTTTTTTGGAAAATAGTAATTGTATTACATAGAAGTTTTTTGAGTAGATTGAAAAAGATCTTTAAGAAACAAAATTATTTAGAGAGTTTGAAAGATAATATTCTTATTTATCAAAGAAAAAAAGATAATTATTAGATTTAAGCAAAGTGGAATTATTTCTTCAAGTGACTGATGAAGAGTTATAAGGGAAGTTGCAAATTTTTCTTCAAGATAAAGAAGAAGAAGAAAGATTGATAACAAATTAGAAGGAAGTAGAAGAGGCAATAGGATTGCTTATAAAGATAAAAAGGATAAAAGAAAAAGTAAGTGTTTAAAAACCATTGCAAACATCTAAAGTAAAAATGCCTATTAATTATTCTTTGTCTATGATTCAATCTTCAATGGTTACATCAAAAAAAGAAAAAAATGGACATTGATGAAATCATACCATGGATGAGAGATTTACAAATAAAATTTACAAAACTTGAAGAGATGAGTCAATCATAAAAAATATCAATAAAATAAAAATCAAGACCAATGGAAGTTGTAGTACATAGGTTCATGTGATGTAATAGCTTAGATCATTTAAGAAGAAAATGTAAAGTTTTTATAAAGGCATTACGTAAAGGAGTTTTTTTTTTTTTTTTTTTAAAGATGGTATGATATACTTAAAAGAGAGTGGAAAAAAATTAGAGACAAACTTTGATAAAAAGAGGATAAAGGTGCTTACAAAGAAAGCATTTAAAATCTCAAAGAATGAAGCATCAACATATTGGATGGAAGCAAATCTAAGCAAATCTAAGCAAACATTTAAGCATAAATCTTGAATTTTTTGAAGAATCTAGTTCTTTGGGATTAAATGAAATGAATTATGCTGAAAAGGAAAAAAATTATTAGAGATTATTTAAAACATGTTGGCAATAATATTTAGCAAATTACTAGGTTGGATGATCCAGTAGATGGATTATAGGTACATGCTTATATTGCAAGGAGTCAACATGAAGATTAATAGAAGAAAAACAAAGAAGAGATGAAAATAAAGAAGGACTATCAAAAAAAACTATAAGGGGAGAAAAAACACAATAAGAAAAGAATCCTATACATTATGAGAGAATAGAGAATATTTCTACAAAAAAAAAAATATATATATATATATATATATATATATATATATGAAAGAAAAAGCAAAGGCTCTTACTTATAAATTACAATCCAATATTGAAGTTGCTATTGATTTGAAGAAAGTATTAGAGGATTAGATTATAAATAAAAAGATTGAATTCATAATTGGTAAAATTCTAGGAATTGCAAAGCGTGAATTTTATGAAGTTATTATTGATATAATAAAGAAAAAATGACTATCTATTAAAGATATTATGACATTAAATGTACAATAAACAAGAGCAATGGAAAGAAATAAAGATGAAGAAGATGAAATGCAATTTTTTGGAGACATCTTGCTAGTAAGATTTATAAAAAAAAGATGATGTGATTCAAGCTTTTATTCATTATTCTTGAAGTCATTGAACTATGACTACTATAGAAAGTTTGGTAAAATTAGAAGATTTAGAAGAACCAATTGTGGCATTAATTGATCATGGTTTTGAAATTAATTTAATTTCAAAAGAATTACATAAAAGAAAAAAAATGACTTATTGATATTGAACATAGAAAGATTATAAGAAAAATAAAAAATTCAAAGAAGGATTTGTATGGACCTTGTCCTAATATCAAAGTGACAATAGGAGATGTTATTTATGAATAAAATTTCTTAGCACAAGATATGTCTACATATCCTGTTATATTAGGACAACCGTTATATTATTGCCACGTGAATGGAAACAAAAGTTTTAGATGATGGTTTGGCCTATGTAAGAAGTTAAGCTTGAAAGAAGGTCATGTAATTTTTAACCGTTTGTGCAAATTACAAAAGAAATTGAGATAGTTTGAGAGAGCATCCTTTATCAAGGATACACAAAGAATTTAAAGATCTTAATGACTCAAAGGATTTTTTGACTAAAGGCCATTATAAAGTGGACTTGCAATAGTGCAAAGGGTGATGGCTTTCTATCTAGTAAAAGAAATGAGGCCATTATAGGATTATTATGGAATGGATATATTTTATTAAAAAATATAAATAATTTGAAAAAGATAGAAAAAAAAATGTAAAAAATATAAAATATGAGTTGAAGAAATATAGAATAATTGATGAAGATGAATACATATTAGGAATATTTGAAGAATCTTGCTTTAATGATACTATAGATAATTTTTAAATGTTATTAGATTTGGATTTTGAAGGTGGTGATAAGATAATAAACATCCATTCTAAGCAATTTTATGATGTAATGAAAGAATATATGAATAAGTATGAAATGATAATGAATGCAAAATATAAAATTGTTTCAAAAAAGATTAAAATAGTGGTATTTCTACTACCATTGGATTTTAAATAATAGATTGAGAAGGCTTTTATGCAACATAATTCAAGGAATCCCAAAAAAATAGGTCATGAATTCAAAGATGAATTAACATTAGATGATTTAAAAGTTGGATGTGAAGAATTTTTGATAAGAAATAAAGGGAAATGTTTCAAAGATATGCTTTTATGATATGATAAGATATTTTTATTTGAATCACATGAAATAGGGTGCATTGATCTAAGTATTGTAGTACCTATGGTTGTTTTCACAATTCCACATGAACCATAGAATTTGAGGGCAATTCTAGTCAAATTACTCAATGAAAATATTATAATAGAAATTATAGAATAGTTTATTACATCATATTTTAATTGATGGTTTTTAGTATGTAATAAGAATAGAATATTGAAGATTATTCAAGATATGCAACCAATAAATGACATAATATGGATTCAAGTCCAATTGTGGATGAATTTGTAATGGCATCTGTGGTTGAATTGAGAGAAAATTTTATTCTATGAGAGATCTTTATTTGAGATATGATCAATTTCAATTGAAAATGCATAGTAGAGATTTAATAACTATGAAGATACTATTAAGATTGGGCAAAATGTATACCTTATTACAAAGGGTTATAAATTTTGTAGCACATATGATGAATGGAATGAATAAGATATTAAGAAAATTTATTCTAAATATAAAAATATCTTTCCTAAATGATAAGCTAATTAAATAATGTAAAGAAGAAAGAAAAGATGAGACATTGGATTCAAAGAGATGTAAGAAGTTTGTGGTGGATCATATTGATGATTGTGAGAAGATTTTGATAAGGTTAGGAGAAGTTATTTTAACCTTATCAAGGACAAAATTATTATTTCAAGTAAAAGAAGATTTGGTAGTAGAACACATATGTAACAAGGCATGGATAAAATAATTATATTATTGACATGTAAAAATACATAATTAGGGCCATTTTTGAAATTTTTTTAGAATTGGGGCTAAGTTGGTGGTTTATATAGGATCCACCATAGAAAATATAAGAAGAATTAAAGGCAATTATCTAGATAGAATCCATTTCTAGAATCTTCTAGAAGGACGATTATCTTGGTAGGATCCATCATTAAGGACATTCTAAAAAGTTCGAAGATGGTTGGATAAAGTATAAATAGGATTAATCAAGATAATTTAGGGCATTTAGTCAAGTATGGCTTTAATTCCTTTGTCTTAGTAAAGGTTGGTTTACATTTTTTATTTTATTTTGTTTTATTTTGTTTTATTTATTTTTACTTTGTTTTATCTTTATTTTTAATTCTGCTTAATTTTTTTCTCGTCCATTTTGTCCTATTTTTTGATAGAATTTATATTGCTATATACTAAAAGGGTTTTATATCTTTAAGAGAATTTAATCCCATTTCACTTGTATTAAAGCAAATGATAGTCTATTCTTTAGTAATATATTAATAATCATTGTGTAGTTAGAGATTAGTTGTTGTAGTCATATTGATTATTATTTTGGGGCTACTACAAGCTACTCTTAAGAAATCAATTGGAAGGATAGAAGGCATTATGATAACAAAATTTGGCAAAGAAATTGCAGCATGAGAGATATGGTAGAATCATCCCAAATACAGGCTCAAATGAGATTGAGATTGCTAATTGATTTGGGATTAAAATCACGGTGATGAAAGGAAGAAATATACATCTAATTGATGATCAAGAGATTGTATAAAATAAATCATGTGAAGAAAAAATCTTAAGGTTGAATAATATCTATGCGTTAAGAGAGAAGTTCATGGTAATAAAGCTCAGATATGACATTATCTTTGGTATGCCATAGCTAAAGGTCAAAAATAAGCAAGCTAATTGGATAGCAAGAATGATCTCTTTCAAAGACAATAGATGCAAGGTGATTCTTTGTATCTCTATATGGAGTAAAGTAATAAAATGATTTGAGGCTAAAAGCTTATTTATAAGAATGATCTTTATGAAGAAGAAATTATAATATAAGCAATCAATCAATATATATATATATATATATATATATATATATATGATGGTTCCAAATCTTACCTCAATGGTAGGAAAGACAATCAAAAGAATAGAACGTGTAGAACAAATCATAAGTGAATATCAAGATATTTTTCTAATTGACTTACCTTATAGTATGCTACCTGATTGAGGTGTCTCTTTTCATATATAATTATTGCATCAACCTAAACAAAGAAGTCAGCCAATTTATCGCCTAGCATTAAATGAACTTAAAGAGCTACAAAAGATATTAGAAGAACTCTTAGAGAAGGACCTTATTTTAAAATGCACGTCACTATGGAAAGTACCTATATTCTTTGCACCTAAAAAAGATGGTAGACTTTGGCTTTGCATCGGTTGTCGAGGCCTCAATAAGCAAACTATTAAGAATAAACATCCACTTTTAAGGATGGATGATCTTCTTGACCAACTTCAAAATACAACCATCTTTAGGAAATTGGAACTTGCATTGGCTATTGGCAAACACTTTTTGTAAACAAGGATATAAAAAAGATGGCATTCAATATGTTCTATGGACATTTTGAATGGCTTGTTTACCTTTTGGCCTCACCAATACTCTGGCTTCTTTCATGGATCACATGAATAGATTCTTTTGAGACTTTTTAGATGAGTATATAATTGTATTTATTGATGATATCTTAGTCTATAGAAAAATTCTTAATGAGTATGAGTAATACCTACAAGAAGTGTTGTATCAACTATAAGATAGTTACTTCTATTACAACTAGTCAAAGTATAAAATTTGAAAGTCAAAGGTCATGTTATTAGGGCATATAGTGTCTTTTGAGGGCATGCGCATAGAATAGGATAAGATAAAAATAATAAAAGATTGGCCAATTTCTTAGGATGCTTTTGAAGTCTACTCATTTTTAGGTTTTATTGGATATTATTATCATTTTATTTAGAAATTTGTATACATTACTACCTCATTGATAAGCCTATTGGAAAAAAGTTCCTCATTTGAATGGAAATTGGAGCAGCAAAGTGTCTTTGATAGATTAAAGGAGACACTGATTATTATTCCAATATTACAATTGTATGATCCCAATCTTCTATGTACACTTGATATTAATACTTTCAACTTTGCTATTAGAGCAGTCTTTCAATAAGACTTTGATAAGGGCCTTCAACTTGTGGCATTTGAATCATGCAAGCTCAAAAAGACAAAGCTTAATTTTTCTATATGTAATTAAGAAAAATTAGTACTTATACATGCTACAAAAATGTAACCATATTATTTACTGAAAAAGCTAGTGATTGTTTGGACTGACAATCAATTCTTGCTATATGATTTATATTTAGAAAATATGAAATCATGATATTATTGTTAGGAAGAACAATTGCAACTTTTTAATATTTAGCTTGAATCCAAATAAGAGCAATAACATATTATGCAATAACTTATTGTGAAGACTAGACTTAAAGGCCAAATTAGAGAACAAGATAAAAGTTTTTACTATTAATAGTATAATTTTAAACCTAATCAAAGAGATAAAATAGAAGGAAGTTACATATTAGGATGCTTATTTCAAGATGATTAACAATTGATTATAGTATTAAAATCATAATCTTATTAATGGCTTATTTTATTTTAAAAAATAGATATATATATATATATATATATGTAACGATGCTATATTCTAAATATGGATACTTTAAGAGAGATACAAAATTCCAATATCTTAGTATTTAAGGCATAGAAAGACTCTAAAACAAATCTCAAAGAAGTGATTTTAGAAAAGTTTGGACTGTAATATTCAAGCATTTGTGGACTCTTGCAAATCAAGTCAATGTAATAAAGCATGCAACATGACATCTCTTAAGCTATTAGAGCTAATTCTACTATTTATGGCATATTAAGAGCAAGTGATCATAGAACTCAATATGTGTTTGCCACAAACGCCTCATAATTACACAACGATTGCTCTCTTTATGGACCAACTCTTGAAGCAACTTTATTTGGCTATGGTAAAATTTGATATTGATACCAATACACTTATATGGATCTTCTTTGATACTATTTTTTTTCACCATGAATTATGTCGTATCATCATTTTAAATCAAAATTTGTATTTTATAGAGAATTTTTGGCAGACATTATCTAAGCTATTGGATACACAACTTGCCATATCTACGGCCTTCTATCCTCAAATGGATAGACAAATAGAGCATACAATTGAAACCTTAGATGATATGCTATGGACATTTGTGGCAATTCATCATAATGACTGGAATGAATATTTGATGCTATTGAAATTTTTTTACAATGATAGTATTGAAGCAAGTACCAATTATTCACCAATCTTCCTTAACATTGGTCAATATCCAATTATGCTAGCAACTCTTTATTGCCTCATCTACACCAATAACTTAACAACAAAAAAGTTTATACAATGACTTACAACTGCCTTGTAGGAAGCACGATACTACCTCCTAATCACATAGAATTAATTGAAGCCATATGCGGATAACAATCGACAATATAAGACCTTCTAAAATGGTGATCAATTATTATTTTTTAATGCTAATTTTCTACTTGCTACATCAATCTAAGTCCATAAGTTGGCATCTCAATGGCTTATATCTTTCTACATTTTTGCAATGATTTTTGATATTATATATTGCCTTCAACTTTTGCCACATATTTGGATCCATCTAATCTTCCATATTTTGCAACTAAAAGAATTTTATATTAAACTAAGGTACTTCTCAGAGGGACATCAACCACCACAACCACTAATTGTGATTGATAACCAATAAGAGTATGAAGTAGACAACATTTTGTAGCATCGCTATCTTCTTTGTGGTCATAGATGTCTACAACTTCAATAAAAGATCTTCTAGAAAGGCTATTCTATTCAAGATGCAACATAGAAACTTATATAGAATTTCATCCATTACCAAGAAACAATCTAGAGGTACCATCGGGAGCAAAACAAGGACGTTTTGCTTTTGTAGAGGAGGATTAACCATAATGGAGCATGGATAAGATAATTGTATTATTGAGATATAGAGGGAGGTAATTAGGGCTGTTTTTGGAAAGTTTTTAGAAGTTTTAGAATTGGGATTTGGTTGATGGTCCATGTAGGATCTACTATGGAACATCCTAAAAGAAGTAAGGGTAGTTATTTAGGTGGAGTCCATTTCTAGAACCTTTTAGGAGGGTGGTTATCAAGATAGGATCCACCTCTAGAATCTTCTAAAAGGGTGGTTAACTTGGTAGGACCTATCATTAGGGATATTCTAGAAAATTCTAGAATAGTTCAACAAAGTTTAAATAGGATTGATTGAGACCATTTGAGATATTTGGTTAAGTATGACTTTGGTCTCTTTTTCTTGGTAAAGTGATCTTTGTATTTTTTGTTATGTTTTGTTCTATCTCTTTTAGCTTTACTTTCTCTTTCATATTTTATTTTGTTTAGTTTTTCTTAATTTTCTTTTGGTCCATCTTGTCCTATTTTGTGATGGAATTTATGTTGCTATAGGCTAGAAGGGTTTTAGATCTTTTAGAATATTCAATCTTATTTTAATATGTATAGATTATATAGATATAAGCCTAATATAGGAAAGATTGATATTATTAAAAAAATGAAAGAATGTACAAATACAACAAAAATTAAAAGATTTTTAGGAGCATATATTTTCTATTATATATAAATACCTTATTTTACACATGTAATAAATCTATTATATGAATTATTTAGAAAGAATAAAAAAATTAATAAAAAAAAGAATAAAAAAATAATGAAAAAATTAAAAGATTTTTTTTTTTAATCTCTAACTTTGAAGAAAATTAATTACAAATATAGAAGGCTAGTGATATTAACAATTGATACAAGTCTAATTGGAATAGGTTGAGCAATTGGATAAGATGATGAATAAGAGAATAGATATGTAGTAAAGTTTGAAACAAAGATTTTGAATGTTAAGAAAAGGACGTATGTACAAATCAATAAAAAAATTATGGGATATAATAATAACTATGAAAAATTTTAAAAATACTTGATTGATGCATTAGTAATTATAAAAATATATTTTCTATCTTTATTGAACATAATTACAAATTATTAAATTTTTAATATTACTATATTTAGATAGATAGTAACTATCAAATCTATGAATCTAGAATTTAAATATATTTTAGGAAAAGAAAATTTAGTTGTAGATATGTTATCAAGACTAAGGTACTACAATGAAGAAAATATGATTGATTTAGAAGATGATGTGGATACAAATTTTTATACTAATTTATTATCAAAAGAAGAAGGTATATATTTAAATACATCATTAGAAATATTTTCAAGAGATTTACATGAAGGAAAATGGAAAGATGTTGAGGAGTATTTAAGCACATTAAAGTGACAAGAAGAATGGAAAAATCAAGAATTTAAGAAAATCCGTAAGAAAGCCTATGAATATTTTTTACATGATGGATATTTATAAAAGCATTTAAAGTGAAGAAGAGAAGTACTACAATAGGAGATATGTGGTTTAGAAGCTCAATAAAAGATTATTAAGGAATTTTATAAAAGTTTATGAACATGGTATGGGGATATTTGGACAACATTTATTAAATTGAAAGTAAAATATTAGTGAAAGGGCATGCACAAAGGTATAGCAAATTTTATATGATCTTGTGAAAGTTACCAAATATATTCAAACATATGGCATTGAGATGGATTACATCCAACTTATCTTTTAGCTTTACATTTTAAGTAGATGGTAGATTTAGTACCTTAGTTTAATATAAAATGCACATGCCTATGAAACTTGGACAAATGAAGTATTTGATACTTGCACAAGAAGATTTATCCAATATGGTTGAAAGACAAGCATTAAAAACAAAGAATACTAAAGGTGTATGCTGATTTTTATTGAAAGATATTATTTATTGCTATAGTTGTATTAAAAAAAATAATAGTTGAAAGGAGTGAATTGGATGGAAGAAAAATACAAGAATGTTTTAGCGAAATGAGAATTAAACTTTTTATTAAAAAAAACATATAATTCGTAAGGTAATGGTAAGCGTGAGCGTAGACATTCATCTATTATTAAGGCATTAGTAAAGACATGCAATGGCAAAGCATATGAATGGCCCAGACTACTACTACTTGTATTATGAGTTGATTGAATAACTTATAGCTCAGTAACATGTTTTATGCCTTCTAAATTAATACATAGATAAAAATTGAAGATGCCAATAGAAGAGATAGTACATACATGGAATATATTACCTTAAAAGGATGATTTCAATGAAAAGGAATTTTTAGCATTATGGATTCAATGATTAAAAAGAAGATCTAATGATATTGAAGCAATAATAAAGAGGTTGAAAGAAGAAAGGAAAAATAATAAAGAAATATTTGATAAGAGAAACATCAATTATAACCTAAGACAATTGAAGTTGGCGATTGGATGTTAATTTATGATAATAGCTTAGACAATCAATATTGCACAACAAAAAAATTTGCAAAGAGATTGTTTGGACATTATGTTGTCAAATAAGTATATAATAATAGAACATACTTGTTACAAGAACTTGATGGTATAAAATTGAAGATACCTATAGTAGACAAATAAATAAAGTTATTTGAACAAAGAGGTGAAGATATTTTTTTTAATGAAGAATAAAATCTATTATGGGACATTGAAATGGAAGAAGATGAACAAATTAAAGATTAAGAATTTCATGGAGATGCAAAATACCCTATATCAATATAATGAAAAAAAAACTTGGCACATGTTGCAAGAAGGACATGTTCAAGGGAGGTGGATATTGTGATGTAATATGACTACTGAATGAAAGAGAGAAGAAAACATTATATTATAGAAGATTTAATTTTAAAATATTATAACAAATTATCTTAAAAATATAGATAATATTCAAAAAGATAATAAAATTAAAAGGTGTTAATATTTCTTTTTATAAAATATGCTTTTACTTACTTTATAGGTAAAATAAAATAGATTAGAAAATTAAATAATATAAAAATATGTAGGAAAGAATTAAGAATAGATTTTATTGTATTTTACATCAAGAAGCCAAAAATTGATACTTAGAGAGAATTGATTATCAACCTAGATCAAAATTAGATCTCAAGGGACAAAACCATATACATATGGTGACTTTAGAGTTCTTTAGTAGACCAAAGATCAATTTTTGAAGAAAAACTTGAAGGGATATTTTTGAGGATTAGTTTTATGTCAATTGAATCAATATTGAGTTTTTGAGGGATTTTCAAGGTTTGTAATGTTTTTGATTGGTTTAGATTTTAAAAAATAAAAATATGTTTTTAAATTTGATAATTTTTTGAGTTTTGTAAGGTGAATATAAATGAATTTTAGGAAGTATATTGGTATGTTAGTTATAAATGTGTATGCAAATTTTGAAGTCAATCAAACAATTCGATCATAGTATATAAAGGTTTTTGTAGGTTGAAGTTTCAAAAATTAGAGATTGAAGTTCAATGAGTATTTTTAAGATCTTCAAAAAAAATTCAATTGAATTGAAGTGAATTTGTGTAAATACTAGACTTGATTTCTAATATTTAGGTGAAATTTGAAAGCAATTGAAGACTTGAAAATAGAGGTATTGGTGCTTAAATTTCAGCATTTAGGTAGGAGTAGGATGCCACTCAATACTCAATTGGATTATCTTGCATTTCTTTCAATTCATAATTGTAATTGATTTCATCTTTCTAGTGCTTGTTTCTAACTAAGATATTAAGAAGTATACGAATTTTGAGTTGATATCAATGATTTGATTATTAGTTGTTGAGGTTCCAAATTGCTATAGGATTTGATTTAGGGTTTGTCTATGGTTTGGTTAGGGCTTAGGATTTGGTCTAGGATTTGATTAGGATTAGGCTTTGCTTGGAGTTTGATTTAGAACTTGACTAGGGATTGAATAGGATTTGTCTAGGATTTAGAATTTTATTAGGATTTCATTAAAATTTGACATAAGATTTCATTAAGGTTCGATTGAGATTTCAATTAGGATTAGAACTAAGATTTGATTAAGGTTCAATTAAAATTTTAATTAAGATTATATTAATATTTTATTTTTAGTATTTCTTTAGGATTCTTTATTATTTCTTTAAAGATTTTTATTTCTAATATTTCTTTAAGATTATTTTTATTTCTTTAAAGATTTATTTTTATATTTCTTTAAGATTTCTTATTATTTTTCTTTGGAATTAGTTTGAGACTCCTTTGTATATCTTTTATAACTTCTTTTAAATTTATTTTGGATTGGTTAAATTTTTTTTAGGATTATTAAGGTCTACTTAAGGTTATTTAAGATTCTATTAGACTTGATAGGATTGTTTTTGTATTTCTACTAATCATCCATAACTAGAAGCCTAGTGCATTCTCAAATAAGAATACACATAATACAACAATATTGTATGGATTGAAGATTGAATTGATAATATTGTGTACAAAAACCAATTTGCACAGCCAAAAATCACATTGTATCAACATTATACATTCTAAAAATATTATATTGAACTTCCATAAGTAATCAATCTATATGACAATTTCATGATTCACCATAGTGCTTGTTCAAAACTACAGGGAATTTTTTTCAAATCCAAGTGTCATTAATGCCATCTAAATTCTATCCACATAAAAAAAAAAATTGACACCATGATTATATAATTCTTGCATTAGTTAAGTTCAATTTAAATTACTCATACTAAAAGACTATTTGCATTTGAATTCTACAAAGAATTGTTGAATAGTATTTAAATAGAATTAAGTCATATTTCATGTGAGATCCATTTGAACTTAGGAAAACAAAGGTCCATCATTACACACACCATCTAATAAATATTCATATTGTGACTTTATAAATCCACATCATAAAAAATAAAACTAAAATCTTATTTTTATTCTTTTATACTCTCTATGAGGATCATTTTAAAATCCAAAAAAACAATAATCATCATATGAATCATTATGCTGCAATACCATGGTTTATATTATTTGATTATTAAAACCTACTTTCATGGATGAAAATTATTTCTTCCCAACATTTAGTAAAAAAATATTGAAAATAAAGAATGTAAGTATTAAAAAAAAAATATTACCACAAAAGATTCAATATATATATATATATATATATATATTCTTATAACTGTATTTGAATGAAAATTTTATTATATCTATGATTTTAAAAAGTCGTTTTCAATTTCATAACAGATTTTATTTCTATTCTTATAAGTTATAATTCTTGAATTTTACAACGAATTATTAAATGTATTTATTCATTCATTGCATGCACAATAACGACCAATGCCATTTGAATGCCAAATTTTCAAACACCATGGAAATATTACATTTAGCTCAATCCTCCGAAAAATTATATTAGCTTGCTGGTTCAAGGCCAAGAACAGAAAACTCTACGACTTCAATTGTCTTAGTGGTCCCCCCATTTAACTAGCCCTAATAACAAGTAGATTGATTATTATTATCACTGACATCACTTTCTATGTTTCATGGTTACATCAAATCCTCCTAAAATATCCCAGTGCTAATGCAAAGAATTCATCTAAATCACGTCAGATTGGGAACCATATATTATTCCAATTCCAATTGCACAGAACAACACAAACCTTCATCGCCTCTGATTCGCGGCTGACGTGGTCACGATATGGGAACAGTAGGATGGGAACAAAGTGTGGGAACAGGGGGATCGCAGTCAAGGATGGATCGTGAAATCTCAGCCGTGGGATAATCCGTGGAGGCGGCCAAAGGAGGAGGAACAGAGGAGAGGAAGAGCAGTCCCCGCGGCAGTAACATTAACACACGTGTTAATATATATACGGTAAAATACGTAGATACATAGGTAGGTCTCACTCCATTCTGGGAAATCCTCCCGCAGGGTTGGTTCCAAAGTCAACGTTCTTTGCGGTGAGAGTGAGGTGAGCAAGGATGTCACGGTGGCCGACGTGGGATTTACTGCGGGAAATCCGAGGAGGCTGATTTGGGCACACGCAATTTTGTCGCCCTCTTCCTTTGAGCTGCTGCTGCTCATATATTGGTGGCCATGATCCTCTGTTGCTGCTGCCCACTCTCTCTGTCGCTCTCTTTTCACTCTCATGGTGGGGGTGTGTGTATGTGTGAGCGTTTCTGAGGTTGGTAGAAATTGTAGGGCATCGTAGTTGGGGAGTGGAGCAATTGCCTGAGCACCGAGTAAAGAAAGCTAGCTAGAGAGAGACCCACTCACCTTGTCAAAGTAAAGTAAGTGAGAATTTGGAAAAATGGTAAGAAAGTAAAAGGCAGGAGGAATGGGTTCCGGGACACACTTGGTGCTGACTTGGAAGGCCCTGACACGTCATTTGAGGAATGGGAAAGAAAGAGAGACAAGAAAGAGGAAAGTTCACTTTAGAACTTCTTACTTGGGCGGTCGATGTGTCGAAACCAGAAACCTCTGTTTGAACAGTGCTGTGCAGCCCTAGCATTCTATATGTGCATATATATATATATATATTCATTCTTTAGACATAATGTGTTTTCATTAGTATATATTGCCAAAATAAATAAATAAATAAATAAAACGCTTCGCATCCCAGAAATTTTTCTAGGACCATATTTGAAAATAGTATATAATCTGTTGTAGGATTATTATATCCTTCTCTTATTCATTTTTAGCATGATTTTAATGGTACTTTAATTTTGAATTATACTATTTACTGCCAATTTTGATTTTTGTGAACATACAACTTACTTTTTTGTATAGTAATACGAATTTCAGCTACATTACCACATATGAGTAAATTGCATGTTTTATAAAACCTGCAATTTAAATATCAGATATATCATGTTAAACATTTTAAATAAAATTAAATAAACTTAGGACCATGAAACTTTCAAGTTAATTTTAAATACACAACCTTGTATATACACATGTATAGTTTTGTAATTTTTTAAATTTTAAATACACAATTTTTTAACATTTTTTTTTATATTAAGTATGCATCTACCATGTATATTTAATATAAATATATGTATATATATGGTATTTCATGCTGTCAGTTGTAAGCTCCAGGTGATCCATGTGCCACCCAGAATGAATGAAACGTTTGTTCCTCACCTGCCCATGTCCCATGACACATTCAAGGCTTGGAAAACAAAGGCTTGGAATAATATAAGTGGAACAAGTTCCCATGAGATCTCATAGTGGCAGGAACCTTTGGGAACACAAAACAGGAAAGCCCCCATTTGTCATTGTTAGTTTGTGTTGAGAATGTTTAGAAAGACACGAGTAATAGTAAGTAATACACACTCACAAGAGTAGTAGTAAGTCATACACACAAGAGGGTTTTTAAGGAGAGCGAGCTTCACACGTAAAATTCTATTGATCTGGCTGTACTCGTATACAAGAAGAAAAAGGGGAGAGGATAAACAGTACTTCTCCACTAGACTTTAAATATTGTAGCTATGGTATTTACTGTAGTCCACAATAAATGTTATGGAGAGCACTGGCTACATTTAATGATCTCAACAGTTTGAATGGAGATTTCGTTTTGAAAGGAAGAAATAAATCTCCATTGTATGGAACTGGAAGACCAAGAAGGATGTGGAATCTTCCTCTCCCTCTCCTTCATTCATTCAGGGTGACGTGTACAAGAGACTGGGACAAAGGGAAGCAAAGGAAAGGATCTATGAAAGAGTGCATGGGGATGATGATGACAAAGCCAGCAGAAATGGATGTTGGTGTGCGACTCATGTCAAGCTCCTACATTCATGAGTTTGGGTTTTGAGGCATATTCCAAAAGTGCCACTTTTCTTGTATGAACATTATAAGATCCTTTTTGTATGTAAATATGATTTCAATTAATAATAAATTCATGAATTGAATGTTGTATTGATGTTGTCTTGTCTCGTGTCCTTCTACGGGGTTGAATTTTTTATATTTAAAATTTACTAATATTGATTATTTATTTATTTATTTATTTTGTCGGGGTAGGGGAGACAAAGCTCATGGTGATGGGGGATATGGAACAAAGGGGCATGGGGATGATTTTCTTTATTAGTAGGGAATCATGTGTGTTATGTGAATGTGTTGTATTTAGTATTCTTAGTTCATTATTTTGGAAGGGCTGATTTTGAAACATGGATTTTAGATGTCTGTGTTTTTGGTTTGGTGAATATTTGATGGCTTGATAAAATACAAAAAATCAATCATGTAATTGTGGTATATAAACATGCTGTGGTCTGTTTGATTTTTGAATGTTTAATTATTTGAATACTTAACATTTTATCATTCACTCAATAATCTAATACATGGTTAAAACAATTTTTTTATAATAGTATTGAATTACTATGAAATAATAAAAATTCATATAGCAAAAAATATTTTGTTGTATTAAGTAAGTGTACTTAGGATAAGAAAGTAAACTATATTTTAAGAAGTGAATAATAAAATTAAAAAATAAATACTAATTTATACTTTTACAACAAACTAAACAGCCACTTTATATTGAAGTCTGCTTATTCTATTCATAAGAATCAATTGTTAGAAGATAATAAAAGAAAAAAAAAGAAAAAGAAAAAGAAAACAGAATTTTAATAGTTCTTGATCATATTAACTATGAAAGGTAATACTTCAAAAACCATATGGATGCTAAATAAAAAAAGGTATTTATTTTAATAAGTTGTTAAATTATGTTTGTATTGTTGTGTAAATATTTTAATCTTACAAAATACTTACTTATATTAACTTTAAACCAAATAATAAATAAAATTTTTCAAATATTAATAATAAAATATTATCAAAGTATAAACAGACATTTCAAAACTATTCAGTACTTTAATTTCTGTTTTTGGAATTCTGATTTCTAAAAATTAATCTAACAAACTTCTTACTTATGATTTAAAGTCGGTAAACTACCAGTCTCTTGCCGACAATGTCCCAACTTCATCACGCACAATGTGTCCACCCCAACTCAATTGCTGCAGCAGGGAGGCAGGTGCAGAGTGAGAAGGGGTGACTACAAGTCGGGTTCCAGAAGTGAGCACAGGGACGCTGTTCTAAGCGTGTGAAGTGTCGGAGGAGATTTTGGGTCACACCAACTAGTGCGTTCATCTTGATGGACTCGCTATGGGGAGTGTTGGCACTGCTATTCTGCATGGTCAGTGTTCCTGGTGCGTGGAGTGTGGTAGATCCTAAAACTGGTAAGTTTGTGATGCTTTAGTTTTCGAGAGGTTTTTATTGTTGTGTCCATTCCTTTCCGGCTCCCCGATCCAATATCACACATAGGATGTTGGTCTGTCCTTACGAGTCTATTAGACTTCTTCCATCCGCCGTGAAGTCCTCGGAGGCACCAACGCTGTGAGTTGTTTCAAATTGGCTCAGACTTCCTGCACCTCGACTGTGGCGCCTCAAAAGAGTACACAGATAAGCATGGCATAACATGGCATCCAGATGATGCTTTCGTATCAACTGGAAAAATCGCGCGCAATCTACCCAACACCGACTGGCCAGAGGAAAAGGCTCTTCGCTACTTCAAAGGAGAATCCCGTACCAAGAATTGCTTCACACTTCCAGTAAAACCCAGAAGTATTTATATTATGAGACTTGGATTCTATCATGGAGGCTACGACAAATCCATGTCCCCACCTAGCTTTCAATTAGGCTTGGATTCCACAATTTTCGAGACTGTCTCAATTCTAGATGTGTCTGATAGGTTCATACATGAGGTGACATTTCAGACTGCGGCTACGAACGAAACATCGCTTTGCCTTGTGCAGGATCCAAGTGATAGTACCCCCTTCATCTCTAATATTGCACTCCGTGCTATTGAGAAATCGATGGTATCTGAGTTTATAACTGGTTGGTTGGATACTAACCAGATAGTGACCACCCAGACCCGTTTCTATCTTGGCGGCTCACAAATTAACAAAAATATCATAAAGTAAGTTTCAATATGACGCTTTGGGTTTGCCACTGGTGAAAACGTCTGCCTCTCCTTGAGTCAATGTTTCTAACTTATGAATACGCTTTTCGTGCCGACCGCATTCCAGGTACCCTGGCGATCCTTACGATCGATACTGGTATCCATCCGTCATTGAATCCAACGAAAATGAATATCCGCTAAGGTGTGCCAGTGCTATTATATGTACTTCAACGCCAGTTGGACTTCAAGCAAAAAGTGACACGAGAATTGGCACATCTTCGGTTCCAATTTATCTGAAAGGAACCCCACAAGACGTTTTGCGTAGTGGGATGACAACCAACGGGAACCTCACAATTGACTTGAACCCAAGCGAACCTTTCAAAGCATATATACAATATTACTTTGTGGAGCTCGACTTGACAACCAACAAAACGGATCGAATCTTCAACCTACTTGAACCTGGAGAAACTGAGCCTTCACTGCTAAATGTGGTAAATGAGACAGGAGCAACATTAAAGCTATATGGTGTTAATCTGACTGAAGCCAATATTAAACAACAGTCAAGAATTATCTTCTATCCCGATCCGTTCCGAACATCGATGAAAGGTCCCATACTGACCGCCATGGAGATCTACAAAATTTGCGACCCACTGGTTGCACCTACAAACGATCGGGACTGGGCTGCAATCGAGAGCATCAAGGTGGACATGAATTTGACAAGTTGGCGAGGCGACCCTTGTCTCCCAAAACCTCACCATTGGATCAATTGTAGTTCAGTGGACAAAACGGAAAATCCAGCCGTTCTTACAGTGTAAGATGTTTGCGTTTATCGTTTCCTCACGTTTGCACTTTACTCTGCAGGTTGATCCAATCATGCTGGAAAGTAGCCATTTCAATTCTGACCTGGTTCCAATTCTGAATCAACCTTCCCAGAGTACTATCAGCAGAAAACTTAACTGGAGCCATCTCACCCAGCTTCAACGACCTTCTAGACCTCACCACCTTGTAAGTGTACAAACGTCCTGAGCCCCCTCCTGTAGCCAGTTGAACACCCTTCCATGCCGATCAATTTCCCGCGCCATTCCATATGGCTGAGGTTGGGACGTCCTTTCCATGTGCAGGAAGTTGGATGGCAACTCTCTGACGGGGCAACTACCTGACTTGAGTGCCTTGACGAACTTGAAAACATTGTGAGTTCCTAACTATTTGGTGGTTCCAAAATACGAATCCAATTCACATTCCGCAGCAAATTGGCACTAACCTACGCGTTTGTGTCTATGTCCAGACATTTACAAGACAACGCACTGAGTGGACCGCTTCCAGAGTGGCTTGCTTTTCTACCAAAGCTTCGCGAGTTGTGAGCACTCTTGACCCACTCTTACCAAACCATAGTGTAATCAACATTTACCACAAACCCCGCTGATTATCACAGAGCTTTTGTCATCATTGTGGTCATGTCCCTTTCCGAGTTGCAGGATTGTGCAGAACAACAACTTCAGTGGCAAAATCCCCTCAGCGTTCTCGAGCAAGAATTGGAATTTCACGTAAGATACTGTCCCTTGTTCCAACATCATCTAGCAACTTACAGGCCCATAGCTGTGTGACGTCACAACAGCAACGTACATACTTCCTAACTCAAGCGCGTTTGTGCAACTCTTTGTTAGCTACTACGGAAATCCGCTCTTGAATGCGACACTGCCAGCATCGCCTTCAACCAATACTGCAGCCATTGTAGGTGGAGTGGCAGGAGGAGTGGCATTTGTGGCGATCGTGGTTGCTCTTGTGTACTACTTAGTTTGCCGTCGAAATCGTCGTCCTGCAAAAGATATGGACACCCTAATAGTTGGAAATTCGAATCCAAACATTGTAAGCAAGGAGATCAACATCAACCTAACTTCAAACATTCATGGAGGTCAGTTGTTAGCTTTATCTCACACCCTACACCCTAAAGCAGCGATGAATTGTACCGCGTGCAGCTGTTGGTCAACGACTCATTTACTCTCACGCAGCAATATAGCTGGAAGATGGAAGCAGGCACTTACAATCTATGACCACAGGTGCCCGAAAATTCTCTCCCGACGAGATCGTTGCTGCAACGGCCAACTACAAGAAGGTGATCGGGAGAGGAGGCTTCGGCCCCGTGTACTACGGCAGGTTGACGGATGGCAGAGAAGTTGCAGTGAAGGTCCTCGATAAAGAATCTCGCCAAGGGGAGACAGAGTTCCTCAACGAAGTCGACATTCTGTCCAGAGTCCACCACAAGCATCTTGTAAATCTTGTAGGATATTGCAGAGTACCAGGGATGCAGATGATGTTGATCTACGAGTATATCCACAGGGGCTCCCTGCGAGACCATCTCAGTGGTACAGTCACATCTGGTGAGCTTTGAACATCCTGTCTCGACTGGTTCAGGATAGGCCATGACCAGCGACGTTTTCCGATTCCTCCCATAAGCTTTGACCTACTCCACTTGCTTTCACGTACCTCGACGTTCGTGAACATTTTGAACGCTAACGGCTCATAGGTCTCGATTGACAACAGAGGGCTCTGCCAATTCTGGACCGGATGTGCTGGACTGGAAGACCCGACTTAACATTGCCCTCCATGCAGCATCAGGTATTGTGCCGGAATGCACTTGAAGCAATTTCCTTTGATGTGATATGCTGCACCAAAGTGGAGTGCACAGCTTGCGCATAATTCTCTGGTCCTCGTGGAATGATTGCAGGGTTGGAGTACCTACACAAAGGGTGCAGTCCGAGTTTGATACACCGTGATGTGAAGAGCAGCAACATCCTCATCACCACCAAATACGAAGGGAGACTGACAGACTTTGGGCTGTCAAGGCTCGTTGGTGATGAGGACATAACAAAGGTCGTCACGTTTGTCAAGGGCACAGCTGGGTACCTGGATCCAGAGTAAGCCATACATCTGCAATCGTACTTTTCAGGTTTCAGTTCTTGTTTCACTCCGTAGATGCCGTTGTGATTCGACAATGAGTGGAGGGCGACGCACCAGAAGTTGGATGTAGCAGTCTGTTGAGGAAGGCTTGAGTATGAAGGACTGAATTCATGCAATGCAACTGTCCAGGTACTTCTCCACAAATGTGCTCTCTGCCAAGAGCGACGTCTTTAGCTTCGGAGTGGTACTTCTGGAATTGATCACAGGACGTCTGCCCGTCGACCGGTCGAAGCCGACGGAATGGAACATCTGTGACTGGGTAATTTTATTCGCGAGCACCAAAGTTGACGCAGCAATGAGCAGCATCGTTTGTAGCATATGCAAGCGGAGTGTGACCTTTCTGGGGCAGAAACAATGCACTGGGGCAATTCTGAGGCATGTTGTTATGTTCAGGTTCGGGCGAGTCTGGCGCAAGGGAATATCGAGGCTATACTGGATCCTGCGGTGAGAGCGTCTCATCCGAATGTCGATGCGCTTTGGAAAGTTGCTGAGATTGCGTTGCAAAGCGTGGAGCCCAGAAGCAAACATAGGCCAACGATCAACGAAGTGGTGCTGGAGCTGACGGGTGCCATAGCTTTGGAAGGTTCTGCGAGTAACGACAGTAGTTATGGTAACTTCTCATCCTCTGCCGAAATCCACGGAACCCAATTCCTCCCCTGGGCCAGGTAGAGTGTGCACATTTTGGATTGTAATGTCCGTTGTGCAGAGTACAGTGTGTGGATTTCTTCGACCTTGGAATCGGTTGATGCTTGTAAGATGTTAAGGATGGGAGAAATTTTGTTAGGTACGTGCAACAGATTTGGTGTTTTGGTTTTTAATGCAGCTCAGATCATGCTTAGGGATTGTAGATGTAATAAGAAATTTTATGCACAAGTCATGATACCATTAATTACTTTGCATAGAATACAGCATGACTGACATCGTCCAAATTGAAGTAATCAGGGTCATTGGAACTGTATTGTATTACCAATGCTCTTGATTTGATGTAAATTGTGAGCAGTATTTTTTAAATACATATATTGTACAGTCTTTGATTGAATTGGGTTACCGATCATAAGCGTGGAGTTGAGGAAGGCCATGATGCTTCTGACTGTAGAAGTCACTTGTCATTAATTTTAGGGTTATTATTATTTTTGTTAAAATCTTAGTTTCTCCTTAGTTATGTGTCAGCTTGTTATAAAAAATTAACAAATATCCTCTACTATTCACTTTGATCAATAAAGAACATCATTAAGAACATTTTCATGCAATACTAAATTTGAAATTCTGAAATTTGATGTGATTTTTTATTGCTGTCTCTTGGTTCTTGGGCTTGGGTTTTTTCTGGTTCTCTTACAACTCCAACCCTGAAAATGACCAATGACAAAACGTCGATCTTAATAAGTAATCGATTGCAAGATACGATAATTTCAGAGGGAAAGAAACACATATGGAAGAGTTAATGCCGCACATTAAGATGTATTTAAATAACCCTGATGGCAGCACCATCCTCATTTGTCGGACATTGGAACCCTCAGAGGGCCCTTGACGAACGTTTAACCTATGGAGTCTTTTAAATATCTAAAGCGCCGAATGTCAAATGCTTGCAACTAATTATTGATCCTACACAACACTATATCTGGAAAGGCAGGGAATAATCATGACTTAATGGTTTACTCTTCTATATAAGTTTTATTTCCAAATTGAGAGATATCTGGAAAGGGAGGGATTGATCATGACTTAATGTGTTACTCATACCTCATCACCAGACACCTTAAAGCTCATGAGGCATAAAATCCTCTGTGGTCCGGTAGCTCTTGTTAGGAGAGTAGTAGCATAGGTTAGTGACGTGACTAGTGTACAAGCAGGCAAACCTCTCCACCTGATCCCACAAAAATAAGAACACAATTCGTAAGGTCAACTTATGAAAAAAAATACATTAAAACGATCATAACTAGCATTCTGCATTAAAAGAGATCGTTTGAATCTGTGTGTTTCTTCAAACATTAATCCACGGATGGAAATCGAGCAGATCTTTACAAGGAGAAGGGTGGGAGAAGCTCGATTATCCAGCTACATGAGGATGATAGACAGATATGGTAGAGAAATACATCAATGTTCGACAAACCTGATGAGCAAACCGAGAATTTTGATAGCCTGTCTTCATCAGCTGCCCCCATGTCTTATGAAACTGTGAACAAAGTGCGACATTGCAGTTAGATGGGAAATGTTTTACTTCCGTAGAATCGAGCGGAGGAACTTCAACTGGTACACTGGTTATGCATACCATGTGATGGCAGTCCCTTTGGGCCTGGCGGTGTTGTTCGCGTATGGCTTCATCCTCCTCCTATCCAACACTCCCAAAACGTTTAATCTACAAAGTCCCATAAGCACTACTAAAATACCGCAAACATCTTTAACCATTCGAAATTCAAATTCTCGAAAAGTCGACCTCATATTCCTTGTTGGAAAGAAATGTTGGGAGCAGGCTTTAAAGGACTGCTTACTCGCAACTGGGCCACCTCCTGCTCTAGCTTTTGCCGCTCCTCATCCGCGTGTTCTTCAAATCTGCACATCTCCATAGAGCTTACATTAAATAAGAAATGAATCATTTGTTCGGAACCATCTCTACGCTGCTGTTGTGCTTCACATGCAGGATGAGGAAACAAAAGAAAAAAAAAAAGAACCTTGGTAGACCAACAAGGTCCTTGCATTGAGTTTTCAGGACTTTCCGAGTGTGACAAATGTACCGAGGCTACGAATGTCAGCCGCATATACAACCGTCGGAACATACCTGAGACACCATTCCAAACGTTGAAGACTATCTTCTATTTCATCACGTTGATTGCGCAACTCGGAAATCCCCTGCAGTCACAGTAATAGAGGCATTTCCGTGTGTTGATTAGATGTTAATCAGGATACGCTATTAACCGCTTTCTCATTAACAACGCATAAACCAGTTCACCACTCAAGAATGAATGAGATACTGACAGCCCAGGAGTATATTCAAGTATTAAGGCTAGTGAAAACATCCCTGCTGACGACCACAGAACAGGTGCTTGTAAGAGCAAAAACCAACCCACGAAAGGAATATACTAGATATTGTTACCCTATCAAATATACATCCCGATCCCTCTTATAGTGTGACTGCAATATCACTTTAGCCGTCGTAAGCTCTTTTTCGCAGGTTCGAAGCTCAATGGTTAATGTCCCAATGAAGGTTAATAATACTATCAGTTAGAGATAAACACTAAACAAGGAGAAGCATATACAAGTGAAACTTGAGCTCGCAAGTTTGATGTAACTTGGTCCAGCTTTACCTTCCGAGTTCTAATGGTTTGATGGAGTAAATCCAGCTCGACCGCTAATTCTGGCACTACAAGCATTGTCCTCCATCCTGCAAACACGATTTCATATGAGGTTAGAAGGTCAAACATTTAAATTAATGCAACAAGAATGTGCCGTGAACGGTTGCGAATTAACAAGAGTAGTGCGCGGTAAGGAAGAGCATCCATGTGCCTACAAGCATCCAAACTACAAAGCTAACCTGAATGTAATAAGCATGTTATTATACAAAATGGTTGTCTCAATCAAATAAGAACGTTACCTAACTCTTTCTTGCTTCGTAGAATATCCCCATAAATATGATCACCTACATATAAAACCTGAACCAATTCTTTTAGCGTCAAAATAGAATCCATGTCTGGTCAGCTTCAAAAAGCGTAGATTCGGAAGTGTTAATTGCGACAGTACCCAATCACTTCAAAATTCTAAGAAACTGCTCCCTCAACGATCATTTACACACCTTATATGCTTCGAGCAATGTATGACAATTCCATCCACAGAACAAACGAAATTAATACGATTAAAAGAAACTAAAATTGAAGCGCAAATACAACGTGATTACATGTGCAATGTCCCATCAGTACATGAAAAGAGAAAATTATTTCATACTATTATAAAACATTGAAGGACAAGTAAAAAGCACCTGAGAACCAGCCTCGATGGACAACAGCTTGTGCAGGTGAGCAACACAACCCCCCTGCTCCAAGTTTCATAAAAAATATCATCAAACATATTACAGAATTAGAGAGCGAAAAAAATTTCAAGTCCCTAATTGAGATCTGAGAACAACAGCCAAGTTAAGTAACTTTCAAAGATTTAAAGTAAACTAGTAGCTTGCCTGAAACACTCGACAGGCTTGTTTCACATTTGGATTTGGCAACACAGTAGCTTGAAGACCAACTCCACCAATCTGCAAATTGAGAGAAAAGTAAAAGGTAAAATTACATCAATGTTCCAAGGTTTAAATCGCTTCACTATAACTAACCGACCAATGAACATACTTATAATGGTAAAAACACACTAATATATATAAATAGAAATCACCTGGGCCATGGGTGTGCCAGAGTCGGTATTTTGTAGCATGCCTGTTACAATGTCTACCTCAAAAAGAGAGGCTCTACTCCCATCCATGAAAAACGAGGGTTTCGCACTATGTCCACAACAACAGCCATTTCAAAACGCGGGCGGTGGTAGAAAAATATAAGAAAAGTTCAAATGAAAGCTTCCAAAGTTTATAGATTCAAACTCCATTGTGAACTAGAATTAGTGGAGAGAAGAAAACTGACCTTCCAGTAATGACAACATCGAAGTAGGAGAGCCATTCGTCATCTCGAGGGATACCACCATCGGTGCCACACTTTCCACACAAGTAATTCATGACAACATGCGTGTAATCCCATAAACTACAGAAAAAACGTCAAAACAATCAGTTTCGAAGTTCGTGCTGCTAAAACATTAGACAGTCATCAGCCGACAGTACTTATCACAAGTATCCTATGCTTCATCTTCATCTATTTTCGAGTGCGGCTGCAATTTACTAGTTCGAACAACAAGAAACCCACCTGTTTGTTACAAGAAATGTCTTACGTCCAGATTGCTTGAGCATTTTCAGCATTGGAACTATCAGGGGATCCTCGTTAATGTACCTGAAGTCAAGAAGTGTCAAGCACTCACCTTACGTAAGTCTAGACTTCTACAAAATTCTACCTGAAACAATTCTCTTTAAAAGAGTACATAAAGTTAACGGCAATCGCTTGAGATCAGTGAACTTCATATCTTCGTAAGATACTCAATTTCATATTTAATGAAATAGACTATTACTTGCTGGGTTCGTTTGCGACAGCCTGTTTTATTGTACCGTCCCGATGACAAAGGTCTACAGCCGCCCTCACGTCCTTATACAGCTGTGAGTAACTGCCAAATGATTAAATCAGGATTAGTAAGAACGATGAAATCAAACACAGCAAGACGAGCCCAAACTCAGCAAGTGGTCATATAGCTGTTATTTGCATGTTCAAGTTCAGTAGCAAATGTTAAAGTCACGTACTCGTTGACAACGGCGGGGATTCTGTCTGGAAAAGCGTCTCTGAAGTCCACAAGCTGCATGAACAAATAAGCCTCGGCTAGCGAAAAAAGTGTGTCGATTAATGCGTAATCCGGTTCATCATACGATTCACGTGACAAGGTGTTGCCGTACATGGCTTGCCGATCCTCCCGGCTCAATTCCCGAAATCCGTGATAAGCCACCTTTACATACTTGTGACGATCCATCTGCCAGCACGTGATACACCATCCACGTCGGAAATGTCACACCATGAACATTCTTGTTACAAAGCCCAATCTTCGTCATCTTTCAATATAATTCAAAACCACAAACTGATATGACGGCGTCAACGCCTGGTCATCCAATTCTCATCAATAAAAAAATAAAAAAGTAATTGCGTTGTAAAAGGTAATGTCTGGGTCGAGCGCCTTTAACAAAGTCTTCATCTCGCGATGGAATCTGAATTTACATGCATGCAAGAGCCCTTCAATAACCAGACAGTGGACTCCTTTCAGAAATGGAGGCAACTAGTCAGAGAGTCGGTCTCAAAAATCAAACTCTGCTTCCTAAACAGAATCCAGAACATCGTAACTTTTGAATAAAACACCTTAAAATTTTCGAGCGCAACCGCGTTCTCACCTTGAGAATGCAACCACGTCTTTTATCGAGCACCAGACCCCTAACCATAAATCTCCAGTCAAACCTCCATTCTAACAGCTGCACAGAAAAGAGTCTTTAAGTTCAACTACACCGATCAAAATTGTCTTGTTGATGCAGTAGATTAAAGATGATTGCTGCGTATCTCGATTTACCGCTGTCATGAGTTGCTTTAATTGATTTATGAGCAAAAGTTATTCATATCAGTTGTATTGCTGCAAATTTGGTGTACCGTGATCCTGGACTCTCCCCCATTTTCGGGCAAGAAACACCCGAAACTAACTAGAATTGCGCTTGAATTGCCTAAACAAGGAGCTGAACACCAGGAGTTCATGAAGACAAGTCTGAGGGAAAAGAAACCCACTTCTGGGGGGTAACTCAAATTGTTCACCAACTTTTGAATTGTTCCAGCATACGCCAAACTTTCGAAAGTGTCTGCCTTGTATTGCGCTAGAGTATAGTCCATGTCGAATCCGATAGCCACAATGCTTTTCATGTTGAGAGACCGATTGCAAAATATGTTCTTCCGCGTGTCAAGAGGTCTAGCCCACCAGCGACCGCTCCACAAAACATCTCCATCTTCTCCAGCAACTACCCCATTGCTGGTAGTATATTGGTCCACTTGCGATGCAAGCAGTGGCCATTTGATCTGGCTCTTGACGTTCCCGTTATCACCTGCGAAATATCTCTCCAACATATCAGTATACGAGTTGTCGATGTTCTAATTGAGAGACTTCAACATGAACCGCTGTAAGACTTTTGAAAAGGCTTGAGAATGGAATAATTATCGATGACCAGCTTGAACGGTTGAGGCCAAAGGAAAGGGCCTTATGCTAGCATCTAATTACACATAAGAACTGAACGACAAAACGCAAGACCATTTGTCAAGAGCGTGCAAGTTAAGCACATGTAATTCCTGATGCCTACAGGGCGATAGAGAAACTATGCTCGACTAAACCTGACACAAGCATTTATGTACGATGTGTACGATAGGGTGTTGAATCATGATACTTGGTACTCGATGTTAGTTGGCATGATCGGATTGAATTAGAGACCTTGACAGGGACGATCGTATTGTACCTAGAGTAAATTTATGGTTTAAGTAAATTAAGAAGCGCCTGTGGGGTCAGATTTGATTACCAGACAATCTCAACAAGCACGCCAAACACTTCCATAGACGGCGGAGTCATCTTCTCAAACCGTAATTCTACAAGGGCATCTCAAGATTACTTTCATCTTCAAAACCAGTTCAAAGGTAGCACAAATACCAAAACTTGTCCTAGTTAAAATAGTTTTCTGGAAAAATGTGACATTTCAACTAGAATCCCCGGAACACAAAGAATTATGAAATATAAAAACCTACCAGCAATATTGTCAGCGCGTCCACCAAATTTCGCAACAGCAGCACAATACGTCTCTCTTGTTGAGCAGGCACCAGCGCTGAAATTCCATGTTCCCGCCATGCATCCCCTCCCGCAAATCATCGGAGTCTGCCTCAAACCATCCCATGCCCGCCTCCGAGGCCGACGGAAAGTTGGCGGAGTGGGGGAAGTCATCGGCCGTATGATGCAAGTCGCACTTGCGATTCCCAACAACGGCAGCCTCTGCAATTGATGTCCTGCCGACATGGAAGCTGCAGCAGAAAAACAAGTTGATTCCATTGTAGTCCTCACGCAATCCTCCAGATTCAAGGCCACAGAAACCCACAAACTCTCAATCTGCATCAATCCACCATCCTAATCTACCCACCCTTCATCCCCTCAACCTACACCACTACCACGAGATTCTGCTGCCAAATGAAGCCCCCTGTGATGAAGCAACGGGCCTGCACTGTCAACAGTCGACTGAAATCCATCTGCAACAATCTCATCGAGGCAAAATTGCAGCTGGAACCATCATCGAATTGAATTCGAGGGGAGATTCACACACGCAACTATATTCAAAACCAAAACAGAATCCCAAAAAGCGACACCGGACCTTGGAAAAAACTGTAACACAAAGACAAAGCCAAAACCCTTAAAAAATCCAGCAAGAATTTTGTAGTTACCACATACCCATTGATAATGTGCGCTCACATTGGTAAAGCGGATTTGGAAATTCTAGCGCCATGCTTGCTCCGCCACCAATCTCCACAGCACCCAAAGCTCAAGCGCCTTCCCGACCTCGAGCCACCGCTACATTCATTCGTAGGTCATCCATGAGAATTATTCATTCATCGATAGTGGCCACAACCCTTGTCCACCCACGTGGACTTTCATTTTGGATGAATGAAAACGGCTCCGCTTTGAACGAGCCTGATTTGTTTTCATTCGTTCACGCGAAAGGGATGATGGTCACTTCTCACCCCTTGAGCGAAGAGCCTCTTCACTCACAATTTTTAGCTCTCTCAAATAGTTCCCAAAAATCATGAATAATATATAATTATTTTAATAATAAATTATCTCGATAATTATTTCATTTTCATGATTTAATAAAAAAATGAGTAATGTATATATGATACTAGTTTTGTTTCAACATTAAAACAAATGGATTTTCTATATTTTTTTATTCTCATGCTTTAACTAATTTAATTTAATAAATTTTTCGAACGAAATTCTGTGTAGATTCAACCTCAAATTTTGAATACTAGACATATACAAAATGAAACCTTCATTAATTTCTATTCAATTCTGTAATATGCAAGACCACTTTTAAAACCAACATGATTTTATGTTTTGTTAATTTCAAAATTTATTATCTTTCTTAAAAAAACTCATAGGTTGAAAATAAAATTTAACATTCATGGCTAAGATGCATATATTTAACAATGTTCCTACTTCTGTTTCTCTTTCCTTATTCTTTTGTGACATAGTGCTTGGCTAAATACTTTAAAACATAATCTGTAATTATTATCTTTTTGTAATGAGCAGGAATTAAATATCTCTAATTACAAAATTCTCTATAAATAGATAGTAAAAAGTAACAAATCAATTTAAAATGTATATATATATAAATAAATAAATATATATACATAAATATATATATTTTTTGTTAATATATACAAATATATATATATATATATATATATGTATTTATATATATAAATATTTATATATGATTCTCTCAATAAATATATATATATTTTATATAAATATAAAATATTTAATATATATATATGATTCTCTCTGTTCAAGTTCCAAAAATCTACCATTGAACATTGATTCAAAAGACAAAAACTCTCAAACTAATTCTTATAAATAATGAGTTACATTGTGTAATAGCAACATATATATATATATATATATATATATATATATTAAATATTTTTTGAAATAAAATTTAAATAAATCAACAAAGAATTTTAAATATCTAAAATTTACTTTCGAAATATAGATTTATCAAAAAAATGTGCTGTAGAGGTAAACATATATAAATACTTGATGTAAATGTATTTTATCTTGTAAATGAATACATGAAATTTTCACAATGAATTCACAAATTAAGAATTTAGGATGAAAGTAAAAGATAATTAATCATTTCTATTTTTAAAAAAACTGATATATTTTTTAAGAAAAATTTACATTGGACAAAATAAAAGTTTGATTAAATATAATTCTCTCTTATAAGAAGATAAGTTTTAAAAAAAATTATTTCTACTTAAAACAAAAAAAGCTCTATTTTTTAAAAAAAAATTAAACATTCCGTACATATTTATTCTTTTAATCTTTTAACTATATTCTGAAATTTGTTCACTTAGAAATTTAATGATTTATATTGATATTGTAGGCAAAAAATAAATTTACAAAAATTTACAACACAAATCTTAACATTTTTTCAGAGAAATAATTTTTCTTTTAAAGACTGATTTTTTAAAATGAAATATATTACTGAAAATAATAGAAAATAAATTAAAATAAAAATCTATGTTTTTTTTACATATTATATGAACATATCTTTTTGAAGACCAATACTGTAACAGTTTATTTTTATTTGTTGTATGAGTCATTTCTTAGATAATTAATGATGTACTATGGATGAACTTATTAAACAAGAAATACAAATGAGAACTAATTAAAATGTTATCTTAGTTGATATTTGAAAACTATAATATTTGAAAGGATAATATAGTCGATACTTCTAAATGAACAACCAATGTTTTTACAAATCAAAAAATAATTAGTACATAATCCCAAAACATGAAAAAATAGGTTCTAATTTGACCAACTTCTTTTTTTCATAAATGACAAACAAGTATACAGAAAACATGGACAACTTTAGACCCCCACTTCATGAAAACCAATCAACAAATAAACCTTTGGTTATGCCATGGAATACAAATTACAAAATTTATGTAAATAAATAAAAACACGTTGGATTCTAGAATTTGTCTTTTGCTGGGAAACCTCGATTCGCAGGGACGACGACACGATGACGACGGAGATGAGAATTGGGAGAGGGAGGGATGCTTTTTACAGGAGGATCTCAGCTCTGAATTGCAGTTCACGGCGCAGCAGGATCAGCAAGAGCAGGAGCAGACCAGATCGTGGCCTGCCAACTTGGGTAACTTGGGCAGGAGAGGATTCGACGAAGACTCGAAGGGTGCGGCGGATGCGCGTCGAGTGGGGTGCACACCGTGGATTAATGGGGAACGGCACGGGGGGCATCGCAGTGTGGGTAACACGGGATCGGAGTAGTTGGGGCTGGGCGCAGTAGTAGGTAGGGAGAGCAGTCTCAGGGGCGTCCGAGCATGGAGATTCGGGACCATCGCGTCATGTGGGGTTGGCAGGGAAACGAATGATGCCGTTGAAGCTACCCGCTAGCTGCTTCTGGAATCAGCACACTGCTTCGAGACGACCTCGCTGTAGTCTGTAGCCGCGGCTGCTTTTCCTTCCTGGATTTGGCAAATGCCCTTTCACCTACTGCAACGCGCGACAGCCAATTGGAAAACAATGTGATTTTCTGGGAAGGCCGGCCGGTGGTGGAGGCCGTGAGTACTTAAGTGCCCAGCGATGGTGCTCTAATGTATCGTTTAGTTTTGGTCGGATGTTGCGGTGGGGTGTGTAGGAGGAGGTGGCCTTGGGGGTTGACGAGGGAGCGATTGGACCACCTTGCAGTTTCATGGCACACTCTCTCCATTTCTCTACCGTTCATGCAGCGGTTGATCGATTGGGTTGCTGGTTGATTGATCGATCGATGGTCAGGAGTTGGAAGAGAATTGGAGAGAGTGCATTGTGAATTGCGGGGTTGACGAGGCGGAGGGGTTCTGGAGTTAGTCGCAGTTTTCACCCACCTGCTTTGAGTTGTTTAAGTGCAGATCACGACCAAGCGATACGCTCTCTATGTGTTTCTACGTGTGCCTTTCATGCGGATTTGCATCGGTCATGAGTCTATTCGAGAGAGAACTAGAACGAGTGCGTTGCTAATTTCAATTCTCAAGAGTTCGCCGACGTTGCATTTCATCAGTCTGAGTGGTAGCGAAGCGGGAGTCTCAGGTATAAGAGCAGAGGATATAGTCTTCGTAGCATTTTGGGTGTTTACACAGCACAGGAGGAGACACGATTTGTGCTGTGGAAGCCTGGAATGCATGAAAGCAAGATGTTTCGACATGCGGAGAAATTCCAAGATAAAACTGCTGGCGGAGATCTGGAGTCAGTGTGTACCCAATCGTGTCGAGTTGATCGAATGCAGGTTACAGGTTCATGACACGCTCAGTACGTTTCTCCACACATGACTGACACGCGGGTTTCATTTGTCATGGATCTTGTCGAAACAGAAATGGGGCGAGCGGATCGCGACCTTCAATCTTCTTTCTCTTCGATGCCATCTCATCTGTCTGAACGGTGACACAGCTGCAGACGTCTTTCAGGTATAATACTGTCAAATATGACGTAGTCAAAGAAGGTTTGGTGGTCATATAGTTTAATAGAACATGGCTTGTGCTGTGGAAGCACCTAACGCATCAAACCATGATGTATCCATATCTTGAGATGTATTACGGTGGGTCGTGGGTCTAGGGGAAGAATTAACGAATGAATTTATTTCCCCATTCAAAGGTTGCTGGTTCTTCGTTCTGCCAATTGCATTATTGTATAAGTAGATCGTCCTCAAATACGAGAACCTCTCTGTTTACCGTGTTTAAATCTGTTGCGTCATTAAAGATTACCTGTTACTGAACCAGGTCTAACCACGCTTTCGTTCCATGACCAATTAAACTGAGCTCAATGAGGTGAAAGTCACGAAATAGTTTATCAACTCTTTTTCCTAGTTTATGACTCAGTTTAAAAACTTGTGAACCAGCCCATCTTTAAAAACTATTGCCCTAAAGAAAGAAAACACAAACAAATCAATCAATGTATGAGAAAATACACCTTGTTAAAGATATTTATTTCATTTCATACACATAGTATGAATCAATTCTTTTGTAAATTTCATCAAACCCTTAATTTAACCATTCGAGAAACACTAATTGAAACGAAGTCTCTATTGCTAACTATCAGTTACTTCAACACCATGAATAAGAGTAGTGAACCGCAAACACTAATGATCAGTTTCAGAGTGTTAAAAATACGAGACATATATATACCAGGATTGCATAACACCGACGGCATCAATTCACAAGCTGCAGATCAAAATGACTATATTTGAACACGCTCTAGCCATTGCTGAGGCTTTTGCAGTTCTGAATCAATGATAAGAATAGGAACTAAAGTGGTTCAAAGTGAAGCCTCGTGTACTTTCTTGGCTCACGCAATACCGTTATGCTGGGAGTTGCTGGTCCGTTGTCCAGGTTAAGATATCTCGTGAAATACTTTCAAGATATCGACGGGAATCTTCAGACAGAGGAACCTCATGCTTCCATCAGAAAGACAAAAAGACTCAGCAACGCTTTTGCAATGAACACATCAGGGTAAGCCAGAGATGCCGTTGACTGTTCAAACATGACCACTATCTGCAAGAGTGTACTGGAACTCATCTTGTACCTGCAAAGTTAATCTCAAGATACGGTTTGCTGGAAAGTAGTCAAACAAAACAATAATGTCACGTTTCAGTCAAAGAACTCATCATCCGTCACTTGGAGCAATAATTTGACACAAATCCTGCCTGTCAATCTTTTGGATGGAAACTTAACAAACACGGAACAACTGAATCAGTGAAAGAGAAGCCTGCTTTAGAGATTCTTAACAGAGTACTGAGCTGAAAGGAAGTAGTCTCCATCCGTTTGTGAAAGCATGCTAGTCTTTCTAACAAAGGCTCGTCTAGCATATGATTCCTGAAAGAAAGACTGTTTCACAAGTTTAAAATGATCGTAAACAATTGAAGAGGAATTCTGGATGAACCATGATGGGGTGATCAGCCAGGTTCTAATGTTCATCATCTACTAACCTGGTAAAACTCTATAGTATTATCCGAACGCCACCAACAACACTTTGCATGAAAGCTTCATTGCTGCACGATAAGGGCCTCCTTGGGGAATCATTCTACTACACGCAACATCCTTCGTATTACAAAGTAATGATGCCACCGTCAATTCTTGCACAAGATCGCAGCACAAGCCTACCCGCTTAGGATATCTGGACACTGACCACATAATAGAACCATAGAACAGGAAATAAACAGTCTTAAGTCGTAATATTCTTTATTCCCTTAAGCCATAGATATGACCGCCTGTGTAACTGATGCACGTTCTGTGTTTCACTTGAGAGGTGTGCATGTATGTCACACACTGCTTCAAAACTCTTCATCCTTAAATATTGAAAACAGTCATCACCACATATCACGAAGATGATACTTAGCGAAGCGACCTCGAAGCTGAGCAGCGAAGACATTTCAGAGAGGGAAAACCTGACTATCACGCAAAAGGGAAATTCAAAATAAACAGACTTCCTAAGCTTCATAGGAAACTCCTAACAATCACCAGATTCTGAAATTCGGCTTCAATATTAGACATAAGTTCTAAATAATACAGTTAAATTGTGATGGAAATTCGCAGCTCCAGCATAGCAACTACAGTGAGTATCAGGCTCAATTCCTTCCTGGACCACGAAGATAATCTTATTTATTAGAGGTGATGTTTATGAAATTCTACTCTTATATATATATATATATCTATATATATATATATATATTGTCATTACATTATAACATTTCATGGATTTTTTAAAAATATTTTATTTATTTTATTAGTTTCTCTTTAGAAGAATATTAAATCAACCCACTCCAAACTTAATTGATCCAATTGTCTCTACTCTGCTTCTCTTGCATCGCATAAAGTTTTGTACTTCCTTAGTGATCTCTCAATTTTGCCGTTATGATGTGTTGAATCTACAAGGAAGTGAGAATGATAAAGAATGGAACTCTTAAGAAGGACTATAATAAATGAAATCATGCAAGTTTGATAATTTTACATTGCAGAGAAGCTAGTGATTTATGAAGAAAATGTTCAGCAACAAGAAAAGTTTTTAAGGATGTCAAATAATGAAAATGATCAACAATTGTTTTAGTGGAGCCAACAATTGTCTTTTTCTAGAAAGTTGGTTGATTTAAGATTTAGGTGGATCAATTTGATATTTTTCTTAATTTATTATTATCAAAATATAAATTCATTAAATAAAATATAAATATGTATATAGTTTGAAATTATTTCACAAATTAAAATTCAAGCAATTAAAATAAATAAAAAATATTTTCAATTATAAAAAAAATTATTTATGCAAAAAAGAGAATAAATTTAGTATCAATTAACACAACAAAAATATTTTATTCAAACTAATTCTGATAGCATTTTAAAATAATATAAAATTTACTTAAATACATTGTTTTAAATTTAAATAATTGATAAAAAAATTCTATTTTTCTTACAAAATTAATATTTTAGAAGAATCTCAACTATAATTTGTATTTATCAAAATTCAGTGCAAAATAAAGTAATTTTAGTGAAGAAATTATAATCAAGAATCTAGCAAAGAATTACATAAATATTCAAAATAAATTGCAAATATTTTTTCCAGTAAAAATATAAAATAAATTACTATATATTTTTTAAAATATAACCCACCTGATATATTAACAATAAAAACTATTTTCTACCGATTTATTTGTTGAGATATTTGACTCATTATATTAAATCAAAATTTTATAGTTAATTTTATATAATTAAAATTAGATTTAAAATATTAAATTTTAGGAAATGTTCCAAAAAAGAAATAATTAAATTAATATATTGATAATAATGTCTTACACTAAATCAAAAAATCTAAAAAAATTGGATTATGGATTAAAAGATTTTCTTATATAATGTTAAGAAAAAAAAAATCAGAAATCTTAATTTAAAGCTAGTGCTAAGTCGGCACAAGTGCAGCGTTTCATTTTGCTGCCAGTGCGCATCTGCACGTGTACAAGGCGTTCTATGGTGGTTATGTTTGTGTGTTGCACTTCTGACAATTTATGCGACCTTCGGGGGTTACGGGGAGTAACGGGTGGTTTAGCAAGAGAACTGATGTCTGAAATTAGCTCCTGGATCTCGAAATGGACGCAGCAAAGATTGCTCTTGCTGCTTCGACATTGACTTCCAGTGGTGGACTGGGAGCTGATCCTGGTGGGCGGTGCTCTTGGAGGGTTTACTAATTGACTCAATGCGCGGTGGCTGTGAAGGCTACAAGTTTTGATTGTTACGACCATCAAAACAGCGTCTTTTGGCATATCAATCACAATTTATTTATTAGTTTTTTCTGGATACATTGACTGGTTCATATGTTTTTTTTCATCAAGCAGGTTCAGGTGCGACATCGGAACAGAAAGTTAAACCAGGGTAATTGTACTTGCAATAAGAATTTTTGTCATTAAAACCATGTTCTGCTCAGAGTTTCAGAAGAATCCCAACTTAAAAGCTTTGTTGCTGACGATAGTCACATTCTATTGGTTGCTCAAGGAAATCACAATATCGAGTATATGAATGTTAAAATAAAAAAAAAGGACAAAAGAAGGAAAGAAAATAATAAATAAATCATAAATTTAAAAAACTATAATAATACTAGTAGGTAAAAATATGTAATAATACACCACAAATAAACAAAGTATAAGGTAAGTATTAGAAATTATATAATACTCAAAAGTAAGTGGTAAAAATGTATAAGGTAGGATTTAGTGAATGATTAGTAAAAAACAGAGGATTAATTTAATTAAAATTGGATACATAAATTACAATTAGCTAAGATGGATTAAAATAGTTAATATAAATCAAAATTGGCCAAAATAAAAAAGAATTAGCTAATGTAACTTGGAGATAGTTAAGTAATTAAATTCATTGAGTAAAAATAAATATTAATAATTATTATTTATTAAAAAATTAAAATTATATATATTTTTAATTTTGGATTGAGTAAGATAAATTATGAAAAAATAGCTTTTCTTCATTAACTTTTCTTTATTCATAAGCTTTTCTTAGCTATTATTTTCTTTGTTATTATATAAAAATCTATTAATCTATTTTTTTAATCTTATGTATATATATATATATATATATATAAATGCATGTGTTACTTAAATAAATAAGAGTACATAGAAGTAAAAGTAAGTAGACATTTTAAATATGTAATATTTTTTTTATAAAATCTCAAAAAAATAATCTAATTGTAGATTATATCTTTCGATTTCTATAGTTTTGTAATAAGGCTTTTAAAAACTGTGCAACAAGTTTTTTTGCTTATAATGTGGTGTGTTTAAGTTGTCTCATAATTTGATTCTTAATCTACAACTCTTTTAGTCTTTAGTAACTTCTTTTAGTCTTTCTTAATAGCTAATATATTTATGGCAATAAGAAATAAAATCTTCAAACTATTTAATGGTTTCATTTTATTTTAATCTTGATTCAAAACTATCTAGCTTAAATTTATACAGCAATAATTATTATATATATATATATATATATATATATATATATATATATACACATATTTCTTATTTTTGTTTTTTGATATTACGTGAGTTTCTTATCTTTTAAATTTTATTTAGATTTTTGTCCTTCATAGTATGATAGAAAAATACTTGCAATACTAAAGTATTATTTATTTTTATTTTACTAAGAAAGGATTAAATGATTTAAGTATCTTAGAGAATGTAAATTATGCGTATCTAAATTAATATTGACTTGTTAATTTTTTTTTAATTTATTTTATAGAAATTCTTATAAATATTACAAACTTAAGAAAATGAAGAATGTAATAGTAGAAATGCAAAATAAATCAAAGATTTGATAATTGTTATGCATTAATTTTTTCTATTGTCTAAATTAACATTATAATTAATATATCATGAAAATATATAATAAATAATAATTTTCTTAATAATTATAATACTTCAAATAACTTATTAAAGTGCATCACCTAGGAAGCTAAAAGTTTTATTTTAAAAATAGCTTGATAAGACTAAATCCAAAAGAAAATCATTTCTAATCTCTTATTTATCCTATTTAAGCATTCTAAGTCAAATTAATTATAATATTATTATTTAATATCTAAAATGACATCTAAAAAGTAACAGAAACTAACAAAGATGTTGATATGGATGTATGTAATTTATCAAAACCTTCTTGCATAGAAGCAACTACATATTGTAGCATATGTGACTTTGAGTACTACTTTTGAGTACTACTTTTATTGTTGTAATATGTGAATTCTTGCTTAAAAATGCATCGGACACTTGGCTATAGAAGGTGAATTGGAAATTACAATAACAAAGTCCTAATAATTCTAATAGATTCTTAAATAAGTTCTAATTAAATCTTAATAATTACAACCAAATCTTAATCAAATCCAAAAAAATCTTAAAGAAATTACAAAAATAACATAAGAATATCAGAAATTGATATTTAAATAAACAATAAATAATTCTTTAAATACTAAAAATAGAAATTATAAGTAATTTCTTAGTAAATCCTAATAAAATCTTAATTTAGTTCTAAAAATCTTGAGCAAATCCTAAATAAATCCTTAATAAATCCTAAACAAGCTCAAGATAAATCTTGGGTGGATTTATATTGTTGTTTTTAAATCTTAATAGAAATTAATTAAACTATTGATTTTAAATAATTTTAATATTTGGACAAAAAACAAGTACACAAACTTTAAAAAAATCAAACTTCTAAATTAGAAGAATAAGCTTCTAATAATCTCAAATGTTAATTGTCTTCCTTTTCTAATCTAAAAACTTACCTTTATTCATCATATATTCTTTGTTGAATCATTCAACTACTCTCTAAATTGGCATAAGAATAGAGGCTTAAATTTAAAATATTCCTAAAAATTCTTGCTTCAATTAAACTAGTGGATTTTTCAAGATCGTAGAAACCCTCATTGATCCTAAAATTTAAACATCTAAGAATGTAATCCAATAAAACTCCTATATCCTTTAATCTAATTGTTCAATTGACTTTAAATTTATAAAATATAATTAAAAAAAATTTAATAAAAAATCAAAAAAATTTCATCTTAAAAATTTGCTACAATATTAGTAATTTTTTTAAATATATAAATTTCTTTTTGTTTCTCGAAATCCAAAATCTTTGAACACATCTTTCACTTTGAAAAACTTTTAAACTCTCATTATGCATCTAAATTACTTAAAATTAATGCCAAAAAAACCCTTTTAAAGTTTTATCTAAAATTTCACTTTCTAATCTATAAAAGAACATTAGAATTGTCATAAGAGCACAGTTTTGTATTTTGGAATTTGATTATAACTTTGATTCACGACCAATTTCAAAATAGAGAAAATTTGCTTTAAAAATGCATTGTGCCTCTAGCTACCACTAATTGCTCAAAGTTCCAAATTTATAAAATAAAAATATTATTTATAGCTTATCTTCAAGAAGATAATTATATCAAATATACATGGTTAGGATGTACAAGAATTTCCAAGATGTTACTAGATATCCTAAAATCACTTCTATTCCTATAAAAATTCCTTTAGTATATGTATCACTTAATAACTTTTAATCTAACTGTCTTGTTGGATTTAAAATTCTCTACAAGTTAACTTATACCCTTGACTATCTTTATACAAAAAATCAACCATAAATTTGTTACAAATCTTTAAAATATTGTTTCATTTCTACTAAGTACCAAACATGTCAATTTCTAAGCATTTATGCACTAAATCTACCATATCTCAAAAATCCAACACTCAAATACCATTAATTTTTTATATACAACATTTTAATCTAATCATCCACACTTATGGAAATTTTTAGCCAAAAATTCATCTAAAAATTCAACATATGGTCCAAATCAAACCTCCATAAAAAAACCTAACTTACAAACTCTAGTTTTGAAGCACTAACTTCTAATAGCTCTTTCTCATTTATTCTAAATTCAAATATATCAATTTTTCTACATAAAATATAGTTTTTTTAGATTAGCTTTTGAATGTCATTCTTTGATTATTGAATGCCTTCCTTAAACTCTCTATATACGTAAATAAATAATAATAGGTACCAAATTCACATCCTAACTTCAAGCAATCATATCACTTTCATCAAAAATTCCAAATTATACATTTTTTTCACCTAACTTCAAGTCCAAAATACAAGCTTTTTGAATCCAACTTCCAAACTTTAAATGAATTGCCTTATTTGGAATGATTTGCCTTGCCTCAAATGAGCCACCTTAAAGTGGCTTCAAACTCTAATGTACTCCTAGGTAGCATCTTGAAGCCCATTAGGCATAACTTTCAACCAATAGGAATGAAGTCCTTTATCACTCATCTTATCGACCTATATGGGATGGTGTAGGAGTCAAAATATTTTACTTTTGATATCAAAGCCCCTTTAAACTCCTTATTAATAAGTCCTATAACTTCTATTTTTAATTATGAATAATTATATAGACCATAAAGGAATTTTTTTATAATAAAGTAATGATAGAAGATGTATCAACACCAATCTTAATTGATAGGATACTCTTAAGGGATGAAGCTTTTGCTAAAGTAATCTCACAAGATATTTTTGAAGCATTTGAGAAGAATATTGAGAAGTTAAGGATTTCATCATTAGATTTGGATAAAGACGATTTTTGTTATAATGTTATATTAAAATTATATTTTATTCAAATATAATTAAATAGAAAATATAGAAAATAGTAAAAATAATATTTATTTTTGGTTTTTTTTTTTCATGTTTAGATTAATATTATAATAGTAATTTTGATATTAATACTAATAAATATTTACAAAAAATTTATCAATTTAGACCCATGTTTTTAATAGTGATAGTAGAATTTTTTATAACAATAAAAATATAACTAAATAAGTCTTAAGAATGCCTAAAAATTAATATGGATATTCTTAAGAAATAACAACCTTCATTCAAATTTATAATCAAGTACAAATATTCTATTGTAATATTAAGATCAATTGATCTTCTCACTAATTTAATTATCAAAACTTATTTTATTTATTATGCATAAAAAAAATCTAATTTTATATCAATAATAATTATAATAAAAAAAAATCATCATTTATTTCATTTGTCTCTTATTAGGAATTATAAAATAATGGATAAATTGAAAATAAAGTAGTTACTAGTGCCTCTTACTAAAATCGATAACAAACAAGAATTGAAGTAAATGAAGTTTTCTGGATTTAAAATGGTGCAAAGTTTTTTTAAAATATCTTATATATTGGCATGGATATGTTATAAGTAAATATAGATGATAGTCATGTAAAAATATTGCAAATACATCAAAACTTATTATTATTTTTTAATTAAGAATATATTTTTGACAATAAGATGGTATACATCAAAAAGTTTAAGAATTAACTTGTAGAACTTCTTTAAAGTATTAATAACTAATAGCCACTATATTCATTTCAAGAATTAAAATATGAAAAATTACCAAAAAAAAATTTAAGTTTATTGAAGCTAAATAACATCAGAATTGTGATAAAGTTTCTTAAAAAAAACATACTATTCTTTAAATAAATAGCAAAATACAATGTGATCAGAACCAAAATTTTAAAAGAGATTCTTAATGCTTAGTAATATTAGTATATCTAAAAATAATAGTTAATGGAATATAATAAATAAAAATATTATTTAAATAAATAGAATTAAAAAATAAATAATAATAAATAAAAATATGTAAAATATGTAAAATATGTAAAATAATTAATATATATTTTTTAAAACCCTAATGAAGTTTTTTAAACTTTAGATATTTATATTTTCATAATATATAATATGTGGCTATTTCAACTTATGCCACAAAAATCCTTACTTTTAAAAAAGATATATTAGCAACATCCTAAAATTTGGTGTCTAGGCCATAAGACTTTTGGTCTTTAAGAAGCTTTCAAAATGCCTTATTGGTAGATAATATATATATATATATATATATATATATATATATATATATATATAGATATATGAAAATTAGAGTAATAAAATCTTAAATCTTGTCAATATATTTTGTATATGGTCTTGGTTCAAGACTTTTTATCTTCATTGTCTTTAGCAATAGCAATTTTAATTCTTCTTTGTCTTATATATATATAATTCTCTATTCTTCAATGATATAAAAGTGTATTATCTTTTAGAATTTATTTAGATTCATATCTTTAATAATTACTGGATCTTTAACTTTTTAAAAGCCAAAAGTATTAAATTATAAATGATAACGATAATAAATAATAGAACAAAGTTTTTGAGTAGAAAAAATATAATAATATTATATAAAATTTTAAAAAATTACATCAACATTACCTATTTATTTGTATAATTATTGATGATGTATTAAAAATATTGCTCTAATATTTAAAATCACTGAGTAGACATCTCTTTCCATCTCCTTCATCCCTTTTTTTATGCCAAGAATTTTAATATACATACAATAAATCTTTTATTTATACTAAAAAATTTTAGAATAAATTTGTAATTAATTGTTTTATGCAATTGCTTGTAGAATTTTTTAAAATTTATTTTTCTTTTGATAAAATTTAAGAATATTAAATAATATATCTCATGTAATTTTTTATTTTCTTTAAAAAAAACTAATTTTATTTAAGAAATCTTTTAAAACAAATTCATTTATAAATATTTTTAATTTAAAAAAATAATTTTACTATGTATATGGAAAAGTGTGAGATATGAAGGAAGGAGGTGTTTATCTAATATTTTTTTAATAAATAAACATATTTAATTTATTATTTAAATTAAGAGTGAAAAAAAATCCAATATTACATTTAAAAATATTAAAAGGTGTCTTCTAAAGTCTTAATAAAGTTTAAGATTTTTAATCAAAGATAATATTACTGTGAAGTTTAAGATATTGTTAAACATTATTTAGAAAATCAGAGTTTTTTTTTTTTGCAATAGTATTGTACAAAAGAAATAATGTATCATTTTTCTCAGAAAATGTTTTATTTTGAAACTAAAATCATAAATATTAAAAATATTAAGTTTTATAGTAAGGTTTATTGAAAGAATGGCCAATATTTTTAAAAAATTAAGTAGAGGTTAAAAATTCTATACAATCAATAATGTAGAGGATAGGTTTGAGAAATAGAGTCACAAGATTAAATAGATGCTTCAATAGTTTTTTATATTAGAAGCCACTAAAATTCTCTTGGAATAATTTATAAAGTATTATCATATGTAAAATATCTTTATCTTAAAAAATCAAATTGTAACTGAAGTTTAAAAAATTACACTTGATAGTCTATATATATATATATATATATATATATATTTTTTTATACTAAAAATATATTTTTAAAATAAAATTTAGTGATGTTATTGTAAAGTTTATTTTTTGCATTAAAGTTTAATTTTTTTGATAAATGTGAATATATGTATTTTATTAAAAAATACGTTTTTTTATTATCTTTCTTTGTGATATATTTTACCTATTTATTTTTATTATCAAAGTTTTTGCCTTTAAGACTTTGATAATATTTCAAATATTCTGTTCTAATTTTATTTTAGAAGTAAATGGATAATCTTACTTCTTTTCTTATGATATAAAAGTTGCTTAATATTCATCTTTAAACTAATATTTTTTATTTTTTAATATTAATTCTTTCTTTAAAGAAAAAAAAAAAAAAAAAAATCTTGTAGAAATTTTTATTTGATATGAGAGATTACAGATTATCCTCTTCTAATTTGACATATCATTTATTAAATTCATCTATTATAGAAATGGAAGAATACATTATGGATGCTATACTTGGTGGAAATAAGTAAAGATTTGTAATTATTAAAAATCTTCATAAGCTTTTTAATAATCTTAAGACATTAATTTCATATATTAAGAATTTCAAGAATAGGCATACCATTCATACTCCTATAGAAGAAGACAATATCAAAGATCCAATTTCTATGCCACAAAGTTGTACATTTCAAATAAGCAAGTAAATCAACCTTACAAATGATCCAAAAAACTTTTTTATTATAAGTATGAAGGAAGCAAAGATTACTATGACAAAGAAGTTTGATGACAAAATATCATAATTTAAAAGATTTCTACAACAAATCACGTTCTATTTAAGGTTACATCATTTCTAATATCATGATGGATTACTCAAGGTCAATTCATAGGCATATTCATATCTAAATAAATTCTCTCTTAGTTTCTATTTGTGATGGAAAATGATTCAAAACTATTATATGATTTAAATTTATTATAGAAAGTCTTTACAACAACATTTAGAGAAAGAAATTTAAAAATGGTAGTAGAAAAAAAAATCCAATTTTAAAAAGAAAGATCAAAATTAACTACCATCAATGCTATTAAATTCCAAAACCTTGCATGTAACATTGTTGAGAAGTTTGTTATTGGTTCAAGAAAGTATAATGCTTCTTGTTGTAGTGATCTTTATTACATTTTTATATCTTAGTTATTTAGTATTCTTTCTTGGTACTTCTTTGTATTAGATTAATATCCAAATTCTTCACTAGTACTGAATTTGATCTATTTCATTTTAAATTTATATAACTTAATATAAAATCCATAGAATAATTTGATTCTTTTTGTAGTAGATCACACATCTTATCTCTTTATAATTTTTTATTTCTAAAATTGATTGATAACTTGAATCATGTGTAACCAACAAATTCCTTAAGTTAACTTTTTAGTCATTATTCTTTTTTCACAATCTTATACTTAGTTATTCTTTCATACATATCTCCTAAAATAAATATCACAATACCTTAAAATTTTATAATTATATTTTCAACTTAATAATACAATTATATTTTAATTATTATAATCATAATGTTTATAGACACCAAGTTTTGATCCTTCAAAATATTGCCTTTAATTTGTATATTTGCTAGACCTAATTAACTTTAGCACTTTATTTTTTTTTGATCTAATTAATTTTTTTTCTCAAAATTTATATACAAGTGGATTAATTTGTTTTAAATATTTTCATAAAATCTTGTTTTAATCAAATACTATAATCAATCATAATAGACTCTAATCTGAAATCCAAAATCTGTCTTCTTCATAAATCAAAGAAGAAGTTTCAACTATATTTTTTTGTACCTCTCTTCACTTTTTTAAGTCTCTTTATTACTTCCAAATGATTTTTTTAAGATGTTTCTATCTTCTTCTTTTCATCTTTTAAATCTCTAATTATTTTATCTAATAGAAAGCAATATCATGATTTAATTGGAAAGCCACCACTTGTAGTCCAATGAGAAGCCACTCCTTACAATCTAATGAAAAGCCATTACATGTAATCCAATAGGTTGCCATATGCAATTCAATCATAAGCCACCACATATAGTGCATCCAATCTTTATCCTAATCATCACTACTAAATCTTTTCAATTATCAATCTAATGGTTGATTCTCTGCTAATATAAATAAATACATATATTGAAACAATATAATAATTACAACAATCTAATTGTATACTTAAAGTAGGTACAATATATATGAATATCTACCATTTAGCCATTAAATGACCCACATCTCAACATCTACCTCTTCTAAACCTATACATCTTTTGGAATGTGCTAATTTAGACTCCAAATGATGTGGGTCTATATCAGTCTTTGATTATTTCTTCATCTTCAAGGTCTTTTAGATCTTGTTCTTCATTATTTACTATGTCTTTATTACCTTTTTTACAAAAAAACTTAATTCACTTACTTGTAATTGATAACTTTAGCTTTGTTCTATCTAACTCTTGTAAAAAGTATATTACATTTTTATAAGCTTTAATAAAAATATAAGATTGAAATAACTTCTTAACATATTTTTTATTTATATTATATTGCTTGTCCTAGCTACTATTATAAATAAATATCCAATCTCTCTTTTGAATAGCCTTAAGTTGCAATTGATGCTAACAATCAAATCTCTCTTTGTTCTTTATTCTTACTTCTTTCAACTTCTTAATAGCTAACTCAATGTCATTTGGTCTTCTCTCAAGTTATCAAATTTTTATTACTAATAATTCATCTCTACTAGGTCTATCTTTTAAAGGTAATATATTCTACGTAAGTACTACTTTTTTAAGTGGTATTACTGATTTTTGCTTATACATTTATTCCCTCAACATGTATCTTGTAATTGTACTATAAGTGGTGTAACTTGCCTATAATGCAAATAATAATAACTTAGGTCAATTCATCACTTTTCTATTATATGCCTTAACTAATATTTTCATAATTGGTACATGCCCATATTCACTCTTGCCATAAGCTTTTAAATTATAAGCCATTATTAAAATAATTTTAATCTCTATTTTTTTGAAGAATTTATATATGTCTATTGTATTCAATTTGCCCCTATCCACCATAAGTTTTTTAATACAACCATAACAACAAATAATATCTTCAAAAAAAAATCAATGTACTACCTCTATAGTCTTTGTCCATAGTGCTCTTCTTTCTACTTAATTAGACAATCCTCTCAAGCAAGTACGAAATTATCTTTTTGTCTAATTTCCATAAATATTGCAACTAAATTAATCAACCACATAAGGAATTTCTAATGGATAAGTTGGATGTAATCTATTTCAATGACTCATATTTAAATATAATTGATATGTTTGACAAGATCCTTCAAATCAACTACATTTTTATATACAACCTTCCACTAAAGCCTCTATTTTACTTAAGCAAATATTGCTTAAATGCCTCAATGTCTTATCCACCAATTTTCATGGAATTCCTTGATGATCTTTTATTGAATTTCAAAGCCACTTACAAGCCATTGTAATATTCTATTCTTTCATTTTGAATGCTTTTATCAAAATGCATTCTAAAGAAAATACCCATGGACCTTTTGTTAAACTTTCTTAAACTTTTATCCATTCAATATTTTTTTCTCCAATATAATCAAATGCATTGAGCAAATAAAATAAATAAATAACATACTTATTTTTAAGAAGAAATTAAAAAAAAGTTTTTACAAAAATTACCTCAAAATATAAAGGATTTACATTTAGAGATGAGTGGTTGTAAATTAAGATCGAAATCAGACCTTGAGGCACAAAATTGCATACCTATGGTGATTCTAAAGTTTTTTGGTTGATTAAAAAGTGAGATTTGAGAGCAAACTTATGCAAAGATTTTTGAGAGTTAATTCCATGAAATTTGAAGTTATATTGAGGTTTTGAGGGCTTTTCAAAATAAGAGATGTATTTGGTGGATTTGGATTTTGAGAATTAAAAAGTTTTTTTTTTCAAATTGGTAAGTCAATTTTCTTCAAATTTTATATGCTTATTAATTGCTTGTGGACTAAGATGTGTGTAAAATTTTAGTTAAAATCAAAAGTTCAATTTATATTTTTTGAGGTTTTAATATAGTTTTAGTAATTAGTTAAGATTTATTTAGGATTTTTTAGGATTTATTTAGAATTTAATTAGAGTTTGATTAAGATTATTAGAATTTCATTAGGATTTATTTAGGACTACATTTAGATTTGATTAATATTTATCTAAGATTTATTTAGGATTTATTTAGATTTTTATTTTTATTATTTTTGTAAAGATTTTATTTTTCTATTTCTTTAGAATTTTTTTTATTATTTTTATTTGAGATTAATTTATGACTTCTTCATATGTAATAAAACATACATACTTCTAAGAACTTTTGAATCTTTATAGTGTTTGCACATTTTTTCATCCTTTTGATTGCACCCACCTTCTTCAGAGATGATTTTTTCCATATGATTTATATGGATGTTCTACAACAAGAATTTTATCAATTTTAAATATTGACTATTTTTTTGATAAAGTCAAATAAATTTCTTTCAATTTTATTAATTATTTTTCATAATTAATAGTATAATCCATATCAAACTTATAACATACCCTTTCTTGCCTAATATTTCATCATTTTTTTCTTTTGTGTATCTTTCGATGAGCACATCATTTAAAATAGCATATTATTTTTTGAAATAAAATCTCTCAATATTTTATTCATTCCATTTATTATATGTGCCACAAAACTTATAGTCCCATGCGGTAATATATACATCATTATTAAATTCAATAAAGTTCTTGTAATAGTCAAATCTCTACTTTGCATTGCCAATTAAAAATGATTATACTCCAAATATAAATCATCCATAGAATAAATTGAGCTTTTCATAAATGCCTCTATAAATTCATTCTTAGCTAAACTTAAATCCATGTTTTAAATAGTTACTTTATTCACTAGTTGCATATCTTAAATAAACCTCAATGTTTCATTCTTTTTAGGTACCATAAACCACCAATTATAATATAATGCAATAGATAGTTCTAAAATCCTCATCTTAATTTTTTTAGTAAGTAAATTAATTATCTTTAGTAAAATAAGTCTTTAGTACTGGAATTGCTCATAAGTTTTGTTGCATATAAGATATGGTAAAAATAACCATCAATACTACAATACTTTGATGTATACAACCAATTTTATATGCCTTAATTACAAATGACTTACTATGGTATAATAATATCTCTTTAAAATACTTTATCTCAACACTTATCAAAATACTTTCATCTTTAATCTTTAATCCATCCAATCTTAATACGTTTGTATATTTAGGCCCTATCTTCTTTGAATCTCTCAAATGTGATTGAGTAGAAGTTTTTTTAACCTTTTTTTTATAATTTATTGGTATTGATTATATCCTTGATTTAAATTTTTTTGCTATAGACTTCTATTTAGTTTTTAATATTATTTCATATTTTTCTATAAATTCCTTCATTGCATCATAGAATTCTTTAGAATATATCTTCACTATCTTATCATTACTCTCAAAATCCAAATTCAATGTCAAATGTAATTTTCCTATAGTATCACCAAAGCATAATTGATTTAAACATCTTTGATGTGTTTTCATCTTTTTCAAGTATTTTTACTTCCTTTAACTTGTATTCTATGTTTTTAACATAATGCTTTTTTATTCTATCTAAATTCATTATATTTTTGAAAAAAATTGAATCATCCCTTGATAATTCAACATTATTCATAAAAATGGCTTTATCATTATTTTCATTTGGCAAAAAGCCATCATTGCTTGTACCATTTGTAAGTCCCGCAAATTGATTTTAATTAGTAGATTAGTTAAAAGCATAGTTTTAAGTTATTCAATTATACAAATATTAAGAATAGAGAGTTTTTTTTTACTATTCGAGTATTTATTATAATTTAGAAGTATTTATAAGTTGCAAAAGTGTTATTAGAAGAAAAGTTATAAAAATAGAGTCTTAGTAAGTCTTAGAGGCAATTATCTTAGTTAGTTTAGTATTTTTCTTATTGTTAAGTATTAAGAGTTAGTTATTGAAACCAATATCTTCATTGGCTCCTATCTAGATGTATTACTTATAAAATCCTATCAATGATAAGTTAGTAGTTAGAAGAAGCATGAAAAAGAGCTTCATGTCTTTTTAGTTAATTATATAAAAAATAGAATTTTTAGTGGATTTAAATTGACTTTATTACTATAAAAAATCACTAAGATAAGAAAATATAGCTTCGTATGGATATTAGTATTATAGAAACATTATAGGATATTTAAGAATTTATTTAGAATTTTTTATGAATTTTTAGAGAAAATTTCAAGACTTTGGTAAAATTGAGTTTTATCACCTTGAGAGCCATAATGAAGAAATGAAGCAAGATTTGAAGACTATGCAAGGTTTCTAGGCTAATTGGGTGTTTTTGAATACGAAGGTAAAGTCAAAAATGTAAAAAAAGTAGTTTTACTAGTAGAAAATAGGAGGACTAACAGCTAGTGTAGTCCTTATAGGAAGAAAGGTGCACAATTTCTATATGGGTTATAGCACCTTAGGTATAGGTAGGAAGATAAGACTAAGGCCTCAAGGCCTCTTGAAGGGGAGAATATACACTACTTGTGAGCCTTGGTGAGGCTCGAACTCCTGATTTCTTAAGCAAGTTACCCTTGAGGTAAAAATTATTCACTTAACTTTTTTATTATTCACATTCTATCTTTAATCTATCATAACTTACTCATAATAACTTAAAATTACATGATTTTTATGTCATTGGAAAGATAAAAAAATTATCTGTCTATTTTTTATTTATTTTTTTACTTTTACTTTTTACTAGATGAAAATCTGATGAACGGATTGTGACTTTGTTTTGAATGTTGTAATTACTTGATTTCGTCTCTTTTACTTGTATTGTGGTTGTTCCTCCTTGATCTTTTGCCAATTGCTTACTTCACTTCATACCACCAATTACAAGCAACTCTTAATTGAGGCCATCTTATAATTGGGATTGAGGATTGAAATTTAAACTCACACCATTGCAATCCTATCTTACAATGGTATGTGATATAAATTTTGAGATGTCAAAATCTCTAAACTTTTTATACATTCTTAACAAAAGATGCTCCTTTAAAATACCTTTATTTCTATCATGGTTTGCACAAACCATCAAAAATTAGATTATTTTTTTATTATAACTTCTAATCTGTATATATGCTAATTGATTATCTATTGTCTTTATCTCTATCTAAGCATCCATTATATATGATTTTTTTTGAAATAATAGGATATATAGAGTTTTCTTATATAAAGAAATTTTTCTTATTACTTATATCTCTTATTATAATTTTTACATTTAGACATGATCTAGAGAAATTTTACCTTAAATTATTTATATCTCAAATCAATTATCTATAATTTATATTAATAGATAATTTTTCCATCTTATATAAATCCTTTGACATCAAATTTATTTCCAAACCATGATTAATTAATGCCACAAGAGGTTCTTTAAGATTATCCAACTTTACCAATGTCTTTGTTATTATTATTGTTCAATGACTATACCTTCCTCTATAATAAATTCTAGATGAGAAAAATCTTGATATATATATGGTCAATAATGTCTTCATCTCTTATGACATATTTCTCATATGCATTTGAAGTCATAGTTTCTTCTATAATTTGTCCATTTTTTTTTTAATAATATCCATAATAACCTCATGAAATTCTTATTATACAATCCCAAGGACTTCTTTATAAGATAAATTCTACCTTCCTATTTAAAATTTGTTCTTCTAAAACTTTCTTCAAATCCATTGCTATTTCAATATCTATTGCAAATCATAATCAAAGCCTTACGTTTTTTCTTCAAAAAAGATGGCAAATCCTTTATTATCTCTTGTCTTCATAGAATCATGTTTTTATCTTTTCTTATTTGATTGCATATTTCTTTTAGATGCTCCTTCATTTTTCTTATTTTTCTTTTTTTTCTCTTCTATTATCGCCTTAAGTTGACTCTTTATAATATATGCATGAACCAATAAAGTATTAAGCAAATCATTCTAATCTATAGTTTGAAAAATAGATTATCAACATGAAATAGTATATTTCTATTAAACTCCCTACTTTTAGCAAACTTTATAGCATTTAGACATAATGAACTCACTTGATTTAATGTCTCAATGCTTGAATCTACATAATCATGAATAAGATGCTTCACTTGAATACTATATGTTCTTGGTTTTATTGCATGAATCTTCAATATTCCATTTATTGACACCTTCATTGATTATTTTTCAAAATTTATCTTAAATATTCTATTTATTAACACCTTCATCTCTCATTTTTCAATATTTACTTTCAATATTGCTTTACTTTTTCTTAAATGAATCCTTCTATCTTTGAAAAGCACTATAATACTAATTCATCTATACATTCTTCATATTATCTTTATAGATGATCAATGCTATTGTACCACATCCAATGTGAAAGCAATCTTTTCTTTAATAAATCTAGTTTTTATTTTCATGATTTTTTTATAAATTTTTTGAAGTTTTTCTTCTTAAATTTAGCTAATTTAATCTTTAATTTCCAAATAAACTTTATTAACTCATTTATAGTTGAATTTTCAATCCTAGAAACAAAAAAAAATGTTTGACATAAGCATGGATTGTTGGAAGTACTACAGCTTTTGCATCATTTGTTAAACTTTTATTTTTTTGTTGTTATTTTTGTATAAGCAATGATAAAGCTCCAACCACCTCCTTTTAATCAATCTTCAATCGACATTCCTTATTTCTATCTTTTAAAAGTGACTCAAATAACTTTTGTAATCTTGGATAAACAACTTTGCATATTTTTTTTAATTTTAATTTTTTAATTTACTTTCTTTAATTTAGGAGCATTATTTTTTAAAATAAATTATTTTTAAAATATATGTTATATTTTAAGTAGAGAAAATTAAGTCCAAGGATGTAGTTGTCATAGATAGTTATTTTTTATTTTTAAAAAATATTATCATTGAAGATAAGAATACAAAATATATATCAAAAAAATATGATAAAAAAATAAAAAATAAATAATGAAATAGCTATTGCAAAATATTTAAAAATTAAGAATTCTTGAAAATAAATTAAAAGTACAAATAGACTTAAAAGCAGTGAAAAAAGCTTTATTATTGTCTCTATATATACTATCTAAGTAGAAGCTATGTAGCAACGTTCTATAAAACCAACATGTATTCAATATGTATGACACATGTCTAATTTACAAGACAATTTTTTATATGTATACCAAATATATATTTTGTATCATAAATAAAGCATCTATAATACATGGCCAACTTATTGGTAAAATTTTAAATCTACCAATCACCTACAAAAATCTATAAAAAAAAATACATATATAGTACTTTTAAAAAACTTTTCCATAACATATTATCGAATTTGTCTAATTCTACATATTTCTCTCTATTCCTTCTATCTAAGTAATAATTGGAATAAATATAAATGTCAGTGATATTATCCCTTCTTTTAAAGACAAGATCTACAAAGAGCGGCAATTACAAGTTCAAAAAATTTAAGATGTGATAAATTATATTTTCTATATATTCTAATCTTTATTGCCTATTAAGGAAGTTGATAGGTTCTTTTTGATATTGATACTATTTTATATTATAATAAAAAATCACCATAATATTTAATCATTATTAAGCTATTTATAATTTTTTTAAATTAAAATATTTAAAATACTATTGGAAGTGGTTTCTACCTCTAATAATATCACCAAATATTAGAAGTCTCTTTAAAAGCTATGATATTAAATATGTTGTCTCTTTTCATTTATTTCTATTTTTTTTTTTTTTTGAAGATCTCCATTTCTATTACATCATCTTGAAGGTTGTTACAATTACAATGACTTGTTTAATTACTCTTCAAAAAATAATTTTTAAATAAAATCTATTAATTTTTGATACTCTATCTCCTTGGCATTATAAATACTAAGAAACTACAAACAAAGATTAAAGATAGAATACAATCTCCATTGAATTGTCTTTGTTTTATAACAAAGATTTTCTTAAATCTCCATCTTAATTTTAATAGATGTTGTTGTCATGGATATATTTACTCTAATAGTTAATTAGATAATATGGATAAGTAGAAGTAGATAAGAATAGATAAATTAAATAATCTCTTATAAAAAAGCTTCTTATAAGCTTCATAGATGCGTTTTCATCTTCACACATGTCTACAATTGATTAGTAGATTAGAAACTTAGCCAATAATTTAGCAATATGTTGTATGTGTTAATAGCTTGTGAAAAAAGCTTATTGCATTGTGCACATATAAGAAACTTTTCTTATAAGTTAAACATCTGTCTTACAAATTGGACATGTTTTAAAAGTCTTATAGAACATTACTATATAGCTCTTAAGTAAATAGTATATATAGAGGCAAGAATGAAGCCTTGTTCATTTTATTCAATTTTTTTTTGTTTTCTATCTACTATCAAGAGTTTTTAATTTTTTAATCTTTGACAATAGCTATTTTAATTTTTTATTAAATATATTATTATTTTCATATTTATATTTTGTCATATCTCTTTGATTCATTTTTCACTTATTTAATTATCTTTTTTAAATTCTTATTCTTGAAAAATTAACAAAAGTACTAACTCTTTATTCATGTCTAGTTTAGAAGCGAGTGTATTATCCTACTTTTATTGTTGTATTTCAAAGGTTGTGAACTATTCACCTTTGAATCCTTTATTTTCTAAATTATAAATTTTTTATTTTAAAGAAAGTAGATCACCTCTCTTTGTAGAAACTTTCATTTGACATTAGAAGTTGTACATTATGCTATTCTATTTGATTTTTGGATTTATTAAGTTATTTGAAATAGAAGAAAAATTCATGGATGCTACAATTGATAGAAATAAGGATAGAATTGCAACTATTACACATCTTCACAATCTTATCAATATCCTTAGGGTGGAAATTTTATGCATTATTAATATTAATCATAGAAGCACTATTCCCATGCTTATAGAAGAAGTTCAAAGTCTATACAGAGAAGTTATATAATTGAGAGAAATAAATAGATTAACTTTACAACTAAATCCAAACAGTCTTGCATCTACAAATATAAGAAAATTAAATATTATTTTCTTGAAAATTATAATAGAACAAGATCAAAATTTTAAAGATTTTTGTAACAAATAAAATCTCTATCTCAAGTTGTATCTTAATCAATAGCTTAATGGATTTATTCAAGTTAGATTCATAGGTCCACCTTTATTTGAAAGTATTTTCTTTTAATTTGTACCTTTGATAGAAAAAGATTTATAATTCCTTTATGATTTGTATTCATTTTTCAAAGTATTTATGGCCACATTTAAAAAAAGTGATCAAAAAAAGAGTAGAAGAGTCCAAGATCTTATCTTTACAACAAGAATCATGATTAATTAACATATATGTGTCACTGACATATACATGTAAATCAATAATTACTTATATGATTTAAATAATAGTCAATAAAATTAGGTTAATTCCATAATATCTTTTATAGAAGCTTTCTAGAAGCTTCATACACACTACTTTGATTTTATAGGTGTCTTTAATTGACTTTTTAGATTAAAAACGTGATTAATAAGTTGGCCATGTGCCATACATGTTGATAACTTGAAGAACAAGCTAACTATTTGGCCGACATATAAAAAACTTACCTTGTAAGCTAAGGCATGTGTTCTGTAAAGAAAATACATATTAGAGATTCCATAGAATATTGCCACATAGCTTCTAGTTAGATAGTATATATAGAGGCAAGAGTAAAGTTGTCTTCACTCTTGTCAACTCCTTTCTTACTTTTAGTTTAGTTTCAAGCATCTCAAGTTTTCTTGTCTTTTAGCAATAAGCCATTCCAATTTCTTTTTAATATATATACTTCTTTATTTCTATTTTGTCACTTTTTCTTTGACACGGATTTCATTGATTTATGCATCATCTTCTAGTTCATGTCATTGATAGATTGACAAGAGTACACTTATAATATCAGAGCTTTGTCTTGTCTTGATTAAAAATGGATTAACCATTTTTTATGATCAGACATAAGTATATTAGAAGTAATAGATTACCTTCTTCTAAACTAAGTTTGTTCTTACTATTTTCTTTGTCCTCAAGTCGTTTCTTCTATTTATCTTGAGCGGTATTAGATATTTTTTTGAGTATTATTATGGCAAAGCTTATTGAAATATAGAGTACAATGGTACAAATACAAGAGCAATTGAGCAAGTTGATGCTTGCAATTCATCAACTTAGCTTACTACCACAAGGATCAACAAGAATACCAGGAAGTGAGGATATAGAAATGATTGGAGCTGCTTCAACATCTGCACCAAATCATATCCCTCTACCCATGGTGGAACATCCTTCAAGTATTAGAGAACCAAGAGTTACTTTGTCCGAGAAGTTTGATGGTATAAGATCCAAATTTTGAGGATTTATCAATCAAGTACAACTTGTGATTGAACTTCAACCTCAAAGTTATTCCACTCTAGAATCACAAGTTAGATTCATTGATACACTTCTTTCAGGTTCAACACTATCATGATTTTTATCTTTTCTTGAATGATGAGATCTAATATTAGATCATTTGAAGGTATTTTTGGTAAAATTTTGGTCCACATATGGAAAACATGATACAACTCGTATTGCGACCAATAAGATCCATATTTTACAACAAGACAACTGATCTATAATATTATATGCTTCATAATTTTGACAACTTACAACTAATATCAAATAAGATGATGCTGCATTTATAAGCCAATTTTTCTATAGATTACAATATTAAGTAAAGAAATTGATGCTCAACTTATGTGATCCTCAAACATTGAATCAAGCAATTGACTTTGTTGTGAAGTACAACAATTAACTTTTTGAAGTTTAATCTGAGAGTTATAGAAGTAGGCCTCAACATTACTACAATTTTATGGCAACACCAACATCTCTTCAATACATACATTCAGAAGTAGAGGATATACAAATTGATGCGATACGTTTCAAATTTCTTATCGAGCAAGAAAAAACTTATTGCGGTCAAGAAGGATTGTACTTATATTATCGAGAACCTCACTACATTGCTCAACATTGTCCAAAGAAGTGACAAAACTACAAAATGATAAGCACAACTATCAAAGAAGACAATGTGTTGAAAAACAAATTTGTCCAACTATAATAAAAATTGTGCGGCTAGAATCTTGTACAATTTCTAATGAAGGTCCTATCCTCTCCTGAGAACCATCTTCTTGTTATATAATAGATGTGCATTTAAGACCTAATAATTAATAAAGTCTTTGTTTTGATAGATTCAAGAGCCTCAGCTTATTTTTTTCACGTAGAATTTGGTAAAAGTCATAAAATATTGTTAATACAAAAATTACATTTGTTCATATAGAAGTCATAGATGGTTTTTTGTTGTCTTCTAGAGATGTTATTCATGAAATATTTCCTATAGATGTAGAAATAAATGGTCATAGTAGTTGCATAATCTTTAATATAATTAGATTTTTATTTAATCCAATCATTTTAGGTTTCTCATAGTTTAAAAAGTATAATTCTTGGATAGATTGGATTTTTCATACTCTTGACTTCTCTAAAAGTATAACTAAGAGTAAAATTAATCCAATAGAAAGTCATAAGTTTAATACAATAAAACATGTGTTTATAAATACAAGAGCTTTCTTGCATGTTGTAAAAGAAGGATCACCTTATATCATTTACACCACACCTATTTTTAATGATGTAAAGACTTCAAGTGGCATTCCTATCCAATATCAAGAGTTTCAAGATATATTTGAGAAGAAAAATGCGGATATTCTTCCAAAACATCATCCCTATGACTGCTCAATTGACCTTCAAAAAGAAGCACAACTATCATTTAGATTAATTTATGGTTTATCACAAAATGAATTAGCTCAACTCAAGAAATAAATTGAAGAAATTTTTGTAATATAAGAATTTCATACACTATTCCAAATTACCAAGAAAAACTTTAATTTTATTTGTGAAGAAGAAAGATGGATCATTGTGGATGTGTGTTGATTATTGCAGACTGAATAAGATCACCATCAAAAATAGGTACCCTCTACCTTTGATATCTGAACTTCTCCATCAACTGAATCAAGCTAAGATCTATACAAAAATAGATCTATGGAGAGTATAATCTAGTACATATTAGAGAAGAAGATGAATGGAAGACTCCATTTTAAACTAGGTATAGATATTTTGAATATAACATCATGCCTTTTGGACTTACAAATGCATCGATAGCTTTTCAACATCTAATGCATGATATTTTTCAAGAGTTTTTAGACGATTTTGTTGTTTTTTATCTAGATAACATCTTAATCTATTCTAAGAATATACATGAATATGAACTTCATATTTGTCGTGTGTTACAAAAATTAAGAGATGCAAGACTTTATGTCAAGATAGAAAAGTATGTATTCTATACTAATCAAGTTAACTTTTTAGGATACATTATTTCAAATGATGGATGAGTGATGGATTCTAAGAAAGTTCAAACTATTATAGATTAAAAGATTTCAAAAATAATATGACATGTGCAATACTTTTTGAGCTTTACTAACTATTATCAAATCTTCATCAAAGACTTTTCTCAAGTTGTAGCTCCATTAACACTTTTGACTTACAAAGACAAACTTGAATGCAAGGATGATTAGACAACTCTTTTGTCATTGGCATAGTTTACATATAATAGCATAGTACATTCTTCTACAAAAAAAATACCTTTCTTTGCCAATTATGGTTATTTTCTTGACTTGATACTTTTGACTTTTTAGAAACTGATAATTCTATGGCAAAAGATTTTGCAAATCATTCGTCAGAGTTACATGCAACAATAAAGGTGTAGTTAAAAGAAGCTCAAGAATAACAAAAGATCAATGCAGATGTCTATCAAAAGGAACAACCAACATTCCATGTGGATAATAAAGTATGATTACTTTATCACTATATCAAGACTATTTGTCCTTGTGAGAAGTCGGACTATTATAAGCTTGGACCATTTCTTATTTCTGCACGAATCAATCTAGTTGTATATAGTTTACACCTATCGAAGTCAATGAAAATCCATCCAATATTCCAAGTGCCTCTTCTTGAACGATACAAGATAGTGGACATATTAAGAAGAAGACAAGTGCCACCTCTTCCCATAGAAGTGGACAATAATAAAGAATTTGAAGTGGAAGAAGTCTTAGATTCAAAGAGGCACCAAAATAAGTTGAAATATCTTGTTCATTAGGATGGATACAATATTAGTAAACGTACATAGAAGCTAGCAAAGAAACTTGCAAATACAATAAAGAAGGTGGAGGCTTTTCATTGACGACATCTATCAAAATCAAGATGAAGATCTTTCCTATAGAGAAACAAGATCTATGTAAGATAACATTCTACTTTCAATCCTTGTTTGGAGCTTCTTTGTATTTGTGATGCTAAAGACATGGAAAACCAACAACTAGTAGATTCAACGGAAGAGCCTTTGTTTACTGATCTATCGGACAAGATATTATGATTGTCATAACCTTCAAGGTAATGCAATCAAGATGATCTTCAAGAACAACATGTTCTCCTTCGAATAGATGGCAAGATACAATCCGTTTGGTATCACGACCTTGGAAGCTACTCCCAATATTTCATAATTTTATTAAATATATGAACAACTCTTGATTTTGTTCTAAATATTTTATTTGAAAGAAGTTATGCAAGACTCAAAAATGATCAAATAATAGGGTGGTCTTTTTGCCTTGGTATACGACACTCTCGATGGCTAAGAAGGCCTATCAATATCTTCAAAGAAAACAAAGATCAGAGTATGCGGCAAATACAATTTGCCATATCTTAGATTTTTTTAATATATGAAGACCATTCTTCATGGAATTCATCCTTAAAAGAGAAGATAATGTGATGGACATATACATGTAAATCAATAATTATTTTTATGATTTAAATAATAGTAGATAAAAGTAGGTCAATTCCATAATATCTTTTATAGAAGCTTTCTAGAAGCTTCATAGAGGCTGCTTTGACTTTATATGTGTCTTTAATTGACTTTTTAGATTAGAAACATGGTCAATAAGTTGGTCATATGCCACACATGTTGATAGCATGAAGAACAAGCTAACTATGTGGCCTACATGTAGAAAACTTATCTTGTAAGTTAAGGCAAGTGTCCTCCAAAGTCAACACATATTAGAAGTCCTATAGAACATTGCCACATAGCTCTTAGTTAAATAGTATATATAGAGGCAAGAGTGAAGCCCTCCTCACTTTTTTCAACTCCTTTTTTGATTTTAGTTTAGTTTCAAGAGTCTCAAGTTTTCTTGTCTTTTGGCAATAAGTCATTTTAGTTTTTTTTTAATGTAGGTACTTCCTTTTTTCTATTTTTTACTTTTTCTTTGATATAGATTTCATTGATTTATACATCATCTTCCAATTCATGTCCTTGACAATATGCTGCTAAATTCCAAAACCTTGCTTGCAATACAGATTGAAATAATAAAGCCTTTATTAATCAATTTTCATATGAGTTGAAGAATAATGTCAAAGATTTTTTTTGAAATTATAGAAAGTAGATTCTTTGTAATAATTTATTATTCAAGCCATAATATTCAACTTAGTATTTAAAAGGTGTCAAGAACGAAATTTTGTTTGAAGAAAAATAAATCAAGTAATGATGGTAGGTCCTAAGTTTTTTTTTTAAAAAAATTCATGGCTAGAAACAATGCAAATTGATATAGTATGTTTTAAATGTAGTATTGAGCAAGAAAAGATTCAATGTTATTAAGAAGGTTTGTTCTTATATTATGAAGAAGCTAAGTAGAATAAAAAACTTAAGTAGAATAAATAAATCAAAACATCATTTGATTTTTTAAAAAATATTTTTTTTATATTAATCTAATATTGCATTGACTTTTTCAAGGAATTTTTAATAGAAACAAATACATCAAACTTTGCCTTGGATATAGTTCAATCACAAATAGAAGTACGTAACAAACTCCATCCAATAGCTTTTCATTTAAAGAAATTATCACCAATAGAAATCAATTAAAAAATCCATGATAAAAGAACTTTTTGCAATTATGGATTCTTTTTAAGCTTGGCATCACTATGTAGAAGGCACTTGTAGTCTTATCATTGTATAAAAAGATCACAAGTACCTTAAGTACTTCATGCCAATACATATGTTGAATCTTTGCCAAGATTTTTGGAGCATGTTATTATTAAGATTTGATTTTAAGATTACATACCAACTTTGAAAATAATAAGGTTTATCAAACACACTTTCTTAACATTCTTATCTTACATCAAAAGAAAGAAATGCGGTTTTTAATCAACAAAGAATGATAATCTTGAGGCCCAAGCAATTTTATCTTTAAGAAATAAAATCAACATTGATTGTTAATTCAATCTTTGTTAAGCAAATTCAAACAAATATGTCCTCTGATTTTTTTGATTTTGATGTTAAGAATACTTCTTCTAAGTCTTATAATACTTCTAAATTGAAGTTCAAAAATAATCTATTCTATTTCAAAGGCCGCTTAAATATTCTAAAAAAAAAAAAACACATTTACATGTTTTTCAAATTCTTTACAACTTTCCAACAACTTGACTTTTTATATATAAAAAGATTTTTAAACATATATCTAGAAATTTTTGGTGGCTAAAAATGTAGAAGGTTGTGAAAAACTTTTTACATTTATGTGATATATTCTTAAGATTAAAAATTCTTTGTCATCAATCTTATAGATTTTTTCAACCATAGAAACAAAAATATTATTTCTATGAATTTTATTACAAATCTTTTAAATTTAAGTTCATATGTTTTTATATTTATAATTTTAGTTTTTTTTTATTAAAATAGCACATTTGTATTATGTAAAAAAAATATTTTAGGTGAAAATATAAATAAAATTTTCTTTAATAACATCTATTACTATCATGGATTGTCAAAAGATATTATATTGGATAAATGGACATAATTTGTATTAAGATTTTGGAAAATTCTTTTTAAGATATTGAAGATAGATATGAAATTGTCTTTGTCCTTTCATCATCAAACTAATAGATGAATGAAACAAATGAATCAAATTTTGAAGCAATATTTGAAGGGTATCATCAATTATCATCAAAATGATTGAATAACTATTTTTCCATTGGTAGAATTTGTGCATAATGATTTGATACATTCTTCTACTTAAATTTTTTTTTTTTTGCTAATTATGGTTATCATCAATAATTAGATATCTTTGAATTTTAAAAAATTGATAATCCTATAACAAAATATTTGACAAATTGTTTGTCAAAGTTATATGCAACAATGAAGGTGCAATTAAAAGTAGCTCAAAAACTAAAAAACATCAACTTACATGCTTATTTTAAGGAACAATTACAATTCAAAATGGATGATAAGGTATGATTACTTTGTCACAATATTAAGACTATTTATTCATGTAACAAGTTGGATTATTGTAGGCTTGGACCATTTCTTATTTATCAAAAAATAAATCTAATTACTTATCAATTACATCTATCTTAATTAATAATGATCCATCGTGTATTTTATATAATTCTTTTTTAGCTATATAAGACAATAAATATCTCAAGAAGATAATGAATTCTATCAACTCCTATAGAAGTAGATAATTATCAATAGTTTGAAGTAGAAGAAATTTTAGATTCAATGTGGTGCCAAACTAGATTGAAATATCTTATTCATTGGCATAGATATGATATTAGTAAATGCACAAGGGAATTGACAAAGAATCTTGCAAATATAATAGAAAAGGTTAAAACTTTTCATCAGCAACATCCATCAAATTTAAAGAGCTACATTGGCCAGAGTCACATAAACTTTTGCTTATTGTCTATTTCTATGGAAGGAAGTAGTAATATTTGTCTTCATTTTAACATATCCATTGTCTTATATGGCTCAAAAAATACATAGAATAAAAAATGAATCTTTATAGATTATAATAGGTATAATTGAAAAGTAATTCAATTGATTTATTTACTATTAAGTAATGGTCCAAGTTTTTGGGAATCCAACTTATCACATAGGCAACTAGTTGTGAAAGTAAATTCTACACCTCAACTAAAATTCAAGATGGCCTCAATTAAATATTATTTATTATTGGTGGTATAAAGTGAAAGAATAAAATAATTATTTTAAAAAAAACACATACAAAACAAGTGAATTAAATAAAATCAAAAAATTATATAATCCAAACTTGGTCAAAATCTATTCATTGAAATTTTATTCAATAAAAAAATAAAATAAAAGGTAAGATATATTTTTAAAATATATTTTTTATTTTTTTAATAATATAAAAAATATATGAATCTAAGTTATGAAGGTTATGAATAAATTATGAATAAGTTTTAAAGGTTTAAAAATTAAAATTAAATAAATAAAAAATTAAAATAAAAATATTTTATCTCAAGGATAATTTGCTTATAGATCAAGGATTTGAGCCTCACCAAGGCTCACATGTAGTGCATTTGGATGTCTCACAAAGGCTATAAGGCCTTATTCTTATCTTTCTAACTACATTCAAGGTGCTACAATCTATTTGGGACTTCTGCACCTCTCTTCTTACAAGGACTAGACTAGCTACTAATCCTTCTATTTTCTACTAGTAAAATTATTTTTTTTTCATTTATAATTTTATCATAATATTCATAAACAACTAATAATATAGGATTCTTTTGTGGCCCTCAAATTTTGCTCCATTTCTTCATAATAGCTCCTAATGTGGTAAAACCTCAATTTTATCAAAGTCTTGAAATTTTTTATAAAAACGTTTTTAAAAAATTATAATTCTTAAGAATAATAATAATAATATCAAATTAAAATAATATTTTCTTATGTTTTTAATTTTATAGAAATAAAATAAATTTACATCAATTAAAAATCTTATTTTTAATATAAATAATTAAAAAACCATGAAGTTCTTTTTTTTCTTCTTTTAACTATTAACTTATATTTATAGAAATTTTAATAAATAAAAAATTTAGATAGAAGGACAATATAGAAATTGATCTAAATAACTAATCCTGAATATTCAATAATAAGTAAAATCACTAAATCAACTAAGAAAATTTCCTCTAAAACTTACTAAGATTCCATTAATATATATTTTTTAATAAGACTCTTATATCCTATAAATATTGCTAAATTTTATTGAATACATAAATCATTAAAAAAGCTCCCTAATCTTAATAATTCTTTTATTCAAATAAATAAAACTTATATTTTCAATAATTCTATCAATTAAAATCTATTGATAGGACTTATAGTAGTTATAATGTTATCACAAAGTATCCATAGTTTGGTACTAATGAAAAAAATTAATTATTACTTACATAAAGAATTTCTATTAATATTTTTTTGTTCTTAAGTTTCTTTAAATTATGCCTTTATTATTGTATGTAGCTTTATTAAGCAATTTTATAAATCTTTCACTACAAAATTATTAATTTTTAAAAATTCAAAAGTATCTAGTTATGGATAATAATTATAATTAGAAAAAAAATATATTTTAAGATAGATAAAATTATTGTGTTCTTTTATAAAAAAATTCTACCAATAGCAAAAGAATTATCTAATTATTTTAATGGTAGTTGATGATATATGTCATATACTACTCCAACACTTAATTCATTTGTTCTATTTTTCTATTAGTTTAAGGATAAAACACCAAAGATAAATTTATATCTATCTTCAAAATCTTAAAAAGACCTCTCCAAAACCTTGATACAAATTAAGTCCTTCTAATAACATAATATTCTTTAGCAATTCATGATAGTAATAAATATCATCAAAATAAATTTTAGTTGTTTCTTCATATTTAATAGATTTTGTATATGATACAAAAATATTTATTTTAATGAAATAATCTACTATCAAAAACATAGAATTATTAGAACTTAAAATTCAAAGATTCATGATAAAATCTATAAAAAAGAAAATGTCATATAGTTGAAAAGTTGTGATAAGCTTGAAGAACTTGTAATTATATATCACTTTTAAGAACATATAAGCATTTATTAAAATAGAATTGATTGTTGTTGAATTCAAATTAGAAGCATTATAAGATTTAGAAGAATTCTTCTTAATATCATGAATAAAAGGATTTTAGAAGTTATTCAGTTTAATTTGGTAAAAAAAAATTAATTTAATAGTCAACATTGATTTTATTGCTCAAAGATGAAATTAATTTAACTTCAAAAGATTAATTTGTTGTTAATTAAATGCTACATATTCTTCTTTAGAAATAAGATTAGAACGTTTAAAAAGAGCATTTGACAAATCTTATTGTTTTATAGACCAATAAGTACTATTGAATAACAAATCTCAATAAAGACATGCTTTAACAAACTTGTCAATAATTCAAACCGCATGTTGACATAAAATATTCAAGGTTTTTGTGATTTTTATAAACAATCACTTGATTAGAAGCACCTTCCATATAATGATGCCATCTTTATAGTAAATCTATAATTACAAGAAATACATTGTTATAAATTTTGTAATTAGTCTCAATTCTTTAAAAAAAACTTGAATAAAAAGTCATTAAATAACATTAATAAACATATTTATTTCAATAATTATTCAACTAGTATGAATAGTTAGAAGCACATTAAAGTAAATATATTCAATAATATCTTATAGAGAAATTTTTTAGAAGCTTCATTGATGCATCTTTCGCTTTATACGTGTTTGTAGTTGAATGATAGGTTACAAACTTTGCCAACAAGTTAGCCATATGTTAGACATGTTTGTAACTTTTTGTACAAACTAACCATGTGGTGCACATGTAGGAGTTTTTTTTAGAAGCTAGACACATTTCATGCAAATTAGACACATGTTAGAGGTTCTAAAGAACATCACTATGTATATCCTAGTTAGATAGTACGTATAGAGGCAAAAATAAGGCCTTCTTTATTCTTGTCAACTTCTTTCTTGCTTCAAATCTAATTTCAAAGATCTTTAGTTTTCATGTCTTTTAGAAATAATTATTTTAGTTTTTTTTAATACATATATTTACTTCTTTTTTTATGTCTTTTTTTTTTGAAAAACATCTTGCTTATTTATTTGCTTTCATTGAGGTCTAGTCTTCAACATTGGATGAAGTTTGTTATTTTTTTATATTTGTGAAAATAATATATCCAAGGCAAAGTCTAATACATTTGTTTCTATAAAAAATAATTTAAAAAATTTGTTGAAATATAAAATTGGTACAAAAATAAAAATTACCTTTAAAGCTTTAGATATTTTTTAGCTCTTTTATTCCACTCAAGTCTATCTTTAAAAATCAAACGTATAAGTAGAACTACAACTTGAAAAAATTTCTTTATAAAAAATCACTAAGAATTAAAAAAATATAAAAAATATAAAATATTTCTTATTATTTCTAAAATATTTTAATTTATTATATTTTAAATTTTTGTTTGTAAGCCATGATAAAGTCATCATTTAAAATGATTTAACCTATAAAGTTAACTTGAGTGGTATGAAGTACACAGTTTCTATCTTGGCATATAATTGTACAACTTTAAGTGTGTGTAATACATAAGAAATAATATATATATATATATATATATATATATATATTAGAATAGATTTTAATATTATTTAGATAATTATTGGCATAATAATATAAAAAGTTTTAAAAGATATCATTCATTAGATGATAAAAAGTAGTTGATACATTTGAGGATCTAAGAAGCATAATATTATATTTGAAATGCTTGTACTTAGTTCAAAATATAATCTTCTATTAATTGTCTTCTTTAATATATATCAAGTTTTTTATTTTTTATAAATCTATTTTTTATAGATATTTTCTTGATTTATTTGATCAAGAAGTTTAAATATCAAAAATAATAGGTATCTATTTTTAATAGTAATTTTATTGAGACTTTAATAATGTACATACACCTCCATTGATCCATCTTTTATCTTTACAAATAAAATAAAAGCTCTTATTGGAGATTTTTAATGGCATATGAAATTCTTGATGAGATTATTATTAATGTATTTTATAAATTTAACCAACTCATTTTGTAATAAATTATAGTTTGATCCACATGACAACTGAATTTTCTCTTGAAGGCCAATTGAGCAATCCTAAGAACAATGCTACATTCTTTTTCTCAAAAACATCTTAATAATCTTAATATTGGCTAATAATGCTACCTAAAGTCCTTTTACCATTATAAACAGGCGTAGTATAAATTTTAAAAAATAATCCTTATTTTGTAGCATGAGTAAAAGCTCTTGCACCTATAATTAAATTTTTGATTGTACCAAATTTATGACTTTCTACTTAATAACAAAAAATTATTCATACTTTGAAAAAAGTTAAGACTATAAGAAATCCAACTTATTTGATGATTATACTTTTTTGCTATAATAAATCCAAATTAAACAAAAATATTATTATATTAAATATCAGAAGAAAGGATTTCATAAGTAATATTTTCAAAAGATAGTATACAACCATCTATGACTTCTACAAATAAAGAAGTTTTCTTTTATTAAAAATATTTTATATCTTTTAATAAATTTATTATCTAAAAAATAAGCTAAAATTCTTGAATCTAATATTATAAAGGCTTTGAAATTTTTAGGTCTTAAACAAACATCTATTATAAAAAGAAAGAAAATATTTTAATGAAAGAATAGAACCTTATTTATATATTTTATAAGATTTCAACCACATGGTTCTTATTATAGCTCAAAAAACTTATTTTTTAACATATTATTTTCTTTGACAACCATAATCCTCATTTTTTAGTTGTATCATTTTTTTGGAAAATATTAAAAAATGTACTTAGATTCTCTATAATATAAGCATAATTCTTTTTAATAATAATAAGTCTTTTTTTATTCAATAAGAAGTTTAAAATGTACCACGTCAATTTACATGTCTTTTACCTTTAAATGTATGTATTGAGAAGAAGTTTGTATTACCATTTAATTGTAAAAATATTAAGATTTACTCATGAAACATTTAGATCAAAATTCAAGAAGCCAATTATCACACTTCACAACAAAGTCAATTACTTAACTTAATATTGGATGATTAAATGGGTTCAGCATTAGTTGCTTTACTTTATAATATAATTTGTATATATTTATAGCTAATGAATGCAACATCATCTCACTTGATATCAATTATAATTTGTTAAAATTATAAATCATATAATATTATTAATTAATTTTTTATTAAAAAATACAAATCTTACTAGTTGCAATACAAATTGCATCATATTTTCTATACATCAATTGAAACTATGCCAAAAAAAAGCCTCTAAATTATCTAATATTTAATCATGTCATTAAAAAAAGAAAAAAATCATGATAAAGTAAAATCAAAAGTAGTGTTTTAATAAATAATACTTGTTATCCTATAATTGCTTTGCTTTGATGTTGAAGATTAATCACCAATTGTACTTAATTGATAAATCCTCAAAACTTTGATTGTATGCGAATAAAGTACTTAAGTAGGACAACTCTTGATTCTTTAATACTAGAAAAATATTCTATTATAGGAAAATTAATATGATTTAGTATAGATGTTGAAACAATTCCAATTATCTCTAAATCTTCACTTCTTGCAAAGCTTGTTGCTCTTTGTAGTAGTGAATTAAGATAATGTGTATCAAGCTTTAATTCTTTTATTTATTCTTGTATTTTTATCATTGTATTTTTCTTTTCAATAAATTTTTTTATTATAAAATAATAGAAAAGAAGATATTTAATATTATTCAATACAAGTAAAAAAGAAGATTAAAAATAAAATAAAATCTAAAAATAATATTAATTTAGAAATAAATAATCCACCACTTCTAATATATTTATATTTTATCAAAAAAAAGAGATATTTCATTCTTAATTAAGAGAAGACAAAGCTTTAATATTGTAAAAATATTCTTATCAATTTATTTAAGATAAAACTTCAAAGAATATGAATAAATAAATGAAATATATATTAAAGAAAGATAACAAAAATAAAATAAAATAATATAAATATTCAATAGAAACTAGAATAGCTATTTCTAAAGACTTAAAAACTAAAGAAACTTGAAACTAGATTAAAAAAAAAAAAAAAAAAAAAAAAAAAATTACTTCTACACATGCTATCTAATTGAGAGTTACATGGTGATATTTTATAAGACTTCTAATACGTATCTATTTTGTAAAATAAGTTTCTTATACATGCACCATATATCCAACTTGTATCGTAAGTGGCCAATATGTGTCATGTATAGCCAACTTGTTGGCCAAGCTTTTAACCTATGAATCACTTATAGATACTTATAATAGTAAATCCACATCTATGAAGTTTTTCAACATGATAGTATCACATTTATTTAATTTTGTGTATTTTTGTATATTCATATTATTTATATAACTATCAAAATAAATATGTATATTTATAAGAATTATCTATAAAAATATTATTATAAAAATAATAATAAATAATTTATATTTAAAATATTATTATAAAAACAATAATAAATAATTTTATTTTAGATTTTTTGTGGATAGAAAAGTACAATTCCTAGATAGATTGGATTTTTTATCGAATTGATTTTTTTATGGCATAACTAAGAATTTTACTAGCAAAGTAAAATTTCATAAGTCTAATAAAATCAAATATTTATTTTTAGATACAAAAACCTTCATGTATGTTGTAAAAGAAGATTAATTTTTTATTTATAACATACATATTTTTAATGAAGAAAAGACTTTAAGAAGCATTTTAAACCAATATTAGAATTATCAAGATATTTTTAAGAAAAAAAATATGTAGCTATTCTTTGAGAACATTTTCCTTTTGATTGTTTAATTGGTCCTTAAGAATAAAGTCAATGACTATTTGGATCAATTTAGAACTTCTTGAAAAATAAAGTAATTACATTTCAGAGTATATTGATGAGAATTTAGCCAAAAACTTTATATATCATTCAAAATCTCTAGCATGAGTATTTTATTTATTTATAAAGAAAAAAAAAGAATTACTATAGATATTTATAGATTATTAAGAATTTTACAAAATTGCCATCACATTTAAGAATTTTTTGCCTTTGAAATGAAGATTCTTGATTTATTAAACTAAGTAAAGATCTACACCAAAATAGATCTAAAAGAAGCATACAACCTAATATATATATATATATATATATATATATATATATAATAGAAATAAAATAGAAATAAAATATTAAATTTTGAATTAAGAATGGATATTTTGAATATAATATCATTTTTTTATTCACAAATATATGTATTTCTTTTTAAAATATAATAAATGATGTTTTTAAAGAGTATGTAGAAACAATTGTTATTTTTTTATTAAGAAAATTTATTAATCTATTCTAAAAATAGAAGAGAAAAAAACTTTATATTTTTTTATGTTTTAAAAATATAAGGCTATACATTAAAATAAAGAAGTGTGCATTTTATACAACTTAAATTAAATTTTTAAAATATATCAATTCAAAAGATGGCCTAATGATGTATTTTTATTATTTTCAAACTATCATTGATTTAAATATCCTAAGAATAATAAAAAAATTCCAATCTTTTTTAAAAAAAATTAATTATTATTAGATTTTTAACAAAAAATATTTTCAAGTTACAATTCTATTTACAAGTTTTGCTTATAAAAATAAAATTTAATAGAAAACAAATCTCAAATAGCATTTGAAGTTTTACAAATAATTTTTAAAATAATTCTAATTTTATATTGAATTAATTTTTGTAAAGAAATTTTTATTAAAAAAAAAAGTATTTAAATTTTTCTTAAGTGTGCTATTTTCTTTAAAAATATAAAATAAAAAACTTCATTTTGTATCTTTTTATTAGAGTAACATTTTAGCAATCAAAATCAATTACAAGATTCACCAAATAGAGTTTTTTGTAATTGTGGATTTACTTTAAGAATAGTATCATTATTTTGAAGGTGCTTCTAATTTTGTGATTATTTATGTAAATTACATGAATCTCAAGTATTTTATGTCACCATGTATTTTGAATTGTTGTTCAGCTTGTTGAAATATGTTTTTGTTAAGATTTATGTTCAATATACACTCATTGGCTATAAATACAACAAGGTTTGTTAAACACCTTCTCTAGACATTCATAGCTTATATCAAAAGAAAAAGATGTAACTTTTGATCAACAAAATATAATTCTTTTGAACCTAAAGCAATTTCTTTTTTATGTAATAAAACCAACATTGATTATCGATTAAATTTTTTTTTATTAAATTCAATCAATTATATTCTTAGATCTTTTTATTCTTGATATTAAGATTATTTCTTTCAAATCTCATGATGCATTTAGGTTTGAATTTTTTTAAATTTTTATTTATATATATATATATATATATATTCCAAAGAATGAAATATAATTATGTATTCTTGAAGCTCATCATGATTAGCATGACATTTTAAATATAACAAGACTATCAAATTAATATCAAGAGATTTTTAGTAGCCTTAAATATAGAAAAAAGTTAAAGACTTTATACAATCATGTGATGATTGTTCAAATTCAAAACTCACCATTATTAATAATACCAATTTTTTAGCTATTATCTATACTTGAACAATCATTGTCATTTTTTCTATGGTTTTAATAATAGGTTTCTTGATTTCAAAATTATATGATTTTATATTTTTGGATAGTAGATTACCTAATTAAAAATGGTACATTTTATACTATGTAAAAAAACTATCACATATAAAGAAACATCTAATTTTTTTCTTGAGAACACCTGTTACTATTATAGACTATTAAAAGATATTATATGAAAATTAAAGATTCAAATTGTATCTAAGTTTTGGAGAATTTTTTAAGATACTAAAAGTAGATATTAAAGTATCTTTAGTCCTCTATTTTTAAATTAATAGAAAAATTAAATAAGTGTATCAAATTTTAGAACAATATTTAAAATGAACTATCAATTACTATCAAAATAATTGGATAATTATTTTACCATTAATAGAATTTAATTAAAATATTATAATATATTATTCTATTTAATAAATACCTTTTATGCTAACTATGGCTATCATTTATAATTTGATTCCTTTAACTTTTCAAACATTGATAATCTTAAAACAAAAGATTTGAAAAATTATTTATTGAACTACTTGTGATAATAAAGGCACAAATAAATAAAGCCCAAGAATGACAAAAGATCAACGTATATATCTATTGCAAAGAACAATCTCAATTATACATTGGAGATAAGGTATGGTTATTTTGTCACAATATTATGACTAGTTGCATTTTTGTTAGATTGGATTACTATAGACTTTGATAAATTTTTTTTATTTGTGCACAAATCAATCTAATTGCTTATTGATTATATCTACTAGAGTTCCATCTTGTGTTTCATAAGTCTTTTTTTGAGCCGTACAAGACAATGGATATATTAAGAAGAAGATAAATGCTACTTCTTCTTATAGAAGTGAATAATAATCAAGAATTCAAGATAAAAAAAAAAAAAAAAAAAAAAAAAAAAAAAAAAAAAAAACTTAGACTCAAGGCAATAACAAAATATATTAGAATATTTAGTGCATTGGTAAAAATATGATATTAGTAATCACATATGAGAGCCGATTAAGAATCTTGCAAATACAACAAATAATATTGATGTTTTCTATCAACAATATCTATCAAAATCTTGATGAAGTACTATGCAATTTTTTGCTATAAAGGAAATGAGATTCAATGGCACATATAAGAAACTTATCTTGCAAATTAGACACATGTCTTGGAAGTTAGACATGAATTGAAGGTCTTACATAATGTCATCATGTGGATCCTAGTTAGATAATACATATAGAAGCAATAGTAATGCCTTCATCACTCTTATCAAGTTCTTTCTTGCTTCTAATCTAACTTTAAAAGTCTACAATCTTCTTTTATTTGGCAATAATCATTCCAATTCTTTCTTAATATATATATTTTTTAAGTCTCCTTCTATTATTTTTCTTTAAGATACATTTCACCTATTAATTTTATTTCTTCAAGTTCTTATCCTTAGCAATGCTTGTACCAAAATATAATTTATTGATATTTTGAAGAAAAATTATCTATATATATATATATATATATATATATATATATATATATATATATAATTCTCTCTAGATAGCTAAATAAATATCTATAAGATTCTTATATTTTCTTAATATTATTATTTATATTAAAAATTCATTTTTAAAAAACCATTAATGTAATTTTTATTATTATTTTAAAAAATTAAATTGTAATTCTTTTGTTGCAATAGCAAGATGTGAAAATGTAGTTACTTTAATATGAAATAAATCAATGTTTACAAAATCTTTTATCTTTTCTAAAACACACTATATACGTCATGTTTATAATTTATTTCATAAAATTTTATGTTTTATTCATCTTTTCAATATTTAGTCTTTTTCATTTTTTAAAAAAACATTTCATTTCATACTTTCTAAAATTCGAAGTACCTTTTTTATTCTTTTTTAATTATCCTTGTTTCTTTTTAAATAAATTTGTTTCAAAATAAAAACATGTTTAAAGAAGATATTACATAGAAATAAATAAATAATATAACACAAGATCCATCAATGCCAATATGGTTTAAACTATTTGTTTTCTCAGTATAGACTACATCAAATTTATGAAACAATATTAAAGATTATTCAAGTTGAAACAATTTAAGGAATACAATATATTAAAATTCATGTTTAAAAAAACCGACTTCTACACCAAGTTTGAAAAAGTCCTCAAGGGATAGAACTAGGCATGAGTACTTCATGCGTTGCCTTTCAAATAAGTTAAATGCTCAACTCTCCATCAAAATTGTCGAACTTGCGTGATAGCTTCATGAGGTTCTGTTGCCGTGTCAGAAGCATTGGTGGTGGAATGGTGGTCTGTGTTGTGATCCAGGTAGATTCTACAGAGAAATGCGTTCTACATTTGAGCGAATCACGTTGGGTGCGATTCAGAATCTGCATGGTGGCCACGTAGGACATAACCTCGTTTTGGACCACCATTGACCAGCCCCAAATAACAAGCCAGGGGATCCGTTCACACCGCCAAGGAGCTGGTAAATGAAACTGGGGGTTCTGACACGGTGGGCACGACTCCGAGAGAGCAGCGTCCGCCTTTCCTTCCACCAAATCGCGGGTCAGGACTGCAATAGAGCCCCGTTCCTAGACGCGGACCCGTCGACTATGTTTCTAAGTCCACACCGGCCTACCGTGGCTACGACCATATCTAAACTGATGGGCGCGGCAGAGGTATGGGATCCCACGTACCTATCTCACCCCACCCAACCCTACGGCATGGAAGATCCGAGCCTTATGCAGCAGCCGAAGATCGTATCGCATCGAGTGCTCGCCCGCAATTGGCCCAGCCCCGTGATTTATCCTTGGGCTTGTCCCACTTGCGTTCACACCGCTGGAAACGGTCCTCCTCTAAGGCCCCACCTCAAAGCCTGATTCAGAGCCCCAGTCCAAATTCAGCACCAGTTGGTCACATATTGTGAAGGGGGACATCGTGGCTGCTCCTCAGGGTGTCACGCTCCGCTGTCCATGCACTTCCGATTTGTGTCGGTCACGTTCTGCCCAATGGACTCTGGGAATTTCATACAGTTATTTTTGGTGGGTCAAAGCAATACAATGCTTTGGGAAGTGCCGAGGTTGAAAAGTTTTTTAGAAAGAAGTGTATATCAGATGACATTTTTAAAACACAGTAGTTTTAAGTAACATCATTATTTTATTTTATTTTATTTTCATTTTTTGGATAAGAATTGTGGTAACATTTGTAATGTGCACTGCTTAAAAAAGAAAAAAGAAAAATTGTAAATTTTAGATGTATTAGTATTTTTCAAATTAACCCAGAATAACTCATGGAATCTCAAATTGCATGAAAACTGTTACTCGGTTAACATTTTCAAAATTAGCACATTCAATAAAAAAAATAAAAAAATAAAAAAATAAAATGTTTGTAAGAGTGTTTCAAGTTCACTCTGTTGCTATTAATTTCAGATTTAATTCAAAATTATTTTCGTGGTTTAGTAGAAGCCTTTTTCTTTTGATAAGAATATATATATATATATATACAAGAGTTATGTATTATGTTCAAAATACAAAATGACTTGAGAAACAATATTTATTTCTGACTTTTGACACTGATGTGAAGAAAATGTATACTGAATGTGTCAACAAGGAGTAGTTGTTTTACTTTGAGCAATATACATATATATATATATATATATATACACACACACATATATTTCTTTTCTTTTCTATTCTTTTCTTATACATGTCTATGTATGTCTGTCTTACTGTATGTAAAAACTTATACCCACTTGCACATGTTTCAATTTTCGTTTTGAAATGATAAAGTTTGAAGATCATTTTAAAACGTACATATACAATTGAGGTAGCACTCTGCTTCCAGGCCATTTCAAGGCTTTGAATGCAAGTTGGTTAAATTCTTAACAAGTAGTACCTCAACCAATGACCAAAAATTCATGCTCTAAAGTTCACAGGATGCCATTGAGAATTGGATTGAATTGATTAGAAGGCAGAGCAGATAATGTATTAGTAAAAGATGGATGACAGGCTCTTTATGTTGCAAGATTAACAGTTTTGATGGAATAGAGGATACTGGGTATTAATATTTAAAGTACAGTATTAGGGCAAAGATCAATTCATACAGAAAATTGTTTGTTTAATTGTAAATAAAGAAAAGGAAGAATGTCCATGTTTATTTTTGTAGGTCATTCTGCATTATTTCCACTATGCTAGAAAGTGTTACCTACTTGCAAAAGAAAAAAGAAAAAAATGAAAAAAATTATGGCATGAATGGCAATGCTCTAATTTCCAACTGTTTATGTGACAATTGTAATGGTTTTACCTTGGAAATGTTCACCAAACTTGGTTTTTTAAAAACAAACCTTGCAAAAGTTGGATTTGATAAAACTGTAAAAGCAAAATCAATAAATTTTTATTAATAATATAACTTGTTTTAATATAAAAATTGGATCAACATTTTCAAAAATAATAATATATCAATGGAAACAGGTATTAAAAGTATGTAGTAAAGCCAACCACCTCTGGAAAACCTTTTACATAAATTGATACAACTATGAATGACTTCATCACAAGCTAATTCAGATTAGTCATTCTATTCATTTTAAAATTTCACTCTACATGTCATAATGTAAAGCCTCGTACTGACTATGATCACATAACTTGTTATGATTAATTATCTCTACACCTATTTCAATATTTTGCATTAATCAATTGTTAAAATCTGATAATACTGAATTAGAATTAACAAGTACAACACTCAACATGACCAGTCACGTACAGAAAAGAAAAGAAAAAGGAATATATATACATACATATCCTTTATTAACAAAAAGAAAAAAGTTTTGAAACAATCAATTGTGATGAATAGTAGTAACTTGCATTGGAATAAGTAAAAATTAGATCCAACCAAGTTGTACAACTTGCATGGTTCTCACATGTTATACTTTAAAAAACTTATATTCACTTTTAACCCTACAAATCAAATTCCAAAAAAAAAACCGTTCTTTTTTAAATGGTGTGCATATAATTTGGCTCTAAATGCATGCTTGTTGGTGGTTGTTCATTATAAATCAGTACCACCCAACCTTCAATTCAATGGTCAAATCACATAATTTATAAGCATATCATTTTTGGAGCTTAAAAAATTAATCACGTCTATTAGATTTATTCACACTTGCTGATACCACTTGTCGTGCTACACCAAAATTGCCATGCACAAAACCATATTTCATTTCATAATTTGAAAAAAAAATATCAAATCACAACTAATATTTCTTTATATGAAAGCATGTATTTATTCAACTCTCTATTTTCAGTTTCAAACAAGAAATTTACATATGTATATTGGCTTTTTGAATTGAGCAGTCCAAAATTATTTTTTTAAATAAGTAAAATTGCAATAGAAATTAATAGGAATTTTTTTGACGAGTTTTGGATTTGAATCCCAAATTGCATTATTACCCCAGTCATCAACAAGTGAAAATCAATAACAAACATTAATTTATTTCATTCCAACCAAGTTCCATAGTTTTCCTTGAGTACTTGAATTCTTCATTTTTCATTTCTTACGATATTTCTTATTCTAAGTTTTAATTCATATGAAGCAATCAAACCAGTAAGTAAATAAAAGAAATAAGTGAAGGAAAGAAAGAAAGTGGGGAAGGGCAAGGAATTAAAGAAAAGAAGCAGCAGCAGCAGCAGTGTGAACAAGCTTCAGATCATGAATCTGGGGGTGAGCAGAAGGCCACACCATCGGCGCCAAGTTTAGGCATTCACATGTTATAACAAATGGGGGTGGAATCACAAAAAAAACTCCATAGGAACCATCCAATTTTTCCTTTCTTCTTTCAACCTCAAAACCAAGCCCTACCCACCTCGGAAAACTCAGAGTTTTAATACAAAGTGAGGTTTCACCCACAAGCATGGTGTCCCTACTGAGGTCGGATTCACACAGGAGGGAGGGCAATGTTGACAGGGAAGGAACCTAAGTTATTTATTTAGTTAGTTATTTAATATTTGTCCCAGAAATGGGTCACTGAAACTATCCAACTTTCCTAGGAAAAGGCTTTGGATTCATCTGCCTGTTTGTACTGAAAATATCTGCAATTCTCCTTTAGGTGAACTTTACAGAGTTCGCCAATGGGAGCGGGCGTAGAGAGGGAGCGGGTCTGCGTCTATAAACGTGATATTTATTGGGATGGAGACGATGGCGCCCGGGCCCCTATAATTGAAATCTAGCTGGACGTCGTAACTGGGAGGGAGCCCGTGATAACCTGCGATGCCAGGGAGTCAGTCATTTCTCCCTGGGCGGACGGGGTTAGGGGGCGGTACCGCGGGGACCAGCCAGTCAGTTGACGCACGCACGGGGACCGATTCCCGCGATGTCATTGACTGCTGCCGAAAAATATCTGCCATTTGCATTGCCGGTCTGTCGTGGCGTCTTCTCCCCTGGCTTGCCTGCTTACTTGCTTTGCTTCTCTCTCTCTCTCTCTTTGCAATTCCCCTTAACAATTATTGCCTGCAGATTTTCGGCAAATCCTTGCGGTTGCTTACGATTTTCGTTTTCCATCTCTTACCCTGGTGTTTCGTAGCGCGCTCGGTTAGATGCTCTGCCGTAGTTTCGTACCGCACTGTAAGCTTAGACGGAGGTTCACCTTCGCCATTTGATCATCTATCTACCTATATATATTTATTCATGTGTCAGCTTCTTCTTCTTCTTCTTCTTCTTTTTCTCTTGTTTTTTCAATTCTTTTCTCGGGTTTGACGAATTTCGAGTGCCGGTAGAAAATCATCCGTGGAGGCGGTTTGCACCGCCGGAAGGATCGTGAGAGTGAGCATGCGTCGAGGATCTCGGACCAGTTGAGGCTGTCAATGTTGGGATTAGTGTTCGGCATGCAGTGGTGGCCGACAGGTTGAATTATAAGGTATGTGGAGGGTATTGTGGTAGCGAGTTCGGCGAGATTTGAACGACAGTGAGCAGGGGATGTGGTGATGGTGCCGCCTTAGGCTTAGTGTTTTTTCTTGAGTGCCAATGGGAGCATAAGTGTCAAGTTGTTTGTAAGCGGAATCACTTGTAGCGCTGAAATTTTTCTGCGAGATTTGGAGTTTTTGGGACAGGGCTTTGAAGTGGATGCGGCACGTCGTAGGCTTCACTTGTAGGTGATACTGCTGTATGGTAGGATAAAGTTGGGCACTTTGTGTGGTTTTGCAATTTACCCTCGGCCATGCGTCTTCATGGTTTGGACTTCTTCTTTTTTTTTTTTTTTTTTTTTTTTCTCTTTCTTTTCCCCCCTTCTCGTGGCATAGGTGGCACTCTTCGTGTTCCTGGTGCAGAAATGGCTGGTTTTGAAGTTTCCTGTGCGGTTAGTGTCTGACGCTCCAGTTTCGCTTTCGGGAGATTTTTGAGGGCAGAAAATGAAGGCCGTAGTCTTTGCTTTGATTAGTGTTCCTTCATGTGCGAGTGCAAGACATTGTAACTGATGGAAGCTCGGTATGGCTAGGGTCAGTTGAGTGTTTGGTCCTGTTCTGCACTCTTTTAGTTCATTACCCTCTCAAAATCTGATTGTCAAGTTTGCGAAGAAGGGCATAACAGATTGTGAGTGTTCGGCCCATTTTGAAAGTGTCTTGTACATCAAGAATGTGCTTAGTCGCATCAGCTCCTTTCTATCAGTCACCGTACCCTATTTTTTCTATGGTCGAATGTGGTATACATACTGTCTCATACCTCCAACTTTTATTTGACATTATCTAGAGCATTTTCTTTTTATTAATCTACATTTCTATTTAGGCGAACTGGCCGATTCTGACTATGAATGTCAAGTCGTGAGGGACTTTGTATACGGTGCTGTTTAGCGTCTTGATCTCGTGAAGCTGGCGTTTGCATCTTTCACTGAATCATCGAGTTCAATTCTTGTGACAATAGCACATTATGCTCCGTCTGTGTTCTGGCATATTGTGACACGTCCGAGTTTTTGATTGAAATTTCCTTTATTTTTATGTGCAACGAATGGGTAACCCTTTAATTTTTTTTAACTTAGATATTTCAAGGTGTTGTTGTATCTAGTTGTTGCATTAGGCTCCAAGTCGAGTTACCGAGAGCCCATGTGAAAACGAGATACTAATTGATTTCTTTCTGGACGTTGATGTTTCTTGCAGACTTAGGAACTTCATCACGCAAGATTGCACTGCCGACTTCGGCCCACGCCCATCCATATATGATAAATCGCAGTGTGACTGTTCCATCGCCTTGTTATTTGGACTGGCACAAGTTACGAATTGTGGTCTACAGTTAACTCATGATATGTGTATTCCAACATTGCTTCTGAGAGCGACAAGTTCTTGTCTGAAGTAATACAAGTGTAGGGGCAGATATGGTGAAAAGTAAGGAGCAGAGGAAGGCAAGGAGAGAGGAGAGAGCTTGGAATACTTGGTTGTGGGGGGCAAAAGGGAATGCAGTCTGGGATGAGAGTGGTCGCACGGCATTGCGAATTGATCTAGCCCTTCGTCAAAATGCAAGAGCAGCTGCGGCTGATGTCAGTCAGGTAGAAAGCGAACAGTTTGCGTGGCAGGCAGGACGGTGGGGTAACCAATCCTCTTCACCTCAAGGAGATGATGAGTTGTTAAAGGCTGCTCTTGCGTCTCTTGGAAGCTGCTCACTGAATGAAATACGTGAAACGGTGAAAAGCTCCACATCAGAGTCTGATTCCAAAAGCCAGAGTTCGGGAGATGAGGCAGATATTAGAGCTTCCTCAAAGACAGGGTGTGCGCCTGGAATATCTGGCAGTTGGTATGGAAATTTTGTATGCAGGAACACTGTCGAATGCAACAAATGTGGATGCAAAAGTAGTTCAACTGACGGCATTGCCCAAAACCATCAGCAAGTTTCCCACTGTCAATGTGGACCCACCGCGCAAACGCACCGACAAGAATATCAGGATGACATATTAGACCTTACGAGAGGGTTTACTGCACGAAGGAAATGGCCAACGTATTCATTTGGAGCAGAAAGGCCCATCCACTGCAGTTGTTTGTGGAATTTGGAGAAGTCTTGTGAATTTGTGGACGATGCTCGGAGGAAGCGGTTTGGGAATTTATCCCCTATTGATAGAGTTTCTGATGATGTCATGTAAGTGCTTTCTCCATACGTGTGATTTATTGAGAGTTCCATACATAGTCTATCACATAATAAAATTTGTAGTCTTAGGGTCTAAAAGTTTCAAATTAACTATTTGGAGCGCATTAATTTGTAACATATGATAATATCAGAGAGTGTGACATAATCATTTCAATAGAAGCCGTGGATGAGTTCTTGTCTACTTGTCCTTATTATGGTGTTGTTTTATTATAGTCTAGGTCTTCTCTTTTTGGATTTCATGAAATGCCTCTTGTAAGTTTTTTTATTTATTTTTAATTCTACTTTCATTTGCATAGAGAGCTGCAATGCTCGTGTACAACATTATTTCACTAGTGTATTGGTATTATAAAATATTGGATGGAATGGCATTTTGTTTTGGTTGTGAGTCTTCCGTATATTCTGTATGCTATCAGAATGCGCATATTTGCAAAGCTGTCAAGGCGGGAGGTTATTGGCATTTCAGCAGTTTGCCGAAGATGGAGGGATGTTGCCAGCTGTGAACCTCTATGGAAACATGTTGAGTTGGTATCAGTGGCGGAATCGCTTGGTGACAGAGAGCTTGGTCTTCTTGCAGAGAAGCGCCTCAAGGTTTGTGGAATATCGTTTGTTTGAGCATGATGTTGTTGTCAGTTTTGAGAAGGGGAAAGGTTTGTCTTCACTTAGCTACACGTATATCTGCAATATGAGCAACGTTTAGCGGTTGCAATGCTTGTGCTCAGCAGTTGCTCGACATTACATCTTTACCTTTAAAGGGAGAGTAATAAGTGACATGTGGAGTTTCATTTTATGTGCTATTTACGTGTGTGTATGTAGGATGTCTTGGGTTTACAAGTTGGATCTAATGGATGTCTCATTTCGACCATTGACGCTCGATTTTACTTCTCATGACAGCATACCGCTGTGTTGTCCATAGCTCTCTGCTGGCGTATATCCAGCAAGTGTCTAGGATCTCTCATGAAGTCTGACTGCGGAAAACAGCTCCTCTGTTTGGATCTCTCGTTCTGTAACCTGGACGACTCTGTGGTATGGATTCTCGAAGATTCAGTTGTGTAACATTGGTCTGGAGGTGTATGTCACCATCTGAATGACTCTGTTGAATTTTCAAGTACCTTTTGGAGAGAATATATTATTTAATGACTGTCTTTCATGGAAAATTAAATACGTATAGTTATGCATTTGTTCATTTGTAGTTCCCAGTGCATTTAATGATCCAAGGTATCATCATTTTTTTTTTTCTTTCTTTCCGTATTTAGCTATGATTATTTAAGGCCTGAAGTGTCACCTCTCCTTGTGTAGGTGAACAGGGTTGTTGAAAATTGTTCTTCACTTCAAAGACTTCGATTGTTTGGAGGCCTTCATACAGTCAGCGGGCAAGCTCTGGCAGGTCTTGCCAACTTGTCCCAGTTGCGAGAACTGGACCTTGGTCTTTGTGTCAATGTGTCCCAACACACCTTGTAAGTTCCTCTTCTTAAATATAGGTTTATATTATATAAAGATTCGAATTTTCGAACTGTATTATTTGTGTTCAAGAACTCGATTGTTCTCCTCTGATTAGTGGCTGATTTGTATCTTCACGTTCAAATTTTAGATTTTAATGTGTACCAGTTTTGTGCTCCTGATACTAACAGGAAGGAGATTGGGAGTAAGTTGAAGCTTCTAGTCATTTTGTCCCTCGCGGGCTGCCCAAGAGTTACTATGGCTAATCTTCTCTACTTATGTGGTTGTGTTTCCTTGGAGGTATGCTGTTGCATCGATCCAGTTATCTTTCATAATTTGCATGATTCTTTTTGCCTTCTACAGTTTGTCTCTCAAGACGAGGTTAGTTGTACATTCTATTTTAGTTCTCATCAGTTGGGTGCTCCTATTTGCAGGCTTTATGTCTGGTAGGTTGCAAGGCTGTTTACCCAAATCAAGCTAGTGTGATTGCCCAAGAGCTCATCACTGGAGGATGTTCACGGCTGGCTATGGTTGAAGCTGGAAATCAACTTCCAAATGCCGCCCCTTTTCCAGCACGCCCGCCACCTCCACCTCCTTTATTGTACCCTGCACATGGTGTTGCCTTCAAGGAATCTGGGTCTCCCACTGATTCGCCCACCACTTCTCATATGAGTCGCAAATTTGGGAAACAAGCGGATAAATGTGGTGATAGCAATGCCTCAGATGAATCTGACCAGCAGCTGACGGATAGAGTTCAAAACAAGGATGTAAGCTTTCCAACTTATTCCGGAAGTCTTATACGTGACCATCAAATGTTGAATATGGTTATCCTTCGATTTTCTTCGCTAATTGTGCTCCATTGGACCATTTGAACCATGGTTGGGTATCAGGATATCCAGCTCGAGCTTTTCCGTGTCCCCTACTTTTGCCTTCTTTTTTCGGATTCTTTGGTGGTGGTAGTTTGGAGGTTTTCTCATCGTCTGAAAATAAAATGTCTGCTTCAGATAAGGCTTGGATCTTATATTTGTCTTGTTAGCAGGTTAGGCTTGGTATGCGTACGGAGACAGAGATGGTTCCACCTGTCGGGAGGTTGGAAGGAGACACCCAGGCTGCATACGCTGCAGCAACTCATCAGTTCCAGCAAGGCCAAATGGAGCTTTCAGGTGGAAACATGGGTGCTGCTACACATGCATTTCGAGCCGCTTGCCACTTCAATCCAAGTGCAGCAGCGTACACGTTTATGGCATGGATGCAACGACTTGTGAGTGTACTGCTATCTGGGTGGTATTCGAGCTATTTTCTAGGGAGACAATTCAATATTAAAAGTAAAAGAATAAATCTAAAGAATAGTTGACTGAAGTCTGTCTAGTTATAGTTTAGAGTATTGAGTTTTTTGGAAGTTGTGATTGACCCTTGCTGTTGAAAGTTTGTTGAAAGTGAGGTGTATTTATTAGCACTCAGTGGGATCGTAGGCCGGTGCAGATCGAAGTGAGTGTGTTCGTGAATGTGCTCGCGCTATCTTTCTCGACAATGATTATGGTATTTGTCTTCATTAAACTCCATCATTCGAGTAATTCAGATCGTATTCACTTTTGGAATGATAATGGTTTTTGTATCTTTTGTTGGGTTCTGGTTAGCCAATGATTGTATATTTTGCTATTTTCTCACAATTGTATATTTTTATATTTTCTCAAATATAATTATATTTTGTTTTTTTATTTTTATATTCAACTGTGTTTTAGTCTTTTGGCAGCCCTTGTGATGGGAGTGGTTTGCATGTGCTTGAGATTATCAGAAGTCTACTCTGAAAGATATTGTAGGGGTTATGAATATGACTCTTGTTGGATAATTGATCAGGAAATCCTTGGAACGATGTGGCCTGCGAGTTGTGGGACGCTGGTGACATTAGTCTTGCTGCCCGCTTTTTTCAGAGGTATATTCGTAACCCTTTTTGTCACAAATTTATCTTTGAGAAAGCCATCTTATTTGGAAGTCCTTATTCATGCTGCACGCAATTTCTGACGTTACGGAAACATGAGATTTTAGGGCTAAGGCATGTTCCCGATATGAAGTTGGAGCTGGTCACTTACCTTACCTGAATCTGGCAAAACTGCGCTTGAGTGAAAGCCCAAATGCGTTGGATGGTGATGGTTTGGATTCAGATAAAACCGTGCATGACACACCTTCGAAAGAAGCTTTACTTGAACTTTGCGCAGCTCTTATACGAGCTCCTGGAGGTAAATTTTTTGTGGGGCTTTGCTACCATACTATCTTCCAGAATTATTAATGTAACAGTAATTCGTGTTCTGCAGTAAATACCAGGTATGATTTGTGCCCGTTGAATAGCGATCATGGGGTGCCTTTTAATGTTGAAGTCTCACATGCTGTTGTGTTTTTCGCAGATGAAGTGGTTCAGCAAATGGTGTTTCACATGCTCGATAGTCTGAAGGAGTGTGATAAATCGTTCACAACAGTAAGATAACAGCTTCACTGATGAGTTTTTATTCAGATAGGTGTCACTGAGGTCCTAGTGCACAATTATCTTGTCAAAAAACCTGGCAGTCATTCAATGAATGTCACGATGTACACATAGAATGGAACAGTAGATTGGGCAAACCTCATGTTAAGCACAATCATCTTGATGCTGTCTTTCAAGTAACATTAACTTGGCCATAGCGTACATTCTTTTTCCTATTTTACTTCGCCTCACAAGTAAAGTTTGGAAACATTGCTTATACGATGGGTAACAGAAATCTTACTGTATACTCTTATATCTGAAGATCGATGTTGGATTTGGGGAATTAGTGGCTGTTCCTTTGCCCAATTTCTTCTCAGAAGATGAAAATTTACACAAACTATTTTGTGTTACTTACCATCATATAACCCGGTTTTACGAATCCGCAGTTAAATCTTTACAGTAGTTGGAAATAAATTGATCGAAGTGTAGATGATTAATGTAGTCCCTCTGTATGCAAGAAAGTCTAACGGCTTTACTTTTTGTTTGCGTGCTTGTGAATACGCGTTGGATACCATTCTGTGAACTGCAGCTGAATATTCCTGGGGTTATCTCAAGTTGTAATGGATTGTATTTGGTGAAGTAGAGTGATCTTGCACCAAATTAGTATGTGAGTACTTTTAGTAGGTGGTACCGCTGAATAGGCATTATCGATTTTCTATTTTTCATTGTAGAACTTACATTAAAATGCTCATAGGAAACAATTAGTTATATGGGCTTTTTTCTCGTGTTTGAAGTAGCATAATGATGTTCTAGATGACTTTTTCTCGAACCTTGCTTTGTTATTTGCCGTGGCTTCATTTCGGGTATACAATAATGCCCGATGGATTGGAACGCTTGTTTGTGATTGACTTCTCGAAAATTGAATATTGATGAAAGAGGAACAAATCAATGACGATTGCAAATACGAACGACTGATGAGCAAGCACGGCGGAATGTATAGACTTTCATTTTCAGATGTTTAACTCAATAAGCATTTAGAAATTCTTCACTTTTCATTAATGTACTTGGATTAGTCTGATGAAACGAATACAATGAGTAAATATCTGGAATCGTAGTCCCATGAAGGAAAATGAAATGGAAAGCAAGCATTGATAAACAGTGTATGCTCACAACTTGTACACCCAAACTACCAAATTCAATCTCGTGAATTGTACAAAAATTCAAGGAACAGACAAAACGAACAAATTAGAATTTTCATGCTATAAAACGAATAACTAAATTGTTTCCCCGCATCTTGCAGAAAATAGAGTTAACATAAACCATTGTCAGTTATTGAAAGGATATTTCAGGAATGGGGCTGGATTTTAGTGAGGTCTAAAATATTGTCGGAAATCACGCTGCATTAAAACCTCGAAATGCGCAAACTTATAGCAGGCTCAGTGGTTGCCCTTCTGTTCAATTTATATCTCCGACTTTGTTAGAGCCCTGTCCTCTTTCCATTGCTCCAACTCTGGTTTCCTTAGCTCCACGCTCAAGCTTCATCCCCCCAATATCCTAGCACTTCTATGGTCTCGGGATTTTCTGTCCTCTGCTCGGTACGGTACACCAGCGACTTCCAAGTGATCAGAGTGAAGGTTCTGGGGAGACACTCACTGCAACATGAAACACAGGTGGACAGTAGTTCCATTCTACACTCAATGCTGGGGGATGGTTTCTGTTGAGAATGTTTAGAAAGACACAAGAGTAATAGTAAGTCATACACACACACAAGAGTAGTAGTAAGTCATACACACAAGAGGGTTTCTAAGGAGAGAGAGCTTCACACATAAAAATCTGTTGATTTGGTTGTGTCTAGTATACAAGAAGAGAAAAAGAGGAGAGGATAAACAATACTTCTTCACTAGATTCTAAATACTGTAGCTACAATATTTATTGTATTCTATAGTAAATATTGTGGAGAAAGCCGGCTATATTTAATGATCTCAATACTCCTCCTCCCTCATCATAATATTTACATAATATAAAATTTGTATAGAATTTTGATCTGTACTTTTCTGTGATCTTGCAAGATCAACAATTAATGCCTCATTAAAATCTTATGTAGGAAAATCTTATTTTATTTAAGGACAAAACCATAGATGAAGGAAAAAGAGTACATCATTTTCTTTAATTATTTAAAGAGCTCATTAATTTTCTTATTCAAGAAGAGCAAGTCACCGCATATCAATGCCATAAATAAGTTGACAATGGTTGCTTAATGGAAGAGCTTTGGTGAAGAGATCAGCAAGGTTATTTGTAGATTCAATTTTTTTAATTATAAGTGCTTCATCAATAATCAAGTCATGGGTATAATTAAAATACTTTGGATCAATATGCTTTGTTCTGTCGCCTTTAATGAAACTAACTTGCATCTGTGCAATACAAGTACTATTATCTTTATGCAAGATAGTTGGAGAATCATCATATGAAAATCCTTAGGTTGTTTGAATGAATTTGTCAATTGATCGCAACCAAATACATTCTCGAGATGCTTCATGTAAGGCAATAATTTCTGCATAGTTGGATGAAGTTGCAGTTATTATTTGTTTCATTGATTTCCATAATATTGTAGCTTCATGTCTTAAGAATACATATCTTGTTTGAGATTTAATTGTTGCAGTATCAGATTTATATCTTGTATCACAATATCCAACCAATTTTGGATCTGCGGATTGTGTGTAGTAAAATCCCAAGTCTTTAGTACCTTTTATATAACGTTGTCGTCTTGTAACACGAGTATATTGTGAAAATATAAAGAAAGGGGACTTTTATTAATGTTCAGTTACCTTGAATATTGGGAGCAACGACCTATTCCAGTGCAAATACTGAGAGGCTAGGTTCAGTCACCCCGTTACAGTCAGCCGGGGCATACTGAAATGCTCCATTCGATTCCAATAATGGGAGTCAGCAGAAAGGGAAAGGACCAATTCAACGACGGGTGAACCTGGTTCGAAGAGCCAATTGGATCCAATTTCAAGACATCCAATCTAGGTCCTATTACGGGCCTCTTACCCAATATGAGACCTGACTTGGTCGGGCAACCCAATGCGGTCCAATTACAGGAACATCTAGGTCTTACTACGAGCCTTAGCCAATCTGACGCAAAAGACTAATTTAACCTAGTTACGGGAACATCCAGGTCTTACTACGGGCCTCTTAGCCAATATGAGACCTGAATTGGTCGGGTGACTCAATGTGGTCCCGATTACGGGGGTTTCGATTCCGTTTCAGGCTGTCCTGTTTTTTGTGCCATTTTAGGGAACGTTGTTTCCAGAAAAAGGACCTTTTAAAAGGCAAAAAATGGAGGAGAAAGCTCTGACGGCGGAGCCAATGTCGAATCTAAGACGGAAGATTGAAGAAATTTGGAGGCTAGGGTTTGAAAGAGGGGAGAATTAGGATTAAAGGAGAGGATAGGTTAAGAAATGAAGGAGGGAGAATCAGGGTTTTTTTAAGGATCGGAGAGCTAGCTTCATGCTTCGGGGGCGGGGAAAAAAGACGGAGAATTGAGGATTTTTTTCATAGGGTTTTGGGATGACTGAGGCAATCATTGCTGAAGTCAGTGTTGTACTAGTGAATCGGGATTTTTAATGAAGTGGGTGTGATTACTCTTGATTGTTTTGTGAAATCGAAGTTATGTCTGTGGTTGAAGGATTAAAAGGGTGTCTATAGGATTGAGTATGTGGAGTGAATGAAATTTTTTGGATTAATCTAACAAGATAGTCAGTGGATACAAGGTTGTGAGTATAAAGTGGTATCGGAGATTAGTAGATCGGGTTATTCGAGGTTCTTTGTAACGTCTAGAGACCTACCGACTGGGGCAAAAAAGATTTTGACGAGCAGTCGAAGGACATCCGTATAGATTTACGTTATATTCTTGCAATCGTTTGTATTCCAACAATCAAAAACCGATAGACTGCTTGAATATTAGCGAATCTCCATACTACCTTCTACAACCAGACGCTCGGCACGTTCTCAAGTAGAAAAGCACGTAATACTACATAAGTGGTGAACCCGACGTGAAAGCTTAAGGTGGAAGGTATTGGATTTTGTTTGATTTTATTTTTATGGAGAACGAAAATAAAAATTTTGAAGGATCTTTGGGAGGAGTTTCTGGTGGAGGTTCTTCTAAAAGATAAGATATGCACATGGATCCATCTATTGCTAGTATGTTTCAAGCCTTCTCATTATCAATGCAACAATAGCAAAGCAATGATCGAAAGGAAGCTTTGGCAACCCAAGCATTACAAGCAATGGTCAATAAAATTGATCAATTTGATGGAAGGAATATTTTAAGGTATTTAAGATGTTATGTTCGTGAAATGGAATTAAATCGGGTTTTTGAGAAGAAAATGGTTGAATTATATGGACTTGCCATGATATCGGAGATAAGAGAGCATATTACATCGATTACGGATCATTATGGGAATTCATGGGAGGTTTTTTCACATGCATTGAAAGATGAATATTTCTTGGAAGATGCTGATCGCGTTACTAAGAAGCTATTTCTGGAATGGATTGAACGGCCCAATAAGAATTTGCAAGCAATAGAGCTACTAAGGAAATTTGAGAGGCAGTACTCTCAATTGTCGAAGGTAGAAAAATTGACATTAGAGCCGAACAAAGTTGATCTATTTCTTCAAGCTGCTAATGGAGAATTACAAGGGAAATTAGAACTCCTTGAAGACAAAGAAGAAGATGAAGGATTGACAACAAAGTAGAAGAACGTTGAAGATGCGGTGGGGTTGCTTACAAAAAGAGAAAGGAGGAAGGATAGGAGCAATATTCCGAAAACAGTACAAGCATCCAAAGCTCCAGTACGTACAATACCACCAACAATGCCTACAGTTCAACCTTCGACATCCTTATCAAAGAAAGCAGATATGGGGATGGAAGAAATTATACGAGGAATGCAAGATCTTCAAATCAAATTGGCAAGACTTGAAGAGAATACTTCTACAAACAATTCGAAGAATGTTTCAAAACAAGGATATGTACAAAGATGCATTTGGTGTGATGACGCTTCACACACTAGGAAAGATTGCAATGAATTTAATAATATGATACGGCAAGGAATTATTTGCTGGAAAGATGGGAAGATAGCATTAAAAGATAGAGAGGATCTTCTTCAAACCAATTTTGGCAAGGGAGGAATGAGAGCATTGATTCAAGATTACTTAAAAGAGCACGAAATAGCAGCACGAGAAAGTGCAAGTTATGGTGCTAGAGTAGATGATGACCTTGGTGGAAGTACGGAAACTAGTGAGTTTTGGGCTTCTGCCGTTTCTACAATGCAAGAAGGGAAATTACTTCGAGAAGCGTTATTGAGGACTGCAGCTACAATACGAGGTGCAACAGGTTAGGAGGATGCTATTGAGTCTCTTTCAGTTCATGCATATATTGCTAAGAGCCAACATGAAGCTTTGATGGAAGAAAAGAGATGAGGAAATTTTGATGATACAAGAGAAGGAAATTCTTCTAAGAGGCAAACTCGAGGAGATAAGGCTCGGGAGGCAGCTTCACAAGAATTGCCTGTAAAGGATACCTAAACATCATTGGAAGAAAAAACAAGGGAGACAAAAGATAAGGGCAAATCAATTGCTTATAAGCTATTTTCTGACATTGAAGCAGCAACAAATTTGAAAGGAGTGTTGGAAGAACGTATATTAAACGCTAAGGTGGAATTCACATTGAAAGAAGTTTTGGGAATTGCAAAGAAGGAGTTTCATGATGTTATCATTGACAACATTAAGCGAAAGAGGTAATTAATAGGCGAAACTGGAATGAATCATGCTATTGATGCAAGAATATATAAAGATGAAGAAGAGGTTGATATTGGTTACAAGAAACCAACAAATGAAAAGAATAGGTATAATCAACGAGTACGTTTCGAAGATTATAGTGATAAGGAAATGAAAACTTTGAGCCATTATACTCGAAAGCATTGGGCAAGGGCAACTACTGAGGTATTGGTGAAAGTAGGAGATATAGAAGAACCAATTGTTGCTTTAGTCGACCATGGTTCTGAAATAAATCTTATGTCTAAAGATCTTTATAAGAAGCAAAAATGGCCAATTGATATGGAACATGGATGGGCAATACGAGCAGCTAATAACATACAGGGCGAATTATATGGAGCTTGTCCAGATGTCAAAATTCGGATTGGGGATGTTGCGACGGAGCAACATTTCTTTGTTCAAGATACAATGTCTTAGCCGTTGATTTTAGGACAACCTTATATTATGGCAACACGGATGGAAACAAAAGTACTTGACGATGGTTCTGCTTATGCAAGGGTACGTAGTGAAGATGGGAGGAAAGCTGTATAATTTCTAACAGTACCTCCTAACCATGAACGAAATCGAGATAGGTTGAGGGAGAAAACATTGCCAAAGATTGTTGAAGGATTTAAGGATTTTGAGGAGGTACCACTGTAAAGTGAGATTATACAGGTACAAAAGAGGAGGTACTCTCCCGAGATGAAGGTGCCTTTGATGCGAGTTTTATTGGTATTTTGGAGAATGGAAATATTATGTATAAGAAAGTTAATGATTTTAAAAGAAAAAAAAGAAAAAGATTATATAATATTGAAGGACAATTACGCAAGTTAGGTACATTGCAAGATGATGAGAGGATTTTAGGTGTTTATGAAGAAAATGGACTAGAAGATTCATTGGAATTGATTACATCTATTGGGTTAGGAGATAATGATAAGATTGTTGAGATTCATTCAAGAGAGGTTTATACCATACTCGAATCTTTTCAAGCACCAGAAGTCACTGTAGAGACGAGATATAAAACGGCAAATAAGAAGGTAAAGCCTGTTGCCGGACCATTACTAGAAGATTCTAAAGAACAAATGGGAGAAGCATTAAAAGAAGCAAGTTTAAGAGATCCAATGAGTATTGGACATCAGTTTACTAAAGAGACTTTTGAAGAATTAAAGATTGGTTCTGATGGTTCTTTATTGCCAGAGAAAATTACTTGTTTCAAAAAGATGTTGGCTAAACAAGGTAGATCATTTGCCTTTGAATCTTATGAAATTGGGTGTGTGGATCTAAATATTATAATACCTATGGTTATCTTCACTATATCGCATGTACCTTGGAATCTAAGACCGATTCCAGTATCGAGGGCACATTTATCTAAATTAGTGGAACTATTAAAAGAAAAGATAAAGATGAAAATATTGGAACTCTCATTTGCGCCGTATTCTAGTCGATGGTTTATGGTACCTAAGAAGAATGGGTCACTATAGTTTATTCAAGATATGCAACCAGTGAATGCAGTAACTGTCAGGAATGCAAGAATTGGACCTATTGTGGATGAATTTGCTGAGGCATTTGCTAGAAGGGCGATCTATTCAATGGGTGACTTGTATTCAGGTTATGATCAATTTCAACTTGTCAAAGGAAGTAGAGATATGGCAATAATGAGGACACCACTTGGATTGGTTAGAATGTGCACTCTTCCTGAAGGCACGACCAACTCAGTTGCACATATGATGAATGGGATGAATAAGGTATTGAGAGATTTTATTCCGGAAAAGACTATGCCTTTTCTGGATGATGTTCCTATAAAAGGGTGCAGAGAAGGAGACAAGGATAAAACTTTAGATAAGAGGGGGTGTCGCAAATATGTTGTTAATCATATACAAGATTGTGAAAAGATTTTAACTTGGCTTGGAGAAGTTCATCTTACATTATCGGGTATGGAGTCCATATTTGAAGTACGAGAGGTTGTAATTGTTGGACATTTATGTGGATCTTATGGAAGAAAACCAGATCCGACTAAAGTTGATGCAATTGAAAGGATGAAAGAGGATTGTGATTCTTTAACAGAGGTTCATGGATTTTTAGGTACATGTGTATTTTATTGAATCTGGATCCCTCATTATGCTCACATAGCGGATCCATTATATGAACTGTTATGCAAGGGCTACCGATTTAAATGGGAAGAAAGGCATATTCAGGCAATGCAAAGATTGAAGAAATTATTGATATCACCTCCAATATTGAGGAAGGTTGATTATAAGTACAATAGACCAGTGATTCTTACTGTGGACGCTAGTCCAATTGCCATTGGATGGGTTGTGGGTCAAGATGATTCAAGTGGGAATAGATTTGCAGTTCGATTTGGATCTAAAGTTTTAAGTATTCGTCAACGTGCATATTCGCAAGTCAAAAGAGAACTTTGGGGAGTTGTTTCAGCTATGAAAGCTGAAAAGGACTATTTGATTGGGGCAGTAGTAGTAATTGAAATAGATTGCTTGCCATTGCTCGAAATGATTACTAACTGTTCAACGCCAGATATTGCAATGTTGAGATGGATTGCTTATATTAAGTCACTAAATCTGGAATTTAAGCATGTTACTGGAAAGGACAATTTAGTAGCAGACATGCTATCTCGAGCAAGATACAAGAGGGAAGACGAAATGGTTGAAGACATTGATGACATCGGATTGAAATTCTATTCAATATCAAATCTCAACAGAGAAGACAAGCTATTTCTTGAAGAATCTTATGAAGGAGAATTATTGGATATTGGTCATTACTTGAATACCTTGACTAAGCAGACGAATTGGTCTACAGAAAAATTCAAACAAATAAGAAAAAAAGCATATGGATTTTTGCTTCAAGATGGATTCTTATGGAAGAGACCGAAGAAAGGAATTGGGATGCCACAACGAGTGATAGGCAAAAAAGAAGAAAAACTAAAATTATTAAAGGAGTTTCATAATAGTTTATGGGCAGGGCATAGAGGAATCTGGGCTACTTTTGCTAAACTCAAGGAACGATATTGGTGGAAAAATATGTATTGAGATGTGCTCTCATTTGTAGAGTCATGTGAAATCTGTCAATCGTATTCTAATATCTGACATCGAGATGGTCTTCATCCTACGTATCTTCTAGCTATTCATTTTAAATGGGTTGTTGATTTGGTTATTATGCCAGTTGGGTTATGGCAGATGAGATATTTGATCTTAGCTCATGAAGATTTATCAAATCAAGTAGAAGGAAGAGCATTGAGGACAAAAGCTATAGAAGAGATTTGTAGGTTTTTACTTGAAGATGTCATTTGCCGCTACGGATGCGTAGAAAAAATCACTGTAGATCGTGGAGAATTAAATGCACAAGAAGCTCGTAAGTTCTTTGAAAGATGTGGAGTTAAACTATCACTGACTACTGCTTGTAATCCGGAAGGGAATGCAAGAAGCGAACGTGGTCATCCATCGATTGTGAAAGCATTAGTTAAAGCTTGTAATGGGAAAGTTAAAGAGTGGCCACGGCTTTTTTCATTTGCATTATGGGCTGATCAAACAATACATAGTTCAGTGACAGGATATATGTTAGTAGAACTTATGACAGGTCGAAAACCAATTATGTCGATTGAAGAAAAGGTACTTACTTGGAATATGCTACCATGGGAAGATGGATTGATAAGAGAAGAACTTCTGGCTATTAGGATTCGACAATTGGAGCAAAGATCGGAAGATGTGCAGATAGCATTGGAAAGGTTAAAAAGAGCAAGGTTACAAAATAAGGCGCGATTCGATAAGCAACATCGATTGAGACCTAAAGCAATCGAGGAAGGTGACTGGGTACTTGTTTATGACAATAGTCTGGATAATCAACATAGTACTTTGTAAAAATTTTCAAAATGTTGGTTTGGACCATATGTAGTAACAACTGTTCATGATAATGCGACTTACTTATTACGGGAGTTAGATGGTATAAAATTGAAAATACCAATTGCAGGGAAGCGAGTAAAAATATTTAAACGAAGATACGTGGAGATGAATATGGAAGACCTTAATGAAGGTATAGAGATTCCGGAGCAAGAAGATGAAAGTGATTTAGATAATGAAGGTGACGAAGACGAACTAGACAAAGACGTAGAGAATATATTCTAAATCAAACAGCAATTGAGTAAATTGGTGCATATCTGAGGATGCACAGGTTCAGAGGGGGTGGATGTCGTGTTGTAACACGAGTATATCGTGAAAATATAAAGAAAGGGACTTTTATTAATGTTCAGTTACCTCGAATATTGGGAGCAACGAATAATTCTAATACAAATACTGAGAGGCCAGGTTCAGTCACCCCATTACAGTTAGCCGGGGCATAGTGAAATACTCCATTCGATTCCAATAACGAGAGTGAGCAGAAAGGGAAAGGATCAATTCAACGACGGGTGAACCTGGTTCGAAGAGCCAATTGGATCCAATTTCAAGACATCCAATCCAGGTCCTATTACGGGCCTCTTACCCAATATGAGACCTGACTTGGTCGGACAACCCAATGCGGTCCAATTATGAGAACATCCAGGTCTTACTATAGGCCTTAGCCAATCTGACGCAAAAGACCAATTTGACCCAGTTACGGGAACATCCAGGTCTTACTACGGGCCTCTTAGCCAATATGAGACCTGAATTGGTCGGGCGACTCAATGTGGTCCCGATTACGGGGGTTTCGATTCCGTTTCAGGCTGTCTTGTTCTTTGTGCCGTTTCAGGGAACGTTATTTTCGGAAAAAGAACCTTTTAAAAGGCAAAAAATGGAGGAAAAAGCTCTAACGGCGGAGCCAATGTCGAATCTAAGACGGAAGTTTGAAGAAATTTGGAGGCTAGGGTTTGAAAGAGGGGAGAATTAGGATTAAAGGAGAGGATAGATTAAGAAATGAAGGAGGGAGAATCAGGGTTTTTTTAAGGATCGGAGAGCTAGCTTCATGCTTCGAGGGCGGGGAAAAAAGACGGAGAATTGAAGGTTTTTTTCATAGGGTTTTGGGATGACTGAGGCAATCATTGCTGAAGTCAGTGTTGTACAATTAAATCGGGATTTTTAATGAAGTGAGTGTGATTACTCTTGATTGTTTTGTAAAATCAAAGTTATGTCTGTGGTTGAAGGATTAAAAGGGTGTCTATAGGATTGAGTATGTGGAGTGAATGAAAATTTTTGGATTAATCTAACAAGACAGTTAGTGGATACAAGGTCGTGAGTATAAAGTGGTATCGCAGATTAGTAGATCGGATTGTTCGGGGTTCTTTGTAACGTCTAGAGACCTACCGGCTAGGGCAAAAAAGATTTCGACAAGCAGTCGAAGGACATCCGTATAGATTTACGATATATTCTTGTAATCGTTTGTATTCCAACAGTCAAAAACTGATAGACTGCTTGAATATTAGCGAATCTCCATACTACCTTCTACAGCCAGACGCCCGGCACGTTCTCGAGCAGGAAAGTACGTAATACAACAACGTAATAAATATTTGATGTCATTTCAATGTGATAGTGTTGGACGTATACTATGTCTTACAAGAACACTAACTGCAAATGCAATATCTGGTCTTGTAGATGTAGTTAAATACAAAAGTACTCCACCCGCTGTGAGGTATGGATATTGGTCTTCCAATATTTCTTCATCCTCCTCGCATGGATCGAATGGATCGTGACCATCATGACCACGTCCAACCATTGGTGTAGACAATGAATAAGCATCAATCATATTAAATCTTTGCAAGATTCGTCTAATATACGTTAGTTGATAGAGAAAAATGCTACCATCTATTAGATACATAATCTAAAGACCAATGCAAAAAGTTATTTTTTCTACAATTTTCATATCAAATTCACATATAAGTAGGTTAGTAGTTGTAACACATGCAGATGTAGTGCCTACTAGGTTAAGATCATCAACATATACATCAATGATTACAAAACCAGTTTTTATCTCGTTTGATAAATAAACAAGGGATTAGTGGATAACTTATAAAATTATTTGTAATTAAATAATCTCAAAGACATTGATACCACATACGTTTGGATTGTTTTAAATCATACAAGGCCTTACATAATTTAATACCATGATATTGTCCGAGAGCAGGTCGATTTGGAGTTCCTGTTTCTAAGTCAGGTGGAACTTTCATATAAATATTTGCATCAAGAGAACCATATAGATAGGAAGTTAATACATCCATCAGATACATCTCTAAGGTAGCATGAACAGTCATTCCAATAATATATCAAAATGAAATTAAATCCATGACTAGAGAATATGTGGATGCATAATCAATGCCAAATCATTGAATAAATCCTTCAACAATAAGACGAGCTTTATAGCGGATTATTTGACCTTGAGCATCTCGCTTGCATATTAATGCCATTTTATATCCCACAGGGCAAGATGTAAGAGTGTCTACAATTGGCTCAAAGACTTTCTTCTTATGCAAAGAATCATACTCCTCCTCAATACCACTTTTCTATTTTGACCAATCAAAGCAACACATCGCCTCCTCGATGGTTTGATGTTCAAGATCGTCTTCCTCCCAAGAAAGGGCTTCTATAATCATATATGAAAATGATTCATCTACCATAATAGATGCTCTGTCCCAAATATCATCTATACCACAATATAGAATGGATAATTCTTTACTCAACTTGTTTTTATTCCTTCCAATTCCAAGATTGTTTTTCATAGGAATTGAAAGTACATTATGCATGGATATATCATCATGAATTGATAGTCCTACAAGATGTGTGGCAATTTCTTGAGAAATAATACCATGATTAGTCAATTTTATAGCTTTCTTCTTACGTACTTGCTTATGTAGTCCACGAGTTTTTTTAATTGTTGTTGTTATAACTTGACGTATTGTAGTCAATGGCACTACAATCTGAGCACATGCGTACTGAGCCTCATTAATAGGAACTCTTGTAATTCTAGGAGCATCATTGAAACCATCAGGTATTTCATCCACGATCCATTTTAGATGCAAAATCTTAATAACTTCAGTTTCTGCCAAAGATATCCTACGATCGGGATTCATTGTAAATGTTTTTGATGCTTCAAATATAAGTACTTTATTTCTTTGTTGATTGGGTATTCTTTCTTGAAGAGATGGAAATACATTTTCTTCAAAATGGCAATTTTGTAAATGTGCACGTAATAATGTGCCACTTGATGGATCAATAATACGAATAATGTTTGGTGAATCAAAACCAACATATATGCCTTCTTGTCGATGAGCTTAAATGGTATGCCATTGAGGTTCTCGTACTCGAATCCAAGTACAGCAACCAAATACTGGTAAGTGAGTTAGATTTGGAACACGATTTGAAATGAGATCATGTGGTGAAACAATTTCAAAAGAAGAAGGGCAGAGGCGTATTAATGCTGCAGCATGTAAAACTACATGACTCGACATAGATGCAGGTAGATTTGCGTGAAGGAAGAGTGGCTGGATAATAAGTTGTATACACTTTATAAATGACTCTACAAGTCCATTTTGAGCATGTTCATATGGAACACAATATGTCAACTCAATTCTTATTATAGTATAATAGTCTTTAAAAGATTTTGATATGAACTCTTTTGCATTATCTATACGCAATGTTTTTATAGGATAATCAGGAAAATGTGCCCAAAAGTGAATAAGCATAGATATAAGATTGACAAACACCATGTTTCGAATTGATAATAATGAAACATGTGATTGTTTACCTGATGCATGAACAAGGACCAAAAAATAATGAAATAGTCCTGATATTGGATTAATAGGACCATAAATATCACCATGCAATCTTTCAAGCATTGGTGGTAATTCTTGTGGAAGTTTTCAAATTGAAGGCTGAGTAATTATTTTACCTTGTACGCATACACAACATAATTCCATAGAGTCTACATCTGTAGGCTTTAAATTGTACCCAGTTATACATGGAATGATCTTTCTAAATAATGTGGATCGTGGATGTCCCAATCATCCATGCCAAAGAGAAACACGACTTTCTATGATAGATGATGCAAAATTAAATATAAAGGGAGGTCGAATCACAATTCGATATAAACCATTTTTTGTAGTAAAAGCTTTTTCAATAACTTAATGATTCTTTGTAAGAACAAAAACCTCTTTTTTATTTAAAGTAGCGGTTGAAAGGTGATAACCATTAATATACACATCTCGATAGCTGATCAGACTCTAAGGTGCTGATGGTGCAAACATCGCATGTTTACATTTTATGATAGAAGCCATTGGTAATTTTACCATTGCTATGCCCTCTTGGAAACAAAACACATTTACTCCAGCCATGGTCATCATATTTTTAGTTTGCCAAGTTGAAGATTTTTCAATAAAAAATTGTCTATCTCGAAAGATAATATTTGTTGTTGCAGAATTAATGAACGCATCATTTGATTCATTATTAGAGGTTTTATCATTCATATAAGCCTCTAAGTCATCAACACCAATTGAATCCATAGACGCATCCATGGTATGAACTTCACGAACCTCTGCTCATAGTTTCTTATTTTCTTGGAATATTTTAATAAAATATTCTAAAGTACCGCACGCATGTATTAAATGTCCAATCATTCCACATTTATGGCAAGAACGCATCTCTGATTTTTGTTTTTTACTATAATTAATAGTAGAATATTTATTCTTTCCATATGGATAGAAATGGTCTTGACTATGACTACCCTAATACTTATGAGCATGTTTTCCATTTTTATATAATTTCTTCTTAGACTTTGAAATATTAAGTGCATAAGATTCTGGAATTGTAGTTCCAATAGGACAAGCTTCCGCATTATGCAAGAGTAGCTCATTTTGCTTCTCCATAAGAAGTAGATAGGACATGAGATCAGAATGCCTCTAAAATTTCATGTTCCTGTATTGTTGTGCAAGCAAAGTAGATACAGGAGGAAATATAGAGAGAGTTTTCTCAATCATTTCTTCTTCAGAAATGTTTTGTTTACATAATTGTAATTGTGAGATGATACTATAGATTTCACTTTTGAAAGCATTTAAATTTGAAAGATCCAAGACACATAAATGTGTCCAATTATGATGTGCATGTGGAAGAAAAATAGTCTTTTGATGATCAAACCTAGATTTAAGATTCTTCCAAAGTTCTATAGGAACTTCCATTTCTAAATATTGATGTTGTAATGCAGGTACAAGATGATGGTGAAGGAGAGGAAGTGTTTTCCAAGGAATAGTAGGAAATATAGAAATACTGATTATAGAAGATTCTTCAAAGATAATGGTATCTAAGAGTTGTTGTAAATAAATTTTCTTTTGCCATTTTTGCCCATAATAGATAATTGTTTCCATCCACAGTCAATGGTGGAAATAAAAGAGCTTGAAAATGTTGGAATGCACTGGTAATAGTTGGAACCATAGTAGAAGCAGTTGAAGATGTTGAAGCACTCATTATAAATAAATCTGTAAAGTAAATACAAGATCAAGTAGAAAAGTTGAGTAAAACGTACCTTAAAATATTAAGTCAAATATAAATCATGAATTAATGATTTTCATGCATGAAGTAATGATTTTAGAATTTGAACTTGAAATCACTTAAATGTAGAAAATCATCTTTGACATTATATTGAATCTCTTTAAATCTTAAAATGTAATACCAACAAGTGATATTTTATTTTAGAGAAATAAACCCCTCTCCTTGTATATTGGCTACTTATTGCTTAGAACAATGAGCAAGGAATTTAAGAGATTTAAGTTTTGAGGATGACAATTCTATTAAAAAATAAAGTCATCTACAAACCTTAGTTTGAAGATACTCCTACTAACACAAGTTATTATATAATTTTGTTCAAAAAGATAAAAGATAAAATCCATAAAGTCACCTTGCTGATTTTGTTCTAATTCTTCTTGCACATAAAACTTAAAGCATTACAATAATATATTTTTTCAATAGAAATAAAATAATATGTATATTTTATTTATTTCTTATTTTATTCTTATATTTATTTTATTTTATTTATTATATATATAATACTTCTTAATAAAATCATATATATATATATAATATTTAAAGATAAAATAAGATTTTTGTTTTCATTGATAAAGTCTAAAAAATATAAATATAAAATAATTATTTTATAAAAATCTAAATGAATTTATTTGAAAGCTACAATAGAAACTATAAGTTAAATTATACTAGTTGAATCCATACCATTATCATAGAAAATATGTTAGAGATTGTTAACTAAGAAATATATTGGAGCTAGAAGATAAAAAGTCCTTGACCATAGGCATGCTATCTATGAAGGTTGTATGGAATTGCATTGAGTGCATTTTATACAACAAACATATAAATGTGGTCAAGAGGTTACTATAAGGATTGAGTAGAGAGGCTACAATAAAGAAATTGCTTGCTACAAGAAATGAGCCAAGAGGCCACAACAAGAAAATTGTTTGCTATTACGAAACCATCAAGATTTCAAAAACCTACCTTCTAGAATGTTTTGAATAGGTAATTTGTTGCCTCTCTTTGCTTGAGTTTAATAGAGTCTTTTAGCATCAAAAATTGTCTTTTTTTGAAGTCTAAGCATAGGTTTATATATATGCAACAAGAAGACCTTTTTTTTCTTGCACCTTTCAATATTGGAGATGTTTTTTCTTATCGCTAAACTATAGTTTTCAAAGACATGGAAATCCAATGCAAGAGAGCACTATGTACAAGAATTGTTGTATCATTTACGACTGGTTTCTTATATAGATATGATTATTAGAGACTCTAAGGTGCACAATATTAGCAAAGGTGAGAAGAAGCAATTATCCATCACTTGTTATGGATCCCCAATTGCATCCTAAGAAGTTTCAAGAATATATTCTATAAACAATTTTTGAAAAGCGGGATATCCTACCTAGGTTGAACCTACATGCTCTACATGCATAATTGTTCTATTGATAGATTCATGCCAAAAAGATGTTCAAAAAGACTACTCCTCTATAAGGTTGTTATTTAAAAACAAACTCTGTATCAATGCTATCATATTATGTGTATTTTTTCTTGAGAATGCAATAAGCACCTAACTATGGAAGGTAAGTAGAAATGCAACAACAATCTACCAAGTCTAATAGAGTTTTAAATAAACTTTAAATAATCTTTAATAATCTCAATCAAATTTTAACCAATCCAAATAAATTTAAAAGAAGTAACAAAAAAAATACAAAGAAGTCTTAAATTAATCTCAAAGAAATATAATAAAAATAAATAAAAATAAGACTTAAAGAAATATTTGAAATATAAATCTTTAAAGAAATAATAAAAAAACTTTAATTTTTTTAAAAAATAAATCTTAAATAAATATTAAATAAATCTTAACAAAATTTTAATTTAAACCTAATTGAAATCCTAATAAATCTAAAAAAAAATCTTAGATAAAATCCTAATCAAATCCTAGAGCCTAATTAAATCCTAAATCCTAGATCAATCCTAATAAAATTCTATTTAAATCCTAAATTCTAATCAAATCATAAATCTTAATCCTTGACCAAATTATAAATCAAATCCTAAAAAAATTCTAATCAATCTTTAATCAAATCCTAAATCTTAAATACATTCTTAAAAAATCCTACAACAGATTGAGAATTCAATAACTAATGATTGAATTATTGATTTTGATTCAAAATTTGAAAAAATTGCAATAACTAAGTTAGTAATAAGGACAAATAATTTGAAATAAATCGCACATACCAATTGCAATAAAAGCTCCTAAAAACCTCTCAATTATTGGTTATTCTCTTTCTTTGTTTTTAACATTGATCTTTCAACAAAGATTTCTCCTTACTAAATTTTTCAATTGCTCTAAAATTTGGATTTTGTATTGATATTCGAATTTAAATTGTTCTCATCAATTTTTGCTTCAATCAAATTGGCAGATATTGTTATATTATAAAATTCCTCACTGATCCTAAATCTCAATTATCTAAGACCATTATCTATAAAAACTCATATATACTTCAATTTAACTACTTAATTGACTATAATATTCTTACACACATTCATAACAAACACAACAACAAACTGCCAAATTTTCATCCATACACATACTACAAAACTCAAAAAATCATCAAAATTATAAACAATTTTTTATTTCACAAAATCTAAATCCATTGAGTACATTATTAACTTTGAAAATTCTTCAAATCCTAATTATTTATCCAAATGATATAAAACACTAAGAAAAATTCTTCTCTAGTCTACTCTCAAATTATACTCTTCAATTGACAAAAAAAACCCCTAAGTCACCATAGGTTCACAATTTTGTACCTTGAGATCTAATTTCAATCTAAGTTTACAATTGGTCTTCTTTAGGTATCAATCTTTGATAATTTGAGGTAATTTTTACTTAAAAATATTATTAATTCTTTCTTAAAGATGCCTATATTATTTAATTATTTCATTTACTTTGATTTGAGGCTTTTATGCTCCTACAAAGTAAATATAAATCTCTTCTACAAAAGGTAGTATTAAGACTAAATTTTTTACTACCTTTCTAATATTTACCTTTGATTTTTTATTACATCTTTCCATTAGGCTCTTCTATAATAACATCCATATTTTTATTTTTCACAATATAGTTGTGTCACCACATGATAATGCAAACAATGCCTTCTATTGAGTCACTCAACCATGCCTTACAACTTATCTCTCAAGTTAAAACAACATTAGACCAACAATTGATCCAATCCTTATGCACATACATATGATAGCCATCAATATACACTCTTCATGTATACATACAAGTTTCTAGTGAGTGATCTCAAACAACAATTGTTTAGCAACAAATTATTCACTAGCTTGTACATATGGTACATGTCAATAATCTTCTTGTCAATTTGCCCAAGTAATGCAAGCTTCAACTAAAATTCAATCTTAAGGTTCTCTATCTTCACTAACATTGAAACAAATGTAGTGTACTTACCTTTTGGAGTCATGTTGTACAAGTGAGAATAACATAATACATATTTGCTACTATGCCTCCAAACATCAACATCAAATAAACCACACAAATTCCATAACAAAGAAATGTACAATCATACATTATATTTCTATGGCCACCACATCTCACTAAAACAATCATCTACTTTAGTAACAACTCTTTTTACTTATGCTGTGTTTTTGCTTATATCAATAAATGTCTACATATGTTACAATGGCACAAATTTAATATAATAGTAAATATTGATATGAGTTCTAGTTTGAATTTTAAGATGTCCTCACTTTAATCTAAGATTGGTTCTATTAAAGTCCTATGAATTGGCAAGTTAAGTTTTAATGAAAACAATGATGATTAAAAAATCCAACCAATCAAAAGGCCAATTTGTCTCCCTAGTTTATCCATAGATTTATACCTTTTCTTAATGGGTTTTAAATTAGAGTTTATTGCAAAGTAAAATAAAACACATCTCATTCTTATTCTTTAAAATATTAATTAATCTTTTTAAAATTTTCTATATATGCTTTTCTTATCAACTTTAACAACAAATCTCTTCAAACTTAATTATAATTATTTTACTTGATCACAAAAACCTACAAAAAATATATATATATATAGATAATTGATACTTAGAATTTTGTAATTTCTACCTAGTATTGTATTGCACCCATCACATTGCCATTAATATGGTTTTGTAATCTATTATATTTTAGCAACATTTTTGTTTAAGCATTTTGGAAGAAAAACTTTTTGCTCCACCATGTTGGATCCCATTGCTGTCAAAGACAAGGAGCTACCCTTTGAACACGAACCAAAACAAAATCGCCATTAAACTAGAACTAGTCATAGAACCACAACAATGTAGTGGATGCAACATAATGTTGAAAGGAAATAATAAAACTCTGTAGAAATATTAATTCCCCCTTTAGTTATTTATTCGTATATATATATATATATATATATATCCATAATATTAATTCTTTATAAAGACTTGTTTCCCTTACTTCATAAAAAGTACAAATATGTACACAATACACATTCAACCAGCTAAAAGCATTGCTTGGTGACCATCGCAATTCTCGATGGAAAAGTGAAAAAGATAGACAATAAAAGTGCCAAAAAAGTTTTACACGTATTCACAAAACAGTGAAGCATCAGAACCATTTACTCCAGGTCATCAGCAACGAGTAGCTACAACAAACCGGCCAATCCCAGCGAAATCAGGCACGATTCTAATGTGCTTAAAGCAAGGAATAGAGGTTAAGGTTTGAAAGTCTCCCTTTGATCTTAAACTGTGTAGATAAGCAGATACAGCCTCAGCTTGATTCCCACCGTTGGTCTACAAAAGCCAAGTTTTTAAGTTAAGACACAACACAAGATGACCTTTCTGATACATGAACGCTGTAGTAAGTTGTCCCTTCTGACGTAAAATGCAGCAACAAAGGCCTGTTATGTAGACAATACCATAAAGTTCCTGAAACTAGATGATGTAATAACTTCCTACCATGTCTATTATGTGAAGACACATGAATCTAACAACACAAAGTAAATATACCAGGTATATTTACTTCTACATGCATGTAGAAGTCAGAGCATACCTCCAACACAAGAAATCCCCCAGCCCTGAGAGCAAACGAAGAGCCTTGACAGATTTTGCGCAAGTCACTCATGCCATCCTCTCCTCCATCTAGTGCAGACTGCGGCTCGTGCTTTCCTACTTCAGCTTGAAGTCCCGCAATATTTTCTGACGGTATGTAGGGGGGATTGCTCAATATGCCTGCCAGAGAACCATTAAGATTCTCTAGAGGTGTGAACCAGGAGCCAAAGACAACATTCACTCGGTCCTGTTCGAAAAATATAACGAAAAAAAATTATTGCCTTCACACAATAAGGCCAAACCACAGCAAGAAAGAGAATGGCACATAAAAACATGTACTGTTCTCATAACATTCTTGAGGGTAGAGGCTAGAAGCTATGGTCCACAATCAAAGAAGTAATATCTCATTCGCTACTACTTTGCATTGAAGTATAAGAATTAACACGAAATTATCCTTCCATTGAAAACTCTAGCATTGAGGCTCTAGTATGTTACGAAAAGAGTGCAAGAACTGAGCAGAAACACAACGTCTGCAAACTATGAAACCAAATGCTCACCTTGAGCTCATATTTCTCCACGTTCCGCCGAGCCACAGCAACAGCTATTGGACTAGCATCAACAGCAATAACTGACCCAGTAGGAGGAAGAAGGCGTGCCATGGCGATTGCCAAAGCACCGCTTCCAGTTCCAAGGTCCGCCCACAACCCATTATTTAGAGAATTATCTGCTGTAATTGCAGCCTCTGCAAGGTCTATCATTTGCTCTGTTTCTGGCCTTGGTATTAGGACCCCCTCCTGAACACTCAAGACTAAGTCTCTCCAATGTGCACATCCCACGACGTATTGGAACGGCCTCCTATTCCTCACTCTTCGAGTCCACTGTTCCTCGAGCTCTTCGATACTAGAACGCAACAGGATGTGTGCATTTGTAGTTTTATTGTCGAGCTGTTCTAAAGGAACATGATCTACAGTTGAAAAATGAGTAACTCGGTCTGCAGTTGTTTCGGTAAACGACGGTTCCGAAACAGACCTTTCCTGAATGCCTTGAACAGCGAATGCCATATCTGCTAGGCTATCCCGTAAGGAATCACAAGAACATGCACCATCTGCTGCCAATTCCGAAACTGGGTCCGTGTATCTTTCCTTAAGTAGGGTTCCGAAGACTCCAAACTCAACACTTGCATCAGCAGATACGTTTGGAACGTCATCCCTATCTGAAATTTCAGAAAAAAGAGCTTAGAGTCCCTTAATACCAAATTGAAACATTAAAAATATATAAGAGGTGCGTGTGTACACGTGTATGTGTATGTAGACAAAGAAAGAAAGCAAGAGGCGGAAGAAGAAGACAAATGAAGCTGCAATTCATCTAAATTTGCAACCCTCACCTAAAATTCGCACTGTTTCAAAAGGCAAACAAGCCTTCACGTCCCTCCAACTGCATGATTTCCAGCATCTCTCACTTGAGCCCGCTTTCCGATCACGTCGGCAACAGGCTGCAACAGCATCATCGAGAAGCCACTCCAACTCCCTCAAAAGATCACTAGAATCCGGCCCTCCATCTGTATCATAAAATTCTCTACCTACGGATGCAGCTAAATGTTCTGCCTTCCTCCTCCACTGAAGTAGGTCTTCCAAGCATGTTACATGCGTTGCAGGACGCTCACACAGAGGAGTTACCACTGACGCACTAGCTATTGAACTTGTCACTGACTCTGCTCCACATCCAACCAGTCCAACATAATTGAGTTTATCACATTCAGAACGCTTTTGCCACATCCTAAATTAGTATATCAGAACACACAGAAGCTCCAATTTCGAAAGTTTGCTAACCATGTCGTAACAAAGGATACAAGGAAGATTTGATAAATTTTGTAGTCTTGTACCAGAGTGTAAAAATCTCTCTGATTCAGGCATGTCGGCAGCTGTCCATGTAGAGTGAAAGTCTGACCCTTCAATGTCTCCAGATCTCGAAGCGGAACACTCAAACCTCTTCTCGAATCTCTGAGAAATTACAAATGAAACATCTGTACGGGAGGATGTACGACAATGAAGCTCTTTAATAGGTCCAGAGTGAAGAATAACTGGCGAGCAATTCAATGCAGACAACAAGCAGTAGATTTGACTTGCAGGAGCTTGTCGACGAATTGAAGAGCTGCAGGGGTGGAACAAAGGTCTGGTGCTACAGTGGGAAAGAGACAGAGTTCCAGCAATAGATTGTGAAATACGAGTGAATGCAGTAGCTGTCGCAGCCATTGTCACCAATATTACCAGTCAAAACTATCCCCCGATTTTATCAACGATAGCTGAATACTTAACAATACAGAGTCCGACTTCCAGAGAACCTATTCGTGACATAGATAAATTAAACTGGTACACGATTGGTTCCACATAATTCACACCTGCAAAGAGCAAAACGGCATCAGTTCGGTTTTGCGTCAACATAAAGACCATGAACCACAAAAATACCGTTGCCAAACCAAGCTCTAATCGAAACCCTAAACCCTTAAAGTTTGTTTCCCTTCACACCTCGTAGTATAAAAAAAACATCTCTGCCAAACCCTCTGCAGCACTAAAAACTTCCACATCGAATCAGCCCACACAATCTCCACTCCCACCCCTGACACTTGCAAATCCTCGCTAATGCCATTCCTCAATGTTCGCAAATCCGATGCAAACACAGAAACGACAAATACTTGCATTATATATAGAAAAACTGAAAAGAGGATAATCAGCGTGCGCAAATTTCACCTCGGGGTGTTTGACGTCTCTAGAATTGCATAAGAATGTAAAACGCTACATCCTAACTCGGACGTTTGCTTGCTCTGATGCCACAATAGACTTAGAATCACTCTGTCCAGAAGTTTTCACCGTGGACTATTCATGTTATACTCCTGGAATGCACTGTGGCGGCATGAGAGCAGTGCAGAAAGAGAATAGCCTCGTCACTACGTGTCGCAGAGACCTCTCAATTCAATCGACTATCTCTAGACATATCAGCCGTCAGATCTCAAGCTTTAATCCTGGCCAATACATAAATTCTCGGGAGCGCGAAAGGGGGAGTGCGGGGAACATGTCGGGGTAAGCAAGAAATGGTTTAGTTCCAAATAAATAAAGTATTATTTTTTTTTATTTTTTTTTACTGATCATGTATTCAATGTAATGGTAAAGATCATTTTGAGAAATGCAACTTCTGATTGGAATGGTCTTTGACATTAACAAGGTGAAGATTTTTTTAATGTTTTGACTTACCAGGTTTATGAGAAGAGATTGAAGCTACCTTTAAAACAATCCCATCCTACAGCTTTCATTTGTATTGATCTAAGTGTGCAACCCAAGGTCAATTGGATACTATCACGTACAGTGTTTGTGAACCTCACTTTTGCTATACAATGCAATGTTCTGCTTGATCAATAATACCATTCGTGTTTCATTCCAAACTATGGTTTGTCTGTGGATATCATAGAAACAGTAATTGCATGTGATTCATATAGTGCGTTTCTTTGGACTTGCACTGTGGACTAGGTATTGTAATCAAGGATTATGTATTAATTAGGCGATTTAGTCCTCCAAACGACCTTCCTTGTTGGTTCTCCTATACTATCTCCCTCTGTTCTCAAGTGTTCCCTAAATACGACTAGCGGTTGACATTGAATCTGAGCGGCAGCTACGAACTGATGGCCTACAATGGCGGAGCAAGTCGATTGAGTTGGGAGGTTTCTGCGACACAGTTCTACAAGGAGAGAACAGAGCTCCACAGGAGATGCTAGGCTTGCGAACAAACGATATGGTGCATTCTTCTCTTCAAAAAAATTGTCCATGGTTTTGTGAACCAGAAGTATAAATGCACGGACATGGAGCTCATTGATCAAACACCACCTAAGGCCAATTCATAGCACATAATAGGATTATGGTATTCATGAAAAATAACTTGTAAATCCATATTCTTTAAACCAATCTTGATAAAGGTAGACAAAATAAAATCAAATTTCTTGGAGAAATATTCTTAAGTCATGTTAATACATTGCAATAATATGCATTAAATATCAAAATGAATAATTTTATCAAAGTTTTGGTATCTTTTCTTGTCTGACTTTGTAATCTTTATTGGTAACTGGATAAATACTTAATATGTTTACAAAATCAATGTTTTTTGGTACTCGTACTTTAGTTCAAGAAGTAAGAAACAACAAAAAAAAGAAAATTAACTTGACAATGGTGTTCAAGTGAATAAAGTAACAAACTTGTAGGATAAGTTTCAAAGAAGATATATTTGTGTAAAAAAGTTGATGATATAATTCTTGTCTATGATATTTTAAAATGAAACATAAAACATAAGTCAATACACATTTCAAAGACCTTTGAATCAATATCTCTTTGTTGATGTGTAATCATGAATTTCACTTACTTTAAGAATGTTAACTGCCAAGTTAACTGAGATTAACATGAGATTAATGTGATGTTTCCGTGAGAGAAAGCATGAAAAGAAAATAGATAGGGAAAGCATGTGTGATCCCTATCTTTGACTGTGCCAATGATTACATGGTAAATGATGAGGCAAGTTTCTGGTGCAGAAACTCGTGCGCATATTTGTTTCTGTTTACAGAATATATTTGTGTGCATATTTTTCTTTGCAATGCATAATTTCAATGCGCATGTGGTGTTCCAGGGCATATTTGTTTTTCTTTGCAGTTGGATGATTGCGGATTCAGCAAGGGTTGTTGCTTTCCAGTTGATCACAATACTGATTTGGTGTAAGTTTTGTTGAACTTTCATTTTTAGATCCTCTTGGCCTTAATGATCAGCTGTAGTCATATATCAATAATACTTTAAAACCCGTGCGCATATTTGATCCTCGTTGCAGCGCATATTTGTGTTTTCTTTGCAGCGCATATTTGTGCGCAAATTTTGGTTCACAGTGCATATTTTCATTACTTTGAAACAAAGAGGTTAGAATTCCAATTCCATCCAACAAACCAATAAATATTTTATGATAGTAACGCTTAGATTCGTGATGGACTGAAAGAGTGTTGTATTAAGCGTGATATTTTATAATGTTTGTGGAGCACACCCCAAGAACATTTTAATATGCTGTGAAATGCTAAAATTTTGCTGTGAGTGGCCAAAAACTTGACCCGGTTTTTGTAAGCACATTGTGTATAATAACAAGTGGAATTGATATGTAGTTTAGTGATCGTAGCCCATTTCTTGAGCTTTACTGAAGCAAACAATCAAACCCAATTGAAAAAGCATGGTACTCATGCAACATTTGTGAAAAAAATCCATGATTTTATGTCATATTCTATTTTATATAATCTATCTGTGCATTGTTGGGTTGTGTGTGTGTGCATATATATATATATATATATATAAGTGAGATTTCTGTAGGATTTTGTTTTAGATGTTGCATGAATGCAGAATGTAAATTTTGTTTTGCAACGCTTTCATTGCTGACGTTGTTATTGTGATATAGTGCTTTGATTTTGTGTTTTTGTTTTGCTTTTTGAGTTTGTCTGTTTGTTTGCATATACGTTTGTTTGTTCTTTATGTTCTTTTTGTTCTTTTTTTTTGGTTTGATGTTTGGATTTGTTGTGGGATTGGTGAAATGTGGGCTGGACTGAAGTTCTGTGCGTGAACCTGGATTTTTGAATTTTTTATTTTTCACCAAATTATTATTATTATTATTATTATTTTAAGACATCATTTTATTTTTTTACTTTCATTACTTTTATTTTTAATATTTTATGATTTTATTTTCTTATTTTCTTATATTATTGTATTATTATTATCTATCATCTATTATTATTTTATTTTATTTTTCAGAATTTTTTAAAAAATTATATTTTTAATTTTAATTTTTATTCATCATTTTGTTTTCATCCAAGAATAAAATGTGCATCTATATAATTTCATCCATAATACATCCATAAGGCTACATGTTTTTTTTCCATGTTTTTGAGGTGGATATTTTGTGGATATTTTGTGGATATTTTATGATTAATAGAGATGTATAGATATAAGATCTTTATTTTTGTATTAGTATAATATACTGTTAAAGCACTATAGCATTATTATTTGATTAATTAAGTTATATGTATTGATTTTTATTTTACAAGCACTATGTAATCTTGTTCAAATACTTGAGTAATGTGGTTTTATTAGAATTTTATCAACGTGTGATATTAACGCTTGCAAGTTTGTTTTTTTAATTTATAATAATAAGCTCAATTTTATTGTTTAGTTGAATCCTTATCATTATTAGTATACTAGCTTTGACAATAACAGAAAGTAATTGAAGAGCAAATATTCAACAATAACATAAAGAATGTAAGTGAACACAAGTACAACTTTTTCATGGACTTTATAATAAAAGAGAAAGATTGGAAGGTCATTATAATATTAGAAATATAGATGTTCAATGCCCACATTGCAAGGCACTCCATTGGATGGATGAGCAAACTATGCCATCATTAACACCAAAATCATGATTTGATACATGTTGTCTTCATAGGAAGGTTTGACTTTTATTTTTTTAAGATCTCCTATTACTAATTAAACGACCACTTAACGAATAAGATAAACAAAGTAAGGAGTTTCAAAAGACTATTTGATAAGATAATATTGCATACTTATTTACATCTTTTGGTGCAAAAGTCAATAATATTGTCTTATAAGGATCTCGTATGTGTAACTTTTGCATACTTTGAGTGCTTCAATATCAAATCAATATTCTTTTATGTAAAGAAGGTGTAGAGGTAAGTTATATACAACTTTACATATATGACCCATGCATTGTACATGAAGCAAGGATGGCATGTAATGGTAATTTGTTAATTCAAACAATGTAGAAGCTTCAAGAATGTTTGAAAAAATATTACATGTTTTTTCTACTTTTTATCAAACTCATGAAATATTGTCCAAAAAAAGAAAAGAAAGATAGAATAATGATGATACCCATTGACATCTTTATTTTAGTAATGATATCAATAGAAGATATTATAATTTTTTAATTTCTAACAAGATTAAAATTTTTATATTAAGTAATAGAAGAAAGACAAAAAAATAAGAAATATAGTTGTTTGATAGAAAAGAGGTGCATTGTAACAAATTCATAAAGGACATTCTACATACTTGCCACTCTACTATGTTATTTTTTTTTCTATGCAAAAAACTTAGATGGCATAACCAAATGAGTCATAGGGATATGAATGTCAATGAAGATGGAAGTAAAAATATGCAGACTATATGTATTATTCAAATGAAGTTTTATTCATATTGATTGTTCTTACAATATAATGAATATTCAACTATCTTATGATGTAGAAAGTTGCTATAAGAATTTATTGTGAATACTTAGATAGCAATAATGTAAAATCAATTGAGATATGTTAGTATAAATTAAGACATGTTACATATAAATGTATACAGTGGCTCAAAAAATTATTTCAATGTTGACATATTTTGGAAAAAATAGTTTATTGTAGGTAAATTATAGTGAATAATGAGATGTGATTTGTGTAGCAAATAAAGTATTCTTTTACAGCTACCAAATGAACCTAGGTTGAAAAAAATCCATTAAGTAATTATAGAGCTATGACCAATCTAATTTAGAATAGTATTGAAACAATTTTTTGAGTATGGTGTCTAATTTTTGGATCCTATCAATTATTCAACATTATAGCATTCTATCATCATGAGATTTACTATATCAATATTAATACTAATCTAATGACATCATTAATGCTTATCAGCAGCTATAAAAATACCATTCTTAATCACAATTCTTCGTATGGACATATTCCAAATTACCACATTTTATGACCTTCTAGAATCTTTTAAAAATTTCTAAAATCTTTTAGATACTTGTAGAATCTTCTACAATCTTTTAGAAAGTTCAACAGGCTTCTAGAAGCTTCTTTAGACTTTTAGAAGCTTCTTTAGACTTCTAAAAACTTCTATAGAAAGTACCATAGATTTTTATAATCTTCATTATAGTATAAATAGGAGTCTTTAGAACCACTTTTACTATCAATCTCATTCTTTGTCTTTAATCTTGTCATATTTCTTTGTCAGATTCTTGTATCCTTGACAATTCCTTGAACAACTATGAAATCCATTCCTCATTCTTTCTAAGACAACATCACCTCCATTCTTCTTAATTCTCAAAAATCTTATGGCCAAATTGCTTATGAATTTGGCTGCAGTAAAGCTGATATCTCTAGGCTAGCAAAAAGATCACTTTTAATAAAAAAAATCTTAAATTAGGCAAATTAAAGAAGCTCATTGTAGTAGATGAAAGGAAAATCATTTGCCAAATCAACACTAAAAAGGCTGAAAATGCTATTGCGATTGCTAAAAATCTTAACAATATTATCAATAATCTTATATCAAACCAAATCATTTAAAATATTCTCAAGAAATGGAATATGAAAGTTGTGGTGAAGAAGAAAAAGCTGGTACTATCTACTCACCATTGAAAATAATACTTGGATTTTACTTTGAAGTATAAGAAATAGACTATGGAAGATTAAAAGAAGGTTATTTGGTCAAATGAGACAAAAATCAATAGATTTGAGTCAAATGGTAAAAAGTGGATGTAGAAATAAAATGATCAGTTCTTGGTTGACAAGAAGATCCAAGAAAAAATCAAATATGGAGGTGGAAATATAATGGTATGGGATTGTATAGGATAGAGTGGGATTGGGAAGATGGCAAAGGTTGATGAGAAGATAGATGTCAAGCAATTTGTAGAAATTCTTGAAAAAAACTTGTTCCTAGTATTGAAGAATCTAACATTTTTGAAGAGGAGATGATTTTTCAGCAAGATAATAATCCCAAGAATAACTCAAAACTAGCATGGAAGTGATTTGATCATCATGAGATTAAAGTAATGGATTAGCTTGCTTAGTCTCCTGATCTTAATTCTATTAAACATCTTTGGGAGCACCTCAAATACTAGCTCAATATACAAAAAATAAAATTAAAAGGAGTTTGGAAATTATAGAAAAGAATAGCTATAGAATAGAATAATATTGAAGCAATTTTGTACTAAAAATTAATAAAATTATACCTAGGAGGTTGGAAGCAATTATTAAGGCCAAAAGAAATCATACAAAGTACTGATATGTAATTGAATACCACATTCAAATAGATTCAAAAAAAATTTAAATAGATTTTTTATACTTCTAATATGAGAAGATGAAAGCATTATTCTTTTTCTTAAACTTTGCATGTCAACTTCTTAGTTTTGCACATCTTCAAAAATATCTAGTAGTCTTTGATATAGTGAGTCAAAAAAATATTTCAATGTTGACATATTTTGGAAAGAATGGTGTATTATAGATGAATTTTAGTGAATAATGACATGTGATCTATATAACAAATAAAGTATTCTTTTATAGCTACCAAATGAGCCAATGTTGAAAAGAATCCATTAGATAATTGTAAAGCTATAATCAATCTAAATACAAGGTCTTCTACTCATGAATTACTTATTAATTTAAATGCAAGGTCTTCTACTTATGAATTGCTTATTAATTTTTGGATAAAATAATAAGATAAAAAATTCAATTAATATTGATAGATTTATTTGTATATAGTTTCTTATTAAAAAAGAAGATCCTTTGTTATTTGAGACAATTAGTAGTTATATGATTTATGGTCCATGTGGACCTTAAAATATACAAGCTTTGTACATGAAAGATGGAATATATCAAAAAAATATCCAAAAGAATATTAAGAAATAACATCAATGGATGATAATGGCTATTTCCAATATTATAAAAAAAATAATAGAAGGACTTTCAACGTTGGCAATAATATTGTAGAGAATAGAGATGTTGTTCTATACAATCCTACTTTTAGTAGAAAGTGTAATTGTCATATCAACATTGAGGTTTGTGCTTCAATTTGTATTATGAAATATATTAACAAGTTTTTCTATAAATGACATGATTGTATAAAAATGCAAATTAAAAATATAGAAGATGAGATCAAAAAATATATTGATGCATAATAAATTGGAGCTTTAGAAGTAGCATATCATTTATTTGGAATGAAAATGCATAAAGAATTATCAAATATGGTTCGATTGGCATTATATCTTTTTAGAATGAATGAAGTAATTTTTATTCCAAATAATGATTTAATAGAAGACTTGGCCCTCAAAGAGTGACAAAAAATAACTTTGAAAATATTCTTTGAAATGTATGAATCTATAGAGATTGCTTGGCAATACAAGTATTAAGAGTTTTCACAACATTTTATGTGGAATAAAACCTCAAAGAATTAAACAATAAAACAACATGGATTTTTAATTAGAAGGTTATATTTTACTAATCTTAATGTAGAAGAAAGATTCTATCTTCGATTTCTTCTAATGGTGGTACATAGACCACATTTTATTTAAAAAAAAATTATATTATATATAGAGTACTACAACCAAATTTTAAAAGTGCATGCTTAGAAATAGGATTGTTGGAGGATGATAAAGAGTAGAATCAATGCTTAGAAGAAGCTTCTATAATGAAAAGAAGGAAAAAATTAAGAACATTATTTACTATTATTCTTCTTTAATATTCACTTATACATCTAAAAGAGCTACAAGATAAGTTTAAAGAAAGTTATTGTGATGTTGTGGATTACTAATTGATTTGAAATTATGGAATTAAAAGTCCAAAAAAATAAAATAAAATTATGGACTATTTCTTCTTGATAATGTTTTTTAAGAATCAAGCAAAGTACTAGCAAATTTTTCATTGTTATTGTTGTGGAAAAAAAATTGGAATGAAAATGCCAAAAATCAAATGTTTATGGAGCATATAATATGAAATTGTGACGAGCTAAAACAAATAGTAGAAGAATGTGTGCCAAAGTTGAATGATAAATAATGTACTATATATTTGAATATCCTTTCTTTAATAGATAATAATCTTGAAAAACTATATTTTTTTGGAAGGACGAGCAATAAATAGGAAAATATTTGTGTAGAATATAGTAGCAATGAAATTCTGCATTGATGAGAAAATTATTTTTTGTGTTGCTTTCTTTGGAATTGCAGCACAATTTTTAAGTGGTGGATAAATTACACATTCTATGTTTAATATTTTTCTCAATCTTCATGAAGGATTGTTTTGCAATATTGCAAAAAAATGCACTACATGCAAAAATATTAAGAAAGACAATTCTTATTATTTGAAATGAGATACCAATGCAATATTTCCATTGTACTAAGCTAGTCAATAGAAATCTCTAAGATATAAATAGTACTAAGAAGTTATTTGACAAAATTATTGTAATTTTTAATAGAGATTTTTGCCAAATTCTTCATATTGTTGTTAAAGGCTCAACAAAAGAGATTGTTGATGCTTCTTTGCAATGATTAAAGTTTTGGTTTAACATTTATGTGTGAAAGTTAACCAAAAATATGCATCTAGAAGGTATATATAATGAAATTTAATTATTTGCTAAAGATCTCTTAAAAGTACACATTATAGAAGATTGTTTGTTTTAAATATTTTTTTTATGATACAATCTTTTTGTATAATATATCTAATAATGGTTTCCATTTGCATATTAGAAATGAATTAACAATTATAGATCTATTGAAAAGTACAATGATTCTTCTAAAATGTATGAAAGTAGATCCAACATCAAATGATTTGATTCAAGTTGTTTATTCTAGTTTGGATAAAGATAGGATATTTAAAGATGAATATTTCACTCACAAGTGAATTTTTATCTACAAGAAATTATGATGTCAATGATCTAAACAAGCATACAATGGATGAATTTTTTACGATTTTAAGTATTTATTTCAACATAAATAAAATAATTATAGAAGATGATACTTATAATAGTAATTATTATCCAACCAAGTATTTAAATAATTTAAGTCCATTTGGATTGCCACTATTTTGCTTAGAACTAAAGATTAGATGTCCTATTATGTTATTACAAAACATTATTCAACATCAAGAACTTTGTAATGAATCATGCTTAATCATTATACAATTCATTAATCAAATTATAGAGGCAAGAATTTTATTTGAAGACTACAAGGGACAATTGACTTTTCTTCCAAGGATCACATTATGTCTATCATTTGAAGAGATTTCATTCAAGTTGCAGCAAAGGTAATTTCTAATAAATAAGATTTATGATGACTATTAATAAATCTCAAAGACAATCATTGAAGAACATAAGAATAGATCTTAGAACCTTAGTATTTGCAAAAATATAGTTATATGTTATCCTTTTACAATGCACTTCTCTAAATATGATCGAGATCCTATATCTTGAAAATAATAAAGACAAAAATAGCATTGTAAATGTAGTTTATCTTGAAGTTCTTTTAACATATCTATTTTATTTTTTTAATAAATAAATAAAAATTCCAATTACAATGAAGAAATATAAATGGTTCTATTGTTATTTATATATATATATATATATATATATGTATATTCTTTTTTTCTTGTATGTTCTTTTTATATGTATATTCTTGTTATTCATATATATATATATATATATATATATTCTTTTTTTCTTTTTTTTTCTCTTAGTAAACATTTCTTTAGAAGTGGTCAATTTTTTACTTAACACCCACAAATTAAACTTTCACACCTTTTCACTTAAACTGGCTCGGATTTCCACTAATCTTACTTAAAACAAAACAACTCATAGGAACAAATACAAGAAATAAACAAGAGGAGATAAAAACCTTCTATGACAGGCTGGATGCCTAATTGTTTTCATTAAAAGGGAATCAAAACTCATATTAACTGCTACGTTAGCGTGCTGTTTCGGTGAATTAACGTGTTGTTTCGGTGGATTAACCTGTTGTTTCGGGATGTTGCATCATCAGATGCATTCCATGTTCCGTCTGCAAATCGTTATCTGCAATTAATAATTTATTCAACGTCGCATCTGTGCCGTCTGTTGCAGAAATCATCCGAGGGTTCAAATAATTGATTTCTTCAGCTAATTTTTGTGCTGTTGTTTCCAAGTGATTTATGTATTGCTTACATATAAATCACTCTTAATGGTTTATTTCAATGTCGCAATTAATGGGGACCGTTTGGTGTTAGACTGCAGCATTTATGTTCTGTAGCATTTTTTTTCAGATCGGTGTTTTTCAATCTGTTACTTAGAACGTTTCATTTGGTTAAGACAGGCGTGCAAGTTCAGTTTGCTACAAAATGGAAGGATTTATCCGTTGATTTCATGACAATTCCTCGAGAAGTGAATCTTGGCGGCGGAGTGAGTACAGTTTCAGTAACGGTGCATGGTGTTGCAACTGCGTTGATATGATCTTATCAGAGAAATTGCTCATTTGTTTGCAAACTTTGTAGTTCACGTCAAACTTCTGTTCTACAAAGAACTTGTAGATTATGGGCGATACAGTGGGAGAGCTGATCGTCGTGGGGGGCATGCACCAAAGGAAAGATGAAATGGCGCGTCAAGTAGATGATTTCATCACACTTCTTGGTGAGAACAATACAATGCTAATTTGGATTTGATCAAGTTCAGAGAGCATTCGCAAGTATAGTCTTGAGATCTCGGTTGGTTCCCAAGTAAAAGTAATGCAAGGGTGGCAGCCAGCCTGCGACTTTGTCGGCAGGCATTCCATTCTCCGTTTTCAGACAATCATCATCGCTTATCTGTGACCTCTTATTCGATTTCCGATTTTTTTGATCTAGCGGTGGAACACATTTGAGTTTATAAAAAATTGTTTTAAACATTCTTGAGATAAATTTGCAGGACTTTCCAAGCAGTGCAATCTGATGATTTTTGGGGGCTTTGCAGGATGTAGCTGAGGCAGTGTCTGCACTCGAAGCCACGGGCAGTGTGCCAGAGCCTGTAAGCACGCCTACCCAAAAGTCCTAAAATTTTTTCCTACTCACAAATGGACTGCTTGAAAACGTAGCCATTTCTCAAGAGCATGACATTGTTCTGTGCTTTGGAGTTACCACAATTCGGAGAACATAGCTTCTGAAACCTTTTCTTTTGGCAACAGACAGGGTCATTACTGATCGAAGGACGATGGCAATTCAGGTACACCACCAGGCGAGGAACCGCATCACCTATTCAGGTAAAATTGAGAAGTTGTGGTTACCCTTTATTACGCACCTTGCTCCTTGTTTGTTTGAAATTCTTTTTGCGGATGCGCGTCGAGTGGGGTGCACACCGTGGATTAATGGGGAACGGCACGCGGGGCATCGCAGTGTGGGTAACACGGGATCAGAGTAGTAGGTAGAGAGAGCAATCTCAGGGGCGTCCGAGCATGGAGATTCGGGACCAGGGCGTCATGTGGGGTTGGCAGGGAAACGAATCAAGCCACTGAAGCTACCCTCTAGCTGCTTCTGGAATCAGCACACTGCTTCGAGACGACCTCGCTGTAGTCTGTGGCCGCGACTGCTGTGCCTTCTTGGATTTGGCAAATGCACGAGAGCTAATTGAAAACAATGTGGTTGCTGGGATGGCCGGGCGGTGGTGGAGGCCGTGAGTACTTATGTGCCCAGCGGTGGGGCGTGCAGGAGGAGGCGGACTTGGGGGTTGACGAGGGAGCGATTGGATCACCCTGCAGTTTCATGGCACACTCTCCATTTGTCTCCCGTTCATGCAGCGGTAACATGGTTTGTCCGATTTTCTTCTCTAGGATGTGTGAATTTCAGTCGTAAATAAGTTGTGTTCTGATTTGTTGAATCTACAACTAAACTCTTCGGAACTACTACCTTTTAGAAGAACTATTACCTTTCATGGCACGCAGAAAGTCGAAGAGGGTCTCTGGCAACGCTATCCAAATCAATGTAGAATGTCGTGGAGGAGCGGCCTATAAGCAAGATGATTTGTTAAGAGGTAAACAACCTGTGGAAGTTGCAAATAATGGATGCGTTAATAGAAAGAAAATACGGGGCGTTCAGATCGTTAGCAAGACCAAGTTTTGGCCCTGCTCGAGGCCAATGGGTATGCACGAATCAAACAATTCGTGCATGAGAATTTTCTGATTAACACTAATTCGATTTAATTTAATCCAAAGCAAACTTAAGTTTTATGTTGAAGTATTGTTTTGAATGATGAATTGAAACTTTTTCAGTTTTGTGTTATGAATTTATAATGTATCAACAATAATTAATACTGATTACATGTTAAGCATACATTTGGTGGCTAGACATGTGTAAATATAAGCATGAGTTGTTATCCATAACCAGTGGTATGAAAAGGTTGGAGTAACAAAATGTACCATGAGGATATATGAGTTATGGTGGATTGGATTAGCCAATAAATTTTTCAACAATTGAATTGAACAATTTTATATATCAATTGTTCTAAATATGATATTATGGCAATTTTAAAATAACACAAGTATGTGTTGTTAATAATTAACCACCACATTCATTAAATACATGTATGTAAGTATGTATACTTACACATACCTAAAAGCTCAATTTCTACCAAAGAAAAATATTAATATAAGAGATGAGACAACTTAAACTCTTTTTTGGTTTTTTTTTTTTTTTTTTTTTTTTTTTGTCAGCATTTCAAAAAGAGTGATCAATTATTGACTTTTCAACCACGTATAAAACTTTTAGACCTTTTTTGTAGCCAACAACACAAGTTTTTATTAATATCTATATATATATATATATATATAGATATATAGATATATAGTTATACACCAAAATACATATTTTGATTCCTATATAGTAATTCCTACAATCACATCAATCCCATTTTCATAAAATCCATTTATTGATAAAATAAAAAGTTGTGTATTAAGTATTAAATTGTTAAATTGTAAACTTAGTAATAAAGTTTACAAAATTCAGATTTATACATAAATCTAACTTTAAAAATAAAATCTAATTATTAAAATATACATACTTTGGAAATCATATAATTTGAGTTATATATATATATATATATATATATGTGTGTGTGTGTGTGTATATATTTTTTTAAAAAAATTATTGTGATGAAATAATAATTAGTTTTAATTTCATTACAATATTGAATTTTAAATACTATAAAGATCTATATAATCTAAGTAAATATAAATATGTAATAAATATATGAAGTTGACAACATTATTCTTTTAAGATAATTTGAAAAAATTAATAAATTTATCCTAATTTGTGAATGATTTTGGATGTGTCTTATTGTATAAAAAAAATATTTTCATAATTTTTTATATATTTCAAAATAATTATAGAACTGTCTTGCAATTATAATATTTTATGTACAAACTTGATATTTTTGGATTTAAAATTTAACCTATTAAAAATAGATATTGTATAGAATTTACGAGGTTCAAAAAAATTGAGTTTATTATTCCAAGGTTTAATTTGATGTTTGAAAATTTGTATTATTTTTTCTATCTTAATACATTTATTCTTAAATAAATTTTTACTTTCTAGAAAAATCGTATATTATAAAACCATAAATAAAAAATAGTATATGTTATCCTAATCTTTTGATTTTTGTGCTTATATATATCAATCAAAATATATATTGATTTTTACATATGAGTTTACAAGTATATATTTATTTTTGTTCCATTACATTAATATATGACTTATTATAGAATATATTCCAATAAATATATATATATATATATATATAAGATAATATTAAAGTAATCTAGGATTTATCAAATTGATCCACCAATCCTAACCATAATAATAATAATAATAAAACTCTAGGTTTATTTATCTACTATTAGATCCATAATCAATGAAAATCAATCACATTTATCATTATTTTAATCTTTTCTATTGGTACAATCATGGTGGCTATACTATACCTTATCTCTTGCTAAAGAACTCTGGTTTTTATGTTGAAAAGGACCTAGAGATCAACATAGATTCAATCTTCTCATCTTTTCGCTTAACTCCTTCTTGCATTATGCTTTGTTTTTGACTTTGCATTCTATTTTTTACTTTTGGCTTGTTATTAGGATAGTTCTATGTTGTTGTCATGCTTCTAACTCTAATATTATAAGGATGTGGTGGTTGAAGTTTGACAATGTTATTGTTTTGCTTTGTGTACTAAAGACGTAGGGGTTAACAAAAGATTAGTCATTTGCACACAAGGAGGATAATGTATTTGTTGTCTTGGTGAGGTCTTGTGCTCTTGGGCAATATATCTTTCAACAATGATGATCATTTTTTGATTTTATGAGTTTATTAATATATCACCAAGAGGTTAGTTTCTAATATATACTCTATTCGTTTGAGTGAGTTGTTGGCCTTCATTTTGGCCTTTCTCTTGGATGGTTATATATTGACACTATAAAGCTTGACTTAGTTATACCTTAAAGAAGCCTTGTTTAAGTATGTATTATTCTTTAGAAGTTCTATTTTTAATACTTACAATTCAAGTAGCAATAGATGAAGATAACAATGTGATATTTTGAAGCTAGACATAGTAAATTGAAGTTGTATAGTATGATTTAGATGCAAGGCTTAGCATGTAATTTTAAATTGCTTATCTTATATTTTTTAAAAAATTATGATGACTAATTAGAAAAAATTAATGTATTTTTTACTTATATTTTTTATTGTAATTTTATTTAGTCACAAAGAAGAAGCATCTTTGAGTGAGAAATTGAACAGACAATGGTAGATTTCAACTAAAGATGAGTGCAAATATAATGACTATCACATTAAATTTTTGCAAAAGGTGGTGCAGTCTAAGTGAAAGATGTAAATCAAAGCATAAGCCAAGGACCTACTACAGAGAGATGTATTTTGAAATTAAAAACCAACATTTTTATAACACCCATTATTTGTATGAGCACTAATAGTTTTGTAAGATAATACTATTCTTATTTTTATCTTTGCTATGCAATTTGAACATTGTAAATATATCACACTTCATTTTTTTTATTGAAGTTACATGATTAGACAAAGATAATGTTTGTTGCAATAAAATATTCAAAGTAGATTGAATTGTATTTGAAAATTTGCTAAATTGGTCTACTTCTTGTTTGATATTTGCTACAATATTATAGTGTAATTGTAAGTTAGAGGTTTTCAAATGAGAAGCAATTTGGAGCACAAGATCTTAGTATTTATATGCATTCAACTTGATATTGTTCATAACAATACCATACAATACAGCTTAAATCTTGCAAGATGATACAAATAAGTCTATTAGTTGTTTTATTTAGGATTGTAACCAATGTTTATTTGTAATATGTTGTTAAAATCCAATTTAATTTTTTTTGTGCCATTTGAATCTCTTGATAAAACAATGAATTTGCATCTACAATCATAGTGCATAAACCTTTGTTGATATTTTTAATTATTATTTTAATTATGATAAGCTAGATTTTATTTTTTTAATGATTTATTTTATTTATTTATTTATTTATTTTTATATACAAAAAATCTTTGATGAGGGAGGTCGAGTTGCAAGAAGTACCAAAAAAGATACTTGTACATCATATAAAGTCACACAAATAAAGAGTGTGCATTCTATGGCATACAAATTGTTTTTGTAATACTGAGCTTTATTTAAAAACTTTATATATGTCTATGTATGTTAGGATTAATTTGCTAAATAAATGCACATATTCTTCAATTTGTGCAACAATCAAACAAATATATCTTGTTCAATCATAATCACTACCTCTTCACATGTTAATAAACTAAATTTTCACCACCTTCATATGAAATATTCTAATTTTTAAATAACTAATTGCACATAGATAGTAAATACTTCATTATAAGTGAGATGTATTCATAGAGACTTGTGATGTAGTAAACTTTGAGTAGGTCAAGTGTGTATTTTGTGTCCTTATCTTTAGCAATTCTTGCAATGACAAATATTAGCTATTGCTTCAACAACTTCAAACTATAAAGCACTTTGTTGTATAGAATGTTGTATCTTATATAATTAGGTGCTCCACATGGTTGGTCTTTTGGTCAAGTATTGCTTGATTTTCTAATTGTACACTTGTAAATGCTAGCTCTAATGATTAACCTTGCACTTTCTTGTGTTGATGAAGAGATAGTAATTACAAAATTTGACCAATAAAGTCAAAGAAAATATAAAGGTCTTTGCAACTTGCATATACATTTTGCAGTGGTATTCACTAAATGATATTGAGCTTGAAATTTTGCTATAGATAAAATATTTCTAGTATGTTGGATGCTTTGAATTTCATGTTTATATACTATTCCTAATGTCTTTATCAATATATTATATAAAAGTTAACATCAAAAATCTCTATTACATAATTCAACTATGAAAAGGCAAGATTGAATGCATACATTGATACTCTTTTTACAACATTTGAAAAAAATGAATAGTATGTTAATAACATACACAAGTCCTTTTGAACTTTCTTGTGCATTAATCTCCCTTGTTGTGTTTTCAAAGAATTGAAATAGAAAAAATTGTACCCCTTGCAAGTCTTTTATAAAAACCTTTAAATATGATTTAAGAAGAGAATATTGACCTTTAATTCTAGAAATAGTAACATTCATAAAATAAAGATATTCATTTGTCCAAGCTTTAACAATAAATATATATATATATATATATATATTTTTGATAGGCTTGCAAATGCATGTCCTATTAGAGATGACAATGGTCTATTGTTATATTCACCATTTTGCACTATTAATTGCCATTGTCTAATACCTTCTAAACACTTTGCATTTAAGACAAAAAGACATCCAATCAATTGATTTGTTGTATTTTGTTGATAAATGAGATTTGGTCATTTAATATAAACTTGTCTCCTATCACACTTAAAATCAATGTAACCTTTGTCAAACTTGAACTTACAAATGATGTATCCTCAATTATAGGCAATTTCGTCTATCTTTTCTTTTATGTCTTTAAAACAGTAAAAAATACCCTCAAGTAAAAGAGATGTAAAAGACACAGTATCCATTACAAAATCCAAATATTTGACTTTTTTTTTTTTTTTTTTTTTTTTTTTTTTTCTCCCTCTTTGAATACTAAACACAATATCAAACATATTACAATAGGACAATGCAAAGAGAGCAATATACTATAATAATATATAATATGAAAGGTAGAAAAAAGCCATGACACTATTAAATGTAGTTGTTGATAAGCAATTATTATTACCGGCTATATGACCATCATTGTACTAATTTCGTTTTAAAAAAACCATTATTGTATCAATCTAAAAGTATTAGAATAATGATAATATAGATAAGGTCGACAATCTCTATGCTTTGTGATGATGGATGAATTGATTTCGTAAAACCATGGGTCACTTTAATATTCCTTTGTAAATATATATATATATATATATATATATGTTCTAGCAAAAACTCAAATCATTGGACACAGAAGATAGGTAAGCTTTTGGAAGCGGACTCTTCTAAACTACAAGGCCCTAAAAAGATCAACATTCCTGTACTCCAATCTTCCCATGTTTTCCAAGTTCTCATCTTCATGGTCAATAAGAAGGCGTCTTTCTTTCATACCTAAGCTATTTTATATACTAGATATATTCTCAATAGTTATATGTATGTAGATAGATAGTTATTTATTTTGTTCTTAAAAAAATTGGAAGAAACATGCATGTTAATCATACAAAAAAGTAAAAAGAAATCATGCCAAAAAAAATCTTCAGTATGAAGTTGAATGTTTAACATTTTGTCATCATTTCTTAATTAATATTTTGAAATATGTTCAGTAACTCAAGGATTTAGTGACTTTTGTGTGTTTCAACACTTATCATTCTACTTTATTCTAGAATTACAATTCCAATTCACATTACTCTCTCTTTTCTAGTTTTTTATGGATGAGCTTGAATAATTTACCAATAACAGGAACCTCTAAGCTGGATTGATGTAAGATAGCATGATGTGGGTGCTTGTGATAATTAGAACTTTGTGCGAGGTGGGCTGCCCATGCAGGCATTGACCTGGCGGACATCTCATGACCTCAGGCTGGGTGTCCATATTGGCCCGCCCCGGCTCGCCCCGGGCCGGCAATTTTCAGGTCTGGTCGTCTTGCTTCTGCTCGACGAGCTTAGAGTTTGGTGAGGCCTCCTCTGGCGCAGGTTTTGCATTCTGTGCTCGTGCGTTGTAATTTTTGCAACGTTACTCTGCGTCTGCTTAGGGGCTTCTCACCATATATTTTCTCTGAAGTACATATTCTGGTATAATCTTGACGTCTTTTTATTTTTTTCATTATTATTTATTTATTTGTTTGTTATGTGTGTAGATATATTTTGTGAATGCTTTGCGGGTAGGAATTTCTGTGGTGGTTTTTGGGTTGATCTAGAAGTTGGAGAAGTCGAAGATTTTTCGTTTTAGGGAAATCAACAAGGTAGTGATATTGGCATTTTGTAACTGATTGTTTTCGAGTTATGCTTTTAGGGTTTCTACAGTTCAGATTTGGAGTGGCTAGTGGATAGCTGAGAGCAGGTTTGGTGATTTGGCTTACTTTGTCAGCCGATCGAATTGTTGATGGTTTGAGAGGACGATAATCTTTAAAAGAGTAGAATGACGAGTACAATGGAGTCTGCTTGTTTGCTTTTAGTGGATTTTGGCTTGGTTCAGGAGGTTCTGTAGCGGTCGATTGCAAAAGAGTTGGTACTCGTCTCGTTTTGTGTCTACGGTGGTGAGACGATGTGATGAGTGGAGGCATTGATAAATTGCAGTGAATGCGCAGGCCACTAAAATTGAATGAACAATGTTGCATTGAGGGGGCCCAGCATCTGAAATAATTGAATTCTTGTTAATATCGGTTTCGTTCAACTCGTAGTATGTTGTGTCTCAACCATTCTAGAACGAATCGTCACGGATCTGTTTATTGGAACCTCCTTCTTTAGCCTAAACCTTTGCTCATCGAGGGCACTCACAGCCATTACATGATCACTATCACCATTTAGTGGACGATTTGGAAAGAATAGCTGCCGTCTTTTTCTGGTGAGTGAAGGCATGGGGAGAGAGGGTGAGTGGCCAGGGCACCAGCATCCAGAAGGGACTCCACAACCCGCAGGTTATGCTCCCCAGTCCATGCAGTCCTACTCAGGGGCCTCTGGTGGCCAGTACGCTCAAGGAATAGCACCAATGCAGCCTGGCCTAAGGGGTCCTCCTCCTACAGGACCACCTCCTTCACTGTATGGCAACGCAGCTCCCCCTTTCAGGCCTCCTGGACCTCCACCCGGTAGCACACCCCCTGGAGTACAGCCGCAGTGGGGAGCTCCTCCAAGCAGGGTGCTGGCGAGACCCTCTCCAGTTTCCGGTCCTCCAGGACCACCGCCAATTTCAGGTCCTCCAGGGCTGAGCTCTTTCGTCAATCGCAGCTATATAGCTACGTCCCCAGCAGGAGATTTTCCTCATATGAGACCGGAAGCTCCACCTGCGACTAACCCGTCTACCAACTCAATTACAGGAACGATGGGGCATTCCTCAGGTCAATTGTCTACCCCTAGGTTCGCTAACAGCTAAGTATGGTCCTAGAAGTGTCTACTGTTGAGATAATTGATTGGATCTAGAAGGAATTGCTTGTGAAAATGACAATGTACTTGAGCAACTGAATCTACACAGGCTCCATGACAAAGTGACGAGATCCCATCAACTAGTGGTGCTGGTTGTCGCAGATGAAGAAAGATTACTGTTGAAAATGATAAGATTAGAGTGATTACTGGAATGATGCCCCAACCAATGTATGAAAGTAGGATCCATTAGATCACTGTTTTAAGCCCTGTGAACTTTTCTTTCTGCCGCTTGCCTTTGTGTCTGAAATACAGTCTGGATATATGCAAGATGCACCCAGAAAGAGCATGCCTTGATTTGTACCTTTACAGATATCGGTTGCTTTCCAATGTGCCTCAACTCGTGGGAGGGATAGTCTGGAGGAGTGCGTGCAGCACAGATGTGTGGCCTTGATTTTTTCGCGTCTGGAAATCCAGATTTTGTCCCCCTAAACTGCTTTTGACAGTGGCTGCAATGCGCAGGTCCATTTGGAGGTCCCGGTGGTTTCACGCCTGGGGGTGCCCCTGCTGCTGTCAACAGACCAGCCTTTTCCGCGCCCCAATCCACCCCTCCAGCTTACCAACCGGCGAGACCATCGTCAGCCGTTGCCTCCAGTGGTCCTCCCATGGGCCCCCCTTCCTTGCCGTACCAACAACAATCTAGCAGCCAGGTTCCCCTATCCAGTGCTCCTGCTGGTCCTCCTAGCTTCTCGTACCAGCAAGCACCCGCTAATGGACCTCCTCAAGCTCCTCCCACACGGCTGGGTGGAAGCACCAGCCAGTTTCCTGGACAAGGCCCTAGTCCAGCTATGGGGCAGTCTGAGGCATTGTACAGACCAATGCATAGCGTGCAGGGAGCGCCTGGAGCAACTACTCTTGCACAACAGTTCCAACGGATGTCCATGGGTCAGCCAGGCCAGCAGCCACCTGGTCCACCAGGTCCTCCTAGTTTCTCTGCACCTAGTCAACCTGTGGCGGGAGCTTCGTATAGTACTCCATCTACATGGCAAACTCCTGCAAGGCGTGTGTATCCGGAGGCCTACGGTGGTCAACCTCAAAGTGTGAGTTTTGGGAGTAAATGGCGTCGCTTTTCTTTTGATGTGTGAATCTGCTGAGCATGAGATCAGTGTTTGGAAGCTAATGCTGCAACCATTGACGTGGTTGCGAAGAGCTGGAGCATTGAGGGTTGGCAAGAGGGCATTCGCGATGGGAATGAGTGTCCACTGTAGTGATGAGACCACGACGCTCAAGGTGTAGTTAGGAGGTCGAGATTGTTAGAGCGGGTCAGTGCTAGGAGTGTCAGGGTGTGAACTTACGGTCGAGGTAGCTTCAGCAGTGAACGGCGTGTGCTTCCGTGGTTGATGGTGTTGGGTGGCGATCTCAGCGTGTTTGCTTGGTGGCGAAGTTAGCTGCAAAGGCACTGACGCTGGGCACATGACTCCTGTGGTGTTGATGGGTGGCAGGGCTCCATGCCTCCTGTGGCGGGTGGTCCGCAGCAACTTCATGGTGGACAGCCCTACATACCGGGAAGCATGGCTCCATCGATGCAGACCATGTCCCAGCCAGGATCACCCGCTGGAGGTCAACCAGGATCCGCCTCCCGTATCGATCCTAACCAGATTCCGCGTCCCCAGTCAACAGCGAGCCCCTTACCGTTCGATACACGAGTGAATGGCATGGCCAACTTGCCTCCGGTACTGTGCAGAGAATGTTGTATTCCAGGGTCTTGTTTTGAGGTGTCTGGTGACTCAGGGGTGGTGGTGGTCATAGAGGTCAACGTCCATAGAGAAGAATGTCGTGATGGTTACTCACCCGCAGCATAAGCGATATGGTAGGGAATGTATAATGGGGGGACTTTTTCATGCAATGGTTCCGCTGAACTGATGGTGTTGTATGCGTGTGTCAGTCTGCTACAACGCACTTCGTTGTGAGGGATACTGGAAATTGCAGCCCACGATTCATGCGGTGCACCTTGAACCAGGTGATGTGGTGTTTTCTACCTTTGGGCAACGCCTCCGAAATTGCTGGGTGGTGTGTAGAAAGCCATGACGTGGTGGTGTGTGGAGGGGTCACGTCGCAGAGATGCCGGTGATTTGAAGCATGTGGTTGATGTGGTGTGGATGCAAGTGAGGAGTAGTTCAGGTTACGTGCATGAGAGTAATCTACTTGAATTGGTGTTGGTGAAGTTATGAGGCGCAGGGTTGTTGGCTCAGTATTTCTGCTGTTCACGGGTGAGGTTGCGTATCCGACATTGATCTGGTTCCGCGCATGGTTGCAGATTCCGTGTTCGGGAGATTTGTTAGCGAATTCTGGAATGCCGTTGGCCGTAATGGTTCAGCCCCTCGCTCTCCAAGACCCCGCCGAGGAGGCAATTCAGGTAGTTGACGGACTGGGGAGTTGAGCGATTTGTACTTGGAGAGGCGTTTGTGTGTGCGTGCGGCGTAAACCGTGGTGGAGAAGTTTGGTCAGATGAACAAATTATACACGATACAGGGTGGGAAGTAACCCGGCGGGTACGCCAGGTGGCGATATGATTTTAGTGCAAGCCGATCCGTGTTTGAGGTTGTGACTTCAGTGAACTGACGGCAAGTCGTGGAGGTGTTGGTTGGCAGGTGGTGGATTTCGGAGAGAGCGGTCCAGTGCGATGTAGTGCACCTCAGTGCAAAGCGTACATCAACCCATTTATGAGGTTTATCGACCAGGGTCGCCGTTTCACATGCAATTTGTGTGGTGAGGGTTCAAAACCGAGCTTGGAGTGGCGATGCAGTGATTCTGCGGCCACGTGGAGTTTGTTTGGATTAGATACATTGCTCCGTATCATGGCCGAGTCCAATGTATGCGTTTCAGCTTCGTAGCAGTTGCGCCAGTCCGTAGAATGTGGTTGATTCACAGGGGTAGAAGTTTGGGTTCCGAGGTCGAAGCATCCGGAAGGCACAGGATGTGGGTCGAGTGTGTTGACGAGCGGGAGGATGTGTTGATGAACAGGTTACACGAGCGAAACCCCACGAGATTATCTGTGCAATCTGGGACCGGACGGGAGAAGACGGGATGCAGACATGAGACCCGAGCTGTCGAGGGGCACCGTGGAGTTTGTAGCTCCAAAAGAGTACATGGTACGGAGGGTCTGCTGGCAGTGCAAGGTTCTAGTGTCGTTGGAAAGTAGCATGAATGTGGGATCAGCTTTGGAAGCAGCAAAACTGGTGCCTCCAAGTGTTGACCTCAGGTGATGTTCACGGTTGGAATGTAAGGTTTTGGCGTTGGTTTGGGTCGATGGACTGATTTTTGTTGTGATGTGCATGTAGGTTCGACCTCCAATGCCCCAAGTATTCTTCTTCTTGGTGGATGTGTCTGTGAACGCGGTTTCCACGGGAGCAGTTGCGTCAGCTTGCAGTGCAATCAATCGTGTTCTGGCCGACCTTGGAGTAAGTCTACTGCATGTGTGTTGAATCATATTGTGTTGCGTATTTGGGAGGTGGTTGTACAGTTATCTGAGAGGTAGATCTATATTTCTGATATGGAAGTGTGCGGAGGTTAAATCAAAGGCGGAATATGCCTTTTATTGTGGAGGCGTGGGGTCGAGCTTGTTGTTATAGGGGGTGTGGGTTTGCGGTTTTCGAAGCTTTTGGTATTTGTGAGACTTGAGTTCTTTCTTGGTTGTGTTGATGAGTCTGTGATTCAGATGATGACGTCGATGAAATTACGAGATGGCTTGAATAGAATGGGTCAGTAAAACCCGCTTGTTGTTTCTGCGAACAGGATGATACGAGGACTCTTGTGGGCATCGCGACATTCGATTCTACTGTGCATTTCTACAACCTGAACACGAGTTTACAATCGGTGAGAATGTCGGTGGTTCTTTTAGGATTGTGAGGCGACAAAGAGCTGAATTTGTACCTCTAGTATTCGATGGGATGTATAGTTCGGTGGTCGATGACTAGGAAGGACTGGGAATGTACAGTAAGCGGTAGAGGTCATTCTAGGCAATTCCGGGCACGTGGGTCATAGGACGGTAGACATGCAGATTTGAGGTTCTTTGTTTTTTCGCACAGTGAAGGGATCAAGTGGGCCTATTTTGTTTTGCTCAGAGTTCGTGGTTTCTGTGTTGGTGGTGTGGCTCATGGGGTGTGTTGTTTGTTTGGGGCGCAGCCATCTATGTTGGTTGTTCCCGACATACAAGATGTTTACACTCCTCGTCAGACTGACCTGCTTGTTCCGCTTGCGGAGGTGATTATCCCCTGACCTTATCGTGTGGATGTGTTTATGAGACGCGCTTTTGACGTTGTGGATCTGTTGAAGTTACTTTGGCAAATTGAGGTGCCGGGTGTATGAACCTTTGAGATAATTGGTGTTGGATGACTGGTTGTGTTATGGTGTGGTTGGCGTGTGTGATGTGGTTAGGGACGGGATCATTTGGAGCAACTATTGGAGACTATCCCCAGCATGTTTCAGAACAATCGAATACCGGACGCTGCTCTTGGAGCTGCCGTCAAGGTTGGTAGTTTTGATTGTAGTGCTGAAGTGGGTGTATATGTAGCTGACTGTATTTGAGAAGGGTGGTTTCACTTCATATTTGGGAACCTTAGATTGATCATAAGAGGTATGCAGATGTGGAGGTCTGTCCATGTGTGCTACCTAGAAAATGTGAACGCCAGCTGGGTTATGATTAGTCAAAGTGGCTTTGAGAGTAATGCAGTCTCACAGTGTTATATAAGTCGCGGTTGATGGATCTGTGTGGTCTGGGTGATCCCCTGTTTGATATTTGTGCTATCCAGGGTGCCTATTTAGGCATGAAGGCGACTGGAGGGAAGCTGCTAGTCTTTCAAACAGGTTGTTATTTGTTTACTTTTTTAATTTAAGTTAATTTTTTCTCTCTTGTGTATGACGGTACGTTTTTTAGATTATTATCACAGTTAATGGGTTTGTTAGATGACTGAGATTTCTGGGGTTTATGCAGTTCTACCGTCTGTTGGATTTGGAGCTTTAACAGCACGCGAGGCAGAGAGCAAAGTTAATGAAAAGGTAGAGTGCGAGATACCCAACTTCATTGCGTTGCACTCATCTTCCCTTATTTAGCGATGATCTTTGGTATGTTAATTTATTTTGTAGCATTTTGGTCTATACTTGATTAGTGTTCAATATTAGGATTTCCAGTTTCTTTCAGTGTTGATGGTTTGGATTTGTTCTTTCCTGGTTCATACTTTGTTGTATCATCTATGCTGTATGAAAACTTCACTTATTTATTATTTTGTAATTGTTCTTGTGCCTCCTACAATTGCACTTTCTCTGTTTTGTAAGTCAGTCTAATTTCTGGCGTGCGTTATAGTTGCTTATTTACTCATATTGGACGGATTCGCAGGAGGCTCAGAAGCTTTTGCAGCCCTCGGACAAGATCCTGAAGACCTTGGCACTTGAGCTCGCGGAGTTCCAGGTAAGCCATGCGGCTTTATCCTGATATTTATGTGGATATGTGATTTACCTTTCTTAACACAGAGGTTGCGTTGTGCAACAGTAAGTTTGGGCACCGCCTATTATCTTCTTCCTTTGCCTGCAGATCTTTTGGGTGTGGTATGCTTAGTGTGAGTGTTGCGAGTTCGTCAGAACCTTCTGTAAATCTCGTGCTTTATGCTCGACAGGTGTGTGTGGACCTATTCTTAGCAACACAAAGCTTTGTGGATATTGCATCCTTAGCTGTTCTTCCACGATCCACAGGAGGCCAGGTACATTTTCTCAAAGCTGGCACATAGAGCTGTCTTGCCCATGAAGAAAGAACGGCCAGCCCTGGTGTATTCTGAAAACGTTATTCTAGTAATTCTCCATCTGCTTGTTTTCTACCTTTACTTGTGTCCAGTTTTATTTTATTTTGTTCTTAAATCTTGGGCTTGTACTATGGTTCTTGTATTCGTGCTAACAGAGTACTTCTAGAAGAAGAGCGAATTCCAGTTTCCAGTTCCAATTCTTCATAATACTTTACTGGACATCACAGGAGAAGATGTTAAGTTAGTGGGATGGCTCATTTTTTTGTTATTAATATGTGTCCTTTTCTTGTGTATGTCTAGATTTATTACTACCATGAGTTCCAAGCTGTTGTGGATTCTGCGAAGCTGTACAATGATCTACGGTGGAATTTGACCCGACCACAGGGGTTGGAAGGTGTTATGCGAGTGCGATGCAGCAATGTATGTGCATTTCTTTTCCATGATTATTTTCTCTTCATAGATGTTGCTGGTAGGATGTTTTCTGTTGATTCCCCGGTTCGAGTATTGTTACTGAATGTTGTTAGATACACATTTACTCTGTATTATGTGCTTCCTTCCTTTTTAAGAATATAACCTGGGATTGTGGGGATTTAGGGTATGCAAGTTCAAGATTACTATGGCAACTTCTGCAAGCGTAACCCTACAGATGTGGACCTTCCAGCGGTGAGTTATTTGTTTTTATTTACATTTGGATGACTTAGTTCTCAATAGCCTGTTGCTAGATTTACAGCTGAAAGGGCCATGACTTTGCGATTGTGATACTCTTTTCCTATGCGTGTCATGTTCATAGTTAATTGTTGAGTCATATAAAAGTGTTGTTAGCAGCATGAGTACAATACGTATTGAATCTTTCAGTTGCGGCTTGCTGACATATAGTAGTCGTAGACTTCGTTTGTCGGTGTCCTGGATTTCGTTTGTGTTCTGTGCTATCTGACGAGCACATCGAGTTTGTCAATCTTCGAGAAAGTTGAAATTCATATTCTTAGAACTTGGGGACGGTATATGAAGTCGTTGTAGACTTTGTGTTGCATATGTGAATCCATTGATCAGACATTGACCATCAACTGCTTTCTACAAACTTGTTTGCAGATTGATTGTGACAAAACAATCATGGTGACTTTTAAACATGACGACAAGTTTCAAGATAACGCAGACTGCTGCTTTCAGGTTTGCATCATCTTCTCTGACAGAGCCATTAATGCGTAGATTATGCTTTGAGAAACGGTACCGCGTGGAAAATAGTGATTAAACAGAGGAATATGCCTGCGTCTTGCACACGTCCGCGTTGTTTACATATTATCTTGTTCATGCAATATTTGTATTTTGTGCGGGCAGTATGCATTTCTTAAGTTTGTCTAGAGGAACCATCCTTCTACGTTTCTTACTGAGTGAAATCTCGCACTTTGCATTTGTGAAGAGTGCTCTGCTGTATACAACCACAAGTGGACAAAGGCGGATCCGACTGAACACATTGTCTCTGTCTTGTTCGACTGCTCTAACCAGCCTTTTCCGCGGAGCTGACCTGGATGCTCAGTTCACCCACTTTTTGAAGCAGGGTCTGTTTGCAATTCTCCTGTTTGTGATCGTTCTCAGTTTACAAGTATCTCTGCTGTGGTCAGTTGTTCGTTTGCTGACTAAGTGATTGTTGTACGTCATCTTGACTTGTACGTGTTCTTGGGGTAAGTACTCTAATGTATTTTTTTATTTTTTTGTATTGCCCATCATGAATTGCAGCTGCCCAGGATGTGTTGACGACACAAGTTGCTCAAGAAAGGGATCGTGTGTCTGGTCAATGTGTGAATATTTTATATACGTACCGGAAGTTCTGTGCAACTGCATCTTCGTCCGGGCAATTGATACTTCCGGAAGCCTTAAAGTTGCTGCCTCTTTACACTATGGGTAAGTATGAACTCACAGCAACTTGTGGTCTGGGTTGCTATGCAGACAAACTTCTTAGTGCAGTTGTCAATGTGATACGTAAACGAAGGTGGTACCTGCCAAACCGTTTTTGTGAGGTGTAGTTGGTGGGAGTTTGTGCAGTGTGTACAGTAGATTACTGAAGGTGTTTTCTTTCTGGGTGTAGCTTTGACAAAAAGTGTGGGTTTGCGGACCGATGCGCGAATTGATGAGAGATCGTACTGGATTACGCGAGCAGCTTCACTGTCAGCACCTTCGGCTATTCCTCTGGTGTACCCACGATTGTTTGCGTTGCACAACCTTCCTTCGAAGGTATTATTTAGTACTTCTGAAACCCGACTTCGTTGTGCGCGCTCGTGTTCGTGTTCGTGTTGCTGTTGCTGTTGCTGTTTCTCTTTTTCCCTTCATGTTGCTTGTGGTGGTCAATGTTGGTGTGGTATGGTAGTTTGATGAGATTTCTTTATCCTTTCTGATTGTAGGAGGATCTGAGAGGCGTTGTTCTTCCATCTACGTTATCTCTATCGAGCGAGAATTTGGAGCTCGACGGTATTTATTTGCTGGAGAATGGAGAGGATGCTTTGCTGTACGTTAACTCGCAAGCTTCACGAGAAGTCTTGCATCAGCTTTTTGGCGTGTGTTCGGTGGATGAGTTGGCAGTTGGACAGGTACGGTGCCTCTGTGCTTTTAGAGCACTAGTGGACCTTTTTTTAAATCACCATTGAATTTGGATTCCTCTTGATACTCGTAGAACTGTATAGTGTCTTTTGGTTTTATAGGTCCATGATAAATTGGTGGGTGATATTAGCATGAGTAGGATATGTAACAGAACATCGTCTGATGTTGCTGAAATCATTCGGTCGTGGATTCAGTTCTCTCTTCAGGAGTATGACAATGAATTATCAAGGAGGCTGAATGAGGTAGTTAACGAGATACGGCGTCAACGCTGCTCATACCTGCGGTAACCATTCTATTCTCCTAATCGTGCTTGTGGCGTAACGAAACCTCTGTTGATTGGTTGCTGCTGTTGTTCCTTGAGTTATTGTTTGAGGGGGCCGTTCAAGGTATGCTTTTGAAGAGTGTTTTCACCGGATACTTACTGACTGTTTAGTATTTATTGCAGGTTGTGCATGCTGAAGAGAGGAGATCCCCGAGGTATGCCTAATAGATTCCATGGATGTGCTTTGTGTGGTCACAGGTTATGCTAAGCATTTGGGCATTGTACAAGATGATGTTCGATTTGCGATCTGAATTTGAGAAACTAGTTTTGACTCAGCTAAGTTTGTTTCATGCACAAGGCTTATGGTTTGCGGCGGTATGTCGTGAGGGCATGAATTCATGAAGTGTCTGTGGTTGCACTTGTGTAGAGCTTCTTTTCTACAACTACTTGGTTGAAGACAAGTCCGCTTTGGGACTGTCGTATGTGGAGTACCTGGTGCAAACACACCGGCAAATTCAAAACCGAATGACCTAAGATGTGGTCTATGCGGTACACGGGATAGGATTTTAATGGAAAGTGGGAGCTACGTTTGACGCTTGTCACACATTTCTTTCTTTATATTAATACGGAACTCTTTGCTGGCGTATGGTGTTCAGCTCGAGAAAGCCTTGACAACATGTCCTTGTCTCACATATTAAATGTACATTTTTTTCCTTCATCGGACCAGCAGGAAGCATCTCACATGACTACTACCAGTTTGATACATGAGAAAAAAAAATTCAAAAACTTAACTGTAATATCACATCATCCAGAGCAGTGCATCGGATCCACCAGCATAAAAAGCTATAACAACTGTTTGGGTAGGACATGTGTGGCTTGCGAGTGATACCCCAGTCATGTCCAGCTTGGCATTTGAATGTAGGATGTCAGCACTCTGTTCCGAGTGCTTGTGATTTAAGCTCGTGAATCTTGAGGCAATGGGGCTGATCCATTCAACGTGGCTTTGGTGCTATGTCTATCAAACATCATCAGAAGTATCCAACACTGGTTAACCAGGCTCAACGTTGCCGAATCAAGGCATATTCACACGCGCAGCGTATAATCCTTGGATGAATTGTACATTATTTCGAAAACACAACCACCTCAAAACAACAAATGTTGGCCTCCCCGAGCACAGATTCGCTGTGACTAAACCTGGAACCAGTGCTACTCACTCCTTACAGAAAGTAAAAGGAACGACTGCACTGCATCATCTAATGCTTCACAGCTGCCCACACATACTATACCAAACAATCCCCCTTGAATGCGGGATAAGCAAACAAACATAGGGAGTGTGGATCTCAGGTTCTGTCTGCCGCATTGGGCAGAAGCCTGCGACTGGTCCCACGGATAGTGAGTGATACATTTACTCTTAATGTGTTGCATCTTTCTCAGTGTTGAGATCATTAAATGTAGCCGGCGCTCTTCATAATATTTATTGTAGACTACAATAAATGCTGTAGTTATAGTATTTAGAGTCTAGTGGAGAAGTACTGTTTATCCTCTCCCCTTTTCTCTTCTTGTATACGAGACACAACTAGATGAATAGATTTTTATGTGTGAAGCTCTCTCTCCTTAGAAACTCTCTTATATGTATGACTTACTACTGCTCTTGTGTGTGTGTATGACTTACTATTATTCTTGTGTCTTCCTCAACATTCTCAATACGTTATCAGCACGATTCTCTTCTATATACTATCACAATTTTTCTTGTTCTAGACTTGACTCTTCAAACATGTTGCTACTCTTGCTTAGTGTCTGCCTCATGATCTTGTTGCTCTTCTTACTGGCCCCTTACACATTAGCTATTTGCTTAGAGCACTTGTTCCACTCTCTGTCTTGCTTGCTTAGAATACTTGTTTAGAATACTTGATCTCCAGCTTGCTCCCTACTATGCCCCATGCCTGCTGCCAAACTGCCGCCAAATCCACCACTGCCACCGCTCCCACCCTGTCACCGCTGACATTGCCGCCCGCCGTTGGCTGCCGCTGCCATCCTGCCGCCCTACTGCTGCCGTCCTACCAATGCCTACTGCCACCATCTTATTCCTGTTCTGTTGCCTTAATCCACAACCTTGTTAAAATATATATATATATATATATATATATATATATTTTTATTTTTCAAGTTCAAGTTTACCATTTTATTTGACTTTATATTTTAAGGTACATTTTACTCAACTTTTTCAACATCCCAACATTTTCAAGCTCTTTCATTTCCACCATTGACTGTGGATGGAGACAATTATCTATTATGGGCAAAAATGGCAAAAACAAATTTATTTGCAGAACAACTCTCGGATGCCATTATGTTTGAAGAATCTCCTACAATGAGTATTTCTATATTTCATACTATTCATTGGAAAGCACTTCTTTTCCTTCGTCGTCATCTTGTACCTACATTACAACATCAATATTTGGATATAGAAGATCCTGCAAAACTTTGAAAGAATCTTAAATCTAGGTTTGATCATCAAAAGACCATTTTTCTTCCAAGTGCACATCATAATTGGACACATTTACATGTCTTGGATTTTTCAAATTTAAATGCTTTCAATAGTGAAATGTATAGTATTGTCTCACAATTACGATTATGTAGACAAAGCATTTCTGAAGAAAAAATGATTGAGAAAATTCTCTCTACATTTCCAATACAGAAACATGAAATTTTAGAGTCATTCTGATCTCTTGTTCTATCAACTTCTTGCGGAGAAGCAAAATGAGCTACTCTTGCGCAATGCGGAAGCTCGTTGTATTGGAACTACAGTTCCAAAATCTCATGCACTTAATATTTCAAAAGTCTAAGAAGAAATTATATAAACATGGGAAATATGCTCATAAGTATCAGGGTAGTCATAGTCATGAACATTTCTATCCATATGGAAAGAATAAACGTTCTACTATTAATTATAGTAGAAAACAAAAATCAGAGATGCGTTCTTGCCATAAATGTGGAATGATTGGACATTTAGCACATGCGTGCCGTACTTCAAAATATTTTATTAAAATATTCTAAGAAAATAAAAAACTACGAGCTCAAGCTCGTGAAGTTCATACCATGGATGCGTTTATGGATTCAATTGGTATTGATGACTTAGAGGCTTATATGAATGACAAAATCTCTAATGATGAATCAAATGATGCGCTCATTGATTTTGCAACAACACATACTATCTTGTAAGATAGACGATTTTTTATTGAAAAATCTTCAACTTGGAAAACTAAAAATATGATGACTATGGCTAGAGCAAATGCATTTTGTTTCCAAGAGGGTACAGCGATGGTAAAATTACCTATGGGTTCCATCTTAAAATGTAAACATGCGATGTTTGCACCCTCAGCACTTGTCACAGACATACTCATGTAAGCTAGTAATTACATATACAAATAGGTGGAAGTAAGTAAAAGTAGGTAAAAGTAGGTAAAAGTAAGTTAATTCTATAGTATTTAATATAGAAGCTTCATAGACGTTGCTTTGACTTCACAGGTGTTTTTAATTGACTTTTTGGATTAGAAACGTGGTTAACAAGTTGGCCATATGCCACACATATTGTTAGCTTGAAGATCAAGCTAATTATGTGGCCCTTACGTAGAAAAACTTTCCTTGTAAGTCAAGGCATGTGTCTTACAAAGTGAACACATATTGGAGGTCCTATAGAACGTCGCCACGTAGCCCTTAGTTAGATAGTATATATAGAGACAAGAGTGAAGCCTTCTTCACTCTTGTCAACTCCTTTCTTGCTTCCAATCTAGTTTCAAGGGTCTCTAATTTTCTTGACTTTTGACAATAGCCATTCCAGTATCTCTTTCAATATACATACTTGTTTATTTATATTTTGTTACTTTTTTTTGAATGAAGGCTCATTTGTCTGAATTGCTTTTTCATCAAGTTCTTGTCCTTGACAGATTGACAAGAGTACACATATAATATCAGAGCTTTGTCTAATCTTGATTAAGAGTAGATTACCCCTTTTTCTTGATAAGATATAAGCATATTAGAAGTTATGGATTACCCTCTTCTAAACTGATATTGTCCTTAGTATTTTCTTTGTTCTCAAGTCTTCTCTTCTATTTGTCTTCAGCGATATTAGACATCTTCTCTTTTCTAAGTGTTATCATGGCAGAATTTGTTGAAATGAAGAGTGCAATGGCACAAATGCAAGAGCAATTGAGGGAGTTAATGCTTGCAATCCATCAACTCAATTTACCACCTCAAGAAGCAACAAGATTGGCAAGAAGTGAAGATATAGAAATGGTTGGAGCTGCTTCAACATATGCACCAAACCATGTCCTTTCTCCTATGGTGGAACGCCCCTCCAATGTTAGGGAACCAAGAATTATCCTATCTAAGAAGTTTGATGGCACCAGATTCAAGTTTCGAGGATTTATCAATCAAGTGCAACTTGTGATTGAACTTCAATCCCAAAACTATCCAACTCTAGGATCGCAAGTTAGATTCATTGGTACGCTTCTTTCAGGTTCACCACTATCGTGGTTTTCATCGTTTCTTGAACGGCGAGATACTATATTAGATAATCTAGAGGCTTTTTTGGCAAAGTTTTGATCCATATATGGAGAACATGATGCAATTCGTGTTGCAACCAATAAGATCTGTATTTTACGACAAGGCAATCGATCAATAACGTTGTACGTTTCACAATTTTGATAACTTGCAACTGATATCAAGTAGGATGATGCTGCACTTATTAGCCAATTTCTCTACGGATTACAGTATGAGATAAAAAAATTAATGCTCAACTTACCTGATCCTCAAACATTGAGTCAAGCAATTGACTTTGCTGTGAAGTGCGACAATCACCTTTTTGAATTTCGATCTGAGAACTGTACAAGTGAACCTCAACGTTATTATAATTGAATGGCAACACCAACACCTCTTCAACACATACATTTGGAAGTAGAGGATATGCAAATTGATGCAGTATGTTTCAAACTTCTTATTGAGCAAGAAAAGACTCGTCGTCATCAAGAAGGATTATGTTTATATTGTGGAGAACCAAAGCACAGTGCTCAACACTGTCCAAAGAAATGACGCAATCACAAAATGAGGAGTATGGTTGTGAAAGAAGACAATATGTTGGAAAACAAGTTTGTCCAACTACAATAGGGACCGTGCGACTGGAACCTTGCACAACATCTAATAAAGGTCCTATTCTCTCCTCAAAGCCCTCTCCTTGTTTTATATTAAATGTTATTTTAGGACATAAATATTACAAAGCCTCTGTCTTGTTAGATTTAGGAGCCTTGATGTGTTCTTTAGATGAAGAATTTACTAAAAGATATAGCTATCTTTAGTAAAGAAAACTAAACCTGTTCATATAGAAGTCATAGATGGTCGTCCATTGTCTTCTAGAGATATTATTCATGAAACCCTTCCTATAGAAGTAATAATCAATGGTTATAATAGCTTTGTAGTATTTAATATCATTAGATCTCCCTCTAATCCAGTCATTTTAGATTTATCGTGGTTAAAAAAATATAATCTTCAAATAGATTGGATTTTCCAAAGTCTTACTTTCTCTAAAAGTATAACTAATAATGTAGTTAATCAAGTAAAGAGTCATAAGTCTAGTTCAATTAAATCCGTATTTATAGATGTAAAAGCTTTCTTGTATGCTGCTATGAAAGAATCACCATATATTATTTATGCCACACCTGTTTCTACTGGTGAAAAGACTTCAAGTGGCATTCCAAGCCAATATCAAGAATTTCAAGATGTATTTGAAAAAAAGAATGTGGATATACTCCCGAAACATCGTCCCTATGATTGCTCAATTGACCTTCAAGAAGGAGCACAACCACCATTCATACCAATCTATAGTTTATCACAAAATGAGTTGACTGAACTTAAGGAGTATATTGAAGAAAATCTAGCCAAGAATTTCATACGCCATTTTAAATCTCTAGCAGGAGCTCCAATTCTATTTTTGAAAAAAAAAGATGGATAATTGCGGATGTGTATTGATTATCGAGGACTCAACAAGATTACCATCAAAAACATGTATCCACTACCTTTAATATCTAGACTTTTTGATCAGCTGAATCAAGCTAAGATCTATACAAAAATAGATCTCCGAGGAGCATACAATCTAATACGCATCAATAAGGAGATGAATGGAAGACTGCATTTCGAATTAGGTATGGACATTTTGAATACAACGTCATACCTTTTGGACTTACAAATACACCAGTAGCTTTTCAACATCTAATGAATGATGTTTTTTGAGAATTTTTGGACGATTTTGTGGTCTATTATCTAAACGACATCTTGATCTATTCTAAGAATCTAGAAGAACATGAACTTCATGTTCATTGTGTGTTACAAAAATTAAGAGATGCAGGACTCTATGCCAAGATAAAAAAGTGTGTATTCCACACTACGTAAGTCAATTTCTTAGGTTACATCATTTCAAATGATGGACTTATGATGGATCCTAAGAAAGTTCAAACTATTATAGATTGGAAAATCTCAAAAACGGTAAGAGATATCAAATGTTTTTTGGGATTTGCCAACTACTATCGAATCTTCATCAAGGACTTCTCTCAAGTTGCAGCTCCACTTATACGTTTGACTTGTAAAGACAAAATCGAATGGAATCAAGAAGCGGAAGTTACTTTTGAATCTTTGAAGACAACATTTGTTTCTGCACTAATCTTGTATCATGTTGATTTTTCCAAAGCATTCTTTATGGAAAAAGATGCATCAGACTTTGCTCTAGGTGCGATTTTATCAGAAATGAGAACAGATGACAAATTTCATCCAATAGCCTTTCATTCAAGAAAATTCTTAGCAGCAGAAATCAATTATGAGATCCACGACAAAGAACTTCTTACAATCGTGGATTCTTTTTAAGAATGACATCATTATCTAAAAGGCGCTTGTAGTCCAGTCACCATGTATACGAATCACAAGAACCTTGAGTATTTTATGTCAATATGCATATTAAATTGTCATCAAGCTTATTGGAGCATGTCTTTATCAAGATTCGAATTCATCATCACTTATCGGCCAGGAAAATAACAAGGTTTATCCGATGCCTTGTCTAGACGTCCTTAACTTACACTAAAAGAAGGAGATGAAACTTTTGAGCAATAAAGAATGGTTCTCTTGAAGCCGGAGTAATTTCATCTTTGAGCAATAAAATCAACATTGATTGTTGATTTAACTTTTCTTAAGCAAGTCTAGTTAAGTATGTCTTCAGACCTTCTTGTTCATGATATCAAGAATAATTCTTCTAAATCTCATGATTCGTCTAAATTTGAATTCAAGAACAACATACTCTATTTCGAAGGACGCCTATATGTTCTAGAAGGAGAAGCACATTTACGTATTCTTCAAGCTCATCACGACTTCCTAGCAACAAGATATTTTGGATATAATAAGACTTTGGAGCTGATATCTAGGAATTTTTGGTGGCGTCAAATGTGGAAGGCAATCAAAGATTTTGTACAATCATGTGATGTTTGCTCAAGATCAAAAACTCCTCATCATCGACCTTTTGGACTTCTTCATCCATTATCCATTCCAGAACAACCATGGTCTTCTGTTTCTATGGACTTCATCACAGATCTTCCAATCTCAGGTTCTTATGATTCTATATTCATGATAGTAGATCGTTTTACCAAGATGGCACATTTTGTACCATGTACAAAATCTATCACAGGTGAAGAAACAACTAAGCTCTTTCATGACAATATCTATCGCTATTATGGATTACCCAAGGATATTATATCAGATAGGGGAACTCAATTTATATCAAGATTTTGGCGGACTCTTTTCAAGATTCTAAAAGTGGATATTAAACTATCTTTGGTATTCCATCCTCAAACTGATGGACAAACGAAGCGTATTAATTAAGTTTTGGAGCAATATTTAAGATGTACCATTAACTACCAACAAGATGATTGGACAACTCTTTTGCCATTGGCAGAGTTTGCTTATAATAAAATGGTATATTTTTCTACAAAACAAACACCTTTCTTTTCTAATTATGGTTATCATCCATGACTTGATACTTTTGACTTTTCAAAAGTTGATAATCCTATTGTGAAAGATTTGGCGATTCATTTATCAGAGCTACATGCAACGATGAAGACGTAGTTAAAAGAGGCTCAAGAATAACAAAAGGTCAATGTGGATGTCTATCGAAAGGAACAACCACCATTCCACTTGGGTGATAAGGTATGGCTACTTCGTCGCAATATCAAGACCACTCGTCTTTGTGAGAAGTTGGACTATCGAAGGTTGGGACCATTTTCTATTTTTACACAAATTAATCCAGTTGCATATCGTTTACATCTACGGGAGTCAATGAAAATCCATCCAATATTCCACGTATCTCTTCTTGAACCATACAAGATAGTGGACATACCAAGAAGACGACAAGCTCCACCTCCTCCTATAGAAGTAGACAATAATGAAGAGTTTGAAGTAGAAGAAGTCTTAGATTCAAGGCGGCGTCAAAATAAATTTAAATATCTTATCCATTGGCACGGATATGATATTAGTAAACGCACATGGGAGTCAATAAAGAATCTTACAAATGCAACAAAGGCGATGGAGGCTTTTCATCGACGACATCCATCAAAATCAAGATGAAAACCTTCTTTATAAAAGAAACAACATCTAGACAAGATAACATTCTACTTTCAATCTTTGTTCATAGCTTCTTTGTAGTTGTGATACTCAAGAGATGGAGAACCAACAACCAGCAGATTCGACTCAAGAGCCTTTATTCACTGAGACATTGCGATTGTCACAACCTTCAAGACGATGTAATCGAGATAAAGATCTTCAAGAATGACATATTCTTCCTCGAATAGATGGCGAGATATAATGCGTTTGGTATCACAATATGGGAAGGGACTCCCAATGTTTGGTGATTTTGCTAGAGGTAGGAACAACTCCTGATGGTGTTCCAAATGTCCTATTCGAAGGAAGTTATGAAGGCCTCAACAATGATCAAATAATTGGGTGGTCTTTCCGCCATGGTATGGGACACTACCGATAGTTGAGAGGCCTTATCAATCATCTTCGAAGTGAACAAAGATCAGAGTATGTGGCGAATATAATTTGTCGCATCATAGATTTCCTCAACATATGATGATCGCTCCTCGTAGAACTCGTCCCTAGAAAGGAGAGTAATGTCATGGACATACTCATGTATGCTAGTAATTATATATACAAATAGGTGGAAGTAAGTAAAAGTAGATAAAAATAAGTTAATTCTATAGTATTTAATATAGAAGCTTCATAGACACTGCTTTGACTTCATAGGTAGCTTTAATTGACTTTTTGGATTAGAAACGTGGTCAACAAGTTGGCCATGTGCCACACATATTGTTAGCTTGAAGATCAAGCTAATTATGTGGCCTTTACGTAGAAAAAATTGCCTTGTAAGTCAAGGCATGTGTCCTATAAAGTCAACACATATTGGAGGTCCTATAGAACATTGACACGTAGCCCCTAGTTAAATAGTATATATAGAGACAAGAGTGAAGCCTTCTTCACTCTTGTCAACTCCTTTCTTGCTTCCAGTCTAGTTTCAAGGGTCTCTAATTTTCTTATCTTTTGACAATAGCCATTCCAGTATCTCTTTCAATATACATACTTGTTTATTTATATTTTGTTACCTTTCTTTGAGTGAAGGTTCACTTGTCTGAATTGCTTTTTCATTGAGTTCTTGTCCTTGATAGCACCTTGGAGTCTGATCAGCTACCAAGATGTATTAATGGTTATCACCTCGCGACTGCTACTTTAAATAGAAAAGAGGTTTTGATTCATGCAAAGAATCATAAAGTTGTATAAAAAGCTTTTGCTACAAAAAATGGTTTATACCAAACTGTGATTCGACCTCCCATTATATTTAGTTTTTCATCATCTAACACAGAGAATCGTATTTCTCTCTAGCATAGACAATTCGAACATTCAAGATCCACATTATTTAGAAAGATCTTTCAATGTATAATTCGACATAATTTAAAGCCTGCGGATGTAGACTCTATGAAATTATGTCGTACATGCGTGCAAGGTAAAATGATTATTTCGCCTTTAATACGAAAACTTCCACAAGAATTACCACCAATGCTTGAAAGATTGCATGGTGATATTTGTGGTCCTATTAATCCAATATCAGGACTATTTCGTTATTTTTCTGTCCTTGTTGATACATTAGGTAAATAATCACATGTTTCATTATTATCAACTCGAAACATGGTGTTTATCAATCTTATATCTATGCTTATTTATTTTTGGACATATTTTCTTAATTATCCTATAAAAACATTGCGTATAGATAATGCAAAAGAATTTACATCAAAGTCTTTTGAAGACTATTGTACTGCAATAGGAATTGAATTAACATATTGTATTCCATATGAACATGCTCAAAGTAGACTTACAGAGTCATTCATAAAGTGTATAAAACTCATTGCCCAGCCACTCCTCCTTCATGCAAATCTACCTGCATCTATGTGGGGTCATGCAGTTTTACATGCTGCAGCATTACTACGCCTCCACCCTTCTTCTTTTGAAATTGTTTCACCACATGAGCTCATTTCGATTTATATGTCAAATGTATCTCACTTTCAAGTATTTGATTGCTCTGCTTGGATTCCAATACCAGAACCTCAACGGCATACCATTGGAGGTTATCGACAAGAAGGCATATATGTTGGTTTTGATTCACCAAGCATTATTTGTATTGTTGATCCATCAAGTCGCACATTATTACGTGCACATTTACAAAATTGTCGTTTTGAAGAAAATGTATTTCCATCTCTTCAAGGAAGAATATCCAATCAACAAAGAAATAAAGTATTCATATTTGAAGCACCAGAAACATTTACAATGAATCCCGATGCTAGAACATCTTTGGCAGAAACTGAAGTTACTAAGATTTTGCATCTAAAACGGATCGTAGATGAAACACCTGATGGTTTCAATGATGCACCTAGAATTACAAGATTTCCTATTAATGAGGCTCAAAATGCACGTGTTCAGATTGTAGTGCCATTAATTACAATACCTCAAGTTATAACAACAACAACTAATAGAACTCATCGACCATATAAGCAAGTACGTAAGAAGAAAGCTATAAAATTGACTAATCTTGGTATTATTTCTCAAGAAATCGCCACATATCTTGCAGGACTATCAATTCATGATGATATATTCATTCATAATGTACTTTCAATTTCTATGAAAAACAATCTTGGAATTGGAAGGAATAAGAACAAGTTGAGTAAAGAATTATCTATTCTATATTGTGCTACAGATGATATTTGGGACAGACCATCTATTACGATAGATGAATCATTTGCATATGTGATTATAGAAGTCCTTTCTTGAGAGGAAGACGATCGTGAACCTCAAACCATCGAGGAGGCGATGCATCGCTCTGATTGGTCAAAATAGAAAATTGCTATTGAGGAGGAGTATGATTCTTTGCATAAGAAGAAAGTCTTTGGGCCAATTGTAGACATTCTTATATCTTTTCCTGTGGAATATAAGATGGTATTAATATACAAACGAGATGCTTAAGGTCAAATAACCCACTATAAAGCTCGTCTTGTTGCTCAAGGATTTATTCAACAATTTGGCATTGATTATGAATCCACATATTCTCCAATCATGGATTCAATTACATTTGGATATATTATTGGAATGACAGTTCATGCTACTGTGGAAATGCATCTGATGGATGTAGTAACTACATATCTATACGGTTTTCTTGATGCAAATATTTATTTGAAAGTTCCACCTGGCTTAGAAACAGGAACTTCAAATCGACCCGCTCTAGGATAATAAACATGTGTGGTATCAACATCTTCAAGATTATTTAATTACAAATAATTTTATAAGTTATCTACTAATCCCTTGTTTGTTTATGAAACGAGATAAAATTGGTTTTGTGATCATTGATGTATATGTTGATGATCTTAACCTAAGGGACACTACATCTGCATGTATTATAATTACTAACCTATTTATACGTAAATTTGATATGAAAATTCTAAGAAAAATAACTTTCTGCATTGGTCTTTAGATTATGCATGTAACAGATGGTAGCATTTTTTTCTATCAATTAGAGTATATTAGAAGAATCTTGCAAAGATTTAATATGATTGATGCTTATCCATTGTCCACACCAATGGTTGGTCGTGGTCGTGATGGTCATGATCCATACCGTCCATGCGAGGAGGAGGAGGAAATATTGGGAGATCAATATCCATATCTCGCAGCGGTTGGAACACTTTTGTATTTAGCTACATCTACAAGACAAGATATTGCATTTGCAATTAGTGTTCTTGTAAGACATAGTGCACGTCCAACACTATGACATTGGAATGGCATCAAACCTTTATTACATTATTTAAAAAGTACTAAAGACTTGGGATTATACTACACACAATCCACAGATCCAAAATTGATTGGATATTGTGATACATGATATAAATCTGATATTGCAATAGCTAAATCTCAAATAGGATATGTATTTTTAAGATATGGAGTTGCAATATCATGGAAATTAGTGAAACAAATAATAATTACAACTTCATCCAACTATGCAAAAATTATTGCCTTACATGAAGCATCTCGAGAATGTATTTGGTTGCGATCAATTGACAAATTCATTCAAACAACTTGTGGATTTTCATATGATGATTTTCCAACTATCTTACATGAAGATAATAGTGCTTGTATTGCACAGATGTAAGTTGGTTTCATTAAAGGCAACAGAACAAAGCATATTGATCCAAAGTATTTTATTTATATCCATGACTTGATTATTGATCAAGCACTTATAATTAAGAAAATTGAATCTACAAATAACCTTGCTGATCTCTTCATCAAAGCTCTTCCATTAAGCAACCATTGTCGACTTACTTATGGCATTGGTATGCGGCGACTTATTTTTCTTGAATAGAAAGTTAATGAGCTCTTTACATAATTAAAGAAAATAATATTGTACTCTTTTTCCTTCATCTATGGTTTCGTCCTTAAATAAAATAAGATTTTCCTAAATAAGGTTTTAATGAGGCATTAATTGTTGATCTTGCAAGATCACAAAAAAGTATAGATCATAATTCTATACAAATTTTATATTATGTAAATAGTATGATGAGCAAGGAGGAGTGTTGAGATCATTAAATGTAGCCGGCGCTCTCCACAATATTTACTATAGAATACAGTAAATATTGTAGCTACAGTATTTAGAGTCTAGTGGAGAAGTATTGTTTATCCTCTCTTCTTTTTCTCTTCTTATATACGAGACACACCCAAATCAACAGATTTTTATGTGTGAATCTCTCTCTCCTTAGAAACCCTCTTGTGTATATGACTTACTACTACTTTTGTGTGTGTATGACTTACTATTACTCTTGTGTCTTTCTAAACATTCTCAACACTGAGCAAGCCTGTTCAATTGAACTTGGACATTTTGGATGGTGATCGATAGTGAAAAAAAATATATAACCTCCAGAGCGTGCAAATGATTAGCTTTTAGACTATATGGTAGGAGAATTTAAAAACTAGTATATAAGTTCCGTGCCAGTGTCATGTACTGTCTAATTCGACCGATGACTTCATCCACTAGATAAAAGTACGTCACTGTTCCTGGCAAACAGCATTCAAATATGTCAAAGAGGCTCATCAATCTTTCTCAACATCGCCCCTTCAATAATATAAAACTCGCTGAAGCTATTGATGCCATAACCAAGTCAAAATGAAGAATCCGAAGAGTATGCCTTTGGAAGGAGTCGTGAAACGATTCTTTTCAGCGGTTTTGTGTCTGAATCTTGTGTGAGAGTTCTGTCTTTCCACCTTCGAGCTTCTCGTTTCTTAGTCGTGAGCAACACTAATACCTTGATCCTACCAGCTTTAAATTTCCCACTGCGGTAGCACGACGTAGCTTCGAATTTAAACTCGTCCTTGCATAGCATACTACTTCAAGTGCTCCGGATACAGAGAGAAACTTTGACGTCCTTGAGCCCTGTCTTCTCAAGGTCTTGTAGTCGGTGTGTTTTGAATCATGGTTGTAATACCCAGTCGAAGGTCCATCTTGACACGATGAGGAAGTTGGTAACTTTTGTTCTACTGCTTTTAACAGCTAGCACTGCATCGTGGATTCTAGGAGGACTTGCAGTGGGTATTCTGTTGAGCTCCGATGTGCCGGTGCTTACACCCTCGCAGTATCTCAATGTTTCCGATGTTTATCTAGTGTTCATGGTAGACTGCAATCTTGAGTTAAGAAACCGAACGCATGTCCTCAGCACCAATATTACGGTCACGAGGTTACAAAATTGTGTCCTTCTTTTTCAATCAGATGGAAACCTTGTGATCTACAAGGATTACAACTACACCTCTGTCCGCACTGACATCGGAGTCCCAGTGTGGGCCTCTCAAACCCCGATCCTAACCTCAAATCTGGAAAGACCCGTCTATCTACGGCTGAGTAGAGATCGCTCTGTCCACATAGCCCGTTACAATTCACGTACCCCACAATATAGCTCTTCCACCTGGGAATTAGTAGAAACGGTTGAATCCAATTCAATGGATGCATCCTTAGATCCCAACATGGCATGGAAGCCGAATACATCTCTAGATAATCACTCATTCATGCCCGCAGAATATTTTATATCCTATAACTCTAGTTTGAAAACACCCGATGGCAGGTTTGTACTCACCTTAACAAACAACTGCATTTTGCAATCCAGGGAAACAGACTCTGACAAGCTTCTCTGGGAAGGGGGGACGAGGCAACAAGTCGGACAAAAGTGTCAGCTCTATCTGCAGCAGAATGGTCTCCTTGTGATCCGTGATGAGGGTTCAGGTCATGTTTACTGGAATAGTAGCGTTGAGGCAGGAGACGATAACAAAGATTCCGATTGGGTTCTGCATTTGAACGTAGAAGATGGAAGCATCAGCGTGAGGGACATTACGAACAGGAATATTATCCTATGGACAAACAACGACGAAGCTACAAGCCATGACCCTAATGGCTCTCCTGCCCCAACCAAGGCCAGTGTACGGATCATTGTTGGCGTGGTGATTGGAGCTTTTGTTCTCGCCATCGGAGCCGTCGGGCTGTACTACCGTAGAAGGGCAAGTAAGCATGTCTTCTCACTCTCAAGCTCTTTCTCGTCGTCGATCCGAAGCATCTGCTGAACACGATGTTAGATAGGTTTGGTCGTAGAGAATCTGGAACTTGACAGGATTGCTGCCATACATGTCCCACCAGATTTCATCGATCCTGCCGACAGAGACTTCCAGCGGCGTTTGGAGAGCAACGGCGGAATATCTCGATCATTGTCGCTGGCTAAGATCAAACAAGCGACAAACAATTTTGCAAACGTGATCGGGAGTGGTGGTTTTGGTGATGTGTTCTACGGCAAGCTGCCTGATGGCCAAGAGGTTGCGGCTAAAGTTTTGGCGACGAACTCCAGTCAAAGCAAGGATGAGTTCTACAATGAGGTCGGTGCTCACGTTCCCAAATTCGTCTGCATTGTACCGGTCACATGGGCTCGATGATCAGACCATGGCCTCTCTAGCAAGTTCCCGAATCCTTAGCACTTCGAAGGTGTCCGAGCGTATTCTTTTCCTGAATAGATTCAGAGCATGGGTGAATAAGTGGGCGTGCAGGTTGAGCTATTGTCCATGGTGCATCACAAGTACCTGGTTTCGCTCCTCGCGTACAGCTGCACACGAAAGCAGCAGATACTGATTTACGAGTACATGGGTGGAGGAGACCTGCGCTGCAGACTGCGAGGTGCGCGCACATAGCATCCATTTGCAACCCCACAGGATCTTAACCATTAGAGCGAACTTCCTAGTCCTGTTGCGAGAAAACTTTCTGCCACCGATACATAGCTGAAATGATGGCTTCCACTTGATGATCTGTAGGGGATAGTGCTGCTGCAAATCCTTTGAGCTGGCGCCAGAGAACAAGCATCAGCCTTCAAATTGCAGATGGTATTGGCGTTTGCATCCCGCACTCATTTGCTAGGATGTGTAATTTGAGAGAGCCCTGACTGACCATGTTTGAGCTAAAATTTCATCCGTGGTTCCAATGACACGCTATCTTGTGCTCGTGGTCTGACGCAGGATTGGAGTATCTGCATGACAAGTGCTCTCCGCCGATCATCCACCGCGACGTGAAAAGCACCAACATTCTGCTCACAAACAAGCTTGATGCCAAAGTGGCGGATTTCGGGCTCTCGAAACTTAAGACCATTGGGCACGAAGATGTGACGCATATCACGACGGTCGTGAAGGGGACCCCAGGATATCTTGATCCCGAGTAAGCCTTGTGAAACTCGTCTCCCACCAGTTGCGCGATGCTCAGTACCCTTCTCAGTAACGCCCGTGGCTCTTGTCGTACTCTTGCAACAGCGTTCTTCCTGGAACGCACAACCGTCAAGCCGTTTAGCTTGATCGATCGTTGGGTGTGCACTGTCATTGCCGCTGATATACAGATGGGCCACAAATGTATTGCAGATACCACGAATCAGGCCTACTGACGGAGAAGAGTGACGTGTACGCGTTTGGAATCGTGCTGATGGAGATTCTGACAGGAAGACATCAAATGCATCTCGCGATGACGGTAAGATGTGTCCCTGGACGATTAGGCGTGATGTGGTTGTTTAGGCTAGATAGACTAGAACCACGCACACCCGCACTGCAAATACCGATAGGGAGGGTGACCATGATCGATGCATGTCGGCATGGATGGGCAGGTTGCGGAAGCTTGGAGATTGGAACAGTTGGATGACTTGGTGGATCCAAATTTGGGAGGCGACATCGACAGGGATGAGCTGACAGAGTTGGTGGAGCTCGCGTTGTGGTGCACCCGTAGGAACAGTGCGCAGAGGCCGTTCATGCGTCAAGTTGTGCACAGGCTTCGTGGATTGGGGCTGGCCTTGGTCGGGCCACATCCAATTGGAGACGACTTCAGCGTCGATGTCAATGATTTCGATACGGCACCCTTGAGCGACATCTCTTCCAGCGGCGGCACGAACACTGACGTCCGGAAAGGTTCATCTTCCTTATAACGTGGGCACCCGCCGCAGAGTAAAGCTGCGTTGGACTGATCCAAGCACCGTTGTGGTGCCGGCAGCTGCGGCGACAAGTGCCAAGGCACCTACAGCTCAGGCAGACACAACTATTGTACAGACCAATTTGAACTGAAAGTTGTTCATTTTGAATAAGTATTTGCTGTGCAGTAGTCTGTTTCTTTCTGGGACAAGTAATGAGAACAGTTTGCTAGCAAGGAAGGTCCATTTCTAATTGATTTGCTTTATTTTGCTGGTTGTTACCTATTTAACTAAACTGTTGCTGTTAGGAATCAAGTGATAGCAAATATTGGAAATGATAGATGGAAAAAAAAGGATTGATGACAGGGTGAAAAGAGTACGTAGCAAACCTTATCAATCTTGCCTTTTTGGAGGAGTGGTCTATTTTTTATTTTTGTGGTTTTGAAACTTTATGCATAAAATCTTAGAAAGCTCAGCCAGAAGATCTTCAGGGCTTTTTTTTTTTTTTTTTTTTTTTTTTAAATCAAGTTATTAAATTTAATTATAACTCTTGAGAATGCGGTTATGTTAGTAGTGACTTTGAAGATTTTGCAAATTTTTGGGTGGAAATTCTGGTTTTAAATAGAAATAAAAATTGGTTTTACTTTTAAAAACAACGCTTGTTGATATTAATACCAATTTTCTAGAATTTATAAATGAAGATCTTTACAGAAATTATAAAATTATAGCAAAGAATTACAAAAGATATTGAAATTTTATATTATTTAAGATAAATATTCTAAAAAAAGAAAATATTATTTTATTTGATTTTGGTGAATCTTTAATAATTAATAAAATAATATATATATATATATCATTTAGTAATTTTACAAATTTTAATATTTACTCGGAATTTTATTGATTCTAGTAGATATAATCAATATTCAATTGGATTGATGTATTTACTCATAGGACATAGTCTAAGTCTGCAACAATCTAATTTATACTAAGAACAATCATTTTTAATTTTACAACAAAATAATCACATCTTGTCACCAACTTAGAATTGAAGTTGCTCCTTTTAATGAACATTTGTATTGATCTTTTTTTTTGTTCTCAAGCTTTCTTTAACTATACCTTCTTTGTTGACAGTAATTTTAATAAATAATTTTCCAATTTTTTTTTAAAAATGATTTTTAACTTTTAAAAAATCAAAAGTATTATACTATGGATGATAGCCATATTTAGTATAGAATGGTAATTATTGAGTAGAAGAGAATGTAATACTATTATAAAAAAATTCTTATAATGATAAAAAAATTATTCAATTACTTAATAATAGTTGATGATATATTATAAATATTACTCCAATACTTTATGACTTACTCTATTTATCCATCAATTTGAAGATAGTAGGTCAAAAATAGTGTTATATCTATATTTAATATCTTAATTTTTTTTAAATTAGGTACAAATTGAATTCTTCTATTTGAAATAAAATCTTTTAATTGACTTTTGTTGTTAATCATCAAAAATTGATAATCTTAGACTCTTTTAATTTTACCTCCAACATTATAAGAAAGTAGATTTTTTTTTTTTCAATTCAAATAAGCTTTACTTAATAGTTAAGAAAGGAGTTTTACTAGTGTATATTTTTTCATCAAAGAGAATTGAACATAATCTTAAGAAGGTAGAGGTTATTGTATAGCTACCATCTCTAAATAGAATAAAAGAACTTTAAAAGATTTTGAGACAAATGAGTTGGTACCTAGATTTGATTGAGTCGTACATAATTTATGCCACATTATTGATTAATTTTTTAAAGAAGACCACCAAATTTGAATGAACTTCTAAATGTCAAGTTAGATTTGATAAAATTAAAAAAAATATACTATTATATATATATATATATATATATATATATATTTTTAATCACCTTATTGCCATCAATATTTCTATATCTATTATAGTGCCTTTGAATTGGCAATAAGTAGGGCATTATATCAACCAAATGATAAGAGTGTGATCCATCCTATAAATTTTGCTAATAATTTATTAAGAAGCGCTAAATGCAACTATACAAATATAATATGGAAATATTTAGCTGTGATGTTTTTATCAAAAAAACTTGTTGTTATCTTTTTGTAAACAAGTCATCTTCTTTGTGGATCACATAGCTTTTACATATATATTTGAAAAAAAAATTATTAAAGAGGTAGATTAGGAAGTTGGATATTACTTTTAGTAAAATTTGGTATAATGTAAAATAAATAAAAAATAATAATGCATGTTAACCAATTATTTTTTATAATTATCCACAACCATGAGTATATAAAATATAGAGAATAAACTTTCTAATGTATATTTATTCTATGTTATGGTAATACTTGCATGGTATGAAAATATTACAATTATTTCTAATATTCAACAATTATTGAATGTTTTATCAAAGAATTAACAATATGAGATTATAATAAATAGTGTCATTTTTTTTATAGCCAAAAAATTATATTGTTGGAGAATTGATGATATATTAAGACTTTGTCTTACACATAAAGAGGTATAACTTGTTCTAAAAGCTTGTTACTCAAGCACTTATGGTAGCTACTACTTTGGTTAATTAATAGCTCAAAAAGTTCTTATGATAATCTATTTTTGGTCTAAAATATTTTTCAATTCAAAGTCTTTTATAAAATATTGTGATGTTTGCTAATGATATATACACAATGATTTAAATCTTTTACTTCTACTTATTCTATTTGATAATTAGCATATAGATATATTAAAAATATTTATCTTAAATCTTCATAAGGAATACATTATATCATTGTAGCTATAGAATATTTGACCAAATGGGAAAAAATAAAATCAATCTAGATTATTGATGCTAAACAAATTATTGTATATTTGTATGAAATTATCATAGCTTGCTTTAGTTGTTTAAAACTTCTTATAAATGATAATGGAATTTATTTTTTAAATGAGGTTGTTAAAATAATGACTACACTATTTACCATTAATCATAAAAAGATCATTCTTTATCATCCTCAAACAAATAGTTTTATAGAAAAGGTCAACCAAATCTTAGTTTGAATATTGTAAAAAACTCTAATGGTCCAAAATTTTGGTGTGTTTGATGTACTCCCAGCTTTTCCAAATTCGTCAAGGCACTCAAATCAGAGAGTTATCATCAAGTTTCATGTACATAGAATGAACGTCCCTACCCAAAGAGCATGGAATGGTGCGACACAATTGGTCAACATTTGAGGGTGTTCAATTGGGTGGGGGAGGGAGCTGAAAACGTATGCACACTTACAAGGTGGTCAGCTTCCAAAAGCTGATGAAGAGGGGTGAGATCCCTCCTGTCAACTTTTGCTCAAAGAGCACTCTGGAAAGATCGATTGACTATAAGAAGCACGTCAGGAATGTAATGGCTCATAATGTGCATAATTGGATTAGTGTGAAGCACAAATAAAAAACCTCAGAAAAACAATGAAAGCATAAGTCTTTCACTGTGAGAACGGCGGAATTTCTCGTTGGGTGCACTTGGCTGCATGTGATCTATTCGTGAGGGTGGCCTCGCCAACTTGTCAAATTCATGTCCACCTTGACAGTCTCAATTGTCGCCTAGTCTCGATCATTAGCGGGTGAAATCAGTGGATAACAAATTTTATAGATCTCCAGTGCTGTCAACATTGGCCCGTATATCGAGGTTCCGGACGGATCGAGATACATGTGAATCTTTGACCTAGGGCCGATATGGGTTTGATTGAGACAAATATAATACAGCTTCAATGGCGCATCCACAGAAAGTCTCGTATTATCCAGGAATGGTTTATCTCCATGGCCAAGTGCAAGTAGGTAGAAGCTTCAATCATTGCTGTCGGCTGTCAAGTCAATTCCCACAAAGTAATATTGTATATACGCTTTAAATGGTACACTTGAGTCTAAGTCAATGGTGAGGTTTCCGCTAGTTGTCATTCCATTATGCAATACCACACTTTCTAGGTGTAGTAGTATCCAAATAAGGTGGTGCCGAAGATGTGTCAGATGTCACATCACTTGTTGCTTGCAGACCTTTAGGTAATGAAAAACATGACAATTTATTGGCACTCCCCATTGGATAATGATTTTCCTCAAATCCATTGATAGATGGATACCATTATCGATCGTAGGGATCTGCTAGGCACCTGGAATGCGATCCTCACAAAAAGCGTATTGAAGAGCGAGGAACTGAGACTTTAGGCCAAGATTCGGATTCTTTCACCAATAGCAAATCCACAGAGTTAGATCAAAACTTACGTTATGATACCCTGTCAAGTTGCGAGCCCCCATGATAGAATCGGGTCTGGGTCGTCATTGTTTGGTTATTATCCAACCAGTTTAATATAAACTCAGATCCATCGATATATCAATAGCACGGAGTGCAATATTAGAGATGAAGGGTGTAGTACCACTGGAATCTTTCACAAGGCAAAACAATGTCTTGATCCTATCCCCAGTCTTGAATTTCACCTCATTTAAGAAAGTTCAAATTTCTTTAAGCGATTGCATGAAACAAACAAAAAGAAAATGACACCAACATTTTGGAGCTCTCCAGTCCACCGACACAGCACAATATACCAGTTGTAGTGTCAACCACGCTCCGCACTCCAGGAATATATACCATGCAGAACAGCACCGCCGGCACTGCCCGAAGCCAGTCCATCGGGATGTTAACACCAGTTGGTATGACCCGAAACCAGACGTCAATCTCCTCCAAAACTTCACACTCTCATATCAACGCTTGTATGCTTGCTTCTGGAGTCCAAATAATAGTGGCTCCCACACCTCCAACTCTACATCTATCTCCACGATACTGCAATGGTCTTGGAGTAGACACATTGTGTGTGATGACGTTGTGAGAATGTGTGTATAATTTTGGTGATTTACCCACTGAAACAGACCACTACTGATTTTGGTTACTTTGTCGACTTTCGCAGAACTCTACAATGTTTAGTTATGTCAGGAAGTCTTGGAACTCAATCGCCAGTTCATACTGTGCTGATGATTAATTTTTTCATTTTTTATTACACATACGGAGCTAGTCCACGGCCTTAGATTAATATGTGAAGAGTGGGGGCAAAGGTCAACTCCAAGACTGTTAGGTGAAAAAATTAATAGAAATTTTGGGCATTTTTGTTAAATTATTAAATTAGAATTAAATTAGTAGAAATATAGTAATTTGTAAGGTCTATGTTAGGCTAAAATATTGCTATTTAAGTTTTGTATCATATTTTTTCCGTGTAATTTTTTTTTTGGTTAAATCCTTTAAATTTTATTTAATTTTATTACATTTCATTACATTTTCAGTTTTATTATCTTAATTTTAAAGCCTCTATCCTACCAAAATAGTAAAAACAATCAAGGCACAATTCTTAAACTGAAGAATTTTTTTTAAATTAGTGGTTCCAAAAATTCAACTAATTTCTTTCTATTAGTTTCTTATTAATTTAAATATTTTAGAATTATTTTTATTACAAAGGATCTTTTTTGTAAGTTATAAGAAATAAGTCTAACTAAATTAAGAGCTAGAATGATTTCTTTCAAAAAAATTAAAGAAAAAAGAGATGTATAATTATAATAATTTTAGTTACTCAACCTGAAGTAATAGTTTTTAAAATTTACAAACCAGTGTTTTACAAGATTTTTAAATCTGAAGTGCCTTAGAATTACATTTCTTACAAGACAAGAAGAATTGGATGAAAAGAAACAAAGAGATTAAACAATTCTTTTTAATAAATATTAATAAATTTCCCTTATTTCTTTCAATATTATAGAATTTTTTATTTTAATTTTAATTTTAATTTTTTATCAATTTTTTTTACTTATGTAGATTATTTTTTAGTTATCACTATTTTTTAAATTTTATCTTTACAATTAATACATGATAATTTATTGTCTTTTTTATTTGATTGATTCAAAATTTAATAATTTCAAATTTACCTCTATCAATTGATAATTAAAGAAATTATATCTAATAAAATAAACTTAAGTGCACTTACAAAAAAATAAAAAAAAATTGGCATATAATCAAGCCATATTCAGTACAATACAAAAGAATAAAGTGGAAGCTAAGTTACCAAATTCTACATTTTGAAAAGTTTTAGTCTAATTTTATACCCCGCTTGGGCACAAGAACCTCCAAATTCACATCCCATGGATTATAATTTACAAAGTGGCATTTGAACAAAATTCTTTTTAGTATATTTATTTTAAAATTTTAAAGGACTACAGAAGTTAGAAACTATTGTATAACTAATAATTGTGAGCCTTGCTGTAAACAAGTTCTTGGATTTGAATCTAAGTATAAAAAAAATGGCCCATAGTACTTTCTTATGTTTATAATATCTATTATGATATTTTGGAATAAAACATCTTAGATTCAATCTTATTTATCTCATCACCTTTAAACCACTAAATTAAATGAGTGAAAACTATTTATATAAATAAATATCTACTTCTCTCTTAAAATTTGAGAATAGTCCCTCCATGCCTACAACAGAATTACAGCTAAAAATAAAGCCCTTTCTTTCAACTCAACCTTGCATTGTTACAGTATTTAATTGAAAACTATAAAAACATTTGCTCAAGAACAAGAGTCCTTTTCAACTCATCTTTAAACTGAAACTCTATTTTACAAACTATGAGCTGTTCGAACATGAACTCAAGTATGTAGGAATCAGCACAAGTAGAATTCATTTTTTTACCAATGGTCGCATGAAGAATTGTGGTGCAGTACAAGTTGTCATTAACTTCTCCAAAAGGAACAAAATAGTGCATCAAAGATAGCTTACTGGATACCCTAATGTAAATCTCTACTCAGCCATCCTTGAAAACTTTAACTGCTTAAGTGATCAAACAAAACGCTTTTAGTGATCAATTGTTGATTGGTTGAGTGAAATGCAGCAACGTAAACAAGTCTTTGAATGTAGTACATTCGGCTTTCAACACGTATGATGGTGGTTGTGTTGAGAAAAGTAGAGCAGCTTACAGAGGTTATATTTCCATGGTAAAAAAAAACTAATATCAGGTTGCTGTCAAGCCTCTGAACTTCTACAAAACTAGAAGCTATCTCGTATCATTAGAATTCATCGCCGTATTCCAAGTGTCTCTTCGTTTCCTTAATAACGTCCGAACTAATTATGAACCATGTATCCTTTGTGCGCAGTAACCAGTATTTGGAAACCCATTGACCCTTGTTGCTAAGGACAGAAGCTGGCAATTCTTCACACCCCAAATGCAACCGTTGTAGCGGAATTCGGATTTCTGTATTCCACACTAAACTCCTTTCGTAATGGCAGTTCCCGTGTCCTTTGCAACAGTGTCTTCCTAGCGGTTGTATACCTGGTTCAGGAAATCAACTTGGCGCTATTCCTGGTCCTTCCATTTGACTTGGTTACTTCTGCAGCCAAAGAAAAAATAAATGAAATAAAATAACCAAGCATGTAATGAGTAGGGGATACATGCACACTTGGGTTCCATTTGTGATATTCTTGATAAAGATTAGACAAGTGAACAACAATAATGCAGATGTATTCCTTCCTCCAAAAGTCCAGTGCATTGTTATAATAGCGGACCTGCAACATTCAATCAGGGAGTACTACTCAATCCCTAATAACGAGACCTTAAACTGAACTTCCTTCAAAGCACATAAAAATGTAGCTTGAGCACAATGTATACTCTATCCACTCTCCACCAAACTACAAAAGGTCCCTCTACGACTGAATTAAATCTTGTGGAATACAGCATGTACATAGTTTTGCTTCATTATGGTGATTGCAAGACACTTCAAACATATTTTAAAGATTATGTCAGAAAACACAAAAAGACAATTGATGTCCTCTGGAAATAAAATAATGAGGAAGTGTAACAAACCTTGGCGAGACTAGCTGCAAATAAAACCATCTGAATCGTCCATGGTATCAAATCAGCCTTCACGTTCACGTGATTTTTACAGTAGTAGCTGTCTTATCGCCAAGTTTCCAGACCTCTAATCATGCATTATCTTCCCCATTCTCACGCCGAATTCTTAAAATCCTATAAAATCTTACTGCATGCCTAAACCCATCAATTTCCTTCATTTCGCCTTCACCTCTGATGGTTCCTTGTACATGGCCTCTGCCAAAGGATGCAACCCCAAGTATCTATCTCTGAAATACTCCTCTGATCCACCGATAATTGTTCGAAGAGAGTAATTCTTCTGTGGTAACAATCCTTCCGCAAGTAGCCAAGTGAACACCCGATGCCGAGGTTTGATCCTCCTTTCAAGACTGTAGGTCACAAATGCCGTAAACGTTAAAACCTCTTTCAGGGACCGGTTCATAACAGTGGTTAGGAAGTCGAATTTCTTCCGTAGATGAGTCTCAGTACTACTAAGAACTGTAGGATGCATCTTCAAAATCGAGCATACTTCGTCCTGAGTGAACCCGATTTTCTGCACGTTCACAAAGCCTGAATTCAAAGAGTCCAAAGACCTCCCTAGGAGATCTGGATGTAGAGTAAGGAGGTTGACGAGATTCTTCCCAACTAGCCCTTTGCTTCCAAAAAAGTCTACCTTAAGCTTCAATGTGTCTAAATTAGACGTCAGCATCGCCGGATATCTGCATATCATCTCTCCTAAACGGGCTCGCTCTACGCCTACAGATTCCAAATACTTAAGTTTGGGCATAATGTTTTCACCGATACTTAAACAAAGGATGCTAGGCTGCTCCATGATCAGCTTTCCTAGATTCTCTTTTTTCACGCCAATACTTAAGAGGAATGTTACCTTCGGCAGAAGACTAATATCGTGCCGGTAACCAAGATAATATGGTGACAAAGAAACAACTTTACCAATCTTCACTTCAGTAACTCCAAGACTCAAAAGAAATTCTACAGTTGGTTGTAACTGGAGCTGCTTGCTTGCTCCCAAAGACTGAGGATAAATCCTCACAACCCGCTCAAGCTGCTTCGGGGTCAACCCACAAGACTTCAAGTATGCCAAATTATCACTGTAAACGTTTCTCTCTAAAATTCGAAAAATTAATTGAGGGTTTTTATCCAAAATTCGGGGTGCTAACTGCTCCGAAATCCCAACCACATTCAAAGTTTGCAACAGCGACAACATGCCATCCTTGAAGCTCCTAGACATCACCATAGGATATTTCCTCACCAAACGCGTCAATTTCTCGTCCTTCAGCCCCAGGATTTTCAAAAATCCAAGACTTGCCTCGCGATCGACCTCAGAAACGCTCGCCTCGCCTTCCACCGGTGCATCTACCTCAACCAACTCCACATCCACCTCAACCTCACCAGCTGCCAAACTGGAATAGCGATGAAAACGCCCACCTTCAGCCAACCATCCCGGCCTCACACCAAAATTCCCCGACGGCACACCACCACTTGTAAACCTCATAAACGAAACTCCGCATGCCGACCTCCATCTCGATAGTACTTCCATACGATACAACGGAATGCAACATTTCACCCTCCCCTGCGACTGCAACATCCACAGCGCCCACTTGGAGCACTGCTTCCACGACGTCGACATCGCTTCCACGCTCCCCAATAATCGTTCTAGCAGACCCCTCACCTCATCTCATTCTATGGAACCAGACCTTGTCCATGTCAATCCTTCACGCAGTTATCTCCATTCTTCTAGCAATCTCACAGCCACGGAAGGACAACAATCGCATGCGACGACGCATTCTAAGAACTGTCCAATTTCAGGACAAAGTAAAGCGATTGCTACGTCGGATTAGGGTTAGGGTTTAGCTCCGTGGATGAAAATGCGTCTGAACTGATGAATTGTTTTGGATGAAAAGATGTGGAGGCAGCCAGGTAATAGGTTGGTCAGATGAAGAAGTTCACATAATAACATAAGTTCTGTTCTTTATCTTTCAGTTTGGTGTCCTCTAGAATATAGCATGAGATTTTGTAATATTTAGACATTTGGATCGCTAATTCCTAGTTGCCATATTTTTTTCTTTAAAATTCAGTTTCGATTTTCAAATTGGTTGTTAAATACTTTTGAAATTGTCATAAATAGCAAAGGATAAATTAGTGATATGTGTTATTAAATTTTTTGCAATTATCCAACCAGAATTCATTTCCTATGAGGAAAATGGGCCACGTGATTATTTTTTTTAATAATTAAAAAATTGAGAGAAAAAAATTAATTTAATTAAAATGCATTCTTATGTGTTTTAATTAGATAAAAGTTAATTGTATTAATAAAATTTTCATGAAATGCTCTAGTAATTTGAAAGAATACACAATGTTTCTTAAGACATTCCCATAAAAATTCATATGAAATTATTTATATGGAAAAATTATTTTTGACACACAACATTCTTACAATTTGTAATGATGTGATAATATATATATATATATATAGAGAGAGAGAGAGAGAGAGAGAGAGAGATGATTCAGTTCCTAAAATATCCACAAAAATTGTGATTTGCTATAAATTTACTCTTTATACAAATTATGCATCTTGTAGATAATATACAAAAAAAAATTATGCTTATATAGAAATAAAATATTATTATTTCAATATAAACTTATAGTTATGATTTCTTAACTGTCTTTTTAAATAAAAATCATGAAAATGGAATAAACATATAAAAATATTCTTATAATAAATCATTGATGAAAAATCTAAATAAATTTAGAAATGAATGTATTAATTTCTAATATATGTATATATTTTTTTGTAAATATTTATTGTGATAGTAATAAGATCTTTTAGAATTAGTATTAAATATCAAATAAAAGCATTTCAAATAAATTTTTATCTATAAAATAAAAAAAACATATCTAATTTTTCTTTATAATCCACTTGTATTTAAATTATATAATATATCACAATAAAACAAATTGATATGAAAATCTATCATAAAAGAGACTATTAAATATAAATATAATATATTATATGATGTAATAATAATAAATATTTACAATAAGTATGTACATATTGTTTAGTGTTGGAATTAGAATTATTATGTATTCTATTTTAAAATAAGTTCTTTAAAGTTTCATATAACATTTAGTATCATATGCTATTACTTTATGATATCATATCAATTTCAATCAAAATCAAGATTAATTCTAAAAAGTAATTAAAATCAAATGTTATTTTTTTGTAATTAATTTATTAATATTATTTATATATTTTTATGTATTATCTCAAAAGTGTATATAATTATAAAAAAAATGATTGTTAATAAAAAATTATTTATTTTTTTAAAAAATTTATAAATTTGAAGCAAAGTGATATTCATGTAAAAATATTTTAAATATCAAGTACTAAAAATTTTTCTAGACATAATTGATACTAGTATTTATTTTGATAAGTGGAGTTAAATAGAAGTAAGTAAAAGTAGGTAAATTATATAATATCTATAGAAAAGTTTTTAGAAGCTTTATAGAAGAAAATTTGATTTTATATAAGTGTGTAGGTGATTGATAGATTGAAAACTTGACTAACAAGTCAACAATTTATAGTACAAGTTGGCAATGTGGTACTATCAAAGTCATTAATTTCAAAGAATTAAAAGCTTAATAAATTCTTATATCACTCAAAAATACTACAAAATCACTCAAAGATGGTATAATATTAAATTAGAATGACTATTGCCAAAGATAAGAAGATTAAAAAGTCTTGAAAGAAGACTAAGGACTAAAAATGTATTGACAAGAGTGAAGAAGACTTCACTCTTTTTTCCATATATACTATCTAACTAAGAGCTACTTAATGATGTTCTATAAGACCTCCAAGACATGTCTAATTTACAAGACATATGTCTTAACTTGCAAAGCAAGTTTTCTATATGTACCCCACATTATTAACTTATATCATAAGCTATCTGTATATTTTCATTTGACTAACCTATTGACTAAATTTTCAATCTATCAATTAGCTATATACATATATAAAGTTAAATACACATATATGAAGCTTTGCTACAAATTAATATCAATTCTACTTATATTTATCTTCCATCTAACACTTCTTATTTACATAAATATATATATATCCGTGATATTATCTTTCTTTTTGAAGACAAGTTTGACGAAGAACAATCATCTTATGTTAAAAAAGTCCAAAATGTAATAAATTTTATTTGTTACATATTCTAATCTTTGTTTTTTTTAAGGTGGTTAATAGGTCCTCTCAGCCATTGATAGTGCCTTGTACTAGAGTGAAAAGACCATCCTATTATTTGATCATTGTTGAAGTCTTTACAACTCCCTTAAAAAAAAACATTTGAAATACCATCAATAGTCAATTTTACTTCTAACAAAATCACCAAATATTGAAAGTCTCTTCTAAAGTTATAATATCAAATACATTATATCTTGAGATCTATTTGAAGATAAACATGTTGTTTTTGAAGATCTACATCTCTATTACATCATCTTGAAGGTGTCACAAACATACACATGTAAGCTAGTAATTACATATATAAATAGGTAGAAATAAATAGAAGTAAGTAAAAGTAAGTTAATTCTATAATATCTTCTAAAAAAGCTTTCTAGAAGCTTCATAGATGCTACTTTAACTTTATAAGTATCTATTCTTGACTTTTAGACCAGAAATTTGGTCAACAAGTTAACTATGTGTCATACATATTGGTAGCTTGAAGAATAAGCTAACTATGTCCCAAACATATAGAAAAACTTATCTTGTAAGTCAAGGCATGTATTCTACAAAGTCAATATATATTGGAGGTCCTATAGAATATTGTCATATAGGACCTAGTTAGATAATATACATAGAGACAAAAGTGAAGCCTTCTTCATTCTTGTCAGCTCTTTTCTTGCTTCTAATCGAGTTTCAAGATTTTCAAGTTTTCTTGTCTTTTGGCAGTAAGCCATTTTAGTTTCTTTTTAATATACATATTTCTTTATTTCTATTTTGTCACTTTTTTTTGACTTAAATTTCATTGGTTTGTACATCATCTTTCAGTTCATGTCCTTGATAGATTGACAAGAGTATACTTAGAATATCAAAGCTTTCTCTTGTCTTGATTAAAAGTGGATTATTTCTTTCTAATGATAAGACATAAGCTTATTAGAAGTTATAATTTACCCTTTTCTAAACTAATATTATTTTTAGTATTTTCTTTGTCTTCAAGTCTTTTCTTGTACTTCTCTTGAATAATATTAGATGTTTTTTTGAATATTATTATGGCAAAGTTTGTTGAAATGAAGAGTACAATGGCACAAATGCAAGAGCAATTGAAGGAGTTGATGCTTGCGATGTATCAACTTAGCTTACTACCACAAAGATCAACAAGAATGATAGGAAGTGAAGATATAGAGATGATTAGAGCTGCTTCAACATCTGCACCAAATCATGTCCCTCCACCTATAATAGAACATCCTTAAAGTATTAAAGAACCAAAAGTTGTTCTACTAGAGAAGTTTGATGGTAGAAGATCCAAATTTCAAGGATTTATCAATCAAGTACAACTTGTGATTGAACTTCAACCTCAAAGCTATCCAATTCTAAGATCTCAAGTTAGATTCATTGGTACACTTCTTTCAAATACAGCACTATCATGTTTTTTATCTTTTTTTAAACAATGAGATCCAATATTGGATAATCTAGAGGTATTTTTTGTGGAATTTTGGTCTATGTATGGAGGACATGATGCAACTCGTACTGCAACCAACAAGATCTATATTTTACGACAAAACAATCAATTTATAATATTATATGATTTACAATCTTGACAACTTATAACTAATATTAAGTAAGATGATACTACACTTATTAGCCAATTTTTCTATGGATTACAATATGAAGTAAAGAAATCAATGCTCAACTTATCTGATCTTCAAATATTGAGTCAAGCAAATTGACTTTGCTATAAAGTGCAACAATCAACTTTTTGAATTTTAATCTGAGAATTGTAAAAGTGGGCCTCAACGTTACTACAATTCTATGGTAATATCAACATTTCTTCAACACATACATTTAGAAGTACAGGATATGCAAATTGATGCAGTACATTTCAAATTTCTTACCGAGTAAGAAAAGACTCATTGTCGTCAAGAAGGATTGTGCTTATATTATGGAGAATCTAAACACACTACTCAACATTATCCAAAAAAGTGACAAAACTACAAAATGATAAGCACAACTGTCAAAAAAGACAATCTATTGAAAAATAAATTTGTCTAGTTACAATAGGGACTGTGTTGCTACAATCTGGTACAATTTCTAATGAAGGTCCTATCTTCTCTTTAGAACCCTCTCTTTATTTTATAATAGATGTGAATTTAGGACCTAATAATTATAAAGCCTCCGTCTTGATAGATTTAGGAGCCTGAGCTTATTTCTTAGATATAGAATTTGTTAAAAATCATAAAATATGGTTAATACAAAAAACTAAACCTGTTCATGTAGAAGTCATAGATGGTTGTCCATTGTCTTTTGGAGATGTTATTCATGAAATACATTCTATAGATGAAGTAATAAATGATCATAGTAGTTGCATAATCTTTAATATAATAATATCTCTCTCTAATTCAATCATTTTAGATTTATCATGCTTAGAAAAATATAATCCTTACATAGATTGGATTTCTTGTACTCTTGATTTCTCTAAAATTATAACTAAGAGTGAAATTAATCCAACAGAAAGTCATAAGTCTAGTATAATAAAATCTGTGTTTGTAGATATGAGAACTTTCTTACATGCTACAAAAGAAGGACCACCTTGTGTTATTTATACCATATCTATTTCTAATAATACAATTACTTCAAGTGGCATTTGAAGCCAATATCAAGAATTTTAAGATGTATTTGAGAAGAAGAATGTAAATATTCTTCCAAAACATCATCCCTATGACTGCTCAATTGACCTTAAAGAAAGAGCACAATTACCATTTGAACCAATCTATAGTTTAACACAAAATGAATTGGCTAAACTCAAGAAATATATTGAAGAAAATTTGGCTAAGAATTTTTTATGCCATTCCAAATTGCTAGTAGGAGCTGCAATCTTATTTGTGAAGAAAAAAGATGGATCATTGTGGATGTGTGTTGATTATTGAGGATTCAACAAGATCATCATCAAGAATAGGGACTCTCTAGCTTTGATATTTGGACTTCTTGATTAAGTGAATCAAGCTAAGATTTACACAAAAATAGATCTATGAAGAACATATAATCTAATACTTATTAAAGAAAGAGATGAATGGAAGACTGCATTTCGAATTAGGTATAGAAATTTTGAATACAATGTCATGCCTCTTAGACTTAAAAATGCATCAGCAGCTTTTCAACATCTAATAAATGATGTTTTTTTGAAAGTTTTTAGACGATTTTGTTGTTTGTTATCTGGATGATATCTTGATATATTCTAAGAATACAAGTAAACATCAACTTCATATTCTATGTGTGTTACAAAAATTAAGAGATATAGGACTCTATGCCAAGATAGAAAAGTATGTATTCCACACTACTCAAGTCAACTTTTTAGAATACATCATTTCAAATGATGGACTTGTGATGGATCTTAAGAAAATTCAAACTATTATGAATTGGAAGATTCCAAAAATGATAAGAGATATTCAATGCTTTTTGGGCTTTGCGAACTATTATCGGATCTTCATCAAAGACTTCTCTCAAGTTGTAGCTCCACTTATATGTTTGACTTATAAAAACAAACTTGAGTAGAGCAAAGAAGCTGAAGCAACTTTTGAAGCTTTGAAGTCGGCTTTTATTTTTGCACCAATCTTATATTGTGTCAATTTTTTTAAGGTATTTTTTATGGAAACAGATGCATCAAAGTTTGCTTTAGATGTTGTATTATCACAAATGGAAATAGATGATAAACTTTACCCAATAGCTTTTCATTTGAGAAAATTTTTAGAAACCGAAATCTACAACAAAGAGCTTCATGCAATCATGGATTCATTTTAAGAATGGCATCATCATGTAGAAGGCGCTTTCAATCTAGTCACTGTATATACAGACTACAAAAATCTCAAGTACTTCATATTAGCATATGTTTTGAATTGTTGGCAAGTGTGTCGGAGCATGTCTTTATCAAGATTTGATTTTAAGATCACATATCGACCTGAAAAATAACAAAGTTTGTCAGACGTCCTTTCTAGATATTTTTATCTTGTATCAAAAGAAAAAAATATATCTTTTGATGAATAAAGAATGATTCTCCTGAAGTTAGAGCATTTTCATCTTTGAGTAATGAAAACAACTTTGATTGGTGATTCAATCCTTGTGAAATAAATCCAATTATATATGTCTTTTGATCTTTTTGTTCACAATATCAAGAATCTTTCTTCTAAGTCTCAAGATACTTTCAAGTTTGAGTTCAAAAACAACCTACTCTATTTCAAAAGTCAATTATATATTCCAAAAGGAGAAGCATGATATTTTAGATACAATAAGACTTTGGAGCTTATATCCATAAATTTTTGGTGGCTACAAATGTGAAAGGGTGTGAAAGACTTTTTTCAATCATACAACATTTATTCAAGATCAAAAACTCTCCATCATCGATTTTACAAACTTCTCCAACTATTATCCATTCCAAAATAACCATGGTCTTCTGTTTCTATGGATTTCATCACGGATCTTCCAATCTCAGGTTCTTATGACTCTATATTCATGATAGTAGATCATTTTACCAAAATGACATATTTTGTATCATATACAAAATCTATCATACGTGAAGAAATAGCTAAACTCTTTTTTGACAACATCTATTGCTATCATGGATTATTCAAGGATATTATATTAGATAGAAAAACTCAGTTTGTATCAAAATTTTATCAAATTATTTTTATGATTCTAAAAATAGATATAAAACTATCTTTAATATTCTATCTTCAAATTGATGGATAAACAAAGCATATTAATTAAGTTTTGGAGCAATATTTAAAATGTACCATCAATTATCAATAAGATGATTAAACAACTCTTTTTTCATTGACAAAATTTGCTTATAATAATACAATACATTCTTCTATAAAACAAACACCTTTCTTTGCTAATTTATGATTATCATCCATGACTTAATACTTTTGACTTTTTAAAAGCTGATAATCTTTCAGTAGAAGATTTAGTAAATTGTTTGTCAGAGTTACATGCAACAATGAAGGCGCAGTTAAAAGAAGCTTAAGAACAACAAAAGAATAATATAGATATCTATCAATAGGAACAACCACCATTCCATGTGGGTGACAAAGTATGGTTACTTTGTCACAATATTAAGACTACTCGTCCTTGTGACAAGTTGGACTACCATAGGCTTGGACCATTCTTTATTTTTACACAAATTAATCAAGTTGCATATTATTTACACTTATTGGAGTCAATAAAAATCCATCTAGTATTCCACGTATCTCTTCTTGAACCATACAAGATAGTAGACATATTAAAAAGAAGACAAGTGCCATCTCATTCTATAGAAGTGGACAATAATTAAGAATTTAAAGTAGAAGAAGTGTTAGATTCAAAGTAGCATCAAAATAAGTTGGAATATCTTGTCCATTGATATAGATACAATATTAGTGAATACACATGGGATTTAGTAAAGAATCTTGTAAATATAGTAGAGAAGATAGAAGTTTTTCATTGACAACATCCATCAAAATCAAGATGAAGACCTTTCATATAAAAGAAACAAGCTCTAGATAAGATGATATTTTACTTTCAATCCTTGTTTGTAACTTCTTTGTATTTATGACACTGAGGAGATGGAGATCCAATAACGAGCATATTTGACTAAAGAGCCTTCATTTGTTGACCTGCTGTACAAGACATTGCGATTGTTACAACCTTCAAGATGAAGATCTTAAAAAATGACATGTTTTTCCTCAAATAGATGGCAAGATATAATGAGTTTAGTATCATGATCTTGGAAGAGACTCTTGATGTTTGATAATTTTATTAGAGGTAGGACTAATTCTTGACGGTATTCCAAATAATTTATTTGAAGGAAGTTATGAAGGCCTCAACAATGACCAAATAATAGGATGGTCTTCTCCCCTGGTTTGTGACATTATCAATGGTTGAGAGGCCCTATCAACCATCTTTGAAGAAAACAAAGATCTGAATATGTGGCAAATATAATTTGTTGTATCATAGATTTTTTCAACATATGATGACCGCTCTTCATAGAACTCGTCCCTAGAAAGGAAGAAATATCATGGACATACACATGTAAGCCAATAATTACCTGTATAAATAGATAGAAATAGATAGAAGTATATAAAAGTAAGTTAATTCTATAATATCTAAATAAGCTTTTTAGAAGCTTTATAGATGTTGTTTTAACTTTATAGGTGTCCATTGTTGACTTTTAGATTAGAAACTTGGTCAATTAGTTAATTATGTATCACACATGTTGGTAGTTTGAAGAACAAGCTAACTATGTCACAAACATATAAAAAAACTTGCCTTGTAAGTCAAGACATGTATTCTACAAAGTCAATATATATTGGAGGTCCTATAGAATATTACCATGTAGTCCCTAGTTAGATAGTATATATAGAGACAAGAGTGAAGCCTTCTTCATTCTTGTCAGTTCCTTTCTTGCTTCTAATTCAGTTTCAAGATTCTCAAGTTTTCTTATCTTTTGGCAATAAGCCATTTTAGTTTCTTTTTAATATACATATTTCTTTATTTCTATTTTGTCACTTTTTCTTTGATACAAATTTCATTGGTTTACACATCATCTTCTAATTCATGTCTTTGATAGAAGATTGTGACAATTATAATGTCTTATCTTATAAATCAATAAACAATCACTCTTGAATTGAATAGATTAGTTGTTGGTTCTTTTATCTTTTGAGTTTCTTAAATATAAAAAAAAATAATAATAATAGAAGGTAAAATATTATCTTTTTTAGATCTTATTTCTTTTATATCAAAAATTTGTTATTTTTCATCTTATTTTTGATGGATGTCGTTAATAATAAATATCAATATTTTTTATTATATTTGTAAGATTTTTTATTGGCTACCATGTATATTTACTAATATCATATGTATACCAATGAATAAAATATTCCAACCTTTTTTGGCACCACCTTAAGTCTAAGACTTCTTCTACCTCAAACTCTTGATTATTATTTCCTACTGCATAATGAGGTGGTATTTTTCTTCTTCTCAATATATTTACTATCTTATATAATTCAAAAGAGATATATAGAATATGAAATGGATCTTTATAGACTCTAATAGATGTAATCAATAAGCAACTAAATTGATTACTTTATAAATAAAAAATAGTCTAATTTTATAATAATTCAACTTATTATAAGCACAACTAGTTTTGATTTTAAAATAAAGTAACCATACCTTGATGCTAATGTAAAATTGAAATTATCTCTTATAATAGGTATGTATATTGGACTTTTGTCATTCTTGAGCATCTTTTAATTGTGCCTTCATTATTGTATACAACTCAAATAAATAATTTGTCAAATCTTCTATTGTAGGATTATCAATTTTTACAAAGTCAAAAGCATCGAGTAGTAGATAATAATCATAATTAGTAAAAGAAGGTATTTATTATATAAAAAATGTACCATGTTATTATAAGCAAGCTTTGCCAATGGCAAAAGAATTTTCTAATCATCTTATTGGTAATTGATGATACATCTCAAATATTGTTTCAAAACTTAGTTTACTTGTTTTATTTGTCTATCAATTTAAGGATGAAAAGTCAAATATAATTTTTTATCCATTTTTAAAATCTTGAAAAAAATTCTCCAAAATTTTAATAAAAATTGAGTCTTCTTATTTAATATAATATCCTTGGATAGTCCATCATAGCAAAAGATGTTATCAAATAAAAGCTAAGCTATTTCTTCACGTGTGATAGATTTTGTACATTGTACAAAGTGTACCATTTTGATAAAATAATCTACTATCATAAATATAGAATCATAAGAACTTGAGATTAAAAGATCTATGATAAAATCCATAGAAATAAAAATCCATGGTTGTTTTAGAATAGGTAATAGCTAATAAAGTCTATAAGATCAATAACAAAGAGTTTTTGATTTTGAACAAATGTCACATAATTGTACAAAATCTTAGACTACCTTCTACATTTGATGCTATAAAAATCTCTAGATATTAGCTTCTAACTCTTGTTATATCTAAAATATCCCATTGTTAAACAATTGAGATGAGCTTAAAGAACATGTGATTAAATTTTACTTTTTAGAATATATAATCATCTTTTAAAATAGAGTAGATCATTTTTCAATTCAAACATTGAAGTATCATAAAAATTAGAAGAATTATTCTTAATATCATGAATAAAAAGATTAGAAGATATACTCAATTGAACTTACTTGATATAGGTTGAATCAATAAGCAATGTTGATTTCATTAGTTAGAAATGAAAATACTACAACTCGAAGAGAATTGTTCTTTGTTGATCAAAAGTTGCATCTGTCATGAATATATTGTCACGAATATACATACTTATTCTAATAATTATCTATATCATTAAATAAAAGTAGATAAAAATAAATAAAAGTAAATTAATTTCATAATATCTTCTAAAATAAATTCTTAAAAGCTTTATAAATACGATTTTGACTTTACATATATTTATAGTTAATTTTTAGATTAAAAACTTAGTCAACAAGTTAGCTACATGTCGCAAGTTTTTGTATTACGTGAAGTCTTATTTGATAATGTATTGAGCAACTAATTGTAGAAGGTAGAATGGAAATTATAATAAAAAAATCTTAACTCTAATAGAATAATAAATAAACTTTAATTAAATCTTAAAAGTATTTAAAAAACTTTAATCAAATTCAAAAGAATCCTTAAAGAAATTATAAAAGAAATAATAAAAAATCTTAAAGGAATTCAAAAAAAATCTATAATAAACTTTATAAGAATCCTTAAGAAATCCTAAAAAAATATTAAAATAATCAAAAATTTATCTTAAATAAATCTCAAATAAGTTCTAATTTTATCCTAATTGAAATCCTAATGGACTTCAATCAAGTCCTAGACAAACTCTAAATTTTAAACCAAACTTTAAACAAACTTTAAATCTTAGACCAAATTCTAGACAAATCCTAAATCTTAAATCAAATCCTAAATCCTAAATAAAATTCTAAACCAAATCCTAAATCCTAGTCCAATCCTAAATTCTAACCAAATCTTAATCAAATCCTAAATCCCAATCCAACCATGATCTTAATCAAATCTTAACAAAATTCTAAATTCTAATATAATCCTAACTCAATTTTAATCTTAACTAAATCTTAACCAAATCCTAAATCCTAATCCAATCCTAATCCTAATCAAATCCTAAATCCTAACCCAATCCTAAAATCTAATCTAACCCTAAACTTAATCAAATCTTAAATCCTAACCTAGTCCTAACCCTATATCAAATCCTAATAAAATTCTAACCAACTCAATCTAATCCTAGCATAGTTTAGAACTTCAATATCTATCAATTAAACTATTGATCTTGCTTATAATTTTACATACTTTTTAGAAATTAAGTTGGCAACAAGTAGATAAAATTTGAAGATAATTCCACTTACTAAATAGAAGAAAAATCCTAAAATCCGCTTAAGTGTTGGCCGGCCTCCTACTTCAATTAGAATGTTGAATTATTAGTACTAATATCTCATTTTCAAACTATTCAATTATTCTAAAATTTTACACAGGTATAGCAAATCAAGTCTATTAGCTTCACACAAAAATTTCACTCTAATCCAAATAATAAATTACTAAAGAACTTAGAAATCCTTATTGTTTTTTAAAGTCTAATTTTTAAGACCTCAACCTACTTGAAATTCAATAACCTTCAATTCAATTTTTTGATCAAGCTTAAACTTACAACATACACTTCAGACAACTATTAATATAAGTCTTTAAAATATGAATTGTAGATCTACTACCAAACTCACAAGATTCTCTAAAACATAATACATTTTTTATTTCTCAAATTTTAGAGTGACCCAAAATAACTATGACTTTGCCAAGATCTTGTAAAGTTATTACATACTTAAATAACTCAAAATCAAAGCTCAAAGAAACTTTATCAAGTCTACTCTCAATTCTCATTCTTTGATTTGCAAAAAGCCCTTGAAGTTGCCATCTATGCTTGGTTTTGAACCTTGAAGTCTGATTTTGACCTAAGTTGATAACCAATCTTCTTCAAGTATCAAATTTTATCTTTTTGAGTTAATTTTTGCCAAAATCAACTTCTAACTTATTCCTACATATATTCATATTTTTTATTTTACTAATTTACCTTGATTTAATTTATTTATGGCCTTACAAAGTAAGTAGAAGCCTACTTTGTAAAAACGTAGCATTTACACCTTTAGTTTTACTTTCTTTTGGACTATTATCTATTTTTTAAAATAATTTGCTATAATATTTGAAGTAAGATCTTCTATAATATAATAATTTTTTCACCCTTTTCATCTATTAGTCATGTTACATCATGACAATGTGTAAGTAGATTATGGAACAAGCTAACTATGTGGTGCATTCATAGAAAACTTGTTTTGTAAGTTAAGACATATAGTTTACAAAGTCAACACATGTTGGAGGTTTTATAGGACATCACCAAATAGCTCTTAGATGAATAGTATATATAGAAGAAAGAGTGAAGCCTTCTTCAATCTTATCAATTCTTTTCTTATTCTTGTCTAGATTCAAGAGTCTTTAATTTTCTTATCTTTTGGTAATAATCATTAATTTTCTTTTTAATATAAATATTTTTTTATTTCTATTTTGTCATACTTTTTTGAGAAAATTCTCACTTGATTATTTACTTCTATCAAGTTCTTGTCCTTGATATATTAACAAGAGTATACTTTCAATATCAGAGCTTTGTCTTTTCTTGATTTAGAGTGAATTACTTCTTTTTCTTGATAAGACATAAGCACATTAGAAGTTTTCGATTATCTTCTTCTAAATTGATATTGTCATTAGTATTTTCTTTATTCTCAAATCCTCTTTTTTATTTATCTTGAGTAATATTGGATATCTTTTTTTTTCTAAGTATTATTATGGTAGAATTTCTTGAAATGAAGAATATAATCATACAAATGTAAGAACAATTAAAGGAGTTAATACTTGCAATGTATCAATTCAATTTATTACCACAAAGAGCAAGAAGAATAATAGGAAACAAAGATATAAAAATGATTGAAGTTGCTTCAACATCTACACTAAATCATATTCCTTTTCCTATGATAGAACTTTCTTTCAATATTAGAAAATTAAGAATTACATTATTTAAGAATTTTGATGGCACAAATTCAAAATTCGAGGATTTATCAATCAAGTACAATTTATGATTGAACTTCAATTCCAAAGCTATCCAATTTTAAGATTACAAGTTGGACTTATTGGTGCACTTCTTTCAGATTCAGCATTAGCATGGTTTTCATCTTTTCATAAGCAAAAAGATCTAATGTTAGATAATTTGAAGGCTTTTTTAACAAAGTTTTGATCAATGTATAGAAAACATGATATAATTTGTGTTACAACCAATAAGATTTATATTTTACAAGAAAAAATTTGATTAATAATATTATATGCCTTATAGTTTTGAAAACTTGTAATTGATACCAAGTCAGATGATGTTGCACTTGTTAGCTAATTTTTCTACAAATTATAATATGAGGTAAAAAAATTGATACTCAACTTACTTGATCTTCAAACATTAAGTCAAAGAATTGACTTTATTATGAAGTGTGATAATCAACTTTTAAAATTTTGATCTAGGAGTCATATAAGTACACTTCAATATTAATATAATTTAATGACAATTCCAACGTCTTTTCAACACATCCATATAGAAGTAAAGAATATACAAATTGATACGATATGTTTCAAATCTCTTATTAAGTAAGAAAAGACTTCTCATCATCAAGAAAGATTGTGCTTGTATTATGGAGAACCTAAATACATTACTCAACATTGCCTAAAGAAGAAATATAACTATAAAATAAAAAGTATGGTGGTCAAAGAAGATAGTATGTCAAAAAATAAATTAGTCTAGCTACAATATGGACTATGGAGTTGAAACCTTGTACAATACCTAGTGAAGGTCCTATTCTCTTTTCAAAATCCTTTTCTTGTTTCACAATAAATGTTATTTTAGAATTTAAATATTACTAAGTCTTTGTCTTTTCAGATTAATTTGTAAAGAAAAAAGATGGATCATTGTAGATGTATGTTGATTATTGAGGACTTAACAAAATTATTATCAAGAATAGGTACCCACTACTTTTGATATTTAGACTTTTTAATTACTTGAATTAAACTAAGATCTATACAAAAATAGATTTGCAAAGAATATACAATGTGGTATGTATCAAAAAAAGAGATGAATAGAAGATTATACTTGAAATCAATTATAGACATTTTGAATACAACATCATGTCTTTTAGACTTATAAATATATTAGAAGCTTTTCAACATCTAATTAATGATATCTTTTGAGAATTTTTAGGTGAACTTATTATTTATTATCTAAACAACATCTTAATTTATTTCAAAAATACAAAAAAAATATGAACTTCATATTTATTATATTTTACAAAAAATAAAAGATACAAGACTCTATGCCAAGATAAAAAAGTGTAAATTTTATACTATCTAAGTTGACTTCTTAGGATATATCATTTCAAATGATGTACTTATGATAGATTCTAAGAAAGTTCTACTTATTATGGATTGGAAGATTCCAAAAATGATAAGAAATATCTAATATTTTTTAGAATTTTTCAACTACTATCGAATCTTCATTAAATACTTCTTTCAAGTTGCAACTCTACTTATATGTTTGCTTATGAAGACAAACTTCAATAGAATCAAGAAGCAAAAGTAGCATTTGAAACTATAAAAATAGCCTATATTTTTACACTAATCTTATATTGCATTGATTTTTCTAAGCCATTCATTATAAAAACAGATGCATTAGACTTTATTTTAGATGTTGTATTGTCATAAATGCAAATAGATGATAAACTTCATCTAATAGCTTTTCATTTATTTTATTTAATAGCCAAAATCAACTATAAGATTCATAATAAATAATTTCTTGTAATTGTGTATTTATTTATTTAAAAGGTACTTCTAATTCAATTATTATTTATATAAATCATAGGAATTTAAATATTTTATGTCAACACATGTTTTGAATCATCTCTAAGCTTATTAGAATGTCTTTGTTAAGACTTGATTTCAAAATCACTTATTGTCTCAAAAAACAACAAAGTTTATCAAATGCCTTTTTTAAATATTCTTATCTTATACCAAAAGAAGAAGATACATCTTTTGAAGAACAAAGAATGATTCTCTTGAAGCCAAAGTATTTTCATCTTTGTGCAATAAAATCAACATTGATTATTGATTCAACCTTTGTCAAAAAAATTCAATGAAATATGTCTTTTGATTTTCTTTTTTATAATATCAAGAACCATTCTTTTAAGTTTTATAATGCTTCCAAGTTTGAGTTTAAGGACAACCTATTCTATTTTGAAGGACGCCTATATATTTTAGAAGAAGAAGCATGTCTATGTATTTTTCAAGCATGTCATCATTTTTCAACTGCTGAACATTTTAGATACAATAAGACTTTGAAGCTTATAATTAAAAACTTTTAGTTGCCAAAAATATGAAAGGTAATGAAAGACTTTGTTCAGTCATGTGATATTTTTTCAAAGTTAAAAATTCTCCATCATCGACTATATGGATTTTTCCAACTATTATCCATATCCAAACAATCATGGTTTTCTATTTTTATAGATTTTATTATGGATCTTCTAATCTCAAGTTTGTATGATTCTATATTTTTTATAGTAGATTATTTTATCAAGATGACATATTCTATATATATATAAAATCTATCATGACTGAAAAAATAACTAAGTTTTTTTAAAAAAATATCTATTGCTATCATAGATTACTCAAAGATATTATATTAGATAAGGGGACTCAATTTTTATCAAGATTTTGAAGAATCCTTTTTAAGATTCTAAAGATAGATATAAATTTATCTTTGACCTTTCATCTTCAAATTGATAGATAGACAAAGTGTATTAATTAAATTTTGAAATAGTATTTGAGGTATATCATCAACTACCAACAAGATGATTATACAATTCTTTTACTATTAGTAGATTTTACCTATAATAATATGATATATTTTTCTACCTACCAATTTTTTTTTTGCTAATTATGGTTATCATCTATAACTTGGTACTTTTGGCTTTTCAAGAATTGATAATCTTACAATAAAAGATTTGGCAAATTATTTGTCAAAGCTACATGTAATAATGAAGATGAAATTAAAAGAAGCTCAAGAATAACAAAAGATAAGCATAGATGCTTATCATAAAGAACAATCATAATTTAATGTGAGTGACAACATATGATTACTTCATTGTAATATCAAGTCTACTTGCTATTGTGATAAGTTAGACTATTGTAAGCTTGGATTTTTTTCTATTTGTAAACAAATCAATCCAATTACTTATCAATTATACCTATTGGAGTCAATGAAGATCCATCTCATATTCCACGTATCTCTTCTTGGTCCATACAAGATAAAGAACATACTGAGAAGAAAACAGATGTCATTTCTTCCTATAAAAAAGGATAATAATGAAAAATTTAATGTAGAAGAAGTCTTAGACTCAAAGTGGTACCAAAATAGGTTGGAATATCTTATTCATTATCTTAGATATGATATTAGTGAATAAACATGGGTGCCATCAAAAAATCTTATAAATACAACAAAGAAGGTGGAAACTTTTTATTAATAATATCCATCAAAATCTAAATAAAGAATAAAAATCTTTTCTATAAAAGAAATAAGATCACAAAAAGATAGTATTCTATCTTCTATCCTTATTTGTAGCTTTATATATTGCGGCACTTAGAAAATAGAGAACCAAGAACTATCAAATTCAGCTTAAGAGCTATCGTTTGCTAACTTATCAAATAAAATATTATAATTATTTCAACCTTCAAGATGACATAATTGAGATGAAGATCCTCAAGAAAGTCATGTTTTTCTTTAAATAGATGGTGGGATACAATATATTTGGTATCACAACTTTGGAAGAGACTCTCAATGTTTGGTCATTTTGTTGGAGACAAAAACAACTTCTAATAATGTTTCAAATATTTTATTTGAAAAAAGTTATGAAAGCCTCAATAATAATCAAATAACAAAATGGTCTTCTTATCTTGATATGAAATATTATCGATGGCTAATAGGACTTATTAATCACCTTCAAAGACAATAAAGATCAAAATATGTGACAAACATAATTTATTGCATCTTAGATTTTTTTCAACATATGATGACTAAGCCTTGTGAAACTTATTCCTACAAAGGGGAGTAATATTACAAGCATACTATCACAAATATACATACTTATTTTAATAATTACCTATATCATTAAATAGAAGTAGGTAAAAATAGATAAAAATAAATTTATTTCATAATATCTTCTAAAAAAACTTTTTAGATGCTTTATAGACATGATTTTGAATTTATACATATTTATAGTTGAATTTTGGATTAAAAACTTAGCCAATAAGTTAGTCACATGTTGCATATATGAATAGCTTATAAAACAAGTTAAATATATGGCACACACATAAAAAACATGCCTTGTAAGTTAAAACATGTAGTTTGTAAAGTCAAGACATATTAGAAGTCCTATAGAACGTCACTATGTAGCTCTCCGATAGATAGTATATATAGAAGTAAGAGTGAAGCCTTCTTTGCTCTTGTCAATTCTTTTTTTGCTCTACTCTAGATTCAAGAGTCTTTCATTTTTTTATCTTTTGGTAATAACCATTATAGTTTCTTTTTAATATATATGTTTTTTTATTTCTATTTTTTCATGTTTCTTTGAAAAAAGTCTCACTTGATTATTTTTTTCATTAGATTCTTGTTTTTGACATCATTTCTTTCTTTAGATGTAAAATTAAAATACTTAAAAAGAGAGTTTGATAAATCTTATAATTTTTTGGATCAATTAGTAATCTTAAAATAAAATCTTCATAAAGACATGTTTTAATAGGCTTGGCATGAATTCAAAACAAACATAAACATAAAATACTTAAAATTCTTGTGATCCATATATACGATGACTAAAAAAAAGTACATCTTAGATAATGATGTTATTCTTGAAATGAATCTATGATTGAAAGAAGTTCTTTGTCGTGGATCTCATAAAATAAGGTAATGGCTATAAAGACTTCTAAGAATGAATTTAGATCATAAAACAATCGTGAATCTTTTTCCATCAAAGGTACAAACCAAGAAAAAGCATTCTCAGATAAAAATGCATCTATGAATTTAACTTGAGTAAATTCATTAAGGTATTGGAAATGATGCAACCTTAAAAATACCTTCATTTATTTTAGATGATCTTATTCTATCAAACTTCTCTAATGTATTCATCATTATTTTTCTCATACTTGTAGAAATAAGGCTTCTTGCATTTAATTGTGAACTTGATCTAGTTGTTTCTCTCAATTATATAATTTCTTAGCATAGAATTTGAACCTCATTGTTGACTTCTTTTATAGGCATAGAAATAATACTTCTATAATTCACATTAGAAATATGTGAGATTTTAATCCTAAGAGTATTGATAAATTTGTGAAGATTTGCACTAGTTGAAAATCTATTTTCACTTTTGATGAGAGTAGTATCTATAATTTTTTCTTTTGTAGACAAATCAAATAAATTCTCAAGTTAAATTAGAGGAGAATAATAAATAATCTTTAATAAAAAAAGAAAATTTCTACAAAGAAGGATAGTCTATTCTCTTTAAGAAAAAGAATCAATATTTAAAAAATAAAAAAATAGTGTAAAGATGGACAATCTACAATCTTTTAAATCTAATAGTAGAAGTCAAGTAATGCACTCACTTCTAAAACAAAGTAAGGACAAGAAGCTAGCACTCTTATCAAATTATCAAGGACATAAATTCAAAGAACTAAAAAATTAATAAATTCTTGTGTTACTAAAAAAGACTAAAAAATCACTCAAAGATGAAATATAATTAAACTAAAATGGCTATTGCTAAAGATAAGAAGACTAAAAAGTCTTGAAATGAGACTAAGAATTAAAAAGGTGTTGATAAGTGTAAAAAAAACTTTACTCTTGCTTCTATATATACTATCTAATTAGAAGCTACATGACAACATTCTATAGGACCTCCAATACATGTCCAATTCGTAAGACACATGTCTTAACTAATAAAATAAGTTTCTTATATGCATGCTATATTATTGGCTTGTACCACAAGCTATCTATACATACAATACATGGCTAAGTTATTGGCGAAGTTTCTAACCTATCAATCAACTATGAACATGTATAAAATCAAATATGCATCTATGCAGCTGTTAAGAAGCTTTATCATAAGATAATATTAAATCTACTTACATTTACGTTCTATCTAACACATCTTATTTAGATAAATATATATGTCCGTAACAAGTGCACATATAAGATACTTATCTTGAAAGTTAGACATGCTTCTTATAAATTAGACATATGTTGGAGGTCCTATAGAACGTTGCCACATAGCACCTAGTCAGATAGTAAATATAAATGTAAGTATGATGTTTTTTTTATTCTTATCAAATCTCTTTTTGCTTCAAGTTTAATTTTAAGAGACTTTGAGTTTTTAGTCTTTGGCAATAGTCATTCTAATTTTTTTTTAACAAGAATACATTTACAATATCAAAACTTTATCTTTTTTTGATTAAGACTAGATTACATATTTTTTTTAATAAGATATAAGTATATTAGAAATTATAGAAAATTAAATTTTAAATTAATATTATTTTTAGATTTTTTAAAATTCTTATATCTCTTCTTTTATTTATTTTAAATAATATTAAATATTTTTTTCTATTCTTTCATTATAATAATAAAGAGTGAAATAATTCAAATGTAAGAAAAAATGAGATAATTAATACTTATAATATATTAATTCAATTTACTACCACAAAGAATAATAATATTTATTGAAAGTGGAGATATAGAGATGATGAAGCTATATCAACATCTACACAAATCATATTACTTCTTCTATAGTGGAATATTATTTATTCATTAAAAAATCTAAAATTTTATGCTTAAGAAGTTTAATGGTATAAGATCAAAGTTTCAAAGATTCATTAATAAAGTATAACTAATAATTGAGCTTTAACTTTAAATTTATTTAATTTTAAAATTAAAAGTTAGATTTATTAAAAAAATAATTTTAAAATTTTCTTTATCATGATTTTTATATTTTAAAAAATAACTTGATCCAATATTAGATAACTTCAATGTTTATTCAACAAAATTTTGATCCATGTAAAAAAAACATAATGTAATTTGTATTTTAATCGATAAGATTTATATTTTTTGTTAAGACAATTGATTAATACAAATATATACTTCATTGTTCCAAAGACTTGCAATTGATATCATATAAAATGATGATACACTCAATAGCCAAATTTCTATTAATTATAATATGAAGTGATAAAATTAATATTAAACTTATTTGATCTTCAAATATTAAATCAAACAGATAATTTTGTTATAAAGAATGATATTCAATTTATAAATTTTTATTTAAAAGCCACATAAGTATTCTTCAATATTTTTATAATTCAATGGCAATATCAATGTCTTCTCAATTCATACATTTAGAAGTAAAAGACATGCAAATTGACATGGTATATTTTAAATTTCTTATGGAGCAAGAAAAAACTCAAATTTATCAAGAAGAATTGTACTTATATTGAAGAAAATCTAATCAAATTATTCAATATTGTCCAAAAAAATAGTACAATTATAAAATGAAATGTATGATTGTAAAAAAACGTGGTATGTTCAAAAATAAGTTTTTTAGCTACAAAAAAAAACTATGCAACTAAAATCTTATACAACACTTAGTGAAGGTTCTATTATCTCTTCAAAACCTCTCTTTGTTTTATAATAGATGTTTGTTTTGGACCTAAAAATTACAAAACCTTTGCATTATTAGATTCAAGATCCTTAGCTTGTTTTTTAAATAAATAATTTATTAAAAGATATATAATATCTTTTATTCAAAAAATATAAATATAGAAGTCATAAACAATTGTTTGTTTTTTTTTAAAGATGTTATTTATAAAATTATTCTTATAAATATAGCAATGAATGGTTATAATAGCTTCTTAATATTCAATATGATTATATCACCTTCTAATCTAGTTATTTAAATTAATTATAGATAAAAAAATATTATCTTTTAATAGATTAAAAATATTTTAGTCTTGATTTTTTTAGAATATAATTAAGACTTTTTTAATCAAATAAAAAGTCATAAGTCCAATACAACCAAAATTTTACTTATAATTATAAAAATATTCATGCATGTTGTAAAATAAAGATCATATTTTATTATTTATGCCACATTTATTTTTAATGGTGGAAAGACTTTAATTAGTATTTTAATCTAATGAAAGAATTATTAATAAGTATTTAAGAAAAAAAATGTAGATATTCTTTCAAAGAATTGTTCTTATAATTGCTCAATTGACCTTCAAGAAAGACTTCAATTATTATTTGGACCAATATATAATTTATCACAAAATGAATTAGCTAAATTCAAAGAATACATTACTAAGAACTTAGCCAAGAACTTTGTATGCAATTCAAAATCTCAAATATGAGTTCTTATCTTGTTTATGAAGAAAAAAAAGATGGTTCAATATAAAGATAGATAGATTATTTAAAATTAAAGAAGATTATTATGAAAAATATGTATCATCTACCTTTGATATCAAAATTTCTTGATCAACTGAATGAAGCCAAGATGTATACAAATATAGATATATAAGAAAATATAATTTGATATACATTGAAATAAATTGAATAGAAGATTATATTTTAAATCATGTATGAAGATTTTGAATATAATGTTATATTGTTTGGACTCTTAAATAGATCAATTGCTTTTTAATACCTAATGAAAGATATTTTTAAGACATTTTAGATGATTTTTTATCTAATTTTTTTTTAATTTATTTTAATAATACAAAAAATCATAAACTTCGTATTTGTTGTGACTTATAGAAACTTAGAGATGTAATATTATATGCCAAGATGGAATATATATATATATATATATATATATATATATTATTTTATTTAATTTATTATATCATTTTAAAAAATAGCCTTAATAAATTATTTTAATTAATTTTAGACTATTATAGAATAGAAGATTTTAAAAACAATAAGACCTCTGATATTTTTTGAAATTTTCCAATTATTATCAGATTTTTATTAAGAACTTTTCTTAAGTTATAGCTCTACTTACTCATTTGACTTGTAAACACAAACTACAGTAGATTAAAGAATTTGAAGCTCCATTTGAAGTTTTGAAGACAATTTATATTTTTCAACCAATCTTGAATAGCGTTAACTTTTTAAAGGCATTTATTATAGGAATGGATGCATCAAATTTTGTCTTGAAATGCTCTACGAATCATCAATTCAATTTATAGGTTGTTTTAGAACAAAAGGTGCACTTAGAATGCCAAAATCACAATTATTAGGTGAAGATTAATTTTGAAGATTCTAAATAAAGAAAAAATAGTATTAGTGAAGAAAATACAATTTATTATAGACAATCTAGTATAGAATTTCAACTTTAGAGGGTATATTGTTGAGCATCATTTTAGCTTCCTTGGAGCCATCATTTTAGCATCCTTAAAGGCATCATTTTGGCATCTTTGAGTATGCAAAAAGAATCTAAAATATTCAAGATTTAGACACCGTATACATCCAGATACAATATGTGGTTAGATACGTATAATCTGGATATTGTACGGCTGGTACTGTATGGTCCAGATACGATAAGGGCCGATTATTAGATGGCCGGTCATCGGAGGGACTAGGTATCAGGAAGTTGCCGGGGTTGCTGGCTGTCATCAGGGATCCGGAGAACGTCGAGGGATCCGCCATTTTTTTGTTTTTCCTGTTTTTGTTTTCTGATCAGGAGAGCTCCGCAGGTTGCGAAGTATGCTGGAGCTGTGCTGCATCTCTTGTTTGTGTTTTCGACTTGTGACCCTTCCCGGCTCAACTTCGGGGTTGAACTGTCTATGTTGTATTGCGACGGTTCTGGCATTGTTTTTTTTTTGCTCGCGCGGTCCACTGGCCGCTCGTTTCATGTTTTGATCTCAAGCTCGGCGAATCCCCGCGGGCGGCTGATTCTATTAGTGCGGTGGGGATTGCAGTCTCCATCAGATCTTTCCTCCTTGGCTTCCGTCACATTTTGTTTGCAACAAATGGTATTTGTTGAGAGCATTAAATGTAGCTTGGGCTCTCCATAATATTTATTGTAGTCTACAGTATTTGGAATGTAGTAGAGAGGAACAGTTTATCCTCTCCCCTTCTCTTGTATATGTGACACAACCAAATCAATAGATTTGTGTGTGAAGCTCTCTCTCTTTAGAAACTCTCTTGTATATGTGTGTATTACTTATTACTATTCTTGTGTGTTTATATTACTTACTACTACTCTTGTATCTTTCTAAACATTCTCAACAGTATTCATCACTTTTCATAACTTATCTTATTTTTGTAACATGGTATCAGAGTTGGATGAACATTATTATAGATAAAAATTAGTTAGACAGATAAAAATTAGTTGGACAAACTTTAGATGAAAAAATTTGATGTTTTTATTAAATGAAAATTTGGATGATTTGCTTGCTGTTGGAGCTTTGTCACTGTTGAAACTACTAGAGTTGCTGGAGCTGTTGAAGCTGCCTAAATTGCTCGAGTTGCTGAAGATGTCAAAATTGTTGGAGCTACTGAAGTTATTGGAGCTACTAGAGTTGTCAGAGTTGTTGAAGCTGTTGGAGCTGCCATACTTATTTGAGTCATTGGAGTTGGAATTTGATTTCATTTGAGGTTGATTTTAATTTAATCAAATTTTATTTGTTGTTAGGGGTGAAACAAGTTTATTTTGCACTAATATAGCTTGATATTACTACTCCCCAAATATTGCACTTTATAAACTATTTGTTAATTATTCTCTTATAGTTATTTGTTACTATTGCATTAATTGTATTTCGCAATGGCATCTTCAATTAATCATTGCATTGATCAATTAGATGAAAAAAACTATGACACATGGACATTTATTATGAAACATTTGATGCGCATCTGCAAGCTCTACATGCATGTAGATGTAACATTAGAATGTCTTACAAGTATTAATGGAAAATTAAAATAGGAATGAAGTAAAGCAGAAGCACAAGCATTGATTGCACTTAATATTAAGCCTTCGTAATTGGCTCACATACGCAAATGCAATACTACAAAGGAGATGTGGGATACATTGGCTAAGATCCACAAGCCCTCAAGAGTCATTACCGAGATATACTTAATAAAGAAATTATATAATCTTTGATATGTGGATAGAGAATCCATGGAGATTTTTCTTAGAGAGGTTTTTGTTCTTAGGAACTAATATATTGAGGTCGGTGGTGAAATGGATAAACAAAGTTTGGCATTTTTTATACTTACTTCATTACCAAAATCTTAAAATCCACTTATTTAGTTGATTGCATCAAGGAAAAGAGAAGAGATTACGAAAGAGGTAGTATGATCTATTCTTCTTGAGGATGAGATGCAAAGGAAGGAAAAGACTAATTTGTCATTTTTCACTTTAGCAATGCATACAAGAGGAAAACAAGTCTCAAAGAAGCATCATCCATAATAAAAATAAAAATCTAAGATTGATAAATCTAGAAGTACCTATACGACTTGTAGACAAAAAAGGCATTGGCGAGGTGATGTAGAATGTCCAAAAACAAATAGCAATAGTATAATAAATGTTGGAGTTGCTATTGTTCTTTTAGGTCAAGAGGACATCATTTAATTTAGAAATAATGATTGCATCATTGCATCAATTACAACATTATGTGTGGATTGATAGTGCAGCATATGTACACATACAAGGAGATAAGAATAAACTTTTCAACTTCAATGAAAATGTGACTATTCAACTCCAAGGCTACTATGGTGGCATTAGCAAATCACTACTTCTCAACTTCAATGTGACTATTCAACTCCAAGGGTACTAAAGTGGCATTACCAAATCCCTAGGCTGAGGTAAGATGCATCTCACACTTTTAGATCACCTTCTCTATAGTTTTGTTTTTTTGTGATTCCAAGGGGAGCGGTGGTCAACAGCAGCGATCACCCTTAATTTTGGTACGTTGCAAGACGACAAGACCTTGTTAGTTTTCTTGATTGATTGGATCTAGAGCTAAATCTCCGGCAGGGTTGGCAAATTCGGCTTTAGGAGGCAGCATCGTTGGGAAGGCAACTGCTGGTCCCATTGAGGAGTTGCAAGACTGGGAGTCATACGGTGGCATGCGGAAGATCTAGATCTCCTAATTAGCCAAAAGACAGTGGTACATTGCCGTTGCGGAATGGCAGCCCGTTGACATCAAGCTTGTGTTGGAGAATCCCATTGTGACCACCGTTATGTTGAAGAACTAGCGGAGGAGGAGCAGTAGATCTTTGACCGTGATTTTTAACATCTCAGCTAAATTTCACAGTTTGCCTTGATTGCGATTATTGCGAATGTTGCGTGGTGTGCGCAGAAGACTAGCGGAGGCAAATTGTTGAATCTCGCACTCTTTCCGCCTTCGTACTCATTGCTGGAGGCCTAGGCGACCCGGTCAGTCGTCAAGAGGATCGACAGAAGCGGACGCTTGAGTTCAAGTGTCTTCACCGTCACTGCATTGGACTGGTGTTTGGACTCCACCAGCTCGAGATTGAACAGCAACCCAATCCTCGACTTTGCTCTAAATCCCCTCAGCCTTTAGCCTGGTTGCATTAGCCATTGGCTGCGAGCTTATTCGTACCAGCATTAGTAGTACGCATAGTTTAGCTTGGTTGTGTAGTTTTAGGCATCGCAGGAAGGCGCTGTGGGCCAACGTGAATATTGGAGAGCGACAGTGTTTGGCCGACAAGACCTATCGACTGAGTACCGTTTTTCCCAGCATCACAACAGGATCACCACCATAATTGGCTCAGTTATTCGATCTCCTCTGCAACTGCCTTCAAACTTTGACATAAAGGCACCCACATCGAATGTGGTTCCAGGCACAATCTAAGAGTTCTTTCTTCTAAACTGCCGCAACTCTAGATTCAAGAAGTTACAAGTTTTTTTTGATAAAAAGAAATTCAATAAATATTTAAATACAATTATAAAACTTGTTTGGAGTAAATTGAAGGTGATTGATAAATTAGGTTAAAATTGGATGAATTGGATGAATTGGATGGAATTTTGAGTAGATGAACGTCATAAGTGGATGAATTTTTATTTGTGGATGAAAATTATTTATAGATGAAAAATTATTCTTGGCTGATTTTAAATTATTAGTTAGAAGATAATAAAAACAAAAAATAATATAAAATTCTTATGAATGTGTATGAGTGTTAGGATTGATTAAATTATGTATAGAATGGTTGGAAAATGTTTTAAGGAATAATAAGGCCAAATGAGAGTATTTGAAAGCTTCTTTTAATAAGGATTTAGAGCATTATTCACATATAATTGAAATTTAAGGTAATTATTTGTTGTAGGCTAAAATAAATTTCCAACTAGTAGAAGTTTATTTTAATTTATAAATATTTTTATTTTATGCTATTATTACAAATAGAAGTTGATGATAAACTTCATTTAATAGTTTTTTATTTGAGAAAATTTTCAAAATCAAAGATTAACTACAAGATTCATAATAAAGAACTTTTTATAATTCTTAATTTTTTTCAAGAATGACACCATTATCTTAGAGGTGCTTCTAATCTAGTGACTACTATACAAATCATGAGAATCTCAAATATTTTTATATTAACATGTGTTTTAAATTGTTGCTAAGTCTACTATAATATATTTTTGTTAAGATTTGTATTCAATTTCATTTATTAGCCATAAAACCAAGGTTTGTCAGATGTTATTTTTAAATATTTTTATATTGCATCAAATGAAAGAGATATAGCTTTTGATCAACAAAAATCTATTGTTTTAAAGTCAAAATAATTTTATCTTTAAAGAATAAAATTAATGTTGATTTTTGATTCAATCTTTCTAAATCAAGTCAAATTAAATATGTCATTAGATCTTTTTCTTTATGATATAAAGAATAATTCTTCTAAATCTTATAATACTTCTAAATTTGAATTCAAAAAAAATCTACTCTATTTTGAAAGACACTTATATGTTCCAAAAGGTGAAGCATGATTTTTGAGTTCTTCATGCTTGTCACAATTTTCTAATTATAAGACAATTTATATACAATAGACCTTAGAATTAATCTCAAGAGATTTTTGATAATTTGAAGTTTAAAGGCAATTAAATCCTTTGTAAAATCATGTAATATTTGATCAAGATAAAAAAAATACCTTATTATTGATCTTATGAACTTTTTTTCACTACTAATTATACTAATACAACTATAGTCTTTTATTTCTATGGATTTTATCATGGATCTTTTGTTTCAAGTTTTTACTATTCTATAGATCATTTTGCTGAAATGAAATATTTTTTTATCATATATCCAATCTTTCATAAGTAAAAAATTAATCAATTAATTTTTTATTATATAGATTGCTATCATTGATTGCTATAAAATATTATATTAATTATAATAATATGATTTGTATCAATGTTTTAGAGAACTATTTTCAAAATATTAAAGATGGACATAAAATTATCTTTGGTTTGTTATTTTTAAATTGATGGATATATAAAACAAGTAAATCAAGTAATAGAGCAATACTTGAGATGCACCACTAACTACCATCAAGATGGTTAGACAATTCTTTTGTTATTAGCAAAATTTATCTATAATAATATAATATATTCTTCTACATAAGAATCACTATTTTTTTATTAATTATGATTATCATCCACAATTTGATACTTTTGACTTTTCAAAAATTGATAATTTTGCTAGAAAAGATTTGATAAATTGTTTATCAAAGCTATATGCAATAATAAAGGCACAATCAAAAGAAGCTCAAAAACAATAAAAGATCAATATATATATATATATATATATATATATATGTTTATTGCAAAGAATAATCTTAATTACTTATTGGTAATATAATATAATTACTTTTTTATAATATCAAGATTATTTATTGTCATAATAAATTGATTATAATAGATTTAGACCATTTCATATTTTTGAATAAATCAATATTATTAAGCATTAATTATACTTGTCCAAATTTATCAAGATTCATTTCAAAATTGATGTATTTTTTTTAAACAAAGAAAGAAAATAAATATATTAGGAAGAAAACAAATACCACTTCTTCCTATAAAAGTTGATAATAATTAAGAATTTGTTGCATAGACATAGTCTTAGATTCAAATTAATGCCAAAATAGATAAAAATATCTTGTACATTAGTAAAAATATGATATTAGTGAATGCACATGGAAATTATCTAAGAATCTTGCAAAAGTAGTAGATAAGGTTAATGCTTTTTATTTACAACATCCATCAAAATCAAGATGTAGAATTTAAAAAATCTTTGTTATATGGCAAATTAAATTCAATGAAGTTTATATTTTGTCTTCTATTCTTGTATGTTATTTCTTTGTATTTGTGGTGCTAAAAAGATAATTAATCAATAACCAATAGATTTAACTCTAAAATTATTATTTGCTGAGTTATTAGAAGAGGCATTGAGATTAATCCAACCTTCAAGACAACATAATAGAGATATAAATCCTTAAGAATGACTTGTTCTTTTTCAAATAAATGGTGAGATACAATTTATTTACTATCATCATATTGAAAGAATATTTTTTTATTTGGTAATATTATTGGAAATAGAACCACTCTTAATGGTATTATAAAATATATTATTTGAAAGAAGTCATGAAGACTTTAAGAATGATCAAATAATAGGATAGTTTTTTCACGTTAGTATAAGAGACTATCAATAGTTGAGAGGACATATCAATTTTATTCAAAAAAAACAAAGATGAAAGTATGTATCAAATATAATTTGTCCCATCTTAGCCTTCTTCAATATGTGATTATTGTTTCTTGTGGAATTCATCTTTAGAAGAAGAAGATATGTCACTGACATAACTAATACTAGTATATATCTTGATAAGTGGAGTTAAGTAGAAGTAAATAAAAGTAGATAAATTATATAATATCTTATGAAAAATCTTTTCAAAAGCTTCATAGATGCAAATTTGACTAAATATAGATTTATAAATGATTAATAAGTTAAAAACTTAATCAACAAGTTGGCCATGTGGCACACACATAAGACTCTTGTCTTATAAGTTAGACATATCTCTTATAATTTGGATACATATTGGAGGTCTTATAGAATGTTGCCACATAGCTCTTAGTTAGAAAATATATATAGACATAAAAGTAAGGCTTTTTTAACTCTTATCAAATCCTTTTTTACTTCAAATCTAATTTTAAGAGTCTTTAATTTTTTAGTCTTTGGCAATATTTATTCTAGTTTTTTCTTGAATATACATACTTCTTATTTCTTTCTTATTATTTCTCTTTTTTATATGTCTTACTTATACATTTAGACTCTTTAAGTCATTTTTTTTAATAATAAATAATACACATATAGACTATTTTATCTTTGCCAATAACATAATATAATTATAATTGATAAATAGTAATATATTCAAATGTGGTTAAGTCACAAGATGTTTGTGGTATCATCTTCAATTTATAAATAAGAGAATAATTATTTATAATTATAAATTAGCTAATTAATAGAATTAAAAATATTATATGTTATGATATGTTAAATAAAAAATATTATAATATAAAAATATTGAGTGGATAGTAATTTGCATATATAAAACATATATACAATTGATTTGATGGTAGTATTAGTAGAGATTAGAATACATGATAACATAATATTAAAAAATATTTTTAGATGTTGTTGATTTATTTTATTTTATTTTATAATCTACATAATAATAATAATAAGTTATCAAATATTTTATTTAATAATTTCACTTGATTTATTAAAATGTAATATATAAGTAACTTCTAATTGATTATTTTATTTCAAGGAACAAGCTTAGTTGATTGATTTACATATTGTAATATATTATTAAGAAATAGATTATAATATTCTTTAAAGAATATTAAAATTATCATGAAGAAATATCTTTATATATATATATATATATATATTTATATAACTTTCTAAAAGAATAATTAATTTTTTCCAAAAATAAATCATATAATTATTATATATTTATTATTTTTAAACCATTCTAATGTAGGACTTTGATCATTTGTTCTATATTAACTAATCCAACTTCTCACTACTTTTCACTACACTATAATATATGATACAACTTCTAATTAATAAAAGACATAAAACATATTACTAGAAATCAATGTATTTAATCTTAAAAAATCTAAATAATGATTAACTAAAAGAAATGCACTTTGGCAATTTAAAACCTTATTTAATGCATTTCAATTCAATGAAGTGAATCAAAACCAACCTTCTTACAAAACTTGGAAATAAAAGTCATTTGTTATTAAGCTATATGAGGACATGAAGACTCTACAAGGAGAAGTTGTAATTAAGGCCAAGATTGCAAAACAGAAGACTAAGGAAAAAGCTATAGCTTAGGATGCAACATCATCAAATAAAGACTCAAAGAAAAAAATCACTTTATTGAAGATGGAGATTGAAAGATGGCAAGATTGTGCAGCCATATCAGATGAGAAAGAAATATTGGCTAAGTGGCAATTTGAAGACTTTTGCAAAACAAATGAAGACTTTAAATACAAGGCTGCAAGATTTGAAAGAAGAAGTAGCAAGTCTTTATCATAAAAAGTAAGACTTGAAGTCAGACTTGATTGAGTGGAGGCTACAAGTAGATGCTTTAGCAAAGCAAAGCCCTTTCATTTAATGATGTTGTCTTATAACTTAAATGCTATGATATATGACACATTTTTTTTTATGATTTTATAATAAGAGTCTAATATTAAAAATAATTTATCTACTTGAGAAAGTTATTATGTGATGAAGCGATTTGATACTTGCAAAAGTGATTAAACAGCATAAGATCAAGACTATAAGTAGGAAGATAAAAACATCATTGATAGTATTGCCACAAAATGTGGGTGCATTTCTTGAATATGGACTAAGATTATTTAAAATTATAGTCAATTCTTTAAAGAATGACTTCTATAAAAATCTTCTTAACAATATTTATACATAATTTATTTTTTATTTTAAGTTTATTTGAAAATTTTTAGTTTTTTAATATTTTATTTTATTTGTTTTTCAAATATTGTAAAATATGCATATAGATATTTGAAGTACAATATGAAATCTAAAAAGTACACATCACTCTATAAGATTTCAAAATTTCTTTAGAAAATAATAATATTTTTGAAAAGAACCAAGATTGTTTGTTTGGAGATGAATAAATACATATGCACATAAGTTTTATGTTTTAATTATTTTTGTAATCTTTGTATTTGTAATGCATCCATTTTTTTTTTCTTTTTTGAAAAACAATATAAATGTCATAAATTATTATTAATAAGTAAACAAGATCTTTTTAGACCATAACGATAAGGCTACTTCATATGGAAAAACGAATATGAATTCTGTAAGCATTTGTTTGTTAAGTTCTTCGAGTAAACTGAATCAGTAAATACTGCATCTTTTTTTGAATCATTATAACTAAAATTCGTAACAAGTGTAATCATATCATGTACAACAATTCTTACGTAATCTCATTTCTGTTTATACTTGCTCATGCTGGTAGAAGCAATGTTTTTGTTCTTCACTAAAATAACGACCTCAATAACCTTTCTGGGTTTAAGCGACATGGAGCAGGTGGTGCTATGAATTCTGTGAATGACATAAAGATCATAACATTCCAAATACTCTAAAATCAAAACCGTAAGCGCACTACAGGAGTATCGAACTGCAAGTATGCAACGTAAATTTTGCACAAAGACCAGATTCTGCACAATTCTGCCATGTTCTGTATGCAATTCTGTTATTATAGAATAAAGACATCAACGCCATCACAGTGCAGAGACATATTAAACAACTTAGCAGAGTCATAAAACATCACTCAATTCAACAATCAGAGGTTTCCTTCACATTTCTCTCCTAGTATCCCATTCTAGCGTGGACTTCCTGACAAAATTACGGCAAATAACTGTGCATGCATCAATTCTTAGGCTCCACCGTAACGCAGCATTCGATTCCTTGGACCACAACCTCTCCCGTGCAAGGAAAACTTCTGCTTTTGTGAGCTTCCAGACACTGCATGTCCATGCGACTCTAACGTTGCTAGACACAGGAAAGTTGAAATAGAGAAAGGACATCTAATGGCTTTCTTTTCACCCATTTAACCTATTCCTTCTGCTCAACTTTAAGAGAAAAAAAATGTTTGAATTGCGAAACCCCAGGACATTAGACACCCGTTGTAATGTCTTCAATACAGATAGGTCTATGTCGATCGCCTTCTAAATGAGGTTCAAGCCATTCACTTCACTACATAGAGTACCATATCTGTCTGGAAGTTGACTCACTATACAGAGACAGAAGATAGGAGGCAAAAGAGAAACGACGACAAGAAAAAAGAAAAGGAACGATCGGCTTGTTAACAAGAATCCAAGTCTACATTTCCAACATCACCTGCACCACCGATTGCTGAATCAGGACCTGCTCGCCCGACCCTTGCTCTACGAATACAATGCAGCGCATAGATAGTTCCACTCAATACACCCCTGAACGTTCACTAAGCCGAATGAAACCCTAAATGAGTTGAATGCCATTTTCCCGTAAACTATCCAAAAATGCTTTAATCTTCCCATGGTATCTTTCCCCCTTTTTCAACTCGTAAGTGACCGCTGGAACATCCTTCACCTTCAACCTCGAGGCCAAGATACTTGCAATTTGTGCAGCCGCCGCGACATCACCCGTAGCAGGAAGCTGCTCCCTCAAATCCTTCTCCTGCGACGTCGCTGCCACCACTGTATGACTGGTGGGCTTGTGCACTACCATAGAACGCACATACTTGTTCGAGAAATGCAATTTCAGCTCGTACGGCTTCAAGTACTTAATCATCCTCGACGCGGATCCCGCTTTCGCCGCCATGTTTTCACTAAAATCTGCCCCCTTGCTGGCGATTGAATGAAGACAGCAAAATCTAACTCCACTCCTCACGGCCAGAAACCCTAATTACAAAACGCAGCAACCAAGCTAGAGCAATACCCTCTAGACCCACAGCTTCAGTTCCTTTCTTGAAGCTCAAAATGACATGGCAGAGAATCCTCTGACCTGGCAAATTGCAACTGCACATTCCGACGTGGACTGACAGCAAGGAGTATCCCAACAAGTATGAACAGGTTTAATTGTACATCCGTCAATTTCTCCTTCACTCCATTTGTTTTCACGAGTGCTGCAGTGAATCGTGTTGAGAGCGTCATTGCTTCATGATGTCCCAGCAATTTTAGTTGCTTTTATGATTAATTTCCAGTGCCTTCGTACAGTAATTAGAACCATACACTCCCTCTTGGTGATTGGCTCTTGGATTTTAAGTCTCTAGGTCAGTCTGTCAATCAGTCGGCAGAGTGATTTTGTCAGCACTCTCGTTGGCGGTTGCATCGGCTACTTTTGTCGAGTTGATTTTCACGAGGTCCTTTTCCACGAATCTTCCCTTCAGCAGTTACAGTGATCTGTAGATTGCCATTTAGCAGCTAAATTCAATTACCTCCCCGTGGCTAGCTCTACATGTGTACATGTTGAAGAGAGTCCGTCCTTGGTTTAGCATTCAGCTTGTTTTCAGATGTACGTATTCATTTCTTGCGCGGCTGAGTTTTTAGCTTCCAAACACTGATTTGATCTCACTTAACCTTTCTTCATTTAACGAGTCGCGGGTTTAGCTTCCTGTCAAATTCCTTCCCAGGTCATTCCTTGAGACCATTCCTTATCTTGCCACTCTGAATCAATGGCAGATTTAAGAATATTTTCCAAGAAAAGCTTCCTTCTCGTGCAAATAGTCTGCACACTCCTGATGTCATTCGCGACCCGCAATATTTCTGCGGCGTTAGAAACAGAAGTAACAACCTATAACGTCTCGGACATGGTGCCATTTGATAATTCTCCCAGTAACATATCACATCGATACCAGAATCTCAGAGCACTCTTCGGGCAACATCGCACGGGGCATAGCGTCCGTAGTCAGGCTTGGTTCAGTGACTATTCACAAGGGAGGTCAATTTTCAAGAATGTATCAGAGTACTATGACGAGGGTATAGTTCTTGTTGTCAGCTTAGACGGGACGGCGCAGTATAGCAATATCCAAGATGCTATAGATCAGGTGCCGGAATTCAACACAAGACGGGTCACCATCTTCGTGACAAGTGGAGTTTATGAGTGAGTGATTTTAAACTACATTCATTCTCCAATAATTTCTCTTTTTTATAAATACTTTAGGAACAAGTTTCCAGTTCAAATAGTGTATGGAGCATTAGTATTTAACTTCTCCTCTCAGGTTTGTTGCGACTGGAGTCGAGCGAGAGAGAGACGTTGAAAACCTTATTTCTGATGATTGTGAAATTGTGAACAGGGAGAAGGTAATCATCCCCCCGACAAAACCGTACCTAACCCTGCTAGGTGAAGGCAGAACTCGAACTATTATAACGTGGCATGACACTGCGGCTTCTGCGGGGACTCTAATGAGCGCTTCAGTCACCGTTGAATCCGATCACTTCATAGCCAGAGATATTTCCTTCAGGGTAAGTGTTCAAACAGATGCACTAGGAGACTCGCAAACCCCATTCTACCTGCTTCTCTGTAACAAAATTTTCCATCCATCAACAGCCTTTTCAGATTTAAATGAAGTTGCTGATGCTAGTACTTAGTACTGAGTCATCACATAATGCACTCAACTTTACGATGATTCTGTGGTTTTTATGATGATTGTTTTAATAGGCATTACATGATTGCGAATTCAAGTAGTTCATATTTAACACACGGGCCGAAATCTATTGGGGCTGTCAATAGAGGTGCTGTGAGAGAGAGCGCGAAGTTGGAGACCTGTAATTTCACTTTTTTCAGATCGCCCGAGGAAGGGAAATTGAAAGGAAATTAACCTTGGAAAAGAGTTTTGCAAATTTATTCTTCTGCTCATTTGAACTTATTTTTGTTTATAACATTCGAAGCGCAGAATACAGCAGGATATCCAGCCCCAAATAAAACGAATATGCAAGCAGCGGCATTCCGCATCTCTGGTGACAAGGCCTTTCTGTATAGATGCAATTTCTACGGTCATCAAGACACTTTGTATGATCACTCCGGTCGCCATTACTATTTCAGATGCTATATTGAAGGCTCCGAAGACTTTATTTTCGGTATCGCCCGATCTCTTTTTGAGGTATACCTCTTCGCTTAACGAACTTTAACTTTCTGCTATTTTTCAGAGTTGGTGAAAATATTCAAGGGTCAGTTAAGATGTCTGTTGCAATTAGCAAGTGTAGAGCGCAATGAACCCAGGGCTAAGTGCGATATGTCAGTTAGAGATGTATTTTTCTTGGTGTGTCAATTTCCTTCTTCCCCACGGAGAACACTGTGATGACGGTTCACGGTACTTTAAATAGAGCACTGGAAGGTTGAGCAGAAAGTGGTGTTTGAATGTGTATTGCTGCTAACAGAGATGTTGGCTGCATTCAATTGCAATCGGCGAAGGGGGTGCACTCGTAGCTCAAGGCAAATACTTCCCTGGCAGTATTATGGGACCATCTGGTTTCTCTTTTCTACGTTGCAATATTACAGGCACCGGTAGGCCTTACCTTGGCCGTGCATGGGGCCAATATTCTACTGTTGTTTACTCCTATTGCCAAATAGATGCCAACGTCATCCCGGTGGGTTGGTATGACTGGGGTCTGCGAGAACGTGATGGGTGAGGCTCCACCCTTCCTTGCATTTCAAAAGAAATTTTGGTTGCAACATTTTGACGCTTATATTGTCATGTGTGACTAATTCGGAAACTGTTCAGGTTACCTGGTTTGCGAGGAACGGTTGTGTCACCATTTTCAAAAGTGTCTTGTACAGTGTTGCTCATGTCTGGTAGACGATAGTTGGACGATAAACAGACGAAAGTTAGACGTTGATACGTTATCATCACTTTAATCAACTTCCTTGTTTATGCAGGACTGTATATCTTGGAGAGTACGAGTGTACAGGCAAAGGAGCCAATACGACTGGTCGAGTTGGGTGGTCTAGAGAACTCACGACTGAGGATGCGCAGCCCTTTTTGAGTATTCAGTTCGTTGATGGCCCGTGGTAGCGAATATGTCTGACGCATTTAGAAACATCGTTTCATCACCAAGCTCATCACCAAGAGTCGGCAATGCAAGAAAACGCTCGTGACACATATGCGTGAAAGATCTTCTTAAACATTGTTGTAATTATCGCAGAAAAATGTTTTTTCTTCTCTGGATTAGGTTTATGAATTCGTAGCTTATCTGTCTCTAAGGAGGCCCAGGTTGCAATTTACGGAATGTACTAGTACATGACAATTCACATCCTCTCAATTTGAAGTTTAGATTCATCGGTGCGGGATCTGATCAATACTGCTGAATGAGCATCTAGCACAGTACTCTCTTAAAAGAAAGTATTAAATTAATATTTCAACTGTTCACAACAAAACACAAGTTGAAAACATATCTCGGGCAGAGCACACGACGAATGATGAAGATACAGAACCAGGGTGCACGGCGGGCATCAAATTAGCTCAATGTCATTTATATCTGAAAAAAATTTGTACCATACGTTTCACTTCGCTAAGACAAGTTTTTAATAGCGCCTGTCAGTTTGTGAGCAGAATCTAGTCTCTGCAACCATTACAACCAATTCACGGATCGTGGAAAGGACTAGTTCTCCTCGGAACAATAGAATTGACGTATAACTGCTTGTGCCTCTTCTTCTTCTTCTTCTTCTTTATCGACTACTTCCACATGACCTTAACAATGTTCACGAATTGTGTCCTGGAACTCAATCTAACAGCGCCGTAACAAAATTCCTTCCTCAATACACAGCTCGCCTACTAGCTAGAAGGCACGAGCACATGATCAATGCCGTAAATAACAAATAGCCCAGGCACCTCGTACAAGTCGGGTCCACTACAGAAGTGTGAGAAAAGGCTCTCACGGAAACGTTTTCTGCCAAATAGGAGATTGTAACTGCCTCCCCTGTACATGAAGCCACAGAGGGAGGCCTCATTCCCCGAATGATAGTGCAATTAAAGTAGACGTTTACAGTATGACAAAGCGATACATCGTTCACCCCCTTTTGTGCGGAGACCTTGTGTCTGTCGACGAGAGTGAATCATTCAGGGAAGGAGCAGAGTCAGCACTTGGATAGAGTACTGCGCTAGAGGGGCTTTCAAGTTGAACCACTGGAGAGCACCAAGCGCTTCCAAATGCTGGCGCTTGTTGGGTGGAAATCGTGTCAGAAGATGGCCTCGCCTTGCTTCTTGCAGAGCATGTGAAGCCATTCCTGAGATTCGAAAACAACGTCACCGCATGAAGAGAAGTTTGTGGTGCTTTCGCAACATGGCTTCAATCCGTCTGTGAATCCATCCTCGTTCGCTTCCGTCAGCAAGCGGTCGAATGCAGAGTGCTGGTCCAAGTTGATAAAGCGCGGGCTCGGGTTGAGCGCGTTTATACTATGTGAGGCGCCGAGGAGAGAAGCGTTGTGAACCTGTGCTGTTTTGCCCGTGCTGCTGTTTCGCCCGTGCACTTTGAGTACCCGTTTCTCTTGGCGTAAGTAGGGATGAAATCAATTTGGATTACGCTAGCGACCATGACAATGCAGGGACCAAGGTCGAGTTGGCGTTTCAAGTTGGCTCTGCTTCCTCCCACCACCCGCTAAATGAACATGAACATTTCCATCGAGGTATTTCACTTGGAAGCCAAGTAGTCATTGCCAACGGCAGACAAGAGTGTCAAGGCGTTCGCAAGAGCGGTTTTGAAGTAATGATCGGCACGAAGAAATAGCGCAATATTATTGATGAGTGCTACTAAAGACTCTTCACCAAATGCATATGTAACCCAGGCACTCCAGCCCGCAAAGTTTATCGCCGAGAAAGTGGCTCCAGCAGTGGAGTAAAGATACAGGAGAGGGTAAGCAAATCTGAGGAGGTCCACTACAAATAGGAGAGCAAAGCCACAAAGGTCGAACGTTGCTCCCAACACTAAAGACAGATGAATATCAATCAGATCGTGAAGTCACCTAATCTCTGAAGATTTCATGGCAATCTACTTGCAGCTATGTCCATTCCAACTGACAATTTTTCAGAAACCGACAGCATCACCATTTAGGTCTACAAATCTACGCAATTCGCATACAATTATTCAAGTGTAGCGCAGCAAGAGTACTGATTATTTATAATTCAATTACGTTCACACAACGAACTTTTCATTAGAAATCCAAGAGTTGAGCCCGTACTGACTTAGAAGACTTACTGAACCAATCCGCCTGAATCTTGCCGTCGGAGAAGCGTCCCGCAGGCTGTGGCTGCTGGTTTGTCAAGGTGATACCACACGAGTTACCCAAGCCTTGACAATATATGGTCCACTCTTCGGGGTATTTTCTGTCCAGGCATGTGATTCACCAAATGCAAACAACAAAGACGTCTTCTGCGCATCCGCTTTTTAGTTTCAAACAAAAACAAGTCATTCCAACGAATTTTTTACATGTCAAGAACTAAAACACGGAGGTATGATCTCAGATCGCCTTGGTGTTTCATACCTTTCTATTGTTACTGGAATTGAACACATATAGGTACGCTTTGTCCAAGTTTTGATCGCCATAATGTTGAAGATAACGCACTGTAGCTACGCTGTAAACACTGTTCATGACTGATGACATCACCAGGACGGAGTGCGTCAGCCTGCCACCTCAATATAGATAACTGAGCGGCACTAGTATCAGTGCCGTTTAGTTATTGTACCTAAAATAACATTTTGATGTAGGCTAAATAGGATTAATGTGTAATTGCAAAATATGAGTTCAATACAATGTTGTTTGCATCAACATGGTATCAGAGCGAACAATCTAGCAAGTCTTGTTCGGTGAGCCCTGCTCCCACTAGGCATACATGTCAAAAATTATATAATTGCTTGTTCCAGGTGAGCTCTACTCTATAGGCCTGGTCAAAGTGAAAGCTCAACATAAATGACATTGTTTGTTATGTTTAGGTGAGCATTGCTTCCTACATCTTAGTCATAGACAAGCAAAACTTATAGAATTAAAACAATGGCAGAAGGTCAGATGAGTGCCTTGATGTCTGAAAGAAACAAGCTAGAGGGTGGTGGCAATTACAACTTATGGCGTCTGAAAATGACTATTTGGTTGAAAACGGAAAATATGTGCGAACTTATTGATAGTAAGTTGGCACCAATGTCATAACCAACTTCTATTGAAAGGCATATCTATACTAAGCAAAAATTCAAGGAATTAAAAAACAAACCACAAACCACACTAATTATGGCTGTGAGGGATGAACTGGTAGATTCAGTCTTTGAAAGTGACGAACCTACTGATACGTAGAGAACTTTGAAGGATTAGTTTCAGTTTGGTGATACCTCTTAAATTCTTCTACTATTGACTAGGCTTCATCACATGAAGATGCAAGACAATGGAAATGTAGAAGAATACATCAGGCAAGCATGGGAGTTCAATAACAAATTAAGCATACTTAGCCAACATGTTGAGGACTCAACAATAATTCAATTAATATTAGCAAGATTACCACAAGCTATATAGACTTTATTAAAAGCTTAAGCATGAATAAACTGCCTACATTTATAGCATTGGGATCTAAATTACTTAGCAAAGCTTACCATCTTAAATTAAAAGAGAAGTAACTATCAATAAAGAAGCACTATCAACATAGTTTAGAAAATTCAACATTAGAGGATGTTTCAAAGGACATAGAAATAAAGCAATTAGAGCATCTTAAAGACAAATTACTTGGAGAATAAGTTACTTGGAACATTAAATGATAAATTCATGCATATTATGATGAATCAAACTATTATACATGTGAAAGAGGAGGCACTACTGAGTGCAAATGCTTCATACGCTCTTATGGACAACCATAACAATGCAAAGATCATTGTATTAACTATAACAGTCATAGTTATCCAATATGCTACTATAAATATAATAGTAATAATCTAATTGAAGAAGCAAAGGGAGATGAGGTCAATTGTCACGGATTTAGAATACTGATTGGAAATCTAAATAAGAAGCTGAAGAAGAATTGGCAAGAACTAGATTAATCAAATGAATACAAGAAAAATACTAGAGAGGTGAGCTAGAGCTCCAAGAGGTGTGTTGTCGAGATTGAAGATCCCCTCAGTCTCGGCTCCTATATATACTACAAGCTAGGAAGCTTCTCAAGCAGCTTCAAACTACAAAGCTTCTCTAGAACCTTTTAGAATCTTCTACAACTTCCTAATGTATGTCCTTGACATCACCCCCCCCCTTTAGCTTTGAGGTCTCCGAGAAGCACTCCTATTGCGAGTCAGTACCAACGTAAGAAGTTAAAAATTTATTGCATAGTGTCTCCAATATAATCCAATTGTTGTTTGCGCAGCAAGTAGTTCATTGGTCCTTGTAACCAATGATAGTATCCTATGCCTTTGATTTCCGACCAAGCATCAACTTTCGTGTCTTCATTGTGAAAATGCGCTACAAACACTCTTTCGGGAAGATCACCATAGGCAGGTTCTACCTCAAACACAATCACTAGTGACTTGTTACTAGGTATCCTTCGTCGTCTTCATGGTACAAGCGGTTCTTCATCTCGAGGTCGTCTTTGTGAGATACTCATTTGAGAGGACATGATTGGTATGGTATCTATCTCTTGGCTATTCATATCAGACAAAAAAAATAATCACTAAACATAGAAGAATGGGCTCAGGTTAGAGATTTATAATCTCTATCTATGTCTTTTAGAGGTTCCTTCTCTCTCTTCTTTGTAAGGCCAAGGATTAAGAGGCTTCAAGGAGAAGGGACTTCACTGAAAAACTTTCATCGAAAGAGCTTAGGTTTTTGAGGATAGCTTCAATGAAACTCCTATACCTTTTGCAATGCATTGATAAGATTTTCTGTTGGTTTCCATGTGTACTCATTGATATCATAGCCGCTCCAATGTACTAGGTATTCCAATTTTCTCTACTTACACCATGAATCTAGTACCTTTTCCACCTCGTATTCCTCGTGGTTCTCAATTTCAATACTCGGTGGCGGACATTGCACTCTTCTAGGAAAAGACGACTTTCGATAAGGTTCCAACAAAGAATCATGAAAGATTGGGTGAATCTTCATAGCAGTCGATAATCCCAAACGGTACGCCATTGGATTGATTAGCTTCTGGATGACAAATTGTCCCAATCTCCAGTAGTCCAACTTATCACATGATTTTGATATTTTATCGCAGTAGCCATACTTTATCTCCAATTTTGAAAGTAGGTGCCTCATTCCAAAATTTGTCTGCGGATGCCTTGTAAGCTTCTTAGGTGGTTTGCAATTGAAACTTCAACGTAGTTTGAAGCTGTGATAGTTGTTTTACAAATCCTTCAACTGTCGATTGTTATTAGTTGACGGACTCAACAAATCAAGCTTTGGATGATACCCATAGTTGGAAAAGAATGGTGTTTGTTGAGTCGACGCATAAAGGATGTTGTTATATGCAAACTCAGCTAACGATAGATATACAGTCCAATCATCTTGCTATTAGTTGATGTTGCATCATAAATACTACTCCAAAATTTGGCCGTCAATTAGAGGATGGAAAGTCGAAGAAAGCTTGAAATCCACCTTCAATATCTCAAAGAGAGTTCTCCAAAACTTTGATACGAATTGAGTTCCTCGATTTGACACGATATCATCTGGTAAACCATGATATCGATACACACTATCAAAGAAGAGCCTTGCTGTGTCTTTGCTTCATAATATTTTCTTACAAGAGACAAAGTGTGCCATCTTTCTAAGCCGATCTACTACAACAAAGATGTTGTCGAATGAATTCGATGGCAGCAGATCTGTAATGAAGTCCATGGAAATTGAAGACCATGGCCGACGTAAAATAAGCAATGGCTGAAGAAGACCATAAGGACGATGTCGAGGATTCTTGGATCTTGAATAAATGTCACAGGAGAGGATGAAATCCTTGAAATCCTTTCACATTTGGGACCACCAAAAATCTCAAAAAATAAGTTCCAAGGTCTTATTGAATCCAAAATGTCTTGTAGTTGGAAAGTCATGTGGAGATTGGAGAACTCGGAGTCGTGCTAGTCCCTTTGGAATATACAACTGCTCCTCAAAGTATAAAAGATCTCCTTCCACCTTGAACTTGTCATTATTGATACGTTACGTGATATCAAGGGCAACAGAATCTCCAATAGTCATAGTACGTACCTGATTGAAGAAGTTAGTATCAATTGGCACTATAGCAAAACAAAGCCTAAATTGTTCCGACTTCAACAATATTATATACTGTTGATCAAACGCTGCTTCTCAAGCCTTTGGCATTGGATACGATCTCCTTGATAATACATTAGATAGTCTTTGTTGCTCCCCAGGTCGATAAGTAATAACAAAGTCAAACTTGGATAGCAACATATTCCATCGAGCTTGACGATAATTTAGAATCCGAGCCGACATGAAGTACTCCAAATTCTTGTGATTCGTATATACGTTCACCAAATACATAGCTTCTTTGAAAAAGTGATGCTATTTTTAGAAAGAATCTACTATTGTAAGAAGTTCTTTATCGTAGATCTCATAGTTGATCTCAGTAGCAGAAAACTTCCAAGAGTAGAATACAACTGGATGAAGCTTCTCGTCTATGCCTTTTGCAAAAGTACAGCTTTATATCAAAATCTGAAGCATTGGTCTCCAAATAGAAGGTCTTTGTAAAGTCCAAATGTACTAAGATTGGAGCCATAGTAAATGCTGTCTTAAGATCTTGGAATGCTTTTTCCGCTAGAGGTCCCCATTCAAGCTTATCTTTACATGTCAACCGAGTGAGCGGAGCAACAACTTGAGAATAATTCTTGATGAAGATTTGATAAAAGTTAGCAAAGCCAAGAAAACATTGCACATCTCTAATCGTCTTTCGAACTTCTTATAATACAATTGCTTCCACCTTCTTAAGGTCCATCTTCAAGCCTTCCGTAGTTGTAATGAATCCCAAAAATTCCATCTCAGTTTGGTTAAACAAGCACTTCTTTAACTTGGCATAAACTCCTCGCTCGTGGACTTTTTCAAGGACTAGACGAATGTATTTCTCATGCTCTTCTAAGTTCTTGGAAAATATCAAAATATCATCTAGACAAATGACAACAAAATCGTTAGGGTACTCCCAAAAGATGTCATTTATCATGTATTAAAAGACTGCTGGAGCATTGGTAAGACCAAAAGGCATGACATTATATTCAAAATGGCCATATCTTGTACAGAAAGTTGTCTTCCATTTATCTCCTTCTTTCATTCGCACGAGGTTGTAAGCTCCCTTTAGATCAATCTTTGTAAAGATCCTTGGATGCCCAAATTGTTCTTGAAAACCTGATATCAAGAGTAATGGATAACAATTCTTTTTTGTCACCTTGTTGAGACCTCGATAATCCATGCACATCCGTAGCGAGCCATCTTTCTTCTTTAAAAATAAGATTGTCTTAAATTCTTCTTTAAAAATAAGATTTCTAGTTCTTTGCTAGATTCTTTGCAATAAATTGTAGATTGGGCCAAAAGATGGTTGTACTCCTTCTTACATGTTTAAGACACAATCATATGATTGATGCTCCGGTAGCATGTCGGCATTCTTCTTTTGAAACATGTCTTCAAAATCCTTATATTTCTCTGATATATTTGCTGTCAAAATCTTCTCTCCGCTACTTAGAGTCACATATATGACAAACAGTGTGCCTTCCTTGGACGATGTTACAAACGCTCTTGCTCTAATAAATAAGGGTTTTTTGATTCGAGATCTTCTAATAGGCTTACTCTCAGAATGTTCTATAAGAAATATCATCCTTCGTAATCTCCAATCTATAGATGGGTTATGCATTTCTAGTTAAGAAAGACCAAGAATAACAGGGTTTGATGGGGTTCTAATAATATTGAAAATAATATAACTACTATGGCCTTTAAACGTCACTTCTATAGGTTCTGATTCATGGGTGACACAACTAGACAATAAAGGTCGTCCATCTATTACTTCTACATGAACGGGTTTAGATTTTTCTACTAAAACAATCTCATGACGCTTAACAAATTCTTCATCTAAAAAACAAGCAGATGCTCTTGAATCTAATTACGCTAAGGTTCTTAGTTACTGAGGGCCAAAAGATAAAGGAATGATAAAGCAATAGGCAGGCTGAGCAAAAAGAGAGGAACTTGATTGTTGTTGTGGTATTGAATCATCCAGCAGCACGGTCCCTATTGTGGGTGGGCATCTTCGTTTTCCATAACAAATGTGCCTCTAGTCTTGACAATGCATCGATTTTACTTCTTGGGGCAATTTCTAGCTTTATGGCCTTCTTTACCACAATACAAGCATAGTCTTCCTTCCATATGCCGCTTTTTTTCTTATAGAGTTAGAGATTTGATACGTATCGCATCAATTTGCATATCTTCTACTTCTAAATATGAATTCAAGCTACTTGCTGACATAATTCGAGTCGTATGTTGTCTTGAGCATTGATCTTGGTGACGTTGGAACAGATAATTATCACACTTCACAGCTTGGCTAATAGCTTTGTTGAGCGTTCGCGGATCGAGAAGAGATAATAACAACTCCTTCATGTTGTCTCTCATCTCTCAATAAAATTGACTCTTCAATGCTTCCTCGTCCTAGTTGATGTCACATACTAATTGTCTAAAATCTGATGCATAGACTGATGCGGAGTGTACCCCTTGTTGTAGCAATTGAATCTTTGTTGTAGCCCATTGCGTCTTGTCATGTTTGCCAAATGCTTCTGTAAACGTCTCCAAAAAAGTTTCGAAGTTGTTCAAAATTGACAATCTTTTCTCAAACAAAGGAGTAAATCATGATAGAGCTTACCCCGTGAGCAAAGTTCCAACCAGTCTAAGACATGATTCCTCCGTCAGATAGCATTCGGATTATAAAGCTATTATCAATCTAATTTGATTGAGAAAACCTCGAAACTTGGAACGCATACCATCAAACTTGTCTGGAAGGCTAATTCAGGGCTCTTTTCATTATAAAATCAATGGTCCTTGTTGAACTAGTTGCAAAGTTGCTTCTCTTGGTGCTGAAGCTTGAGGTTGGTGAATCCTCGATTGTGCCATCCCGGATGCTCCATCATAATGAAGTCTTGCAATGACTCCTTCAATCTCTACAGTTCTCTGTAATAACATAACAAAAGCATTCATAATGGCGTCCAACTTGGACTTCAAACTTTTAGTCATACTAATATCTTGACCTCCAGGTATTCTAAGAGAAGAAAAGAAATGATTCTACAAGAAGGCAATATTGGTTTAGAGGAGGCTACTCTACCACCTCTAAAATACTTTAAAACTTTGAAGAAGAGGGGTAATCCACTCTCTCTAAGATAGATAAGATTCCAATTTTATAATAGAAGAAATATCAGTTTAGAAGAGGATAATCCGCAACCTCTAAAATGCCAACACCTTTGTGGAATCTCAGTGGATCGTAGTACTATCGTGGAAGTTGCTTGAGAAGCTTCATATGTACTACGATCCATTGAGATCCCATATGTACACTATTGATGTCAAGGACATACACAAATTGGAAAGCTTCTGAAGTAGCTTCCACAAAGTAGAAAGCTTCTCAAGTAGCTTCTACGAGTTATGAAGCTTCTCAAGCAACTTCCACAAACTAGGAAGCTTCTTAAGCAGCTTCCACAAGCTAAGAAGCTTCTTAAGCAACCTGAAACTACAAAGCTTCTCTAGAACCTTCTAAAATCTTCTACAACTTCTTAGTATATGTCCTTGACATCAATAGTGTACATATGGCAATTAAATAAGCTAAACTTGTAAAATAATACTATGATACAAGAAATGAGGTAGAAATAATGTTCACAAAAATTTCCAATATTAATGAGTAAAAATAAGCATGATACTTCAACTTTGGTACAACTCATCATATCATAATTAAAAAGAGAATTTTAGATATAATAAAGAAATTAGACAATAACAATGTAACTATTGTTGACAAAGAGAAACTCATGATTAATACTATTGGAAATATTGTACTTGAGACAATCAATAGAGCAATAAAATTGAATGAGATTTTGTATCTATTGACTTTGAAATAAAATTTAATTTTTGTTAGATGCCTTGCAAAATTTAGTAATATTTTATTTTTTTTAGCAAGCAAATGTTAAGTATTCATTGATAAAGATAAGAGAGAGCTAATAGCCATGTATTAAAGAAATGTTATCATGGACATACACATTTATTCCAATAATTATCTATGTGATTAGGTAGAAGTAGATAAAAATAGATTAATTGAATAACGTCTTGTAGAATAGTTTCTTAGAAGCTTCATAGATACAATTTTGACTTTATACATATTTATAATTGATTGATAGGTTAGAAACTTTATCAAAAAATTAGCCACATGTCACATGTGTTAATAGCTTGTGGAATAAGCTAATTATGTGGTGCACATTTAAAAAACTTGCCTTACAAGTTAAGACATTTGTTTTGTAATTTTGATATATTTTGAAGGTTCTATACAATGTCACTACATAGCTCCTAGTTAGATAGTATATATGGAGGCAAGAGTGAAGTCTTTTTCACTCTTTTCAATACTTATTTAGTCTTTAGTCTTATTTCAAGTCTTTTTAGTCTTCTTGTCTTTGGCAAAAGTCATTCTAAATTAATATTATACCATCTTTAAATAATTCTTTAGTCTTTTCAAGTGACATAAGAATGTATTGATTGTTTAGTTTTTTGAGATTATATTTTTAACAGTTTGATAAGAATTTTAATTCATTATTCTTTTCTTGTTCTAAAAGTGGATGAATTATTCTACTTATATTGTTGTATTTTTAAAGATTGTTAACCATCCACCTTTAGACTTAGTTATAATATTTTAGTGTTAGTTTTTTTTTTAAAGAGAAAAGATTATATTTATTTGTAGAAATTTTGAAATATCTTATTTTAATTTTAATTTTTGGAATTTGTTTGAATTGTCTATAAAAGAAAAAATTATGGATGCTATTCTTAATAAAACTAAAAATATACTTATAACTATTATAGATCTTCAAGAACTTGCCAACATTCTTAGGGTGGAAATCTCACATATTTTCAATGTAAATTATAGAGGTATGATTCCTATACGTATGAAAGAAGTCAACAATAAAGTTCAAAGTTTGCACCAAAATATTTTGCAATTAAGAGAACTAAGTAGATCAAGCTCACAACTAAATCCAAAAAATCTTGTTGCTACAAATATAAGAAAAGCAAAGATAAGTATACACAAGAAGTTTGATGGAATAAGATCAAAGTTTCAAGGATTCTTACAACAAATAAAGCTCTATATAAGGTTGTATCTTTTTCAATATTCTAATAGATTTATTCTTCTCAAATTCATAGGAGCTTTTCTCTTTGAAAGTATTCTTTCTTCATTTGTACCTTTGATAATAAAAGATTGAAGATTACTCTATGATTTGAATTTATTCTTGGAAGTATTTATGGCTATATTTAAAATAATATATTAAAAAAGATAGTAGATACCAAGTTTATATTTCTACAATAATAATTATATTTAGAAATTATATATTTTTTTGAATTTCAAAATCTTATTTCTAACATCAATTGAAATGACAAAGCCCTTATGAATCGATTATAATATGGATTAAAAAATAATATCAAAGATTTATTATTCACAATGTCAAAGGCAATTTTATTGAAGAAATTTATTACTCAAGCCATTGTATGCAACAATTGACTCTTTGAAAGTCATGAAACACAACAATTTAATTGGAGAGGTACAAATCAAGTCATAGCAACACCTTTGAAGTTTGTGGAAGCTTATTCATCTAAGCCAAAGCTTATGCAAATTGACATAATATGTTTTAAAGCTCTTACTCGGTAAAAAAAGACTTGTTATTATCAAGAAGATTTGTGTCTATATTGTAGAAAATCCAAGTATACTGCTCAACATTATTCAAAGAAGCAATATAATCATAAAATAAAGAGATTAGTTGCCAAAGAAAACAATGTCTCAAAAATAAGTTTTTTCAATTATAATAGAGACTATATGATTAGAATCTTATATAACATCTAATAAAGATTCTATTTTCACCTTTGATCCTTCTTTTTATTTCATAATAGAAGTTTATTTAGGACCAAAAAATCAAAAAGTCTTTGCCTTATTAGACTTAGGAGTCTCTACCTATTATATAAACAAAGACTTTATAAAAAACCAAAAAATATTTTTATTTAAGAAAACCAAATCTGAGTACGTAGAAGTAATTGATGGTTATTTGTTGTCTTTTAGAGATGTTATCTATAAAATTGTTCCTTGAGATATAATAATTAGTCGTTATAATACCTTAGTAATATTTAATGTGATTAGATCTTCTTCTAATCTAATTATTTTAGGATAATTATGGCTAAAAAAACATATCCTTCAAATAGACTTAATTTCTTATAACCTTGATTTTTTTTTGTAGTTTAGTTCAAGACTCTGCTAGTTGATTAGAAATCTTTAAGTCTAATACATTCAAATCATTATTAGTATGTACAAGAAATTTTATGCATGTTACAAAAAAAGTATCAACTTTTTTTATATATGCCATATCTATTCTTGATAGGAAAATATTTCAAATGGCATTTCAAGCTGATATTAAGTTTATTAAGATATTTTTGAAAAAAAAAAAAAAAAAAAAAAAAAAACAGTTATTTCTTTAGAGTATTGTCTCAATGATTATTCTATTAATCTTGAAGAAAGAGCTCAACCACCATTTGGACCAATTTATAGTCTATTACAAAAAAAAAATAGCTGCATTTAAGAAATATATTAATAAAAATTTGGCTAAGAATTTTATATACTATTCTAAATATTCAGCATAGACTTGTATCTTATTTGTAAAAGAAAAAAAATAGATCTTTGGAGTTGTATATGAACTATTTAAGATTCAATAAGTCCGCCATGAAAATTATGAATCCTCTACTTTTAATTTTAAAACTTCTTAATCAACTCAGTCAAGCAAAGATTTATATAAAAATAGATCTACAAGGAGTATACAACCTGATATGCATTAAAGAAGAAGATGTATGTAAAATTATGTTTTTAATAAAGTATGGATGTATTGAATATAATGTCATACATTTTGGACTCACAAATGCACTAGCTACTTTTAACATCTAATAAATGATATCTTTCATGAGTTTTCTAATGAAATTATTATTTGTTATTAAGATGAAATCTTAATCTATTCTAAGAACATTGAAGAGCATAAAATTTATTTTTCTAGTATGTTACAATAACTAAAAGATATAAGATTATATGCCAAGATAGAAAATTGTGTATTTCATATTATTCAAGTTGACTTCTTAAAATACATCATTTCAAATAATGGCCTTATAATGGATTTCAAGAAGATTTAGACTATTGTAGATTGAAAGATCTAAAAAATAGTCAAAGATGTGTAATGTTTTTTGAAATTTGCCAACTATTACCGAATCTTTATCAAGAACTTTTTTCAAGTTGTGATTCCTCTGACATGTTTAACATGTAAAGAAAAACTTAGGTAGAACAAAGAAGCTGAAGCACCTTTTGAAGTCTTAAATACAAGTTTTAATTCTATACCAATCTTATAATACATTGTTATATTATGTGTGTTCTTACTTGAGAATGCTTCAAACACCTAGTTGTAGAAGGTAAGTAGAAATGCAAAAACAATCCTACAAAATTTAATAGAATCTTAAATAAATTTTAAGTAAAATTTCATAATCCTAATCGAACATTGATCAATTCAAAATAAATTTAAAAGAAGTTATAAAAGAAATATAAAATAGTCTTAATCTAATTTTTTTTAAAAATAATAAAAAATCTTAAAGAAATATAAAATAAATCTTTAAAAAAATAATAAGAATTTTAAAGAAATATTAAAAATAGAGACTTCTAAAAAATAATAAAAATATAAATTTTAAATAAATACTAATAATATCCTAATTTAATCTTAATTAAAATCTTAATAAATTTTAATCAAATTCTTGGTCAAATCCTAATTAAAAATTTAATTGAATCTTATCAAATCTTAAGTCAAATTCTAAATGAAATCCTAATTGAATCTTAATCAAATATTAAGGCAAATCCTAATTAAAACCTTAATTGAATCTTAACCAAATCTTAGATCAAATCTTAATTGAAATCCTAGTAAAATCTTAAATCCTAGACAAATATTCAACCAAATTGTAAGAAAATCCTAATCAAACTCTAAATCCTATAGCAAATTGAAACCTCAACAACTAATGATCAAACCATTGATATCAACTCAAATTTTGTACACTTCTTAATAATTTAGTTAAAAATAAGTGCAAGAAAGATGAAATTGATCACACTAACCAATTGAAAGAAATGCAAGATAATCCAATCAGGTGTTGAATAGCCTCCTATTCTAACCTAAATGCTAAAATTTCAACATTAATATTTCTTTTTTAAACTTTTGAATTACTCTCAAATTTCATCCAAATATTAAAAATCAAGTCTAATATCTATACAAAAAAAATTCACTTCAATCCAATTGACAAATTACTAAAGATCTTAGAAATACTCTCTAATCTTCAAACTCTAATTATTGAAACCTCAATCCACAAAAATCCTCATATACTTGAATCTAATTGTTTGATTGACCTCAAAATTTGCATACACGTTTATAACTAGTACATCAATACACTTTCCAAATTTCACTAATATACACTACAAAAATCAAGAAATTCTCAAACTTATAAACATATTTTTATTTCTCAAATTCTAATCCTACTAAGAACATGATTAACTTTGAAAATCCCTCAAAATTTCAATATTGATTTAAATAACATAAAATAAATACTTAAAATTTTTTTCTTAAGTTTTTTCTCAATTTCTACTCTTTAATCTCCAAAAGAATCTTAAAATTTCCGTATAGGTGTGATTTTGTACTTCAAGGTTTGATTTTGACTCAAATTGACAATTAGTCTTTTTGGAATATAAATTTTTGATAATTTTTGGATAAGTATTATTTTAACCTATCATTAATTCTTTCTTAAATATGCCTATATCAATTTCTTATGTAATTTACTTTGATTTGGCTCATTTATGTTTCTACAAAATAAATAGAAGTTCCATCTATAAAAGACAACATTAAGATTAAATCTTTTATTACCTTTCTATCATTTATTCTTATTTTTTTATTACATCTTTCTACTAGATTCTTCTATAATAACATCCATATTTTTATTTTTCACTATATAGTCATATTATCATATGACAATGTCAACTTTTAAGGCATTTTTTCTGAAAATACATACATCAAACTTTATAATGGATGTTGTTTTGTCACAAATAGGAATAGATGACAAGCTCCATCTAGTAGCTTTTTATTCTAAAAAATTTTCAACTATCAAAATTAACTACAAAATCCATTTCAAAGAGCTTCTTGTTATTGTAGATTCATTTCAAAAATGACATCACTATCTAGAAGGCACTTCTAATCTAGTTACCGTGTATATAGATCATAAGAACCTTGAGTACTTTATGTGATGCAAAAGGTGAAGTTGTGTTTTACAAATATTCAAGAAACCTTAATAGATTTCATGCATATAAGAAGAATATAATTCGAACTTTAATTCAAAAGTACTTAAAGCCAATACAAAGTGTTCAAAAATACTATTTTGAAAAACCTCAATTATATATAAACTCCAATTGCCTTATTACTTTCATAATTAGGTAATTTTGATTTCTCTGTGTAAGCCTTAATTCTAATCAATGATGTTTGGCAAGTTGTAACTCCTAATTTGATTGTCCACTTAGTCAAAATTTTGCAAACAAATGCCACTATAAATCTTCTATATGCTCAAAAATATTCAGCCCAATTCAACTTATAGATTTTGAGAAAAATCCAAAAACTGCACCAATGTTACTTAGTTGCCAACTTGAAAGTTGATGTAGATGTTTCAATAGCAATTTCTCCTTCTTTAACTATTAACTTTAATTCAAAATTTATTTATAGCTTGATCTAAAAGTCTCCTACTACCATGCCAAATTTCACCTTAATCTAACTAGTAGATCTTTAGATATCATAGAAATCCTAATCAATTCCAAACTGCCAACTTTTAATACCTTCTTATATCAAATCCCAAATATCTATCAATTGCATCATTAGAATGATACAAAATTTTACACATTCTCAGCACATCCAATCAATCAAGCATTATCAAATTTTAAACTATAGATGTAATACCAATTGCATGAACTAGCTAAGAATAGTAGCCATAATTACATTATATAAATCCCAAATCATCAATACAAACCCTGATTTTGAACAAAAATTATAAAATCATTTTAAATCCTTTGAAAATAAGTCTTATACCTTAAGAATTAATTTAAAGCTAATTCATCGATTCTAATTGTCAATCTTTGAATGTTCTCCTATTTTGTCCTAAGTGGTTATTTTAGTGGCTAGATATCTAATTTCAACCCTGTCCCACAAACAATTAATCCTTGAATATCAATCTAACCTATCCTAAAGGATTTTTAGTCCAATTCTATCTTCAACTTAATCCTTGTATTAACCATATTAATTATTTATTTCTTCTAATCTTATTTTATTCATTTATGGCCTTTCTAAAATAGTAAAAGTATTTGTATAGTCTAGAAGGTAAATTACTAACCAACCTCTAATCTACCATCTATTAAGATAAAAAAATAAACTAAGAGGCTTTTATAAAAGCCATGTTTAAATATCTTAAATTATTATTGAATCAAGATGATTAAATATTAATTTAAAATTTATTTTTGATTATCTTTTTACCATATAGTTGTGTTACAACACAACATTAGATATTTTGGATATAATAAGTCTTTGGAGGTAATATCTAGAGATTTATGGTGGCTTCAAATATAAAAGGCAGTCAAAAACTTAGTACAATCATGTGATGTTTATTCAAGATCGAAAACTTCTTATCATCAATCTTTTAGATTTTTTCAACCATTATCTATTTTAAAACAACCATGGTCTTTTGTTTCTATAGATTTTATCATAGATTTTTCAATGTCAAGTTCATATGATTCTATATTTGTTATAATAGATTATTTTATCAAGATGATATATTTTGTACCAAGTACAAAATCTATCATAGGTGAAGAAACAACTAAGTTTTTTTTTGGCAATATTTATTGCTATCATGAATTATTGAAGGATAAAATATTGGATAGAAAGACTTAATTTGTACATAAATTTTAAAAAATCCTTTTTAAGATTCTAAAGGTAGATATAAAGCTTTCTTTGATTTCTTATTCTCAAATCAATGGATAGATGAAGTGTTACTATGATATAATATGGCTAATAGATAAAAGAGTGAAAAAATGTTATATTTTAGAATACCTTATTTAAAAATATTGTAGCAAATTATCTTAGAAATATAGATAATAGTTAAAAGATAATAAAATAAAAGTGCAAATATTGATTTTTTACAAAGTAGGCTTCTACTTACTTTGTAGGGCCATAAATAAGGTAAAATAATTGACTTGACTTCCAATACTTATGCAAAATTTGATAGCAAGTTTATAATTCAATTAAGAATAAATTTTATTCAAAGATCAACATTAAGATCAAAGATAGATGTTGGCCAATATCTAAGTGGATTATGACATTTTTCTCTCATTTCATAAGTTTAATTTGCTTCAAATTTCTTATGTTTGCTATTAATTAAAAAATTGAGAAATATAAAATTTTAAGCAAGATCAATAATTTAATCAATAAATATTGAGGTTCTAAAATTACATAAGGGTTGATTTGAATTAATTAGATTTTAATTAGAGCTTGGTTTAGGATTTGAAAATTGATTAAAATTTGATTTAAATTAAAGATTTGATTAGGATTTGTTTTAGGATTTAAAATCTAATTAGGATTGATTTAGGATTTAGAATTTCTTTAGGATTTCTTTAGGATTTATTAAGGACTTTTTTAAGATTCTTATAGATTTTTAAAAAATTTCTTTCATATTTCTTTAAGGATTTTTTTCTTTATTTCTTTTAAATTTCTTTAGTTTTTTTTTAGGATTTTTTTATTATTTTTTTTATAATTTCTTTAGAAGTTTTTTAGGATTTGTTTTTCTTTATAATTTATTTAAAAATTTAATTGAACTTGATCAATGTTTGATTATATTTCTTAAATTTTAATTGTAATTTGTGTATGATTCTATTAGAATTATTAAGACTTGTTATTATAAATTTTTTAATTTTTTACAATCAAATTCTTGATGGATTTTCAAGCAAGACTTCACGTAATACAACAATGCATAAACCAAGTTTTAGATCAATAGTTAAGGTGTGCCATCAACTACCAACAAGATGATTAAAAAATTCTTTTATCATTGATAAAGTTTATTTATAATAATATAATATATTCTTCTATGTAATGAATAAATATTTTTATTAATTATAATTATCATCCATAACTTGATGCTTTTGACTTTTCAAAAGTTGACAATCTTATGACAAAAAATTTTGTAAATCATTTATCTCAGCTCCATACAACAATGAAGGCACAATTAAAAGAAGCTTAAGAACAACAAAAGATCAATGCAGATGCTTATTATAAGGAATAACCTCAATTTTAAGTTTGTGAGAAGATATGTTTACTGTGGCATAATATCAAGATTAGTCATCTTTGTAACAAGTTGGATTATTGTAAGCTTAGACCATTTTTTACTTGTGAATAAATCAATCTTGTTGCCTATCAATTATATTTAATAGAGTCTATGAAGATCTATCTTATATTCCACGTGTTTCTTCTTGAGTCATATAAAATAATGAATATCTCAAGAAAAAAAAAAAAAAAAAATACTTCTTTTTATAGAAGTAGATAATAATGAAGAGTTCAAAGTAGAAGAAGTCTTAGACTCAATTCAATGCCAAAATAGAGTAGAATATCTTCTTCATTGGTATAGATATGATATTAATGAATGTACATAAAAGCTAGCAAAAAATCTTGCAAATGCAATAAAAAAGATTAATGCTTTTTATCAATGATATCCATCAAAATCAAGATAAAGAATAGTAAATCTTTGCTTTAAATGAAACAATCTAGAAAAGATAGCATTCTACATTCTATTCTTATTTATAGTAGCGCTAAGGATATGGAAAATTAACAACTAGCAGATTCAACATAAAAACTATTATTTGCTCATTTATTAGTTGAATCATTGTACTTGTCACAACCTTCAAGATGATGTAATTGAAATGAAGGTCTTTAAGAACAACATATTCTTTCTCAAATAGAAGACAAGATACAATGCATTTGATATCACAATCTTAAAAGAAACTCTCAATGTTTGGTGATTTTATTAGAAGTAGAAACAATTCTTGATGGTCTTACAAATGTATTATTTGAAAGAAGTTGAAAAAGCCTCAATAATGATCAAATAATAGAATAGTCTTCTCATCTTAAAATGAGACATTGTTGATGGCTAAGAAGACCTATCAACTACCATCAAAGCAAATAAAGATTAGAATATGTGACAAATATAATTTTTTCTATCTTAGACTTTATTAACATGTAATCACCGCTCTTTATCAAAATTGTCACTAGAAGGGAGAGAAGCAAGAGAGATAATATCACCAATATACATATTTATTTCAATAATTATCTATATGATTTGATAGAAATAAATGAAAGTAAATTAATTAGATAATATCTTAATAAAAGTATTTTAAAAGCTTTATAGATGTCACTTTGAGTTTACATGTATTTATAGTTGATTGATAAATTAAAAACTTAGTCAACAAGTTAGCCATGTATTTGTCATATTGGTAGCTTATAGAACAAGTTAACTATGTGGTACACATATAAAAAACTTATTTTATAAATTAAGACATATATCTTGAAAAATCAACAAGTGTTGGAGGTCTTATAAAACATTGCCAAGTAGCTTCTAATTAAATAGTATATATAGAAATAAGAATGAAGTCTTCAATTTATTTTTAATTCTTATTTTTATTTCAAGACTTTCTAGTCTTTTTGTCTTTAGTAATAGCCATTCTAGTTTAATATTATACCATCTTTGAGTGATTTTTTAGTCTTTTTAAGTGACACAAGAGTGTATTGATTTTTAATTTTTTGAGATTCATGTCTTTGATAGATGTAAACAATGGTCTCTATAAGATCCATATGACTAGGATATCCTCTCTTGTGAATAACATTGAATGACAACAAAATAAATTTCCAGCACAAATATTTTAGCTATTTGAACTATAAATGTTTCAATCATTTCAAACTTTAGAATAGAATTTGAGAGATGAAATCCACATTTTTAGTGATAATTGAAGTTATATCAAGCTTTTAGATATGCCAATCTTCTATGCTTGAAAAAAATTCATAAAAATTCAATATTATTTTATTAGAGAGCTAAGCCAAAATGGTAACATTATAATTGACCACATATCCATACTACAATAATAAGTTGATATTCTAAAAAAACCTCTTGATACATTCTTTTATACATATATAAAAGAAGCTTTAAGTATCAAACATTTATAATTGACTATATTATACAACTATTCTATTGTACCTTAAATCTTGTAGTTACAACTATATATACATATTCTTACTACAAATTAAACTCTAAAAAAATTAATTTTCTCTTCTTTGATCTTTAAGCGCTTAAAAATAATTCTACTATAATCCTTCATTTGCTCCTCATAGTCACCTAATGTAATATACAACCCAAGCAATAAGCCCCTTTAAACAACATAGTATTTCTTAGCTCACAATTTAGTTGAATATATAATCAAATCAAACAAACTTGGCCATGTTAGCTTCTTCTTATATTGAGCCATTGCTAATACAGATTGAAAGGGAACAAACTTGACAAAAACTAAGAAATTCTTAGCATGTATATTCAATGATACAAGTAACACATATATGCAATATATACATATATACAAAATTTTGACACTTTTACATTGACAATAAAAAATCCTAATCATTGAGTATCATTACTAGATACATTATTAATAACCTTTTCATTATCCGTATCATTATCAAAATAGAATCCATTTAATGACTTATTAAGCTACTTATAAGAGCTGTCCAAGATCCAAATACAAGAAGGATAAAATAAAGAAATGAAGAATTATATTTCTAAAAAAATATCTTTTACTACAAACAAGTCAAAAAAGAAACCATTGTAAAAAGAAATTATTTAAACATAATTATAAAAATCAAAGATTAACAATAAAGTGATTGAGATCCTACTACATTTAAGTATTGTGCTTGTGACTTTAGTTTTGCTACTAATTCAATTGATAGCAACCTACATCTTGACATAACTACTTGTTGGATATTGTTTCACAAACTATAGTACAAGAAGAAGTCTTGAAGATAATGCATTGTAACCATACATTCATGACTAATAACATCAATAAAATGGAGTGTGTTAGCTTATCACCTCA